>NC_081372.1:43682032-44286247 GCF_030684315.1 Stegostoma tigrinum | reverse complement strand
AGCATAGCTGAAGATGAGGTATCAACCTGGTGAAGCTGCCAAAAAGGACTATTTGTATGCTAAATGGCATGGGCGGCAAGTGATAGACAGAGATAAGCAATCCCACAACCAGCGGATCAAATCAATGTTCGGTTATCTTACCACATCCTGCCATGAATGGTAGTGACAATTAAACCACTCGCTGGAGAAGGAGGCTCCACAAATATCTCCATCTTCAATGATGGAAGAGCCCAGCACATCAGTGCAAAAGATAGGGCTGAAGCATTTGCAGCAATCTTCGGCCAAAAGTGTTAAGTGGATGATCCATCTCAGCCTCCTCCAGTGATCCCCAGCATTACAGATACTAGTCTTCAGCCAATTTGATTCACTCCATGTGACATCAAGAAATGGTTGGAGACACTGTATATTGCAAAGTCTACGGGCCCTGACAGCACTCTGGAAATAGTACTGAAGACATGTGCTGCAGAAATTGCCACTCCCCTAGCCAAGCTGTTTCAATATAGTTACAACACTGCATCTACTCAACAATGTGGAAAATTGCCCACGTATGTCCTGTATATAAAAAGCAGGAAAAATCCAACCCAGCCAATTACTGCCCCATCAGTGTCCTCTTGATCAGCAGAAAAAGTGATGGAAGGTGTCATCGACAGTGCTATCAAGCAGCACGTGCTCGGCAATAACCTGCTCAGTGACTTCCAGTTTGGGTTCAAACATAGACAAAAGAACTGAATTCCAGAGGTGAGGTGAGAATGACAGCTGTTGATATCACGATTGCATTTGCCAGAGTGTGGCATCAAGGAAGGCTGGAAAAACTGGAATCAATGGGAACCCGGAGGGTGGGGGTGGGGGCAAACTCTCCAGTGGTTAGAGCCATACCTGACACACAGGAAGATGGCCGTGATTGTTGGAAGTCAGTCATCTCAGCTCCAAGGCATTTCTGCAGGAGTTCCTCAGGGTAGTGTCCTAGGCCCAACCATCTTCAGCTGCTTCCCAGAAGTGGCGATGTTTGCCAATGATCACACAATGTTCAGCATCATTTGTGACTCCACAGATGCTGGAGAAATCCACATCCAAATGCAACAAAATCTGGACAATATCCAGACTTGGGCTGACAAGTGGCAAATAACATTTGTGCCACATAAATGCCAGGCTATGACCATCACCAATAATAGATAACGTAACAACCACTCCTTGACATTTAATAGTTGACCAGAAAATTAACTGGACTTAGCACGCTAAATACACAGTGGTTACAGGAACAGGTCAGAGGCTAGGAATACTGCGGAGAGTAACTTACCTCGTGACTCTTCAAAGCCTGTCTGACATCTACAAGACACAAACCAGGAGTGCGATGGAATACTCCCCACTTGCCAGAATGAGTGCAGCCCTAACAACACTCAAAAATATTGATGTCATCCAGGACAAAGTAGCCCGCTTGATTGGCGCTACATCCACAAGCATCCACTCCATCCACCACTGATGCTCAGTAACACTAATGTTACTGTTTTCATATGTACTGAAAAAATTTGCCAAAGATCCTCGGACAGCACCTTCCAAACCCATGACCATTTCCATCAAGAAGGGCAAAGGCAGCAGATATATGGGAACATCACCACCTTCAAGTTCCCCTCCAAGCCACTCGCCACCCTGACTTGGAAATATTTTGTCATTCCTTCACTGTTGCTGGATTAAAATCCTGGAATTTCCTCCTTAATGACATTAAGGGCCGACCCATAGCAGGTGGACTGCATTGGTTCAAGAAGGCAGCTCACCACCACCTTCTCAAGGACAGCTAAGGACGGACAATAAATTCTGCCCAGCCAGCGATGCTTACATCCCCGAAAATGAATAAATAAATAATACTTGTGAATAGCAAGTCCCAAGTTTTGTGAACATTAATTCCAGACACTGATTTTGTATCTGAAAGGAAAGGACTTAACTATTTATTAGATACACAATAACTTCAGCAGAGAAAATAATAAACACGGTAAACGAAATATTGTCTACATTTTAAAGCTGGCACATTTGTTTTCAGCACCTATACACACAAAAGACAGATGGACAAACTCAGTTAATGGACAAATAGAACAAAATAACAAAACTTTACAGATTACTTAAATGGTTTTAGTAATACATTGCTTCATAAGCATAGATGCAAACTCCTTGGTTGTTTTTCTGAAAACATTGTGCAGGGTCACCTTTTCAATTCATTCGGGCAAATCCAGTTATGCTTCTAACTCAGGCTTCTGCTCTTTGAGCTTCTGAAAGCTGGTGTAAGTGATTAGGGAGGGAACTTTCAAATCTTCATACTGTGTTACCTGCAGCCAAACTCATCTCTACCAGAGAAACACAGTTCAAGCGTGTGAGTTGAGGCTGGTGTAGAGGATGATAATCTAGCCAGAAACAAACAAATAAATGCATAAATATGTTTACAATACTTATATACAAAAAAGGGTCGCAGCACTTAACCCTTCAAATCAAGCAACAAAGGGAGGGAATCCTATTTTTGGAGCACTAGGACAAAGGAAATACAGATAGACATCTCCTGAACAGGTTTACTTCAATGGGATGAATTTCTATGGAGCGAGGAAGACTTTGGAGACTTTTATAACTGGCAGTTAGTGTTTCTGGAATGCCCCACCCCATTCTCAACAGCCAAAATTTCTATCAAGACTGGACAAGAATGTACACTAAGTATTCTCAGTAAAATTTCTGAGCTGCTGCCAATCTTGTCATGGAGAGGAATAGGGTATAGTTGCATACAATAGACATGATTTAAGGAAAGGCAAGACAGAAGGCTATATATTTCTGGGCAATTTCACACAGTAAGTGCCTATACGAAATATATATTGAATGGTACAAAAGTCCAATCCATTCAGTTAAAGTTAAAAAATAAGAAGACAACTGGTATGTTTATTATAAACAAGCAAACTGAGGAAATGAGCTAGAGGAAGAAATCTGTAGACAAATTAATGAAATTTACAGAAAAGGTAGGGCTGTAATAATGGGTGACATTAATTAAACAAAGATGGATTAAGAATAAGTAATGGTAAATGGCTAAGAAGGAGAGGAGTTTTGCTGAATATATTTAGGATTTTTCCTAAAACTATTTATCTTAGTCTCAACATGCACGGAGGCATTGCTGGATCCAGTACTGTAAAAGGGCATGTGGTAGGTGAGTATTATGTGAATTTGTGAACAACTGAGAAATGACAGCTAGAACAAAAGAGCTACAATGTAAAAAAACATGGAAAGGGGAAAGGGCTGTCAAAAACAAAGGTAATCGACTAGAAAGAAAAGAAAATCTAATTTCCAATCCAAAAAAAAATGCTCCACTGGTAATGGGGCTATAGCTCTCAGCTTTTGGGCTGCAACTGAAGCTATTGGAGCTGACTGAGAACCAGTGTCACAGGAGACTGTTATAAAAGGTAATGATAAACTATGATCAAAGTTGTAGCTCTATCATGCCGATCTTTAACACAGCCAGAAGCTGGACTATCAGGCATTTCAGGGCAGGTTAGCAGCCAACAAGGTGACAAAGTCGCCTGATGGAGGCATATGTGACTAATCTACCTCTTGTTACTTATAGTCAGGATTGTTAAGAGCTAATATAACCTCTATACAGATACTGAGATATAATAAATTGTATCATGTAAGAAATGAGCCTCTTCTGCTTAGAGTTATGCATGGTCGTCCTCCAACAGATAACCAAATAGCTTCTCGGAATAACACAAGGTGTGTGGGTTATAGGGGGATGGGCCTGAGTGGGATGTTTCAAGGGGCGGTGTGGACTTGTTGGGCTGAAGGGCCTGTTTCCACACTGAAGGGAATCTAATCATCAACATTTGTTGGCAGCACTCAACCTCAATCACAAATGGTTAGTACCCAAGAATCACATCATGTGTTAACATGGCAATAATGATGGCTTGCACATCACTAAAACTCTCCAGGAAGACAGTCATTTGTGCTCTTGTTGTTGAATGTCTTGCACCTCCCTGAACTGTTCACCTTGGTCTTATAGCCACTATGATCTCTGAGCTTTTATTTCGGTTCTTTCCAACGACACCTGCAGGCTTTGGTGACACTTCAAAAACATCACATCTCACTACTGTATCTCATGGTCTCCAAAGCCATGTTTGCCACAGCTGGACACCACATCCTTTCAATGAATGGATGGCGTTTCACAGGGGGAAAAGTCTTCATCTCGAAGGATCCATTCCTCCAAGTTAAAGATACCATTGGTTACTCATGTGGCAGCCAGTGACCAACCTATGAGTTCCAGCAGTAGGTCTGGTTTCCAGTCCTTCACAGTATAGACAATCTGCAAACATAACGTGAGCTACCTCGGTGTGTGTACACTTTCCTTGTCACTGTAGGATTCTTTCATCCCCTGCCAGTTTAATCCGCTTCAAATCACTTCAACTCCCATAGTGTACTGATGGATCTTTAAGCAGAAAATGTATCAACTAAAGATCTGGCCACTCACCACTTTATATGCTTCAGACAGAGGTTTGGCAGAGTTGAAACAAGCATTTCTACCTGCCCAGTAGGACAACCATTGGAGTAGTCCGTGGGTTTCTGAAAGTACACTTCTAGTAGTTGAAATAGTTGAGACATCACCTTCAATACCCTCCTGTAAGGGTTGTGGTCATTGTTGTCATCTCCTGTTCTCTTCAGAAGTGTTGTTTTTCAAGTGTATTGAGGGCCTTGAGGACTGTGAGTCTCTGCAAAGAGACAGTACACTGGAGAGAAGACCAGGCCCAGGAAGTGAGGCAGGAAGAGAGACTGGAGACAGATGGAGAGAATACAGAAGATAGAGATGAACCAGCTGCATAACAACATCCTGTTGGTCTTTAGGAAAACAATCTCAAGACTTTAAGAGCTGAATTCAGGATACCAGACTCCAGACATTCTGTGATACTTTGTTTCCTTCCAATACAGGTAGAGGCTTTATCACCAACTGTAGATCTCTTCCCCAAGGACAACTAGCATACTCAGTGATGGATATTGGAAGTGTTAGTCCAAATGAATTCCTCACGTCATCTGACCTCCTTCTGTTCCCACTTCCACATCAAGTAACACTTCAGCTCCACTGAAATGTCAACTTTATTTCCCACCAGTTTGAGGATTTCTAACCGACAATAGATCCGACTACTATTTCCCACCTCCGCAGCAAAAACAAATCAACACGAAATCAGGTTTTTCAAAAGAGTTCAATAATGGGAATTCTCAGCTAGAGAAGTCTCCAAGGGTGGAAGCCATTGCTCGTGGATTGAATAATGAATGGCAAAAAAGCATCAGTGAGAAAGTTGTCGCATATAAACATGGAAAGGGGACCAGACTGATAAGTATGTACCACAGAATGCTGCGGGATTATGAGGAAGAAATAGCAGAGTTCTGAACACTGTTGGATGTGAACTTTGAGGTTGGCCATGTGACACCTTAGTTCATGAAGGAAGAAAAGGAACTCATGGCTAATAGGAATTGGTAATTACTTGATGTCATAATGAGGTACAACTTGGCAACTATTTAGAAAGTCAGGCAGACCATTGTCAGGGTCTGAGCAATGTGGACTTTGGCGAGATTTGTAACAGAATCGAGTGTGTAATAAAATTCTGTTGTAAGAGAAACTGAATGACCACCATATGTTTCTGATGCATACTGGAGGGTGGGGACTATGACTGCTGTGTAGACAATGAGCTTGGTGCTGAGTTTGAGGTCACAGACTTTGAATACTCTGTTCCTCAGGCAACCAAAGGTTGAACTGGCTCATCGAAGTCGATGTTGGATTTCGTCATCACTGTCTGGTTGTACTGAGAGAAGGCCTGACTGCAGATGACTCAAAGGAGGTGGATCAGCATCCATAAATTCATGATACACATGACTCAGAAATCCAGAATACCACAAGGAAGAAAATACATGTTTTCACAAAGTAGCCATCTTCCTTGATGGGAATCCATGAGATTAAATGTCTCCTAGATGTTGGAAAGAGGCAGTTACCTAATCTAGCAGGAAAGATTTCCTCTGTAAAAGATTTTCTCAAGCAATACAGTGGAGACACAATTTACAACCCCTCAAGCTCAAAGTCAGAACAAAGTTCAACAATCATCAATCCAAAGACCTACCAATCTTCCAAAAGCAAAGAGAATGTATTCTGGAAGTTTCATGAATTATACTGTGAAATCCACTCCTGTACTCCTATCTGAATTCCAGTCACCATACCCTGACTCAAAGTGGGTCAGCCATTGATAATTTCCTCTGTGGTCTCTAAGAGTAAATTTAAAAAAAACAGAGCAAAGCTGCCTTTAATGCAGCCAATGCTTATTGCATTTGTGAAAGAATACCAATTTCAAGGCTGGAAGAAGAACAGTGACTACTGAAAGTGCTTTGAAACGTGAGATAAGAATTCTTTGTGTTTTTGCATCTTGATATAGTAAGTGCCTTTTTTCTAATGAAGAGCTTAGGCCCGAATTGCCAGCTTTCCTGCTCCTAAGATGCTGCTTGGCCTGCTGTGTTCATCCAGCTCCACTCCTTGTTGTCTCTTTCATGAAGATCTCCACTGTTTTGTATAACCAGTTTAGCTGTAGTGCATTTCTTCAGAAATTCATGAGATTTAAACAGATGTACTAAAGAAAGGAAATGTTCACAAACACTTTTGATTTTGATAGATATGTAAGGAGAAGAATTCTACACTGAGTGTAATTACTCACAAACAATTTGACTTTTTTGTTTTTGGAGATTATTTTGTCATTTCCTTCCTCCTTCTCTGAGAACTCTCTGTAAAACGTGTTTTTCCTCATGGGAAATAAGGTTCTTCCAAATGTCAAGTTATGATCAGGCAGCAGAAGGTGTGATACAGGAGCTCTGAGTTGCAGTAGCTCTGATGACACATTCTTCCATATGCAGAGACAGCTGACCTGCCCTCACTGTTTCTCTATAGCAACGCAACTGAGACCTGTAGCTTGTCACATGTCGAACACCAAGCTATATCATCCATTGTTCAGCATATTTGGAATTCTGTGTCATTCATAAAGGGACCAACACAGGAGGATTAGGTGCTGATGTTATTCTCAGTGATATTTGCAACAGACACAAGTGCGTTTGCACAACCTTTGTCAGCGGATTATTTTACACAGCCATTACTTTAAATAGATCAGCCAGATGCTGCTGAGGGTAATTTCAGTCCTTTGAACAATAAAATAAGTGTACATTGTGCATACCTACTTGTTGAGGTGAAAAACAAAGTGGTGGAGAAGATATGAGATAAAGATATTTATAGTAGTGATGATTACAACTTGATATTCATCCTCCAGTTGATACTTAACTCAAAATTTGGCAAAGTTCATTAATTTGTCTCATCCATATTTAAACCTGGAAATAATGTTAATAATTTTTTAAAGAAATATTCTTTCTGCATCTTTGCGACTGATAATAAATAGTCATATTGAGTTAAAATGATCAAATTCATATTTGAAATTCTACTTTTCTGATTCTTGCCTTTGATTTTAAATTTTCATTTCTTAATGATTTGTAGCATTTCAAAAGCAAATGCCATAACCAACAATTGTTACACTGGCTTAACACTTCTGTCAATCGCTAGGCTCCTAATCAATCGCTATCAAAATTCTGTCAGTCACAATTCATATTCTGCAAAACCTTTATAGATTCCCCTTACCCCACACACTTAAGGGAGAATGTTATGGAGCCATCAAAAGTGGAAAAAGTGGCATGCAGGGTGGTTTATTAGGCAGTATGCAAAGACTTCTACTTCCTGATGTGTGTTGAAGTGCAATGATAAAGTCAGTGGTGTGTTTGTTGGAAGTCGACTATCATGCAAGCCTGTGTCAGATTCATACTTTTAAGTACATATGCATATCATGAATACTCCTTAATATGAAACAATTTTCAAAAAAGTTAGAATTTCAAGATAAAATAAATAGCACACAAGACTCTTGTGACATCTGATTCATGATTGATTAAATATGGTGTGTAATTTTGATTTTGCAGCACTGTGTATAAATCAGCTATTTTCCCTGTTTAACTCTATGGTACAAGGGAAAGGAACAGGAGTAAGGGATCTTGCATGAAAGTTTGGGACTGGCACAGATAAGTCAGAGATGAGGAGGTTTGTGAAGTGGTTTTATGGGCATAGAGGATTGAAAGAGGGATTCACAGGAGACTGGAGGGTGGGATTGGGGTTGTGAAGGATTTATGTGGGAAGAGACTGGTATCCTATGTGTAAGTAAAAGTGTTTCAGAGATAGCAGGAACTGCAGATGCTGGAAAATCTGAGATAACAAGGTGTAGAGCTGGATGAACACAGCAGGCCAAGCAGCATCAGAGGAGCAGGAAGGCTGACGTTTCAGGCCTAGATCCTTCTTCATAAAATGTAGAAGAGTCAAAGCCCGAAACATCAGCTTTCCTGCTCTTCTGATGCTGCTTGGCCTGCTGTGTTCATCCAGCTCTACACCTTGTTCTCTCTCTAGTAAAAGTGTGATGGGACACTCGGTCAAGGTAAGAACTCAATGCACAAAAGTTTGAGTCAGTATTGTTATCACAACCAACTTAAAAAAGTGCACTGTTACTTGGGGCCCTCTACTCTTGGAGTCGACAGAAAAGTTAAAGATTTAGTCAAATTACTCAGTTCCCAATTTACCTTTCTGATGAACTCAGGTTAACAGAAGATACTAGCCAGGCTTCGGCACTTCAAAAATAAAATCAATTTATTGCAAATAATATCAATACAGTGTGGAACTGGAGGAACACACCAGTCCAGGCAGCATCAGAAGAGAAGGAAAGTTGATGTTTTGAGTTTACACCCTTCATCCCAATTAACCTTTGGGCCAAATAAATCAATTCTATTTGCAGGCAAACAAAAATATAAAATTATTGACACCAGTCCATACAGGAAACTTTAACTGAATGCTCAAACATGCACCCATGTACAGGAAAACACAGGCAAGCATGAGTGTTATGGATGGAAGAGAAAATACTGAGGAAACACTCTCCAGTCCGCAGGATCTTGTGAGGTGAACATTTTTGCTTCTTAGAACCATCTGTTCCTCAATTTTCTTATTTCCAGTTTCCATCAGTAGTTTGCTGAAAATACAGGGCAGTTGGTAAACTGATTGTAGTCTTTCAGATACCAGTTATAAGGAGCAACTTGAGGCATAGAATAACCAGTTATTTTCCAAGTTTTAGTCACTTCATTGCAAAGAGAGACAACTTTGGATAAATGTTATATTTTTTGGTGAAGTTGCATCATGGTATTTGGAGGAAATCTTGCTGCGTGCCCTAGTGACATTTCCCAATTTAATTTACTAATTATTAATGACATTAACTACATAACTTTCCTTTATGGTATTCGTCAAGTCTCATTATAGCTGTCTTACTATGCACTGTTCCAGGAATAATTTACCACTCAATGGACATCCACTGAAAGACCAAATTTAAAAGGCCAATGACAACTTGGACATGCATTGGCATTCCAAAGCTGCCTTTCTCTGTTAAGGACAGAATATGAAGATGTCAGAGATGGGAAGACAGTGCCACAATTCTCAGACAATGACCTCGAGGTCGTGGTCATAGGGATGATGCAAACAATGGGCATTCTTCCGAACATCAGTATTTGAAAGGGATTGCAGTACGTTACTGCAGTCTAGCAAACATTCTTCAAAAGCATTCCTCGGATTGCTGAGGTACAACCCCGAGGAGAAGCAACTGCTGTCTATGCACATGGAGCATGCACATGCTGCTCAGGATGACAACATTCATCGTCATACCACTGCATCTGCTAGCTGGACTGTGGTGTTATAATGGCAATGTTGTATTGTATACAGCCGACCGCCATGAATCTTGCTCCAGCGGGTAATAAGTACCTCCGTGAGTGTGTTCAGGGAGCAGAACTTTTTTTAACATCCCAATTGTCTGCCTTTTCATTCTTCATGTCACTGCATGTTTTTCCTTATAAGTGGATCATCGCTGTGTGGCTGGGTTGTGCACTAGAATCATTAGACATATCATCAAAGTACAATGCTTGTTAGTGCGTACCCATCCTTAGTTTGTCATGATGATAAAATGCAGATGGCACAGCAGAGTGCTGCTGAATTTCAGCATCACATCATTAACAGGACAGTGGGCATTGATCTGCATGAAAAGAACATAAGAAGCAGGAACATGCCCCTCGTCCTCACGCGCCACCCCACAAACCGCCGGATCCAAAGCATCATCCTCCGACACAATCCGACCCCACCACCAAAGACATTTTCCCCTCTCCACCCTTGTCTGCTTTTTGGAGGAACCACTCTCTCCGTGGGTCCGTTGTCCGCTCCACACTCCCTTCCAGCCCCACCACACCTGGCACTTTCCCCTGCAACCGCAGGAAGTAGTACACCTGCCACTGCTCCTCGCCCTTCACCCCGATCCCAGGCCCTAAGAAGACCTTCCACTCAAGCAGATGTTCACCTGCACATCTGCCTATGTGGTATACTGCATCCGCTGTGCCTGTTGTGGCCTCCTCTACATCGGGAAACCAAGCAGAAGCTTGGGGACCACTTTGCAGAACACCTAGTCTTGGTTCGCTCTTAACAACTGCACCTTCCAGTCACGAACCATTTCAACTCCCCCTCCCATTCCTCAGACAACATGTCCATCCTGGGCCTCCTGCAACAGCAACTCATATTCCGCTTAGGAACCCTGTAGCCCAATGGTATCAACGTGGACTTCACAAGTTTCAAAGTCTCCCCTCCCCCACCACATCCCAAAACCAGCCCAGCTTGTCCCCGCCTCCCTAACCTGTCCTTCCTCCCAACTATCCCCTCCTCCCACCTCAAGCCCCACCCCCATCTCCTACCTACTAACCTCATCCCGTCCCCTTGACCTGTCCATCCTCCCTGAACTGACCTATCTCCTCCCTAACGTCCCACCTACACTCACCTTTACTGGCTCCATCCCTGCCTCTTTGACCTGTCTGTCTCCTTTCCACCTATCTTCTCCTCTATCCATCTTTTATCCACCTCCCCCTTGATCCCTATTTATTTCTGAGCCCCCTTCCCCTCCCCCATGTCTGAAGAAGGGTCTCGACCCGGAGCTTTCTTGCTCCTCTGATGCTGCTAGGTCTGCTGTGTTCATCCAGCTCTACACCTTGTTATCCCAGGAATAGGCTGTTTGGCCCCTAAAACGTGCTCCGCCATTCAAGAGGGTCATGGCTGATAAAGCCTATATGGATCCTTCAAGCTCAGTATTGAGGAAAATAATGCTATTTGGTTATGGTATATCTCCAAACTGACATTACACACCTGAAAACTTACATGTGTACAATCACTCATGTTTTGCAACATTGTGCAGGCTGCAATCCATTTGAAACTGTACTTGCAGAGCCAGCCTCTGTCATGCAAGATATAATGTAAAATATTTCATTCTCTTGGGGGCCCCTGCGACACCCATAAGGCCAGAATGGATGACAAAGTTATAAGTATTACAAATATCACCTGCTGCAGCTTAGAAGATTCCAGATGAAAGAGATCATTAATGAGAAATTATATAATATTCCTTGAAGACATTGAAATAAAATAATAGCTTTGAGAATACCATGGGAAGATATGAACTTTTCCTAAGAGCATGCTCATCCTCCTCCTACTTCCAATGGCATGTCCTTCTCTGGGTTACCTCTTCGCATCCTCCCTGTCATGCTGTAGTCCAAGGGAGTCTACATAGCTGTATACATGCTGTATATAAACCTTGATATCAAGACAATTTCTTCTCAGTATGACTTTAGCAACTTTAAACAGCTCTGGGAACCACCAAAAGCTCTTACAATTGCTGTAAGAGGAAGTAGAAATCAGCCAGTGACTAAGTTGTACACATTTGATGACCCTCATAAATACTGTGGTTTGAGGATCCTTTTTGTGATCAAGAACATGTTCAGCTGCTTGCTGTTAGCTGAAATATTGTGTTCCAAGATGAGTGTGAAAACTGATTGATGTTCCAAAGTGGACAGCTGTTGGAACAAATATTAAAGCTTCAATTGTTCATCAATGCAAATAATGACACCCAAAACCTGAATTGATTTAAAATGAATAAAAATAAAAATAAAACCTTCAATTAATCCAGTTTAAATTTGATTTGATTTAAACAAAATCACAAAGTTTAGACTTAAAATAAATGTACTTTATGTTGTGTTTAGCATCGTGTAAGCTAATGGAAAGAAATGTCATTTCAGGCTGTATGTGTGCTCAGCTGTTCAAATCCTATTTAAATATTTTCACTTTATGGTGCAGAGTAGCACAACCTAATTATGTAAATTATACTCTAATATGGCAGTCGGTGAACCTAATTATGTAAATTATATTCTAATATGGCAACCAGTGAACTCAGATGATGTTCATTTGAAACCAGTCAGAAGTGGCTGTTCTTTTTCTCCCTATTGTTTAACGCTTAACAATTAATTTTTTTTTCAAAATAGAAACCTTTTATTTAAAATATCAATACTTTGCTTAAAAATGTGGTTAAGTGTTGAATATCTGATATAAAATATGTTACTGCTGTTTAAAACACATTGTTTCCGGTGTGTTATTTGGTAACTTCATATTTAATGCATTGTACTGGAAGAACCATATTATTTGTATAGTTCATCTGCTTGCATGACATATGGTGCTCACTTACACCTCAAAATCAGGCACACTGTGTTTTGTTTGCTATAAACCAGGCTGTCTTATTTTTTTTTTTGCAATGCAACAACTTCTAGACACAACAGAAACAGTAGATTACTTCTCATGATCATGGAGGCTGCTGTGAAATAAGAAGACTTGAAAAAATCAATTTCGATATCAACAATTAACTGCAAAGGTGAAAGAGGGAGAAAATCAGGTGGAAGTATTTTCTAAGTACTGATTTACACCATGCAGGGCTTGTCACAAAGGCTGCATTTATTCTCATTGTCTCAGTAGTCAACCATTCATTCAAAACCATGCCCATTGGAGATTAATGCATCATTCTTCCTCATTTATTTAGAACTTATCTGCCTCTGCAGTATATAGGAGATAAATGCATCAATAAAATGTTAAAAAGTCAAAAGGAGATTTGGTCCACAGAGGTCATACTGATTTTGAGCTTTTTTGGCATTCATAAACCCTTGTTTTCTTAATCTGTTTTATCCTGCATTGTACTTGATCACCTCTGACTATCATCGTGATTCATGGAGGTCAGAGGAGAAGGAATTACTACTTGAGAGCAAGCTAACTTAAACATCAGGATTATTAAGAGCAGAAGCTGCATCTCTACTGATTGCCCTGACAAGTATGGGCAGAGAATAGATTAGTTGTGCACACCAGGAATTTGATTACTGGACTCTGCTGAACTATTTGATCGCAGTCAGTTCAACTATAGGGTCACTATAATTGGGTTTTATTCTCGTAAATGATGTTCTGCTTGATTGTTTTTTGCCCTATTTTCCATTGGTTCTTATGTTCTCCTTCCAACGCCAGACTGAATAATTAGATAATCTCTAGCTGAAACAAAAACCATGTTGTGTTTGTGTTTTCTTTTCATAAGGGCATCAATGGCTAGGTCAGCATTTATTGTCCATTTATTATTGCCCTTCAGAAGATGGTGGTGAGCTATTTTCAGATTGTGTTGGCTTGTTTTATTTTAAAAGTCAAGGGCATTTCCTTTTAAATAAACAATCAGAAAAGCAAACATGAGTTTTTGGGAATGGAAATATTTCAAAATATATATGACCAGTTATTAGGCATTCAATTAGGAGACATGACAGTTCATCAAGCTTAATGCAACAAATAGGTAAGATTTGGAATGGGCTATAGTGAAGGATCATGGAGACAGATTTAACTGCAGCTTTAAAAGGGAATTGTATAACCTTGAAGCAGGACATATTGCTGGGATTTGGGAAAATCATAATAGAATTCCTACAGTGTAGAAGCGGGCCATTCAGCCCATCAAGACCACACCAATCCTCCAAACAGCATCCCCCTCAGACCTACTCCATAACCCTGCATTTCCCCTGGTTAATCCAGCTAAACTGCATATCCCTGGGCACCGTGGGCAATTTAGCATGGCCAAGAAATCTAACCGGTCCATCTTTGGACCTGGGTTGGAAACTAGATCACCCGAAGGAAACCCAACAGGCACAGGGAGAACACGCAAACTTCACACAGACAGTTGCCCGATGCTGGAATCCGACTCAGGTCACTGAGGCTGCAGTGTCAACTACTGAGCCACTGTGCCACCCAGCAGGGCCGTGAGGTGGGATTAACTACATTGCTTTTCGAAGCAGCAAGCACTGATTTAATGGGATGCATGGTCCACTTCTTTTCACTATCGTTAGAAGGGCTATTCTCAAGTCCCCTGGAAAATGTTACCGGGGTGATGTACGAACTTGGAAAACTTCAGAAAAAAATTGTGCTAGCCAGGGTCTCCTTAGGGTCAGCTGATGCAGTCAGGAACCTGGCAGCTGAGGTGGCAAGGCAATTAAACAAATTGAAGAGAAAAATATTAGGGATTTTTCCAATGAAATTCTTTCCTTCAACTGCCTGATGCTGTGGCAGGTTTTAAAAGGTGAGGGCACAGTAGGAGTAACTGTCTCAGTGAAAGTGACAAACTGCGAAGGATTCAGCATTGGCAGTGAAGAGCTGCAGACATGGCCAGGCTGCAAAGCTCTCTTGCAAAGCATTCCTTCTGTTAAGTAGTGCTACCTCTCCTCAACCAGCTCTTTTACTTACCTGCATATGCACCTTCATGCTGCCAACCTTCAGATTGACTTGTGCAGCTACCATGGCTGGAATTTCAAGGAAAGGAGATGTCTATTCCAAATTGCTGGAGTAACAACAACAATAACACCTTCAGGTACACACAAGTGCTTGGGACTGTGGGTATGGGTGTTGAAATCAAAGTGGAATTAGTTGAGAGTCCTAAGATAAGTGCTTCAAGCAGAAAGTCAGGTTTTCCAACGTGTGTGAATGCCAGTGTTTCAGGTTCTAATGGCTGATATCTTCATCTGTCCTAGTGAACCAGGTGGGCATGCTTGCCATCAGCGAACTATGTGTGTATCACTTGACGACCTCGCCTTCCCTGCCAAACCAACCACATCATCCCCAAATCCCACACACCACAATCCCACAATCCCCTTAATTCTTGACAGGGAGATGGGATTGTTAGAAATAGTTTATTTTCAAAGAACTGATACAGGTGGCAGTGAGGCATGGATGCATGAGGTAGGCTGTGATAATGGTACGAACCTGAGACTGATTGTGAACGTTGTCTGTTCAGATGAGAATTCATGGCACAACTAGAGAGAAAAACGCATGAAATTTGATGAGTTGGAGAATGCTAAGTCTAAGGGTGGTACTTAACACCTGACAGGGTCAGTCCCCTCTCCATTCTCTACAATTTTGCCTGGACCCACACCGCTGCTGATTTTCCGGATCATTTCCATTCATGTCTTTTTGGCTAAAGAATATGCCCTCAGCCTCCTGCAGTAAACCCCTCGTTTCTCTTGGATGCATCCCAGGAGCCAGCTTTCTCTGGCTGCCCCTCTACTCCTGTGGAAGCTGCAGCATTAAACATCTATGTCCAGCTGTGCGTCTTTCTAACATATGGTGGCTCATACAATTCAAAATCCTTCCTCTGTCAAAATGGCCATATCATCCTACCAGACCTCTGACTGAGAGAAGACAGAAGGTGGGCTCACGATTGGTTTGTTGTGGAAGAGGATAACCACAAGGCTTGTTGCTTCAGTCATCCAGATCACATCCTGAGAAATGGTCAAAACATCTCAAAAAAGGGACAGTTGCAGAAAAATTCCAGATATGTTTCAGTCCTATTGGTGTGAACATAACTAACAATTTTACATTCCACAGGACACACTCAAACATAGGTCTTTTTATACCTGGAATAAATCAAAAATTATATATTCACACAGTAACCATTGGTCCAATATCTATCTCAGTAATGTGCAATTCTCAAGATATGCATCTTGTACTTATTTTGCGTTTGAACAACCATATTTCAGTGTTTTAAGCTGGGAAGAGGGAACTCTGAAAAACAACATTTTGGCTGTCGCAGAAAGGACAAGCTACTGTCAGGTAATGGGAATGCTAACATCAAAGCAAGTTACAACACATGAACAGATTGTGTTTAAGTGGGCTGACTCTATTGATGGAAGTTCACATGAATGGACCAGCATGTAGATGGAGCTGTGCAGTGGATCAGGAATCCATTTGTAATGAAACAGGGTTTTGCTGTGGTGCTCTAATTCAACCAGAGCAATAGAATCCCATTCTTGCCTTTTTAGCACCATTAGAGAAGGTAGGTGAGATGAAAGTGTACTCCATAAAGAAAGGATTTTTGGTGCAGCCTGGATTCAGAAATGCATTATATATTAAATCACAAGGCCTCAATAAAACAGAAATTAGAGAAGACCCAATGCTGTACCTGAAATATGTTACCCTGACCTGGAGGTGCTACTGTCAGATTTGAGTGATTGAAGTGATGTGTGTTGCTTTGCTGAGGACAGTAAGAACCTCTCAAATCAAGCAGACCATGTGGAAATGGTCAGGACAGTAAGCAACAGGAGTGAGATCCCTTGAAGCTGGAGCCAAACACCAAGAAGTTCAAGGATGTCAGCATGGTAGGAACTGAGCAACGCTGCATTTCTATATATCAAATCCCACACTCTCTCTCTCTCAGCATTCTTCTGCACAACACATCTTAGTCTAACAGAACTGGCAGCTCCATTCATTGATCTCTCCTGAGATACCCCACATGCCCCTCCAAATAGTCAATCTTCACATTCCCCCTCAGTCGATTACCCTCTTGTTTCCATGCTTCCAGACACAGACACTATCCACAAATGCTCTCCTCTTCATGAAGTCCGTTTCTCACATTTTTAAGTATCCGTTTTGTTTCTTTGCAAATGAAGAAAGAGAGCACCAGACCAGAGAGAGGGGGAGAACCAGGGAATAGTGGAGGTGGATTGGGTGCTAGTTCTTTAGTAATAGCCACCATATTGACTACTGACAATGCATACCCATTGTTTAGAATGTCTTTCATCATTAGGATGAAAGGTGATCAAATATCTTGAGAGAGCTGATTCTCTGCCTGTAGATCCCATGTTTAGGGTCCTGCTTTCTTCACTTGAACCTTACTGTCCATCCCCCTGGAAAAGCATGTTGGTGAGGTGAAGGTATCTGGTGCTGCTGCTGATAATACTCCTCCTTCTGGTGGTGTTAGAATGACTGCCCCTCTTGTTCTTCATTCAGAGTTTAAGGTAGAGCTGTTTAAACTATTATGATGAAGGCTGACAGCTGGGAATTGCAAAACAAGTTAAATGAAGTGTCTTCCAAAATATCGGAAAATGCTTCTGAAGCAGAGAAAACATATTCTGAACAGATGCACTATGAGCAGTTACCTCTCCTTCAGGCAGGGCTGCAGCTATTCAACATTGCTACTTGAAGGCTTCCTCATCTAGCACTTACATTGGATGATCTCTTTCTTTTATTATTTATTTGTGAGACTTGGGCATAGCTGGCTGGGTCAGCATTTAATGCTCATCCCTAGTTGCCCTTGAGAAGGTGGTGATGAGCTGCCTTCTTGAACTGCTGCAGTCCACCTTGCAATCGCCTTGCAATGTTGTCACATCCTTGACCCTGGTATGTTGTCGTCAACTCAGGTGATAGGCCCACTGGCTGCTGAAGTCAGAATGTTGGGTTAAATTCAAACTAATGACCAGTTTGCATATTTTAATGGCTTTCCTAACAGCTGCACAGAGTTTCCCCTTGCACCTACAAATCCACCCATGCCAATTCTGGACATTACCAAGGCCATATCATATACTGATCTGACACCCACTTTCACACATCATACGCTGAGATTGTGCCTCTCCTTGGCAATTGTAATACTTCCCAATAGCTGGTGTTTGTCCTAGATTTGTACAAATTACACTGAAAACTGCCTCAGGTTCAAATTTAGCCATGCCCCAGATCATCATTGGGAATTTCTATTAACTGCTTCCATTTGTAAACCTTTCTCAAGACTCTTAAAATTCAGTTTTGCTTTGAATTAATAATTGCTGGGCACCCAGGTGACTTGCAAATACTTCTGCATTGTGTTATTTAGCCATTTTCTATATTTTAAATTGGCTTACTCACAGGTGATGGCCAGATCACGCTGACTAAAAATGTTTGTGTTACCATTTTCAGCTCTATCTTTAAAATTGCACTGCATTATCACTTCTAAAGAATAATTTTAGCATGGAATATCAAAGCAACGCTTTCCAAAACACGGCTGAATTGCACTGATTCACTGAAGATATTTGTCTGGATTTTCCATTGGCCTGACATCGTTACTCCAGTGTAGAATGGAGTTGCACGTGGCATCCCTGCGGAATCGCCATCACAGCAAGCTCTAAGGCAATGGTCCAGGGCATTGAATTTCCCGTTGAACAATTCTTCTTCACCTGGAGCCCTCTGAAAGTCTCCATTTAAATCAATGAAATTAAATAGTTACTCAGGAAGAATTAGAATGTTAAATATAGAGCAACTATTCAACACATCCCATACTTACCACATATAACCCAACTACTCATCCGCTCCAGCCCTTCAATCCTCACCCCCATCCCAAAGCTTGAGCCAAAAACCCCTGGGACCCAACACATCCTTCCCATGCTGTACACCACCGACACCCCACTGTCAGACCCAACCTGACACTTTTCCTCCAGCTACCTGACATGCTTCCCCATCCCTGCTCCACAACTAACATCCCCTTGCTGGAGGAGATCGGACCTGAAACAACCTCGCTGCCAGACTAGACTCATTCCCCATCCCTGAAAGCAAGCCAACATGACAATCCCCTCACCTCCCCACTCAACCAGACTGGGTTATGGCAGCTGCCTGCTGTGAGAAGTGGAGGGGGGGACTTTGTTTGTCGTTCCCTGACAGATTTGCACTGCAAAAGAACTGTCAGAACGGAAGGACGCCCCACATTACTGAAGGAGCCCTGACTGGAATCTCCTCTCAGAAATTCAGAGTTCCTTGCTTTTCGAAGACATAAATTGCAGTCTGCCGCTCCTTGGAAAATTGGCTTGGTATATTTGGTATATACAATTAGGCTTAAGCTGAAACTTGAGGAAAATTACTTTATTAAATTAATGTGCCTTAGTACAACAAGAAAACTAAAATTGCTGAAAAAACTTTGGTTGTATTTCTGATTTCTGACATATGCAGTTCTTTAGGTTTTTATTTAGGACTGTAGTGCAATTTGTGCAATTATGTACAAAACAAAAACTCTTAGCCTGTGGATTTTATCAAAGATAGATTTAAAAATGTTAATATCATAAGCTAAAGCTGCTAAACAGTTGCAAAATATATTGGTCGGAAGCAATTATATGTTAGCATTCAGTATATCTTCAGCAGCAGAGATATTTCAGTGAGACATTATGGAAGGAAGTTCAACCACCTGAAATGTGTGTGGTGGTATTCTGATCAATGTACATAACTAAGTTTAGCACGATGCACAACTTTACAGCACACTCCATAAACAATAACAAAATGCCCTTATATATAACATGCAAAAAGGGCAAATTTGTTAAGAAATATTCAGAATGGGTGTGCCTAGTCTCAAGACTTCAAAACATTACCCTTGAAACCCCAAATAACATTTCAAAATTTTAGTCTTCTGTATTGTATTTATTTACAGTTCCTGCTTTATTCCCAATTAAGTTACAATGAAATAATTATTGTAAGAATGAGCAGTTGCAGGAAGAATTTTCAAGTGGTAAGATAAACATCACAAACTGCTTCATACCAAGTATTTACCTATCAGTCATGCAGTAATGGTTTAGTTTTAAACTAATCAGCCAACAGGGCTATAAATATTAATGCCAATTGAGTGGGCTTGGGAACAATTTTTTGTATAAAAGATATTCTCGTTGCATTAAAGCCATCACATATGTAAATCTTGCATTCTCTTTCACAGAGCGATGCTACAACCACAATAAATGTGAAATACCTGAGTAAGTATACGGCTTGTGCAAAGATTCTCCTGACAAATTTATGATCAGCAATTTATGAAATTATATCCCCTTATTCTTTTAGCAAAGAATTGCACCTTCTAGAACACTGTAATAAAACCTGAAATAACTGTGAGTGCTGTAAATCAGGAACAAAAACAAAGTTGCTGGGAAAGCTCAGCAGGTCTGGCAGCATCTGTGGAGGAGAAAACAGAGTTAACGTTTCGGGGCTGGTGATCCTTCCTCAGAACTGATGGTGGCTGGGAAAATGTCAGGTTATACGCAGAAAATAGGGAGGTGGGTGGGGTAGGGAGTAAATGATAGGATAGAGCCCAAAGAGAGAGAACGACAGTTGGACAGACAAAAGAGTTGCTGACGATCAGGCTGGGAGGGTGAGTCATTGTTAGTGGGGACTGTTAGTGACTAACAACAGGGAGTGTGTAGTGGCAGGCTATGCGGTAACGACGCCTGGTGTATGGGGTGGGGGGCTGGGACATGGGAAAGTTTAGGCCCTAAAATTATTGGGCTCAATATTGAGTCCGGAGGGCTGTAGGGTCCCCAAGTGGAAAATGAGGTGTTGTTCCTCCAGCTTGCATTGGGCTTCACTGGAACACTGTAGCAAGCCGGAGACAGAGTTGTTGACCATAGAGCAGGGTGGTGCATTGAAGTGGCAGGCAACATGTAGCTCAGGGTCTTTTTTGAAAGCAGAATGTAGATGTTCTGCAAAGCTGTCGCCAAGTCTATGCATCATTTCCCCAATGTAGAGGAGACCACATTGTGATTAGCGAATGCAGTAGACTAGATTCTTGGAAGTGCAGATGAAGTGTTGCTTCACCTGTAAGCTATATTTGGGCCCTTAGATACTGGAGAGGGAGGAGGTAAATGGGCAGGTGTTGCACCTTCGCCTGTTACAGGGGAAGGTGCCGTGGGGCTGTGGGGAGGTGTTGGGGGTGAAGGAAGTGTGGACCAGGGTGTCCTGGAGGGAACGGTCCCTGCTGAAAGCGGACAAGGGAGGAGAGGGGAATATGTGTCTGGTGGTGGCATGTTGCTGGAGGTGGCAGAAATGGTGTCTGATCATCTTCTAGGTGTGGATGCTGGTGAGATGGTAGGTGAGGATAAGGGGACCCCTATCGTTGTTGCCGGAGGGAACTCTGACTCGTCCCTTCCCTTCCTCAACATTTCTGTTTCCATTTCTGGGGATAGACTGGCCACTAATATCCATCACAAACCCACTGAGTCCCACATCTACCTGCACTGTACATCCCCTCTTCCTGTAAAGACTCCATCCCAGTTTCTCAGTTCCTCCGACTCCGGCGCATATGTTCAGATGAGGTCAACTTCAACAAGTGAGCCTCTGAAATATCCACCTTCTTCCTCGACCTAGGATTCCCCAGCTCCATTGCCAACAGGGCCCTCAATAGGGTCCAACCCATCTCCCACACTTCTGCCCTCACCCCTTCTCTTCCCTCCCGCAACAGCGATAGGGTTCCCCTTATCCTCACCTACCATCTCACCCGCATCCACATCCAGAAGATCATCAGATGCCATTTCCACCACGTCCAGCAACCTGCCACCACCAGACACATATTCCCCTCCCCTCCCTTGTCCACTTTCCACAGGGACCGTTCGCTCCGGGGCACCCTGGTCCACACTTCCTTCACCCCCAACGTCTCCCCACAGCCCTACGGCACCTTGCCCTGTAACCGGTGAAGGTGCAACACCTGCCCATGTACCTCCTCCCTCCCCAGTATCCAAGAGCTCAAACATACCTTCCAGGTGAAGCAACACTTCACCTGTACTTCCAAGAATCTAGTCTTACTGCATTCGCTGCTCACAAAGTGGTCTCCTCTACATTGGGGAAACAAAGCATAGACTTGGTGACCACTTTGCAGAATATCGATGTTTTGCTCACAAAAAAGACCCTGAACTACCAGTTGCCTGCCACTTCAATGCACCACCCTGCTCGCTGGCCAACATCTCTGTCTCTGGCTTGCTACAGTGTTCCAGTGAAGCCCAATGCAAGCTGGAGGAACAATACTTCATTTTCCACTTGCGGGCCCTACAGCCCTCCGGACTCAATATTGAGTTCAATAATTTTAGGGCCTAAACTTTCTCATGTCCCAGCCCCCCACCCCACACACCAGGCCTTGTTACCACATAGCCTGTCACTAACAGCCCCCATTAACAACTATTCACCCTCCCAGCCTGATTGTTAGCAACTCTTTTGCCTGTCCAACTGTCTTTCTCTTTGGGCTCTATCCTATCGTTTACTCCTTACCTCACCCACCTCACTATTTTCTGCATATAAACTGTTGTTTTCCCAGCCACCATCATTTCTGAGGAAGGGCCACCAGACTCGAAATGTTAACTCTGTTTTCTCCTCCACAGATGCTGCCAGACCTGCTGAGATTTTCCAGCAATTTTGTTTTTGTTCTAGAACACTGTGTTGGTCCATTTTAATGAAATAATCACTGAGTACCAGTGATCCAGCTGATGATATGTCTTGATATCCAGATCCAAATGCTGCTAAAGGAGAGCGAGAGTGTGTGTGAGGGAATTGAGAAGTTCAATCAGTTCAGTGGTCAACTGTCTACACCCAAAGAAATCGCTCTTATCGATATCAAACAATATACACAGACAGATCTTTCACAGCAAGTCATCATATGATGTTTATGCACAAATCAAGATCACAAATTAAAAGCAGACTACCAGAGGCTATAGTTGGTTCTCCTTGAGCTATCTGTCACCGAGGAATGTATTATTCAATACAGTAAGCCATTGGTGATTTCCATGGAAACTGCAAGATTGAGCATCATCCCTCGAATGCAATGGACATCAAGGGACAGTTAAAAGAAAAATGTTGTTTTCCAAACCAAATCATGGAGCCTAGGAGTAGAGATCAGAATAATCTATTATTAATTGCTCCAGATGTTGGGAAATAACAGTTGAATATGTCGCCGCACCTTCAAGAGAAAAGATACTTTCTATCGGCCTGTTCAGAGTTATTGTACTTCTCTGGAACAGATGCAGCTTGAACCATTGGTTCAATTGTAATTTGGGCCACTCAATAGACAAAGGCTGGGCATGCCAATAATGTGGCTAAGCTACATTTTAACATCTTATTCCTGTTTCATTCTAATTTATACATGCCTTTTCTTTTGGCAGACCAGGGTTAGGCAGATGCCTCGATATTATGCCTCCATTCATCCTATCAAAGTGCATAATCTCACACTTTCCCACATGACATTCCGATTACCATTCTATGCCCACTCTCCCAGGCTATTCAAATCCTCTGCAGCCTGCCCATTTCCTCAATACTACCTGTACCTCTATAAAGTTTTGTGACATTTGCAAACATAGCAATAATGCCCACAGTTCTTTCGTGTGGATCATTAATGTTTATCATGAACAGTTTTAGTCTCAACACTGACCCCTTTGGAACTCCACTGGTCACCAACTGCCATCTTAAACAAGGCTCCTTTAATTCCAATCTCTGCCTTCTTCTGATCAGCCAATCCTCTATCCTGCCAGTATCCTGCCCCTAACAATATGGGCTCTTACCTTATTCAGCAGCCTCCTGTGAAGCACCTTATTGAAGGCATTCTGGAAATCCAAATAGTTCACATCCACTGGCTCTCCTTTGACTAACATGTTCACTACCTCCTCAATGAATTCTAACAGATTTGTCAGGAATGACCTCCCCTTGATGAAGCCATGCTGACCACATCCTATTTCATGATGCACTTCCATATACCCATCGATTTCATCCTTAGTGATAAACTTTAAAATCTTACCAATGACCAAGGTCAAGCTAACTGGGCTATAATTTCCCATCATCCATCCCTTCTTAAACAAGGGTGGTTACTATTGCATGTTAATGGCCTACTGAGTTTGTTCTGCTCACTTTGGGCACTTTGGTTGTGTGCGTCCAGCTGCAAAGAGAAAAAGATTTTTCCAAGTAAGCATGAAACTTTCCTTAATAATGTTATGAGGAATAGAAATGAGTTCCTTTCCTGACTCCAGAAGGAAAGCATGTGCTTTTAGCTCCCTCCTTCCCACACCTAACGTGATCCAGATTCAATTTCCTCCCTTCCACCAACTGCATCACCATCACATACTTGTAAACAGGCAAGCCATTCCCTGAAAGCCTAATCTTCTTAAAATCGGTGCCAGCCATCACGGTTTACACGAATTCCTAAGCTTAACGTTTTCACCTGGTTCACCTTGGTTATCACCCTAAAACCAATGCAAAATGTTAACATTTATTGCCTGATAGCCATTATAAATTGAACAATGGGTGCTGAAATAATCTGACCAGCGACAATGTCATCCTCCTACTGATTGCCAGGTTTCATTTCCACAGGTTCCTGCTGCAACATCCTGCTGCAAATTAATGATCCGGCCAGTTGTTGGTCAGGATTGGAACCAAAAAGATTTAAACGAGTTTCTACAGTTGGGCCTGCAAGAGCACGGCCTTGACTTGATCATCACCAAATACTTGGACTTCAGTAAGCCTGCCATGCTGAATGGACTAGAATAAATAGGACAAGTGACTCACTCCACATATAGTTAATTAAGACAGAATAGACAGAAACATGGAAATACATCATGCAGTTGAAAGATATATTCTGTTGGAAAATCATTGCAATGCTTTGTATTTCTCAATAGTAGCATGGGAGTGGCTGTCGCTGCTGGGCCAGCAGTTATCGCCCATCCCTAGTTGCCCTTGAGAAGGGGGTGGTGAGATGTCTTCTGGAACCACTGCAGTCCATTTGGTGGAGGTAAACCCACAATACCATGAGGAAGGGAGTTCCAGGATTTTGACCCAGCAGCACTGAAGGTATGGCCGTATATTTCAATCAGGATAGCGAATACAGAATAGCTTGGAGGGGAACTTGGAAGTGGTGATATTCCTATGTACTTGATGCCTTTGTATTTTTAGATGTTAATAGTCATAATTTCGAAGGTGCTGTCTTAGGAGACATGATAGATTTTTGTGAGGGCACACTGTCAGTTACAATATCACACAATTACCTAGAGTTTCAGAAGCAATTCCAAAACCCCTCAACTTTTGATGCAGCTTCTGATTTCACAGAAATGTTTGGACTATTAACTACATGCCAACTTATTCCAAGCTCACTACTAATGGCATGTTTATTATTAGTTAGATGTGCATACTCAAATAATTAGAGGGCTGAATCATCTTGAGAGGCTGCTGTGTCCAGATGATTACAAGATACAGGACTATTATAAAAGTATTGATCAACTCTAATAAAATATAGGTTTGCACTAGTAAGTGCCAGGGTAGACTATTAGCAGGATAGAACTGTCTTACATTTTATTTATAAATTAACACTTTATTGCTAGGATACTATTCTTCTTCTCTACAGTTCTCATGAGGAAATAAGTTATCAGTAGTAATTTAAATAGTTTTCTTAAGTTGAGCTTTGTGCTCTCAAAACAGAGCTTGAACATAAGTTTAGATAACAAACTGTGAAGCTGGATGAACACAGCAGGCCAAGCAGCATCTTAGGAGCACCAAAGCTGACGTTTCAGGCCTAGACCCTTCCGAAAAGTCAGCTTTTGTTCTCCTAAGATGCTGCTTGGCCTGCTGTGTTCATCCAGCTCCACACTTTGTTATCTCAGATTCTCCAGCATCTGCAGTTCCCATTATCCTTGAACACAAGCTTAGTTCAGTGATTTTGGGTGCAATTTAATCTGTGGCATACTATTCCAGACAGTGAACCAGGACATTGCAGGTACTTTTAAATTGGAAGCTATTGCGCAGAACAATTCATTTGGAAAATTTTATGGCAAATGGAAAGTATATGAAACCTATTCAATAACATAGTGGGAGTATGTTCCATCAGGGAATCGACAGCTCAGGAGTTATTTATGGGCTACAAAAGAATAGTGGGGAAAGGCAGGGAGGCTCTGCATCAAGGTCCCAATTTCTTGGTTTCCTTCTCATCAAGAGTCTAAAGCATTTGTCCTGAGTACCACTTCATTCTACTCATGTCTCCTCAAAATACTCCTCCAATTACTCCTCGATTTATTAATCTTTATTATCCTAGGTCCCAGCTCCCTCACTCCACATTACCAGCACATTCAAGCCTCTTTCTCACATCATTTTGGAAATTTCAGAAGCAAGATGGGGAATCAGCCTCGTAATTTAGTGATATCTCCCTGCGGGTTCCACTCCACACCATCAGCCAATGGTGTGAGGTGGTCTTTCTGGGTGTCCTCCATCTCTAAAGTGGCTTGGCTGAAGATCACTAAGGATGTTAGAAATTATGGCATTTCCCTAAGATCCTTGGACCAATTCAGGAAAAGAGTCAAAGACTTCATTTGACCCTCTCAGGTTAATGTCACAGTGGCATGGAATTCTCTCTTGTGTGGGCATCAGGTTACATTTATCTGTGAGTGAGCAGCTAGGCTGGTTAGGTGATTGTATTATGAATCTAAGGATGCAGAAAACTTGAGGTGAAAGTGTGTGACAGTTCAGGCTGAATGAGTGATTGCATGCAGCCTAACACATTGACAAACCAGTACTGCATTGTAACGGGAATTTTGCAGACAAGGAGCCAAGTTACCTTTTTTGAGTCACTAAATATTCATTTTCCCCTGAAGGATAAGTAGGCCCATAATCTGAAGGAAAGGATACTGATGGTTGGCAGTGTCCCCAATCTCATGGTCTCTCCTCTATTCAGTCAAAAGCTTCCGTTTGCTAAGAAAAAGAGCAACTGATCCATTGCTGACTGTGAGGCTCGATTAGCAAGGCAGCAGACTGGGAATGCCTGAACTAAAACAAACCATAAAAATGCTGATAATCAGAAACAGGAAGATATTGCTGGAAAATTTCAGCAGGTCTGGCAGCGTTTGATCTTTGTTCTGATGAAGGGTCACTGGACCTTCTGAGTATCTGGGACCTTGCTTATTCATGTCTTCATCAACTTCTGTTAACTCCTGATTTCTTTCCATAAATGCTACCAGACCCTTGCTGAGTTTTTCCAGCAATTTCTGATTTTGTTTCCAAGAGCGTATGAAATTTGGAGCTGACACAATGGGTGCCAGGACTGTGTGCTGTGCTCTACACTCTGCAGAAGTCTATGTGTTTCTTTTGGATGCCTGTTAGAGATAATCTGTAATTCTGATCTCAGGCTTCAGTCACTGGAGTTTACATACAGTCAGTTCTGCTATAATGCAGTAGTTGCATTGCATTCTTGTGCAACACTGCTTTATAGAAAATTGCGCTATTGAAATAATGGGGCCTATGGGAAAAGCCGGGTTAGGGGCAGACAAAGCAAAAATATCACTTAAAATCGCTCAAAAATCACTCAAAAGCCTGACACAAAGGAGAGCACAGTTTGAATAAATGTGTAATTCATATCTAATAATGAAATAAAAGTAAATTTAACACCTTACCTTGCAAATATACCATGATGACTTGATTGGGGAGGAGGTTTTGAGGTTGCTGTTTTGTTAATGCAGGGTCTGAGGGTTGTCATCATCATCATTATCATGGTCACCTTCAGGTGCAGTTGTGGATGCAGGGTTCGGGCGAAAAATAGTTAATGCAGAATGGATGGTTGTGGTTCATTGTCTTCTGACTGTTTCTTGGGGGTTGGCTTAAAAAGAGACATCCAGTTTTTGTTTCTATGCCCTTTTTCATCAATCATGAAGAAGCTGTTCATAAGGTGCCAAGTAAGATCTTATTCCACTAACTGCTACCCTGCTGTGTTTTACTTTCTAAACATTGTCCTGCAAGAGCTACAACTGCTTCTCAATTTCCCTCAGCATAGATGACAAAACAGAAGTGGAAAGCTCTCGTGGTCCTGGACTTCACCTCCATCATCTCCAGCTTCCACATCTCCCTCAGTGACAAATTGCTGTAGATCAGCTGCAGAGAGGTCTTTACAGTGGGACTCAAACAGCTCTTTGGCATCCTCACTCTCCACTTCTTCAAATCCAACTTGCTTTGCAAGATCAACACAATATTTTTGTTTGATTCTTGGGAGCTCATCTGATTGATCAAAACTTTAAAATCTTGATTAAAGTCTGGGAGAAGCTTCTGCCAAACTGCATGCAAGCAGTCGTTACTGACATCATTCCAGGCCTCCACAATGATGTCAATTGGATTCTTGATGTTAAATCTCTTCCAAACTTGAAAAACACTGTCCTTATCCCCTTGATCAGCTGCAATCAGCCTCTCAAATGTGTGCCTCAAATAATAAGCATTAAAAGCTGCTATTGCACCCTGGTCCATGAGTTGAAAGAGATCAGTTCTGTTTGGAGATAGAAATAGCAATTTGAAATAGCACCAATGGAATTGTGTAATAGCCAACACAAGTTTGCATTTTAGGAGTAGTGTTCCCCTATTCATCAGTGAAGTAATAGCCAAATAGCACTGCTGGAACATGTGTTTAGCATGTACTCAACTTTTGGGCTTGTGAGACCGGCGACCTAGAGATTGCACTATCTCCGAACTCTCCTGCAACCTCCAGTGGCATGAATACACCAAACAATTTTGTGGAGGGATTGCAGTCAGAATCGGGTTCATATTCTTATGAGCACAGCAGACATTTCTCAGAAGTTGATGAAGACATGAATAAGCAAGGTCCCAGATACTCAGAGAACTGCTGGGGAGCAGGTTCCCTTTGAGAACCACACTGATTGTGAGTATCTCATTGCTACTATAAGAAACCCACTGGAAATGCAACTGAGGTTAGGGCAACAAATGGTGGAGATGCAAGGTATATGTGCAGCTTTGCACAGAGTATGGATAAGAACATGTCCATCATGAATTCTTCCATGTCTTAGGCATGTGAGGAATTTTTTTGCCCCACCTAGAGGGTAGTGAATGCCATTAAAACTAGCTTGAGTAATCAGTGCATATTCAGTCTCAGTTGCCTTCTGTCATACTAGCCATGGCCTTTATACAACAGTGTCTCAGCAAGGGAGGGGGTTAAGGCACCTGAATGTCTCTTAATTGCCTGTCCTCAGGGACGAGAGAAATAGAATCGGTGGCAGTCAGATAGAGCAGGAGCATGTGTCAGTTGTGAGCTAGGGCCAGCTAGCTGTCATTCAGGGTATTTCCAAAGTCACCAGCCTCTCATCTTCCCCTCTGCCATGGCCCCATTGCCTTCAGTAGGCATGGCTGAAGTGTTTAACCTGAAACAATGCAAGATACGCTCAGTAGGCCTGAGCCAATGTCATCACACGCAAAGGAGAATCATATTCAGCGACATGCCTCCACTTCAGCTGCTGATGTTGGGTTCATACCAAGGCACAGTGGTAAGAAAGGAAAGCTTAAGAATTTATTGTATCATTTATAACATTTACTTTGCCATTTGTATTTATTGTACAATATATTGTTTCCACAATATTAAATTGAGCATTAATATCATTTCTTTGGGAATTGCTTCGTCATAACTAACTATACAATCATGCCTCATTGTCGAGGAGAGATAGAAATCACTTTTATTGCGTAAAAGACTATAATGTTGTGTGTTGGTCAACTTTCTTTTGTTAATGTTCATCTGTTTTGCTGGAATATAGAGGTACATGTGAGCTCCACAGACACTCCATTATAATCAGTGTCAAGTTGATGTTGTGCAGGAACCTATAGGTATTCCAGCAAGTGAGCTTATAAATAAGGTTGACTGTGATATGAGAACATCTATGTCCCTGAGATTCTGCAGCTGAGCAATCAGAATCTCCACTCCTCTGATTTTCTGCACCCAAAACAGCAGCAGCCCACTCTGACTTCCTCCTATTTGGATCTGCACTCCAGGCAGATGTTAGTTTTTAGATATAGCCAGCATTAGCATGACAGTGACAATGAATTTGTAAACTGCAACATTCCAACATATACTGTGATCTTACACTTTGCCTCCAACACCCTTGTCCTTCAACCCTGTGCACCTTCCTACTATAACCCTTGAACTTCCCCACATTATACTGTTAATGTGACAGTGGAGCTATCACCTCTCCTACTCTCATTCTACCCCCAAAAACCTGAACATTCCTCTTTTGAACCTAGACCCTCTCCACACCATCCTTAGAGGCACAGAAAGGCAATGTTGCCAGTCTAAATGTCCTTTAAAAATTCTTATCTCAAATTGGATCTGCATTCTCCTCAAACCCTAACCACTACAGAACTGAATTACCCCTCCCTGTTCCACACCCCTGCACCTATGAGTGTGAATGTTCCTTGTCTGAGATAGTACCCTGATTTTGACATGTCAAACATAGTTTTGGATAGTGGTGACACTGTGCTTTTGTCACTATTTTTCTATTTACCTTCTCTGTCTATACCCATTCCTCACTTACATCCTCGATCACAGCCAAGATATTAGTTCCTAACTATTGCGCACTTTTATGCCTGACACCGCATCAGTCTTCCCTCCAAACCATCTCCCTATCTTTGACACCCTGTCCAAGCTTCCCCATCTACCTGACCTTTGACCTGCCTTTGTCAGTCCCAATACCTAGCGAAGCACCATTCTCCTGTTCCCCTTGTTATTGCCCCCTCAACAAAGACAACTATTTATCTCACTGCTTTAGTTTTACAATCTGAATCCATTATGATAACTTTAAAATATTAGTTTTCATAAGCCCTCAAGATGTGGAGACATTTAAAGGACTAAACATTATGATATCACATATGGCAACTACTTTGAAATTAATGAGCACAGGAAAATCTACAGGCATTGATGAAGTAACAATAAAATGTTGAAAAGACCTTGGAGGAACAGAATTAAATGAGATAACAGAAAATCAGCATCAAATACATACCAGCACATAATTTACAAGTGACTTGAGACATTCATGCTCTATTAAATTACCTAAAAAAATTAAAGCAACAGAGTACAATCATTTAATATAGATAAGCTTAATTAAGCACCGCACTAAAGTGACCTTGAAAATCCAAATAAATAGAAATAAGATTACATTTGAAGTAGAAATTGATTAAAAGTAGTCTGGATTTATATCTAGAGTTTGAAGAAGACAGGGAATGTTTAACCCAAGAATAATCTACAATAATAACTATAAGTAAAGAAAAACATTTACTATGCTTCATTGGCTGCAAAAAAAGCATTCAACAGTGGTTCTCACCAAAAGTTAATGGAAGTGTTGCAAAAATTTAACATTGACAGTAAATATGTAATATTTATCAAAGGTCTATATTGTGATTAATTAATATACGAGGCTATAAGGGATAATCAGGTATGTTTCAAGTGAAGAGATGAGTACAACTAAACTTATGCTGTTGCCAAAATTATTCAATCATACATAGAATAAATATTCAGAGATTTGGATAAACTATAATTAACTCAGCAAGCTTTCTGCTCCCAGAGCCATCATTACACTTTGTCCTTAGCCATTCAGATAACATGGGCCGGCAGATAAACTGGCTAAAAGTCTGCACAGGTGCAATAAAAATGTATAGCGTAGCTAACTTATTTTGGCAATCACTGTTGTCAGGTTCTGCTATGATTACATACCGATAGTGTAGTTCATTTGAAAGATAGATGCTGCTTCCAAGCCATTGTTATTCTGTTGGGCATATGGGAAATCTCTTTTTTTAAGGCTGGAAGAAATTGATATTTCACAACATATTCCTAACAATCCATCTGCTGCCAAATTCTTCTGTGGATACATCCAAGCTCATAGGGAATAACCTCAATCTTGCACAGTGGTGAAAAATATGTGATATTAACTGGCTACTCTTAACATACAACGTGAGGCTTCCTTGTCCAATATGGTGCGTGATGGGTTAATTTAAAATTACCCATCTTTGGTTGTGATGAGTGTTCAGTTGAAATCAACACTAACTTCAGAGTTTTGAGAATTTCATAGTACCTGTTTTGAAAGGTGAATTCAATGAAGTGGGGAAAATTGGTTTGCCCGAAACCTGATACCTGACACATTTAGACACCAACAATTGGGGTAAAAAAATTAGTATCATATTATTTACTATGCAATCAGCAACTGGCTGATGAAATTGCAGGAATCTGCACCTTGGAAACATGTGTGTGCAAAAACAAACATGTTATACCCCTTTTGCAAGCATAAAACAATTGGATCAGGTTCTATTTTGCATGTTCATTCTGCATCATTAATACGCCCTCTGCCATATTGAATTAGGATTCTTCAGGGGCATGAAGGGCAGTCAGCAGAGTATTAAAAATGTTATGTGTCTACAGTTACTATAGGTCAGAAGATGGATGGCTGCTGAGATTTTGTAAAGATGGCTGTTGTCGCTGATCTCTGAGAGATAGCTCTGGACCTTGAGGGTCTGGATGTAGAGTGAAGGGACTAGTTTGGCCCAGCTTGCTGTGTGGCATTCACAATGGCATGGTGGGGTATTTGATAGCAGTGCGCAGGCTTGGTAACACCCTGAGACATACTGCAAAGTCCGCTGTCTGTGTAATTGTACCTCACTGTTCATGCAGCTCAATGTGAAAAGAATCTGACTGTGATGTCATATTCAAGAAACCCTTGCCACTACTGGCTTTCAAAGCAGGCAGTGTCTGACTTCCATGGCATTGTATGATTTGCCTCAGGAGATATCTGAACGGTCAGTTAAAGCTCTGTCAATGTCCATGCCCCTTTAGTGTTCACATCTGCTCAGTGTTGGACAGAATTTTGCTCTGAATGAAACCCAGTCACAAGTTATAGCAGTTCTCCATAGCCTCTGACCGATTGGGGAGAGTTCACTAAAGGGACGCACAATGTGCCTGGTGTTTCCTGTCACATGCTAATCAAAACTTTCTTCAAGGTTAGATCTTGAACATCTCAATCCTCCACTGCAGGACAAGTATATGGTCTTGCCTTCCAGCACTTTGAAACCTGTGACATCCTGTTTCTCCCATAACATCTGCCCACTGTGACTGGTGATTCACCATGGTGTCAAAGGAGTACTGAGAAAGATAGTTGGCTGATGGAAGCTACCACAGTTTGTAATGCAGAAGACAGTGAGATCGAAGTGTGAAGGCAAACGGAAGAGCATGTCTCTATCGCCTGTCTTCTAGGGTTGGCACTCACCAGAGCCATGATCCAGGAGAGATAGCAGAGTCATGGCAATCTCACTGGATTAGTAATCCGAAGGCCCCAGGCTAACAGTGCAATCGCTTTTGTTCAAATGCATGATGAAATTTGAATTTAATTAGTAAATCGTGAATCATGAAATTGTTAGGAAAACCCAACTGGTTCGGTAAAGCCTTTTAGAGAAGGAAATCTGCCATTCTTCCCCAGACTGGTCTGCTGATGATTTCAGACCCACAGCAAAGTGGCTGATTCTTAATTAACAACTGAAATGGTTGAATATACCACTCAGTTCAAGGGCATTTAGGGATGGGCATAAAAGGCTGGCCTTGCCAGTAATACTCATATCCCATGAAAAAGAAAGTAAATAATAAATAAATAATTATATACGTACATACAGGCTTTTCTCTTGCTTGTGATATTTTCTTCCAGAGGAGACAGGCTTTGCAGGTGGACTCACAATGGATTCACTGTCATCTGCTACACGTTCTGTACAAATGTCTCTTGCAAGGATATGTTAGGAACAATCTTGTGAGATGTTTGAGAATGAATATATTTCGCAAATCATGTGAAAAATGTGAGGTACATATAAGCAAGGGTTACGGTAGTCCAGAGCATGTGAGCATGGAGAGGTGATGGACTGATGCACGGTACAATAAAGAGAAACAAATCAAGAGAAATTATGGTAGGTAGTACTGTGAGGTATTTAATTTTAGGTCAGAGCAACAATAATTTACGTGACCAATAGGTTTTTTGGCACTGTAATGTACTGATGATATTACCCCTTTTCAGCATTACCGCTAAGTTTGTGGTGTTATAGACCAGACCAAACCCCCTCACAAGCTATTTAATTCATTGGCTTTGAGCAGACTACTTTTCACCTCTTTCGCAACTTTTCTTCACTTAAAAAGAAGGAAAAAGGACACCACTTAAAGCCATAGTATCATCACAATAGGAACAAAGCTCTTAACATTAACCTCTTAAAGGATCTCTTTCAAGAGGCAGCAGAATTGGAAGACTTTCTGCCAGCTCATGGTACAGGTCCACTTCTGCATCTGAGAACATGGAACCACACTCAAGACGTTTCATTTTTTTTCCACAACCTTTCCTTGATGCCTGAAATTACAAGAACCAGACTTTTTTGACAAAGTATTATCACAGAGAAAGCTCTTAAAAAGTGACAACTTATCTGCAGGGAGGACCCTAAATACATCATTGAATCACACAAATGAGATCTGTTAGTAGAAACATGTGCCCTGCACTACTGTTATAAGGAAGAAGGCAATCATTGATGCTAATGCATCTCAGGAAGGGCCTGGAATGGAATAATGTATATTGGCCGTGGATAAAGAAAAATTAGAAGACAGTGAGGATGTGTCAGGCACACCAGACTCAGAAAAGACAACAAATCTCTACAGTCTGACGAGGTCATTCCTTTGATGCAAGGTTTTATTCACCATATATAACAATGGGACATTCTTCTAGGCACCAAATACTTTTCCAAACTTCCAATTGTCACACAGAATAAGGGCATGTCAAGTGTTTTTTATGGCAGACATAATGGCAAAGACCTGAACAATGTAGGCTACGGTAAAAAATGTTGCAGAATCATGAAAGACGTCCAGTGAAGCTAGCTCAACACTAGGATCAACTTGCCGCACCTTTTAATTAAGTTCTGAGCAAGATTCTCATTAAGCAGCAGTGAGCTGCCTATTAAGGGAAATTATTGCTTATTAGCAATCTTTTTAACTGCACATTGCCCCTCATTAATATGCAATTACCCATCCTACTACCCACCCTGAGCAAACAAGACACTGAGAATTCTCGACTTTGATATCAGAGTGCATATGTGGTGATTTTAACTTTTTGCTGGCAGCAGTGAGGTACCATGTTGGCCATCATGCAACAAAAACTCAGGGCACAAGCTACAGGTCCTAGTCATGCACACTCCTTGTCCATAGATATTGGTATTCAATAATTGCCAACCTCACCATGACAGCTCTCCAATCCACTGGCAACATACTGAGGATGTAAAGATCAACAGTGAGGGGTTCACCTGCAACTAGCATTGAAAGGCTGCTGCTGCAAGGACACTTTGCACACATGAAAAAGCATCCACTTCACAAACTGCACAAGGCTGGAACTCAGGGCTGATTTCTTGCTTTTTTAACACTCATTATATAACATGTACCTGGATGCTAACAGCTTCTCTACCTTGTCTTACCTTGTCTATTAATGCAGGAACATGACCAGGGACCTTGTCTTGCCGATCAGCAGTCCTTGATCAAGGAGTGGAGCTTTGCAATGTCAATCTCATAGTTCTGCTACGTCAATATCACACATGCACCATATGATTTATTAATTTATTGATTCATTGTCACTTGCATTTTATGGTAAATAATACAGAAAAATACAGTGAAAAGCTTCAACAGTCACCACAATCCAGCACCATTTTGAACAGTTCAAGAATTAAAAAGGATAAAAGGTATAATTGAAAGAGAGTCCTAAGCCCTGAGCTGGCTCACAAGCAACACCTGTGCCGCCACCCTTCCTCCACTGTCCCTTGCTGCATGCAATGCACCCACCAACATAGGAGTCGCCATTCTGTAGGCCTCATCTCTTCACTGCTGGGCCCAACTCATTGGTGCCGCCGCCGATGCTGATGCCAGATCCTGTGCTGAACCCACACTCACCTGCAACCAGGAGTCTCTAGCTCCACTGCCAGACCAGGCTGCAGCCACCTTCTCACCTAGAGTCCTGCTCTGGCCACCCTCGTCCAAGATGTCAACTTGCTGATGCTGCTATCTCGAAAACTCCATTGCCACTGATTGCTGGAGGAGCCATTGCCACTGTCAGCCCCAAGGATCAGGAGGATGTCCTTGCTGCCACTGCCTCCAGTAGCTGTGAGGAGCTACATCCACCGCTGCTTCTGGCCTCCGGGGGGCGCTGCTGTTCTACATACGGCCTGCTCTAGCTGCCATGATGATTTTGCCAAACAACTCACTGCAAAAGACTCCCAACGAAAAGAATAATGAAAGTAAAAAATGAATTAAAAAGGAAGCAGAAGTGAAAAAGAGAAGGAAAAAAAAAGAGAAAACATGCAGAAGAGCCTGCACACAGCCTGCTACTCCGCTGCCATCTTGAATCATTGCCAGCAGGATTTGCAAGAAACATTACCTCTGGATGTTCTGGCCCGCACAGGCGTGTGGAGGTGAAGGATGGAAATTACTGCCCAAAGTGAGCATTCCATTGCGCTGAAAATCGAAACTATGCAATGTGAAATAAAATGGCCATGACCGTGCCCAGAGAGAATGGGGTGGTTATCTCACAATGTGAGGAGAGGCCTGCAAGACTCAGCAATGTGAGGGCCTTTAGAAGATAAGCACATTACACACAGGTCATGCACAGATCCCATTGTATTGGCTCCCTGTGTGCTGTGCCCCACTCTATACCACGCACAGCTGACCACTTAATTCAATGCCAAAAAACACTGTTCACAGAGACTGGGGAAAGGATAGTGATGTTTGACCATGCAGGATAATGGTGTCAACCCAAAATACACCTTGTTCAACTTGCTTCCATGTAAACAATGATCCATTATACATTCTGTATAGATGTGCTGTTAGGCATCATTCTGGCACTGTTACATTTGGGGCTGGAAAGAGTTGTAAGTGGTAATGTGAGCGTTAGTATAACATGCAATGTCAGCTTTCCCATCCATGTGCCATCGGAAGTTAATTTTATCTGTTTCCATTCCAGCACATCTGAGTGTGGCACCACAATCAGCAGCTGGGGTGGGGAACACCTGCTCACCAATGTAACCCCTCAGATTTGGAGGTCAGGTTAGTCTCAGGACAGCCCAGACATGAAAAGGGTCTCCCTTTCAGAGGCAAATTGACACTCAATGGCTTGAATTTCAAAGGGTTGCAGGGGAGCAGGCAGGATGGAGGTGGAGGGCTTGGCTACCTCTGCAGTATCCTGACACAAAATCTCCGAGTTAAGGAAAACAACAAAAGACTACAACATCTTTAAAGCAAGAAAAAAAAATGACACTGTGCAAGCCTAGGGAGACATTTCAGACCTATGCACGTGTAAAATATAATTACAGTTTTTCTAAAGGTGCAACATCCAAATAAAAACAAATTAAGTCCCTATGATTAAAAATTCAAATAAAACTGTCATATCCGTTGATCGGTCTCAACATTAACACATTTCTTGTTTCAAACTAATTTTTTCATTTAGCATGAGTTTAAACACTGAAAATTTTGAATGAAATTATTTTCTTTAGCCCTTTTGTGTTGTGTGAACTTTTCACTCTTTTACACCCAAGATGAGATTTCTTGAGGGTATTGTTTTTTGCACACCTGATATGAATCAAATGTGCAATGCTGACCTCTTGAAATCAGAGAGCTGGTACTGCAAAATCAGCACTAAACAAATTTGCTAACATAACGATATAGGATGTATTTCACACTCAAGGTAAGAATAAGTAAGATTTCATGCCTGAATGTAGGCTTGACTTTTCATTCAGTTCCCTACACTTCTGATATGTCACAGCAAGCAACCATGTTTATAGGACAGTGCAGCTTTAAAGCAGCTGCATGGATCCTGCCTATGCTCTGTTTTCTCATGATGGTTTAGTTTTCAGGAGTCCCTGAAGTCACATAAGTACTGCAGTGCTGGCAGAGGCTGCTGCGGGTACTCTGCTAGAACGGTTTATCAAACTAATGAGCCACTGAATGATACAACTCCTGGGCCTGACTCCATCAGGGAGAGTGCGGACAGCAATTCCAGCTGTGAGGAATGAACAGTGGGAAGTGGCAGTTATTAGTGGCTAGTTCACCTATCATTTGTTAGCTCGCAGACACCACACCATTTAAAATGGCCTCTGTCTCCATCTTTGTATGCTAAAAAGCTTTTTCATGCGGTCAACGGGAGAGATAAATCGACAGAACATGTTACCTGATCTACCTCATGCTGTGGAGTCAGTATTTGAGAGAAGTTGGTGGTGGTTGCTGACTGATGTTGTACATGGGCAGCACTTTGCAGATTATTAATATCCATCTCTTGTGTCATTATTCCTTTGAATGATGATTTTCTTTTGTAGCCTGCAGGGCAGCAACACATTTTCTCCTCTGACATACTCCACTGATGATGTTAGCTCAGCAATGGAGCAGTCAAAAGTTCACAGGGATCTAAATTACATTTTATGCAGCCATCCAGATGCCGACATCTTGAAAAAGAATTATTAACCGTACCAAAATCTTGCAAGCTGAATTTGCATTGAATAAATTGTAGAATTAAATTCTGGCTTATGTTGACCAAAAATGTGGCAGGGTAGGGGTTAGGGGGGCACATATTAACAGGCACAGAGCTAGATCAACAATGCTCAATTTTTGGCTGCTACAAAAGCTAAAAGTTAAAACATAACAGAATGTGGCTTTTCACTATCTTTGTAACACAGCAGGTTGCAGTCCTTTCTGCTAAATTTAAATACAGGATACTTTATTCTGGAAAAGAGCTATATATGTGTAAATGCTGAGTAGAATCACTGGAATTACACACAAGCAAATGAGGTAAAATCTGCAAATTTATGATTATGCAAATGTTATTGCATTTTTTGTTTGCATTTTTTTTGCTAACAGAGATATTAGATCCTGCGTTAAGCTGACAGTGCATTCTGACAAAAAGTAATTGTCTCAGATGTGAACTCTGTTCTTACTCCATAATGCTGCCTGAACTAGTGAATGTTTCTAGTATTTCTGATTTTATTTGCTATCTTAAGCTGATATGTATTATTGTGGAAGAACTGCAGCCATGGCTTACAGTATATCAGTTACAATGCTGATAGTTAATGTGGCTTACATGCTGTCTGCATGTTGCAGAGACTGAAGAGCTGGATGGACTAAAAGTCGGTGGCTTCATTTTCAGAGTGAGAAGTGAACACTAGTGTTGATAAATCATTTAGAAATAATATGGAAACAATTCATTGTCTTTAAAGAGGAAAGTTAGGATTTTGTTCATCTCCTTCACACAACTGTGAGTGTAAAGACAGTATCATGATTCTTTAAACATATGATATATCTCAAGGCATTAAAATTAGTCTCATAAGAAAGTGTGGTGACATCATACTGAAAACGCACTTTTGAATAATGTGCATTTTTTGAAGCTTTTGACAAACTTAGAAAATAGTTTTCCGTAACATGGAGAAAGCTAATGGTTGTCTGATCACCGCTTTTCACCTTCAGTAAAACCAGGCCTTTGTATTTTAGGCCTATAGAAGGTTACAGCACAGAAGGAGGCCATTTGGCCCATCTTGTCCACCATGTTCAACTAAGATCTGACTATACTAATCACATTTACCAAATTTTGGCCCATAGTCCCAGAGGCTATGACAACACAAATAAATATCAACATCTTATTTAAATGTTACAAGAGCTTTTGACTGAATCAACCTTTTAGGCAATGAAATACAAACTCTTACACCTCCGAATGAAAGAACCGCTCATCGCTCTAATTAGCCTTCTACCTCTTACCTTAAAATCAATGCCTTTTGATTATTAATACCTCTACTAACGGAAAATGTGCCTTCCTATCCACCCTATCTCTGTCCCACACAACAATTATTCAATCAGGTCACCTTTCAGCATTTATTGCTCCAAGGGAAGCAATCCCAGCCTGCCAATCTTTCCACACCGCTCAGAACCTCTAGCCAAGGCTGGTAAATTGCCTCTGCACACTCTCTGATGTAATAATGAGAACTGCATACAGCACTCTAGTTGAGGCCTAACCAGCATTTCATTCAATTCCCATATAACATCCTTTCTCTTACATTCAATGCCTTGACTAATAAATGCAAGCATTCCAGATGCCTTCTTAACCATCTGGTCATCCTATCCTGCTGTATTCAGGGATCTGTAGATCTGCACACCAACATCCCTCTGATCTTCAGTACATTTTATGTTCTGACTATTTATAGCGTAAGCCCTTACCTTGTCACCCCTCCTGAAATGCATTATCTCACACTTTTCTGGGTTAAATTTAATTTGCCATTGTTCTGCCCCATTGACCAATTATTTGATACCCTCCTGTAGATCTAACTATCCTCCTCACAATTTATCACTCTACCAATTTTTGAGTTACCCATGGGCTTCTTGATCATACCCCCTGCAATTAGGTCCAAATCATTAATATCAACCACAATCTGCAAGGGTCTCAGTATTGAGCCTTGCAGAACCCCATTGGAGCAGACTTCCAGTCACAAAACCATCTCTTGAACATTGTCCCCTACTTCTTGCCTCTCAGTCAATTTTGGATACTGCGTGCCACTTTACTTTGGAACCCAAGGGCTCATATTTTCTTTACCAGGCTCCCATGATGGTACTTATCAGGACCCTTGCAAAATCCCATTTAGACCACATCAAATATAGATATTCATCAACAGTCCTGGTTACATCCTCAAACAGTTCACTCAAATTTGTGAAACATGTTCATTCCCTAACAAACCCATGCTGACTATCTCTGATTAATCCCTGCCTCTTCAAATACAAATCTATTCAATCACTCAGAATTCTACCTAACAAATTCTAAACCTCTGAGAACTGCCTGTTATCTGTCACTTTGCCACCTGGAATTCTCTTGCAATTGGAATTTCCGATATCTCGACATTTTAAAAAGCCAGTATTCAGAAAATATATTGTGTAAAAATGGCTAATAATCATAATAGTGGTTAAATAACCTGTAGATATTGTTATTAAGCTTTACAATGAACTTACTAAATTATTGACCATAAATAATGGGAACTGCAGATGCTGGAGAATCCAAGATAACAAAGTGTGGAGCTGGATGAACACAGCAGGCCAAGCAGCATCTTAGGAGCACAAAAGCTATTGTTTCGGGCCCACACCCTTCATCAGAAAAAAGTTTTCTTCTGATGAAGAGTCTAGGCCCGAAACGACAGCTCTTGTGCTCCTAAGATGCTGCTTGGCCTGCTGTGTTCATCCAGCTCCACACTTTGTTATCTCTTACTAAATTATTGAGTCAGGTTTGGCCATTATGTCTCTTACTACAATATTCGTTCTTTTTGGTTTGTGGACTTAAGAAGAGGAGAATAAGCTACTTTAAACCGAGGGCTATGAAAAGAGTTGCTGCAGCTTTGAAACAAAAACAAGCTACTGGAACACATTGTGTGTTGCACCTGTATTGCTGCATTATTCAAGCAATTGGGGAGACAGGTGGTGCAGTGTGAAAGATGTAAAATAGCTTCATAGGTGTGCGTTCAGTGCAGTTCTGTCTAGTTACAGACTTGTAATTGGTTTATCAAACACAATTCAGCTGTGTGTGTTCAACACTCAGTATAGTGACAACTTTCTGATTGGTTCCAGGATGAGGGACTACAACTTGATGTTTGGACAATATGGGTGAACTATCGAAATAGTGATGTTGAAAACATCCCTCTCACAGTTCTGTGATTGGAGAAGTAAAAGAACATTGCAAGCACCAAGCTACTCTCTCTCTGCAAATACCATCATGAAAGGAAAAAGCGAAAAGCCACCATCCGAGACACTGAATGTGTCAACCAATGAATGAAAAGTTAAGAATTTGTGTTTTTATAACGTCATATCATCCTCCAAGAGTTGAAAGGGATTGGAAAGGAACTGAAGGTAAACAATGCACTGTTGCCTCACAGCATCAAGGGCCCAGGTTCGATTCCAGCGTCAGGCCACTGTCTGTGTGGAGTTGGTACATTCTCCCTGTGTCTGTGTGTGTGTCTACTCTGGGTGCTTTGGTTTCCTCCTACAGTCCAAAGATGTGCAGGTTAGGTGGATAGGCCATGCTAAATTGCCTATAGTGTCTGGGGTGTATGAGTTAGGTGGACTAGCCATGGGAAACATAGGGTTACAGGGTGAGGGAGGGGCAATGGGACTGTGTGGGATGCTCTTTGGAGGGGCTGCGTGGACTTGTTGGGCTGAATGACCTTATTCCATGATATATGATCTCATTGATGCCTGTAATCCAGACTGGTGCAAGAATTTTGTTTCACTGATTTTTCTCTTGTTCCTTCCCACTCATAATCTTTATTCCTTGTCTCGTCACTTTCTGTGTCTGTTTGTATGTGTACGGGAATATTTTCAATGGAGTAGAGTGTATGTTGTCAGGGGTTATAAATTAGTAATTTAGTTTTCTTCTCTGCTGTCAGTTTAATGCAATCTGTTTGCAATAAATAGCTATTTCCTTGTTAAGTACAGAAATCTAATGAGTGTAATCTTTTATCTTGGGTTCATCAGTCAGGTATATTGAGGACTTTGAACAGTTTGATTAAATCTTTTTTGCATTTGCTAGGGCTTTGGGAATAGTGGGGCTTGATTCCCAGTACACTACACCAGAGAGACATGATCATTTCCATTGTTTTTTTAACTCTATGTCATCTTAGATGTCCCTGAACTTTTCCTTGACTTGCTGTTTTGGTTCATTTGATGTTCCCTCTTTTCTGCAGCATAAGACTCATGATTTTTTTTCTATTTTCTTGCAGTTCTAAACATTCATATTGGGCTTGACTTTTCAATGCTGTTCCTCTCTGCTAAGTTTCTCCAGCACATTCTGTTTCAGATTTCCAGTATCTGTATTAATTTGCTTTTATGTCAATTACAGTGGCAGCTTGTGGTGGTTTTACTGTGATACCTGCTGTGCCAGAACCCTTCACTGTCCAGTTGCTACCCCTCTCCATCAACCTCAAAGACAGAGCAGCACCTCAACTGCAGCCAGAGTAATATCATTTCCCATTATCCAGTGCACCAAGACCCTGAGCATGCCAGATAACACAGATCTGAATGTAGCTACAAGTTACCAAAATCAAAGCCAAATTCTGCTAAGTACATTATCACAGCAAAAGGTAAAATAAGAGTGGATATCAAAAATGGAAGCAAATATGTTGCCTGTATATTAATTGTACATTTTTGCATTGCTCTCAATCGCTATAATTAAAAAAAACAGATCTCTGAGAGGAAAAGACAAGACTTTATAGGGATTTAGAAGGCCTTCTAACTATATGTTGGTCTTTTCTTGCATGATCACAGCTGGAGGTTGAACTCAAAATTACAAGCATTCACTTGATGTCAAGTTACATTCAAAATTCATGAAGATGTCATTATCATATACTTCAAAGTAAAATTGGCCTAAATCAGATGAAAAGGTCAGCATTGACCAAGATTGAAACATAACCAATAGCATCTAAGTGTTACAGTAGAGGGTTATAAAAATGGGAGAGGGAAATGTTTCTTTGAGATTGAAGTTATAGAGTGTTCAGTTCACAGTTCATACCTCTGTGTTAAAGCACTGAAAGCAACTTTTCCACATTCTAATGGTTCCATTATGAACACACTCTGGTTGACATGTGTGCCTCACTGCATGTCCCCTCTCATTCAGTTTATGGAATGTAAAAAGCGTCGTCAGCCAGCCACAAAAGGAAAAGATAAGGCTTATTCCTGATGATCCATCCTTTCACTGGTCCTACAGCCCCGAGCATGCATGTGATGATTGAGTTACACAATGTAGACCTCTGTGGCTGCATATTTACATGCAGGATGTGCTGCTGGGCATCACAAGTTAGCTAACCAGTTCACAGTAAATTCCAGAGATAATGGGAACTGCAGATGCTGGAGAATTCCAAGATAATCTAACCCTCTCTGATGAAGGGTCTAGGCCCGAAACGTCAGCTTTTGTGCTCCTGAGATGCTGCTTGGCCTGCTGTGTTCATCCAGCCTCACATTTGATTATCACAGTAAATTCCAGATGTAGATGAATAAACTGGGCAAATTATCCCAATATTTTCTGTGCTCAGATAACCAACATAAGAAATAGAGAGAGGAGCAAAGCAGATAATGACCCCTTGAGCTTACTGCACCATTCGAAAATATCATGGTTGTCCTCAACTCCACTTCGCTGCTTGTTGCTTACCACACTTAATATCAAGCGGAGACAGATGTGTTTTTGTTTTATTTTATTTGATACAAAACTATGTTTATAAAATCAGTTACAATTTTTGTTGGTTTGTTAAGACATTTGTACCGATGTCTTACTGCTGCTGTGTCAGGTACAAAGTTATTATAACGAAAACAAAGTTCCTGGAAAAGTTCAGCAGGTCTGGCAGCACCTGCGGAGGAGAAAACAGAGTTAACATTTCAGGCCCAGTGACCCTTCCTCAGAACTGATGATGTCTGGGAAAAAGTCAGTTTATATGCAGAAAATAGGGAGGTAGGTGCGGTAGGGAGTAAACGATAGGACAGAGCCCAAAGAGAGAAAAAGTTGGACAGACAAAGGAGTTGCTAATGATCAGGCTGGGAGGGTGAGTAGTTGTTAATTGGGTCTGTTAGTGACTAACAACAGGGAATGTATAGTAGCAGGCTATGTGGTAATAAAGCCTGGTGTGTGGCGTTGGGAGCTGGGTCATGGGAGAGTTTAGGCCCTAAATTTGTTGAGTAGAAACGAAAAGAACTGCAGATTTCGTAAATCAGGACAAAATCTGACATCTTCCCAGCCACCATCAGTTCTGAGGAAGGGTCACCGGACCCGAAACATTAACTCTGCTTTCTCCTTTACAGGTGCTGCCAGACCTGCTGAGCTTTTCCAGCAATTTTGTTTTCGCTTTTGATTTACAGCATCAGCAGTTCTTTTGGTTTTAGTTTTTACAAAGTTATTACAACACCTTATAATGTAAACACTGAAGGCTACCTTTACATGATGATGGGAAGACTATTAAAAGTCATGTTTTTCAGCTGTTTTCCAGCAGGATTATTGTAAAGGATATTAGAGTGACCCATTGTTGGGAATGTGTGAAAAGCCAGCAAATTTAGCAGAATTGCTATGATATCATAGATCAAAGTTTAAACGTATATCGATAAAATGCAAATGTTGTATGTCCTTGAAACACACCCTATTTTGTGTTATTCGGGATCAATTAAAAACAGATTTTCTGCCTGAATTACAATTTCTCCCGGCCATTTTACCAAGGATGTGCAACAACCAGGAAATGAGCAACAATTTCTTTTGTCATTTGGCTTGAACCTGAACAGTTTCAGGAGAAATTCAAGGACTGTTATCAGGCTTAGACTTTTTCAAAACTCAACCTTTTCATATTAATATGGCAATCTGAGATGTATCAAGCTATAATTTGTTGTTATCTATTGAAAGGCTATCCTCTAAACGTGTTTCTCTCCTTCCTTCTCACACTCCTGTATCTATCTCATTTCATCTTTACAATCTCTATCTAATTAACTCCAGCCATTGCGCGCTATTTAGGAGCAGTGGCGAACATCTGTGGGACATCATCACAAGATTGTTCAAAGGCCCTAAAACCGTTTCACAGCAGGATTGATCTGTCCTGATTCTACAGAAATTGTGCAGTGTTCCATCCAATCTGTGAGACTAGTCAAAGTCAAATGCTGAATTGTTGCAAATTATATGGGAATATTTGCTTTTTGTATCTTCATGAAATCAATAAACCTATAGAAAACTTGAGCCAGTGATAGTTGTAGAATGTTGCCCGATTATCAATGCTAGGACCTTGAGATATTGTCACCTCCACCTGAACGTGGTACCGCATAAGAGTTGTTTGTGGGAGTTTGCTGCCAACAGTGCCCCTTTGTCTTTGCTGTATTTTGGACCTATCTAGTTATTGAGGGCAGAGGATATATCACCATACAGTGTCAACTGAAGGGACTCTGTTCTTAGATGTCAAGAGATCTTACTGCATGATAGCAATAAGTGCAATTACATTTGGTCAAGCATTAGGTCATTAGAAAGCTACATCTGCTTCCTCCAAAACCTAGCATGTAACTCTTTGCCTTCACCTACACTCTGTGTGCGGTATCAGTAGAATGGATGAAATCAACATTTAACAAGAATTCAGAAAATGAAGAAGGGTCTAGGCCCGAAACGTCAGCCTTCCTGCTCCCCGATGCTGCTTGGCCAGCTGTGTTCATCCAGCTCGACACCTTGTTATCTCAGATTCTCCAGCATCTGCAGTTCTTACTATCTCTATAACATGAACATTAATCTTTCCAGAACTATTACCTACTAAAACATCACCACCCACTCCCCAGAACTCCCTTGCTTTTAACCCCATAGTTAATGTAGATTGCAATCATATTTTTAAGCATAATGCTTTTACCATCATCTGATACCACCGCCCCCACATCCCTCCCACCCCACCCCACCACCACCAAATCTCTTACTCCACAAACATGTTGGCTCTGGATGTTTCACAAATCTTTCAGAACACAGTCTCTTTAGACTTGTAAGTATTATTCTTTCTTTTTACTTGAGGATTGATGACTTTAGTTCTGATCAATGGATCTCATGTTTTGTTGCACATATCTCACATATCCTTTGATTAAACTATCCTTCCTTATAGGCATTGTTGTTTATCTATTACCACACCTGTGAGGCCCTTAACCCCCAAATTTCATTCAGAGGAATTTTTATTTGCACTATGAGAACCCAAATTAATCATTAGAATGAAATGCTATCCCATCTAGCCCCCAAAGAAAATTGTATTTTCAATAAGGTCTTCTCACGTTCTTCTAAACTCCAAGTGATTAAAAGCCCAAACTATTCAATCTCTCATAAAAAGAAATCCCTCTATAGCAAGTCAATGAATCTTCTCTGTACAGCTTTCAGTGCCAGTATACCTTTCATTAAATAAGGGGAAACGAAACTGTTCATATTACTGCAGCTATGGTCTGACCAGTGCCTTATATATTTTTAACAAAGCCTTCCAACTTATATACTCCATCCCCTTTGAAGTAAAGGCCAACATTTCATTCAACTTCCATATTACCCAGTGAACTTGGATGCTAGATTTTTGTGATTTATGCACTGGGATGACTAAACTCCTTTGTGTTGCAGTTTTATTTCTGCAGTTTTTCCCCATTAAAATAATATTCTTCCTGCCAAAAAGCACAATCTCACATTTTCCCACTTTATATCCCATCTGCCAAATTTTTGCCTCTCACTTAGCCTGCCTACAACCCTCTGCAGACTTCTTTAGTTATTTCACTGCTTACCTTCCTACCTATTTTTGTACCTTCTGCAAACTTAACATTTGCTTCCCTCATCCAAGTCATTAATATATATTGCATCTAATTGTGGCCCCTGTACTAATTCCTGTTGTTCTCCACTAGTTACAGGTCACAATCCTGAAAATGGCACTTTTGACCCAGCTCTGTTTTCAATTAGTTAGCCAATACTCTATCTGACGAAACACACCACGGACTCTTGCCTTATTAAATAGCCTTATATATGGTACCATGTTGAATGCCTTTTGAAAATTAAAATACATTACATCTGCCAGCTCCTCGATTTTCTACCCTGCCTATTATCTCTCAAAGGACAGTGATACATTTAGGAGGCATTGTTTCCCCTTCATGAAGCCAGACTGATTTTGTTTGTTTATATTATGCATTTCTAAGTGTTCTACTGTTACATCACTTAAATTAAACTCTAACATTTTCCTAGCAATAGCTGTTAAGCTAACTGTCCTACAGTTACCGGTTTTCTGTCACACTCCCTTTTTGAATCAAGGTGTTACATTGACAGGTTTTCAGTGCTCTGGAAATTTTCCCAAATCTAAGGATTCTTCGAAGAGCTGTAGCTGTGCATCAACTATCTTTGTAGCACTGATGGTGCTAGACAAGCTAACATCTTAAGGTCAATTTCTGAGCCCTTTGCTACAGGATATAACTGTACCACTGGCCAGTGGCATACCTTTCTAGCACCACCAAACATGTAATAGCAATTTTATAGAACAACTGTCAAGTCCGTATAGTTTTATATCATGTATGATGGTCTGCATGCTCCTTTATCAAACATTCTGACTAATTTTTCAGTAAAAGACATCACCCCGGCTTATTGCAAATGAATTGCAATCAATTGCATTCCATTTACTTCAATTTCTGAGGGCTCCGTCAGTACTTTAAGTAACTATAGAAGTCTAATACAGTATATGCCTTCCACAAGTTATCGGTCCATAGAGAATCTTGATCTGCATGTACAAGTCAAGTAACAGCAACTGTCCTTTTCAAAACCTATCCAATTAAATAGAGCAGAAGTAGGTCCAAAGTGCCTCCTCATTGAAAAATGCTGGGTTTAAATCCTAATACATTCTGGATGTGAGTTTGCTCGCTGAGCTGGAAGGTTAGTTTTCAGACGTTTTGTCACTTTTTTTTTGAATTCGAAAAAATATACTTTATTCATAAGTAGTACAAAAAAAAACATATTTATACACCTACCCAGTCATGCAAGCCGCTCCGGGTTACCCAGGGGGTACGTACACTAATTAAAGGAAAAAAACAAAACAAAGAAGGAAAAAAAACAAACCAAAGAAAATACCCCAGCAGTCGTCACCCCACACAGTCCCAGTTGGCCCCCTGACCAGTTGGGGAAGGCGCCAGCTGGGTCCAGTTACCAGATACGGCCCTTTTTCCCATTCTGGACAAGGGGTTTCTTACGGTGGTCTTTCCCCACCGCGCCTTGGCGGCAGCTGCCCCAAGCTTTAGCGCGTCCCTCAGCACGTAGTCCTGGACCTTGGAGTGCGCCAGTCTGCAACATTCGGTCGGGATCAGTTCTTTCAGCTGGCAGACCAGCAAGTAACGGGCAGACCAAAGAGCGTCTTTCACCGCATTGATGGTCCTCCAGGCGCAGTTGATGTTCGTCTTGGTGTGAGTCCTGGGAAACAGCCCGTAGAGCACGGAGTCCCGCGTCACGGAGCTGCTCGGGACGAACCTCGACAAATACCACTGCATCCCCCTCCAGATCTCCTGCGCATAGGCACACTCCAGAAGGAGGTGATCAACAGTCTCGTCCGCCCCGCAACCGCCTCGAGGGCAGCGTGCGGTGGCGCAGAGATTCCAGGCATGCATAAAGGATCTCACTGGCAGAGCCCCTCTCACCGCCAGCCAAGCAATGTCCTTGTGCTTGTTTGAAAGTTCTGGCGATGAGGCATTCTGCCAAACGACTTTGGCAGTCTGCATGGGGAACCACACGACGGGATCCACCCTCTCCTTTCCCCGAAGGGTCTCGAGGATACTACGTGCTGACCACTGCCTGACGGCCTTGTGGTCAAAAGGTGATTCGTTTAAAAAATTTCTCCACGAAGGACAGGTGGTATGGAACGGTCCTACTACTCGGAGCGTTCCGCGGCAACGACGCCAGGCCCATCCTTCGCAACACCGGGGACAGGTAGAACCTCAGTAAGTAGTGACACTTGGTGTTTGCGTACTGAGGATCTACACACAGCTTGATGCAGCCGCACACAAAGGTAGCCGTCAGGGCAAGGGTGGTGTTCGGTACGCCCTTTCCCCCATTTCCCAGGTCTTTGTACATGGTGTCCCTGTGGACCCGGTCCATCCTCGACCCCCAAATGAAGTGGAAGATGGCCCGGGTGACCGCAGCGGTGCAGGTCCAGGGAATAGGCCAGGCCTGTGCCACATACAACAGTACTGAAAGCCCCTCGCACCTGACAACCAGGTTCTTACCCGTGATGGAGAGGGACCGGAGCATCCACCTGCCCAGCTTCTGCTTCAGTTTGGTGATACGCTCCTCCCAAGTCTTAGTGCACATCCCAGCTCCACCGAACCAAACACCCAGCACCTTCAGGTAGTCTGTCCTGACGGTGAAGGGGATGAAGGAGCGGTCATCCCAGTTCCCAAAGAACATGACCTCGCTCTTACCCCTATTGACTTCGGCACCCGAGGCCAGTTCAAACTGGCCACAGATTTCCAACAGTCTACTCACCGACTGACGATCGGTGCAGAAGATGGTGACGTCGTCGATGTACAGGGAGGTTTGACCTGAAGGCCTCCGCTGCCTGGGATAGTCACGCCCTTCAGGCTCACGTCCTTCCTAATGGATGCGGCGAAGGGCTCCACACAGCACACGAACAAGGCAGGAGAGAGCGGGCAGCCCTGCCGGACTCCAGATCTGATGGGAAAACTGTCCAATTCCCACCCATTGACTGAGACTGCGCTAACGGTGTTGGTGTAGAGCAGCCAGATCCAATTGTGGATGTCCTCCCCGAACCCCGATTTGGAGAGGATGTCCCTCATGTAAGCATGAGAGCCCCTGTCGAATGCCTTCTCTTGGTCCAGGCTGACGAGGTAGGTGTCCACCCGCCTGTCCTGCACGTAGGCGATCGTATCCCTGGTTTGGTCAGGGTGAATCACCGACTCCAGGACAGACCTGATCTGGTTGGCTATGACCTTGGCCAGGATTTTGTAGTCCATGTTCAATCGTGAAATGGGACGCCAATTCTTAATTTCTTCCCTCTCCCACTTCCTCTTGTAAATGAGGGTGATGATGCCCTTCCTCATGGACTTGTACATTTCCCCTGCCCGAAGCGCACTATCGTACACCTCCAGCAGGTCCTGGCCGACAAGGTCCCACAGAACGGAATACAGCTCGACAGGTAAGCCGTCGCTCCTGGGAGTCTTATTCCTCTCCAAGGACTTGAGGGCTCTGGTCAGCTTGTCCAGGGATATCGGCCGGTCTAGCTACTCCCTCGTGCCGTCGTCTGAGACCTCTGTGAAAGACGACAGGAACAACTCAGAGGCCGTGCTGTCCATGGGCTTTGTACCATACAGTCCGGCATAGAAGGATCTGCTGATCCTCAAAATGTCGGGCTGAGACGACGTCACTGAGCCATCGTCCACCTTCAGCCAGCTAAGCACTGAGGTCTCTTTGTGCACCTTCTGAAAGAAGAAACGCGAGCACGTCTCGCCCTGCTTCACGGAGCGGACCCGGGACCGGAAGATTATCCTGGAGGCCTCTGCGGCGAAGAGCGAGGCTTGCTGGCCCCTCACCTCGCAGAGGTCCTCCCTGACATCGACACCCATCAACTGCAGAAGGAGCAGGTTCTGCACCCTTTTCAGGAGTCGTGACAGCTTTCCCCGCCTCTCTCTCGCCTTCCGAACACCCTTGAGGACCAAGAACCTCTTGATGTTCTCCTTCACCGTCTCCCACCAGTCACCCGGAGACTCAAAGAGGGGTTTCACGGTTCTCCAGCCAGCGTACTCCCTCTTAAGCTCCTCTACGTTCTCTGGGGTCAACAGAGTCGTGTTGAGCTTCCACATCCCCTTGCCGGCCGGCTGGTCGTCCTGTAAGTGAGAGTCGGCCAGTGGTCAGAGAAGAACACCGGCTCGATGCCGGTGGACCTGACTGAGAACGCCCGTGACACAAACAGGAAGTCTATCCTTGAGCGAATAGACCCATCTGGCCGCGACCAGGTGTACCTCCGCTGCGCTCCGTGTGCAGGGGTGCTGAATACATCGAGCAGCTTGGCGTCCTTCACCGTGCCCATCAGGAATCTGGACGTGAAGTCCAGTTGACTCCCCCCACCCGCTGTCCCCACACCGGATCTTCCACCTGCATTGATGATGCAGTTGAAGTCTCCGCCTAGGATGACCGGCCTGGACGTAGCCAGCAGGGGTGGAAGCTGCTGCAGGACGGCCAACCGCTCACTCCGTACCACTGGGGCGTACACGTTGATCAGCCTCAGGGGAGCGTTCCTATAGGTGATGTCAGCCACTAGGAGGTGCCCCCCCACCACCTCCTGAACTTGAGAGAGAGTGAAGTCGTGCCCCTGCGGCAGAATAGCCAGGCCCGAGGAGCGACAGTCGTTACCCCCCGACCAGATCGAAGGCCCACAGGTCCAGGCGCCGGACAATTCCTGTACCTGCCGAGGTGCGGTATCCCGCACTCCTGCAGAAACAGGAGGTCCGCCTTGATGGTGGTCAGGTAGGCCAACGTGGACACACATCTTGCGGTGGACTTGACGCTGCGCACATTAATGCTCGCAACTCGTACCCCCATTGTGGGCAGTGACCGCAGTACCCTCCCCAAGTCCAAGGTCCAGCCCCTCCATCTGTCCCTTCATGCCCATTGCCCGGGCTAACTGCTGGACGCTCTCTGGGCTCAGGAAACCGATGGTGCTGCCTTCAGGGTGGCATCCCCCCGTCAGGGGTGCGGAGGCAGGAGGGTCCGGCTCCGGGTCAGGCTGGGGACGCGTTGTTTCCCCCTTCCCGCCTGGAAGTACCGGGGGGCCTTCCAGTGCTCCAGCGGCACTTGACTGGGTGTCGGAGGGAGCCTCAGGACGCCTCCCGTCACCTGGAAGCGGGGTGCTGCTTTCCTTCCCCCTCGAGACCTTTAACTTCTGCTTCGGGTGGGCCCTCTCCGAATCCCCCTCGTCAGAGGAGCTCTTATAGCCCCCCTGTAGCTGCCTCTTCCCGCCTGATGGTTGCCGTTCCTGGGCCCGTCGACGCACCTTCCTCCTCGCTTTCCGGAATGTTGTCCACTCCCCTGGGTCGCCTGTCGCCGCCTCCATCGACTCCGGGTTGTCGGGGGGGATCGGAGACTGCAGGGGTGCTTTGCTGGCCTCGGGCCCATCCTGCAGGGCTGGGCCCTCCTGCACGGCCTGGCCCTCCTGCACATTAGTGGGGTCCTTGCTGGGCCCTGGTGCCTTCCTCTCCTCCGGGGGGGCTGGCCCTGCATTGCCCCTGCCGGCGACCTGGGCGTAGGTGGTCCCCCGCCGCGGTCATGCCCTACAGAGGTGGCCCGCTTCCCCGCAAAGTTTGCAGCTTTTCTCTTGGGGGCAATCCTTTGCAAGGTGTCCCTCCTCCCTGCAGTTCCTGCAGATGGTGGCTTTGCAGTCGGCTGCCACGTGACCTGACCTGCCACAGGCATGGCAGACTTTAGGTTGCCCTGCATAGGTCAGGTAGCCCCTGCCCCCGCCGATCGCGAAGCTGGACTGTGGGTGTACGACGTTCCCGTCCGCGCCCATCCTCAGCGTCACCTTGACCTGCCTCTTACTCGTCCAGATGCCAAAGGGGTCCATGATGTCAGTTAGGTCCCCTTCCACCTTCACGTACCTTCCAAGGAAGGTCAGGACATCAACTGCTGGCACATGCGGGTTGTACATGTGTACAGTCACTATACGGCTCCTCTGCGCTGGCATCACAAACAGCGGGACAGCGGTCAATATAGAGAGGGGGCCCTCACCTCCTTTCTCCTTGAAAACCTCCAGGAAGCGCTCGCAAAGCTCGGCACTCCTGAAGGTCACGTCGTAAAAACCTCCTCCAGGGAAATCCTGCAGGCAGTCAATGTCCACAGCAGCAGCGAACCCACAACAGTCCACCAGGACCCTCTTCACGAAGAAGGTGCGGTCGACAGGTGCACATTCATCCACCTTCTTTACAGAAACATGGATGGTGTTCCGGACCTCCTGACCTGGGGCACGAGCACTTGCCGCAGCCATCGTTGTAGGTTGGCTGCTCCCCTGAACCAGCGTTAGGCCGAACCCAGCATTAAGATCCACCGGTTGCAAGGGTGCACAGCCAACCTGACGTCCTCCTTTCACCTGCAAGACAGCACTCTCCTCCTCTCGGTCCACAAAAGAGTGGGTCTTTAGTTTGTTCCGGATGTAAGCTGGTTCACTGAGCTGGAAGGTTTGTTCCCAGATGTTTCGTCACCATTCTAGGTAACATCATCAGTGAGCCTCCGACGAAGTGCTGGTGTTATGTCCCACTTTCTATTTGTCTGGTTAGGTTTCCTTGGGTTGGTGATGTCATTTCCTGTGTTGGTGATGTCATTTCCCGTTCTTTTTCTCAGGGGATGGTAGATTGGCTCCAAATCAATGTGTTTGTTGATGGAGTTCCGGTTGGAATGCCATGCTTCTAGGAATTCTCATGCGTGTCTCTGTTTGGCTTGTCCTAGGATGGATGTGTTGTCCCAATCAAAATGGTGTCCTTCCTCATCTGTATGTAAGGATACTAGTGATAGTGGGACATATGATGTTCATGTATCCTGGTGGCTAGCTTTCTGCCTGTTTGTCCAATGTGGTGTTTGTCACAGTTCTTGCAAGGTATTTTGTAGATGACGTTAGTTTTGCTTGTTGTCTGTATAGGGTCTTTTAAGTGCATTAGCTGCTGTTTTAGTGTGTCGGTGGGTTTGTGGGCTACCCTGATGCCAAGAGGCCCGAGTAGTCTGGCAGTCATTTCGGAAATGTCTTTGATGTAGGGGAGAGTGGTTATGGTTTCTGGGCCCGTTTTGTCTGTTTGTTTGGGTTTATTGCTGAGAAATCGGCAGACTGTGTTCATTGGGTACCCGTTCTTTTTGAATACGCTGTATAGGCGATTTTCCTCTGCTCTGTGTAGTTCCTCTGTGCTGCAGTGTGTGGTGTCTCATTGGAATAATGTTCTAATGCAGCTTCGTTTGTGGGTGTTGGGATGGTTGCTCCTGTTGTTCAGTATTTGGTCCGTATGTGTTGTTTTCCTGTAGACGCTGCTTTGAAGTTCCCCATTGGCTGTTCGCTCTACTGTGACATCTAGGAATGGCAGCTTGTTGTTGTTTTCCTCCTCTTTTGTGAATGTTATGCCAGTAAAGGGTATTATTGATGGTCTTGAAGGTTTCCTCTAATTTGTTTTGTTTAGTGATGACAAAGGTGTCATCCACGTAGCGGACCCAAAGTTTGGGTTGGATGATTGGCAGAGCTGTTTGTTCGAGCCTCTGCATTACTGCCTCTGCTAAGAACCCTGATATCGGAGATCCCATGGGTGTACCGTTGGTGTGTCTGTAGGTTTTGTTATTGAAAGTGAAGTGGGTGGTGAGGCATAGGTCCACTAGCTTGATGATGTTGTCCTTGCTGATGAGGTTGGTGGTGTCTGGTGTATGTGTCTTCGGTTCTTCTAATAGTGTAGTCAGTGTTTCTTTGGCCAGGTTGATGTTGATGGATGTGAACAGGGCTGTTACCTCAAAGGAGACGATTATTTCATCCTCTTCTATCTTGGTGTCTTTGATGGTGTTCAGGAATTCTTGGGTGGAGCGAATGGAATGGTGGGAGTCTTCTACTAGGTGTTTTAGCCTTTGGTGTAGTTCCTTGGCTAATCTGTAGGTTGGCTTTCCAGGTAGCGACACTATGGGTCTGAGGGGGCTTCTGGTTTGTGAATTTTTGGTAGTCCGTAGAAGCATGGTGTGTTGGATCCATCTGGTTGCATTTTTTGGAAGTCTCTCTTGTTTCATTCTCCAGATTTTTGAAGTTTTTTGAGTAAGGCTGTGATTCGGTTCTCTAGTTGTGGGGTTGGGTCTATCGCCACCTGTTGGTAAGTGTCGGTATCTGCAAGCAGTGCGTTCGCTTTCTCAATGTAGTCTGTTCGGTTTAAGATGACTGTCAAGCGTCCTTTGTCTGCAGGTAGGATAACGATGTTTTTATCTTTTTTGAGTCCTTTTAGGGCTTTCCTTTCTTGAGTATTGAGTGTGTTTTCTTCCTTTTTCCTGCTTCGTGTTGGTGCAACTGTCTGTCTGATGGTTTGCTGGGTTTCTTCTGTGAGCTTGTTGTCTTTCAGTGTTGCTTCTAACGCTGCTAAGAAATCTTTCTTGTCCGCATCCCGGAAGTTGTAATTTATTCCTGTTACTAAGACGACTTTTTCAGTGTCTGTTAATGGTCAGTAAGATAAGTTTTTTATCCAAACAAAACAAACGTCATCTGCAAAATACCTTGCCAGAACTGTGACAAACACTACATTGGACAAACAGGCAGAAAGCTAGCCACCAGAATACATGAACATCAACTAGCCACAAAACAACATGACCCACTATCACTAGTATCCTTACATACAGATGAGGAAGGACATCACTTTGATTGGGACAACACATCCATCCTAGGACAAGCCAAACAGAGACACGCACGAGAATTCCTAGAAGCATGGCATTCCAACCGGAATTCCATCAACAAACACATTGATTTGGAGCCAATCTACCATCCCCTGAGAAAAAGAACAGGAAATGACATCACCAACACAGGAAATGACATCACCAACCCAAGGAAACCTAACCAGATAAATAGAAAGTGGGACATAACACCAGCGCTTCGTCAGAGGTTCACTGATGATGTTACCTAGAATGGTGACGAAACATCTGAAAACTAACCTTCCAGCTCAGCGAGCAAACTCACATCCAGAACCTCAACCTGAGCTACAAATCCTCTCAAAACTCCTAATACATTGTAAAGTGCTGTACATCAGGCCTGCTCGTGTTGCATTGTTCCCTTGGTCCATAGAATAATGAGGAAGATAGAGGTGCTGGCAATCCTGCCTGGAGTAGCCTGTATGTGAACAGGAACAAACATTGGAAGCAAATATAAATTTCAGAAAAAACTGTGCTTGGCTTAAAGGAAATTTGTTGGTAAGGGATTAATGTTAACTCCTTTCATCGCTTTCCGATCTGTCTCAAACTCTGTATCCCAGAGACCCTACTTTTCCCTCCCCACAATGTCTCATGACATCAACACAGTACGTGCTTATTGCACTCATTTAACGAAGCAGACCTTTTGGACCCATTTCCCATGGGAACAAAACTTTGGCTGTTGATTGTTACCTCTTCATTACTGATTCACAAAAAGTGTTCAAAAAACAATTGAACCTTACATAAGCTCAAGTATGAAATGGCAAACAATTGGCAATTCTTTTTCTGCCTACCACTGATGGGGAAGTAGCTGCCCTATGAACTCAGAAATCAGGTTGTTCTATCATGCTAATAATTTTGACAGCCTACATCCAGTTTCTACAGTGGTGTGGCTTTTGAAATGATTTTTATCACTATTTCTTAAAAACAACAAACTAACGGCCGTTTCAGATTTACAGCATTTGCATTTATCTTATGAGAATAATATGTTTCTTTGTGTAATGTGTTTTACATTTTCATCACATAAGCACCAATCTTCTGTGTAGTTTTCTCCAGCATTGGTGAGACTCTGATTGAAACGGTATTCACATTTTTGTGTTAACGTGGAGATAATTGGATATTGGAGATAGATTTATAACCCATCTATTTTGCTGTACCATCTGGGCACTCTGCCATCCAAGTCATAACACGTAACCCTGGCCCTTTTCTTTTCCCTCAGGGGCTCTATTATTGCAGGAACTCATAACAATGGAAATGGTTCAGTTCTATGTATCTAGTGATGGGAATGGACAATGTGTACACAATAGCATTGAAGGTGTGTTCTTTAAAGGAAAAATTTAGTTTATAATAAACAATATAATGATGCTATCTGTTTGGATAATGGAGACTCAGGCAGAGAATTTTCTGCCAAAAGAAATGTTTGTTGCTAGGTTCAACTTGCAGAGGGACAAAACAAAGAGAATAAACAATATAAATCATGCATCTTTATTTTTCCAATAATGACGTTACCTTTGAATGATTCACTTTATTGCATCTTGTTTGGTAAGCCTTAAAAGATGCATGAAATATTGTTTATTTCTTTCAAATCACCCCAAAATAATTATAACTACTTACTGCTCTAATTCTCTTTTCTTTAATTATAAAGGTATTATTTGATGTTTTCCAGACACTAGCGACATTCTCGTGCCTCTTCAAAGCGAATTGTCTCCATGTGTGTATTTGCCAGCAATTTAACTGTAGGGGGCCTCAGAACCAAACCTGATCTTGTCCTCTGCGGAAGCCCACACACACACACAAAATGAAAGATGTGAATGCAATTTTCACTGGAAATTTCCAGGTCTCACCAGCAGAACCCCAAAAACATTCTTAAAATGAATACCCAGTCTGTTTACTCAAGATTTGAGCTCATCAATTGTCAAAGTTGCACTGGGAAATTGGAAGACCTTGATGGAAATTTTAATCTGCAGTTTTTAATGGCAATCTTCTGCTAGACAATCCTCATCTTTAACATTTTGAATTCATCGCTGACTAAATTTAAATGCCCATTCATTTGAGATGAAATCCAAACTCAAGCTGACATCATGTGTTTCAATTTGTGGTCCATGTGGGAATGAACCTCTGTTCTATGGTGATCTAGAAAATTTCAGCAAGTAGTTCAGAATTTTAACAAGCTGCTGCTTTGCTTTTGCAACTACTTGCTGCTGTAACTCTGCTTAGGCACTTACTTTGTCAGGATCTAGGTGTCCTCTTACTGTCAGTTCATGACCTACACAGTTTACTTCAGGCATCTTTTCCATGTTCAGGTTCATGTAGAGAGCTTCAACAGTTGCAATAGATTCTGATTGTAGTCTGAGGTGGCTTCCTCCATTCAGTCTATCAGTAGACGAGCAGATCATCCACAATAGTTTCCACTCCTGAAGATCATTGACTGTAATATTGTTTACATTGATACTCTTCTGGAACTGAGTTTGTGTTGAATGGCATTTGCATCCATTTGTATTTCCTAGAGGGCATCCGGAATGTCATTAAAACAAATGTTGCTTTCATCGAACTTGGTTTGTCAAAGTCATTTTTTGCATCAAAGGCAGCAAAGACCTCTGTCTTGGAAAAATGTTGCAAAATTTCTCCAGTGGTTGGCTGAGAGTTATATGTTCTCTTAATTTTGACTCACCCAAATTTCAAAGTTGCTGGCTTTTCTTCCAGTGACTACCTCTTTAATAGCTCTCAAACACCATGCATTTTCAGCAAGGCACAGTTTTCCTTTCTCTCTGTACAAGCTGACTTCCTTACAGCTTTGAAAATCTCCATATTTTGATCTATGTTACTCTAGCCCTGTGGTCCGAATCTTCCCAGGTACTGAATGACATGAATTGGTGAGGAAGTTGTGGAAATCACTGTAAGATTGGCAGTGAGGAGCTTCTTGAAGTCCTATCTTCCAGCTAGTATTGAATGTCGAGATTCTTGCCAGTTAGTGGCAAGTGGCCTATTTTCATAAATTGACATACATTAGGTAATCTCACCTTATTAATATGCCGTCTCCTATTCTGCCAAGCACCATGCAGAAACAAGATTCCCAGCATAAAAGTCTGACTCCAGTTTGCTGCTTGTTCCTCTGGCTCTTCACATTGGACAGCAGTCACCAACATCTAAGGGTCAGCTCCATGATACTGGATGGCACCATGATACTTAAACTTCACACCCGCAGCGTGTGCCAGCAGCCAATATGAAAAATGCACGACATGTGCATCAGCCAAAAGCCTCAAAGTCTCAATGGATAGTAGGAACCGCAGATGCTGGAGAATCTGAGATAACAAGGTGTAGAGCTGAATGAACACAGCAGGCCAAGCAGCATCAGAGGAGCAGGAAAGCTGACGTTTTGGGCCTCAATGCTTCTTCAGAAGTGGGGGAGGGAAAGGGGGTTCTGAAATAAACAGGGAGAGAGCGGGAGGCGAATAGAAGACAAATAGAGGAGAAGATAGGTGGAGAGGAGACAGATGGGCCAAACAGGTGGGGATGGAGCCAGTAAAGGTGAGTGTAGGTGGGAGGTTAGGGACGAGAAAGGTCAGTCCAAGGAGGACCGACAGGTCAAGGGGGCAGGATGAGGTTAGTAGGTAGGAGATGGGGTTGGGGCTTGAGGTGGGTGGAAGAGATAGGGTGGGAGGAAGGACAGGTTAGGGAAGCAGGAATGAGCTGGGCAGGTTTTGGGATGTGGGGAGATTTTGAAGCTTGTGAAGTCCACATTGATACCATTAGGCTGCAGGGTTCCCAAGCGGAATATGAGCTGCTGTTCCTGCAACCTTCGGGTGGCATCATTGTGGCACTGCAGGAGACCCAGGATGGACATGTAGTCTGAGGAATGGGAGGGGGAGTTGAAATGGTTCACGACTGGGCGGTGCTGTGTTTATTGTCAACCGAGTGTAAGTGTTTCTACAAAGTGGCCCCCAAGCCAGCGTTTGGTTTCCCCAATGTAGAGGAGGCCACAACAGGAACAGCGGATGCAGGATACCACATTAGCAGATGATCAGGTGAACATCTGCTTGATGTGGAAAATCTTCTTGGGGCTTGGGATGGGGGTGAGGGGGAGGTGTAGGGGCAAGTATAGCACGATTTGTGGTTGCAGGGAAAAGTGTCAGGTGTGGTGGGGCTGGAGGAGAGTGTGGAGTAGACAAGGGAATCACGGAGAAAGTGGTCCTTCTGAAAAGCACATAAGGGTGGTGAGGGAAAAATGTCTTTGGTGGTGGGTTCGGATTGCAGATGGCGGATGTACCGGAGGATGATGCTTTGGATCGGGAGGTTGGTGGGGTGTTACATGAGGATGAGGGGGATTCTGTTTTGGTTGTTATTACAGAAAGGCAGTGTGAGGAATGAGTAGTGGGAAATGCGCAAGACACAGTTGAGAGCGTTCTTCACCACTGAGGGGGGAATGTTAGAACATAGAACGTAGAACACTACGGCACAGTACAGGCCCTTCGGCCCTCGATGTTGTGCCGACCGGTCACACCAATCTGAAGCCCATCTAACCTACACTATTCCATGTACGTCCATATGCTTTTCCAATGACGACTTAAATGTACCTAAAGTTGCCAAATCTACTACCGTTGCAGGCAAAGCATTCCATCCCCTTACTACTCTCTGAGTAAAGAAACCACCTCTGATGTCTGTCCTATATCTTTCACCCCTCAATTTAAAGCTATGCCCCCTCGTGCTTGCCATCACCATCCTAGGAAAAAGGCTCTCCCTATCCACCCTATCTAACCCTCTGATTATTTTATATGCTTCAATTAAGTCACCTCTCAACCTTCTTCTCTCTAATGAAAACAGCCTCAAGTCCCTCAGCCTTTCCTCGTAAGACCTTCCCTCCATACCAGGCAACATCCTAGTAAATCTCCTCTGCACCCTTTCCAAAGCTTCCACATCCTTCTTATAATGCGGTGGCCAGAATTGTACGCAATACTCCAAGTGCGGCCACACCAGCGTTTTGTACAGCTGCAGCATAACCTCTTGGTTCCAGAACTCGATCCCTCTATTAATAAAAGCTAAAACACTGTATGCCTTCTTAATAGCCCTGTCAACCTGGGTGACAACTTTCAAAGATCTGTGTACATGGACACCGAGATCTCTCTGCTCATCTACAGTGCCAAGAATCTTACCGTTAGCCCAGTACTTTTCTTTCCGGCTACTCCTACCAAAATGCATCACCTCACACTTGTCTGCATTAAACTCCATTTGCCACCTCTCAGCCCAGCTCTACAGCTTATCTATGTCTCTCTGCAACCTACAGCATCCTTCGTCACTATCCACAACTCCACCAACCTTAGTGTCGTCTGCACATTTACTTCTACGCCCTCATCCAGGTCATTTATAAAAATGACAAACAGCAGTGGACCCAACACCGACCCTTGCGGTACACCACTAGTAACTGGTCTCCAGGATGAACATTTCCCATCAACTACCACCTTCTGTCTTCTTTCAGCAAGCCAATTTCCAATCCAAACTGCTATATCTCCCACAATTCCATTCCTCCGCATTTTGTACAATAGCCTACTGTGGGGAACCTTATCGAACGCCTTGCTGAAATCCATATACACCACATCAACCGGTTTACTCTCATCTACCTGTTTGGTCACCTTCTCAAAGAACTCAATAAGGTTTGTGAGGCATGACCTACCCTTCACAAAACCGTCCTGACTACCCCTAATCAATTTATTCTTTTCTAGATGATTATAAATCCTATCCCTTATAACCTTTTCCAACACTTTACCAACAACTGAGGTAAGGCTCACTGGTCTATAATTACCAGGGTTGTCTCTACTCCCCTTCTTGAACAGGGGAACCACATTTGCTATCCTCCAGTCGTCTGGCACTATTCCTGTAGACAATGATGAGTTAAAGATCAATGCCAAAGGCTCGGCAATCTCCTCCCTGGCTTCCCAGAGGATCCAAGGATAAATCCCATCCGGCCCAGGGGACTTATCTATCTTCACACTCTTGTAGGATTTCTAATACCTCTTCCTTGTGAACCTCAATCCCACCTAGTTTAGTAGCCTGTATCTCAGTATTCTCCTCAACAACATTGTCGTTTTCCAGAGTGAATACTGTTGAAAAATATTCATTTAGTGCTCCCCCTATCTCCTCTGACTCCACACACAATTTCCCCCTATTATCCTTGATTAGCCCTAATCTTACTCTCATCATTCTTTTATTCCTTAAATACCTATAGAAAGCCTTAGGGTTTACCCTGATCCTATCCGCCAACAACTTCTCATGTCTCCTCCTGGCTCTTCTGAGCTCCCTCTTTAGGTCTTTCCTGGCTACCTTGTAGCCCTCATGCGCCCTAACTGAGCCTTCACATCTCATCCTAACATAAGCCTTCTTCTTCTTCTTGACGAGAGATTCCACCTCCTTCGTAAACCACGGCTCCCGCGCTCTACAGCTTCCTCCCTGCCTGACAGGTACATACTTACCTAGGACACACAGGAGCTTTTCCTTGAATAAGCTCCACATTTCTAATGTGCCCATCCCCTGCAGTTTCCTTCCCCATCCTATGCTCCCTAAATCTTGCCTAATCTCATCGTAATTGCCTTTTCCCCAACTATAACTCTTGCCCAGTGGTATACACCTATCCCTTTCCATCACTGAAGTAAACATAACAGAATTATGATCACTATCACCAAAATGCTCACCTACATCCAAATTTAACACCGGCCTGGCTCATTTCCCACTACCAAACCTAATGTGACTTCGTCCCTTGTGGGCCTATCTACATACTGTGTCAGGAAGCCCTCCTGCACACATTGGACAAAAACTGTTGCGGTCCTTGAAAAACAAGGACATCTGAGATGTACGTAAGTAGAATGCCTCATCCTGAGAGCAGATGCGGCAGATGCGAAGGAACTGGGAATAGGGCATGACATTTTTGCAGGAGATTGGCTGGGAGGAGGTATATTCTTGGTTGCTGTGGGAGTCAGTGGGCTTGAAATGGATATCAGTTTCTAGATGGTTGCCAGAGATGGAGATAGAGATGTCTAGGAAGGAGAGAGAGGTATTAGAGATGGTGCGAGTGAGTTTGGGGTTGAAGGTGTTGGTGAAGTCGATGAACTGTTTGAGCTCCTTGTGGGAGCTCGAGGCGGTGCCAATACTGTCATCAATGTAATGGAGGAAGAAGTGGGGATTAGGGTCAGTGTACCAACGGAAGAGGGATTGTTCCACGTAACCTAAAAAGAGGCAGGCATATCATGAGCCCATGTGGGTACACATGGCCACAAGCCCCACCCCAATCTCCCAACTACTAACCTCATCCCACACCCTTGACCTGTCCATCCTCTCTGGACTGACCTATCCCCTCTCTAACTCCCCACCTACAATCACCTTTACTGGCTCCATCCCCACCTGTTTGATCTGTCTGTCTCCTCTACACCTATCTTCTCCTGTGTTCATCTTCTATCCGCCTCTCCCTCTCTCTCTATTTATTTCTGAACCCCCTTCCCTCCCCCTATTTCTGAAGAAGGGTCTAGGCCCGAAACATCAGCTTTCCTGCAACTCTGATGGTGCTTGGCCTGTAGTGATCATCCTGCTCTACACCTTGTTCTCTCAAAGTCTCAATGGAGTTGTCTTTGGACAGATTAAGTGAGATGCCCCTCAATCATGGCTTTGCAGCACAGTAAGTCAAAGGGAGTGTCCAATCTCAGTCCAGAAGTGAGGACACAGTTAGTCAAGCACTTAGGTCAGTCATGGTCAGGGAACAGTCTCACTACAGTGCAGACAGTGGGCCACGGTTAGTGCTGTAGGTCCCATGTAGATAATCCAGGGAATCGAGGTAAGTCAGTTGAGGAGCTACAAAGAGATCAATCTTGCCAGTTGTCAGTTGTAAAAATGTACTGCAAATAGAAAATGGTTGCAATGACTCCTAGAGTGGGCAAAGTCTATGCTTTTTTCTGTCTACCTTTTGACTCTACCTGGGAGTGATCTGAGGTCCATTAGGGACAGTTGCATTGATCTGCCACTTTCACAATACAGGTTGAAGCCATGTGGAATCGTTGCATCATGCATATGAAATGTATGTAGTGTGCGACAGTGTGGGGTACAAATGATGATCATAGGCAATAGAGTGTTACAGTTATGCAGCATGGAAATAGATCGTTTGGTCCAACCAGTCCATGCCAACCAAGTTCCCAACTAAACTAGCCCCACCTGCATTTGCTTGGCCCATTTCCCTCAAAACATATCTTATTCATGTACTTATCCAAGTATTTTTTAAATATTGTAACTGTGCCATATCCATCACTTCCTCTGGAAGTTCATTCCACTTATGAACCACTGAATATGTGAAAAAACAAATGCCTCTCATATGTTTTTTAAACCTTTTTCTCTCACCTTAAGTTTATGCCCCGTAGTCTTGAAATCCCTACCTTAGGGAAAAGGCAGCTGCCATTCTCATTATCAGCACCTCTCATGGTTTTATAAGCCTCCACAAGGTCATGCCTCAAACTCCTATGCTCCAGTGAAAGAACAAATCCCAGTTTATCAATCTTGACTATGTCATTGTTCTTTGTAGATTTAAGGCAGTCATCTCTGTCGTGCACAAACGATAACAAGTGATGTTGAAAGTAGCATCTACTGGCTAAAAAGCAAAGATAATTCAAGATCTCAGGCTGCACAGGAATATGGGACTGACTACCTTCCACCTTGAATTGTGAATATTCACCAACATTCAACAGTGCCTGTCAGAGTTGGGAAGGTGAAACGAGGTTTCGGTTTCATAAAGTACTGACAATCTGCTTCTGTATTTGTATGACACGTCTTGTGCTGCTCTCAGCAGTTTAAGATTCCTGTGATAAAAGTTCCATGTAGAGGTTTTCCATTGCCCACCTCTTAGATCCCTCCATTTTCCACTGTAAGCTGAGCTATGCAAAACCGTCATTTGTGAGTGATTTGAAAGTTAACTGCCCACATTATTAAGTTTTTTTTCTCTTTCCTATGTTCCCCATACAGTTTCATTGGGAGCACGACCAACGGATGCTGCCTCAACACAGGATGTTGTTTCTGTTGCTGCGATGTAATGAAGATGCAGGAAAATGGTGGAGGAACAGATGTGTTCTCAAGCTTGACCCTTGGATTCAGCTCCATTGCTCCAACTGACCTCAATCCAGGCCCCACTCCTCAGACCTTACCAGATTTGCTCCCTTTGCTAGCATTTACACCCAACATAACTTTGGTCTGCTCCTGCTGCTCAAGCTGACATGTTAGCTTCCACAACTTACACACAAAGGCACTAACAGCAGTGGTTTAGCCCACATGACAATGGCAAGACAACAATATACTATACACAATTGCACTTCTCTAAACAGTGACCATACATCTTTTCAACAATAGATTTGGGCTTTTGCTAAATAGAGCTGTTTGATATATTTTCAACAACAGAGAATTACGGCACGATTCTATAGTTTCCCAACAAAAAAGCTTCAATTTTAACCATCTCCTCATGAGAGTTCCTCCTATTGTTTCGATGCAACAATCCCTTTTCATATATTTGAACTGCCTTTGATGCTTGAACGAGATTGCCCAGCTACAAATAGTAAGTACCTTTATTGGCATTTGTGTGCTGTTGATTTAGTCCTTTGGGAAATGGATGGAGATTGCCTAAATTTATTTCACTTAAAGCTGTTAACATCAGTCTCAGAATGGAGACTTTCATTCCATCTGTCGAAGCTAATTTCAAATTCACACAAAATAATAGTAGTCTGATCTAGTGAACCATCTATTCCCTAATCTTGTAATAGGCTGGCTTCAGATTTTTTTTTATTTTGATTGTGGTTTTGTATTTTGTAACATCTTAATTAAACAAAACTGTAACAAGTACCCTGTAATTATACCAGTAGACTAATGCATGTGTGAGTATGTTTACATTTAAAATGTATTGTTTCAACATAATATCATATGTGGATTTGTATGTTGCTGTATAAGTCATGTAGATACAATTAACATTACCATACATGCTAGAAAAAATTGTAACAAGGACGATCAATAATTCCTGACGTAAAAATTCCAAATTCCTGCTGAATTACCTTTAAAAACCGAGATAGAAAAGTGAAACTGTATCAGCTGACTGATGCAACTTTTAGTAACTGGTTCCAAAGCAAAATTAGTACCACCAAATTTATTGTCTGCCTGTCCATTCAAGCAGGTCCATAGTATAGGGATATAAAGGGGTGGGGAGAAGAACAATAAAATTAGAGTTCTAGCAAATGGAATCAATTATAAGGTTCATGATCTGTCTTTTGCAAAAAAAAACTACTGTTACAAACATGAAATAAGCAATTCAAAATTGTGTATCTTACTCAATATCCTTTTGGTCACTAATTCTTTTCTTTCAGATAAGCTGTGAATGGAGATCTATTGAAACAGGAAGCAGGAAAATTCTTCTATGTTTTTGTGTGACAATATTAGTATGACATGATTACAGACAAGCAGGAACATGGGAAACATTGTGTATTATAAATTGCTAGGAAAAAATGTCAACAATATGTCATCATGATAAAAAACATTTTACGCAGAGAGTGGTGGGTGTGTGGAATGTGCTGCCAGCGGTGGTAGTGGAGTCAGATACATTAGGGACACTCAAGCAACTCTTGGGTAGGCACATGGATGATAGTAACATGAAGGGTATGCTGGGTAGTTTGATCTTAGAGTAGGATAATGGGTTGGTACAATATTGTGGGCTGAAGGGCCTGTACTGTTCTGTGTTCTATATTCTAAGACAGTAAAAGTATTCCAAAAATACTAAATAATCAAGGACTAAAGGGGTGTTGGACAGGAAGGGATTATCACTGGAAAAAAATTCCTAGGGAATTCAGTAATGTTAAGGACTGAGAAGTAAACCGGGTGGGTTGCCTTCTAGGATATGAAAAAAACTAGCAACAGAAAGTGTGGATGTACTGATGGTAATCATCCAGGAATCCTTAGATTTTGGAGAAGTCCAGAAGATTAGAAAACTGCTAATGCCAACTACCAACTACATATTCAAATAGGGAGAGAGACAAAAAACTCAGATAAGTATATAGGTCACTTAGGTTGATATCTGTCATTGGGAATTTGTTAAAGTTTGTTACAAATTGTTTAATAGCAGAACATTTAGAAATATCGTGTCATCAAGCAGATTCAGCATGGTTTCGCAAAGGGGAAATTTATTATAATTTGTTCAGGAGTGAACAAGAAGGATAGATAAAGAGTAACCAATAGATGTCATATATTTGGCTTTCCACTAGGCATTTGATAAAGTACCACATGTAAGACTAGTTACTAAGATAGAAACCTATGGCATTATGGGTAATACATCAGCAATAGATAGAAAATCGGCTAGTTAATAGAAGGGTAAGGAGGATATTTTCAGGATGGCAATCTGTAATAAGTAGAGTGCCACAGGGATCAATGTTGGTGCCACAGTCATTAACAACACATATTAATAACACGATTGATAGAAATGAATGTATTATAGTCAAGTTTGCAGAAGACATAAAAATAAGTGAGAAGACAAATGGCGAAGATGGCTCATAGGGTTTGCGGAGGATACAAACAGGCTATGTGAGTGGGCAAAAAAAAATTGGCAGATGGTATTTGATGTTTGAAAATGTGAGGTTGTGCATTTGGCCTACTTATATGGTCTTATATGGTGTTATATTCAGAACTACTTCTACAGACACAATGAGAAAGTTTTACCTTCAGTTAGATTACGGAGCAGGCATGGTGGGTTGAATGGCCTCTTTTCTGTGCAATATATTTCTTTGGTTCTATGCTTTCCATGATGTGTCCTACTGAGCAGGATTTACAACATCTCTTGTAATGCTTGAGAGATTAACATTACAGGGGCATAGATATCCAAGAGGGTTGTCGGGCTGAGGAAATTACAGATATAGGGCAGTGTGCAGCCATGGAAAGATTTGACAACAAGGATGAAAATTTTAAATATTTTTTAATGTGCTAAAGTGATGATAAAGTTACATTGTAACCTGAAGTTATCAATTCTGCTATTAGAAGTGCATACAAAAACTGACTGAAATGTGCAGATAACCATTGGCTAAAATTGCATTAGATAACTGACAACCTTTTAAAGCGCTTTGATCATGTTTGAGTTAAATTACTAACTAGCAATTGGTGTTTCAGAGCTTATCACATGCTGCAGTACCAATCCTGTATGAACATTAAGTAATAGTCCCAGAGGATCACTTTCTAATTAAAAACAGACAACTGGTGGTGAATTTAATCTGAGGGTCGACATGCCTTGGGCAAGATGTGAGGTTGAAAAGGCAAGAACTTCATAGGAACCTCGGTCAGCACAGGAATTGAACCTCTGGTGTGTTGGCATCATGCTAGATCATAAAGTGGATATCGAGCCAACTGAACTAATGCCAGGTAGACAAACAGGAGGCTGAAAGAACACAGCAAGCCAGGCAGTATCTGAAGGAAAGGAGCAGTCAATGTTTTGTGTATTTGGCACAGTGGCAGCATCCTTCCCCAGTTTAGAAGATTACAGCCTAAAATGTAACTCCAGAGGTTTGAGAATTCAAGCTTACAGCAAAGAATTGCTGCACTATTTAGTGCAGGAAACAGGGGTCTGATCTGCTGGCTGGAGAGCTAGAAAGAGCCTCCTGTCACCTCCTTCACAAAAGGCCTACAGGTATTAAGCACCTCTCAAGCACTTTAGTAACTTTCCCTGAAGTTAAGAACCCAATAAACAAAAATCCCAACCATCAAAAGCAACTAACCTACCCCCAAGAAAATGGTGGCAGCTGCTGACCATTAGCCTAGGGCCAGTGACAGAACCAAGCCACAGTCAATGCAGGCATGATGGGGGTCATGTGAGTGACAAGTGGGGAGGGGGAAGGAGGAAGCGGCAGAAAAATGTGGCTTTCAATAGGACTCCTACCTTTCAATGTGGTCTCACTTGATCAGGAACTGATTTCCTTTGAACTAGGGCAATCTGGTTAGAGCTGGCAATGTGCTGGGGTATGATCCACAACAAAACTTGCCTCTGACAAGGGCATAAAAGTCCACCATTGGCTCTGTTGTCTTTTGGTTGAGACATTAAATTGAAGCTCTGTCTGGTCTCTCAGGCGGTTTTAAAAGAAGCCATGAAGAATTTTGAAGAAAGCGGATGCACTTATTCTCTGGCTAATATTCATCTCTCAGTTAATATCACTGAAAACAGGGTATTTGAATCAAATCACATTGTTGTTTGTGGGATAACAAGATGTAGAGCTGGATGTACACAGCAGGCCAAGCAGCATCATAGATGCAGGAAGGCTGGTGTTTCAGGTCTAGATCCTTCTTCAGAAATGGGGGAGGGAAAGGGGATACTGAAATAAATAGGGGTCGAGGGGGAGGAAGATAAAAGTTCGATAAAGGAGAAGATAGGTGGAGAGGGGACAGACAGGTCAAAGAGGGACGGTTGGAGCCAGTAAAGGTGAGTATAGGTGGAGATGTCGGGAGGGGATAGGTCAGGCCAGGGAGGATGGACATGTCAATGGGGCGGGGTGAGGTTAGTAGGTAGGAGATGGGGATGGGTCTTGAGGTGGCAGGAAGAGATAGGTGGGAGAAAAGACGGACAGGTTAGGGAAGTAGGGACGAGCTGGGATGGTTTTGGGATGTGGTTGGTGGCAAACCGAGCATGGGTGTTACACATGTGGTACACCGTATCCGCAGTTCCCAATGTGGCATCCTGTACATCAGGGAAACCAAGCGGAGGCTTGGGGACTGCTATGCGGAACGCCTATGCTCAATTCATGATAAACGACTACACCTCACAGCCACGAACCATTTCAACTCCCCCTCCCACTGCTTGGACGACATGTCCATCCTGGGCTTCCTGCAGTGCCACAACGATGCTACCCGAAGATTGCAGGAACAGCATCTCATATTTTGCTTGGGAATCCTGTAGCCCAATGATATCAATGTGGATTTCACAAGCTTCAAAATCTCCCCTCCCCCAACCAAATCCCAAAACCAGCCCAACTCGTCCCGCCTCCTCTCACCTATCCCTTCATCCCACCTCAAGCCCTATCCCCATCTCCTACCTACTAACCTCATCCTGCCTCCTTGACCTATCTGTCCTCCCTGGACTGACCTATCCTCTCCCTAACTACCCACCAACACTCATCTTTACTGGCTCCATCCCCGCCTCTTTGACCTCTCTGTCTCCTCTTCACCAATCTTCTCCTTTATCCATCTTCTATCCGCCTCCCCCGCTTCCCTATTTACTTTAGAATCCCGTTTCCCTCCCCCATTTCTGAAGAAGGGTGTAGACCTGAAACGTCAGCATTCCTGCTCCTCTGATGCTCCGTGGCCTGCTGTGTTCATCCAACTCTACACTTTGTTATCTCAAAATCTCCAACATCGGCAGTTCCTTCTATCTCTGGTTGTGGAAATTTGTTTTGCCCTCTGCCTGCTGCATTTCCTATATTACAAATGACTGCATTTCAAAAGCACTTTATTGGCTGCAATCTGCTTTGAAACATCCTGCAGTTGTGAAGGGTACTATATAAGATAAAGTTTTCTCTTTTTATCCTTGGCTAGACAATAAAACATAGAAAGGAGGCTTGTGACAGCTGAACAGTCAATTCAAAAAGTAACAGTTCAGTTTGAGACATTGCTTTGCAGATTTGGAATAACATTATATTTGAGTGAAATGTATGCAAATAAGGAAATCAAGAAAGACTGATTGAGTATTATTACCTGGAAATTATTATATGTGAGCTGCTTATGCTCGTCGAGGGAAAAGGGAAGTTGTGTCAGTCTCATCTTTCTTTCTTCAAACTCCTGAATGGAGGTTAAAATCCTGCATTGCTGACACAGTGCCCTCTCATGCGGAATGTGTGAAACATCATCACCAATTTAAATCTATTCATCAGCACTATTTACTGATGAAGTCTATACTTTTTCAGCTTCAAGCACCAAGCATGTAGTGATCATATGCTGCACACTTTGTCACTTGATTGTTTAAGCTTCAGTCTTTGTTTCGTTTCTTCTCTCCTGTATTATATAAGCTGAGGGAATTTTTTTCCCTGGTCCCCTTTCACTTGATTTAATGGAAAAAGGAGAGAATGGAATATAGAAGAGATGCCAGGGACTTCAGTTGGCACCATCTGCTTGCAGTTGCCAACATGTCACCAACCATATCTATAGGTCCACACAATCATTGAGTATTAAAGCTTTAATAGCTTGTGGTTAATAGGAAGGCAGTTACAGAGCTGGACCATCTGTTTCAAAGAATCAACCACCACTATAGTGGCAGCACTGTTATCAGTCAAGGTGATTATGACCTTCAGTTTTTATGTTTCTGGCTCCTTTTAGGTTAAACTGGGAAATATACACACTATCAACAAATCTGTCACCATAGGTTTTTCGGCAAAATGACTGATGCTTTATTAAACAGGGAAAAACTCTTTTTCCATTGACCAACAGCCAAAGTCCATTGACTAATTTCAACAACCTGGTAGATTCCAGAAATACAGTGGGTCACAGATAGCACATATGTGTCCATTTGGCTGGCAAGACACATAATGTCCTGCTTGAAGGAAATGTTTTACTCTGTTAATGTATAACAAGTCAATGATAAGCAACGCTATTTTGTACAGGATTCATACACACTTTACAGACATCACCTGCATGCTATTTTCATCTTCAAAGATATACTTCATGGAACATGACGCACATAAAGATTACTTGAAGACCTATACTTGAAGTTTCAGCCCAATGATGTTGTATGAAGTAATGATTCTGAAAAGTTTAATGTTGGAGACTACATTAGGCTCCATCGAATTTGATGACGTTCTTTAGTGCAGTCTTTGGCAAAGAATCAATGAATCAGCTCTATATTTCAAAGCTGTCAAATGTGTCATAATTTTTATAATTGTATCTATTTAGACAATGTAATGTGTAATAATGGTGGCGTGCAATAAATCACATCTTGTTAAAACATGTGCCTCTTTTTGTTAAGATTTATAAGTGGTTTCATCCTCTATGACTATTAACAGAACAGGCCCTTAGACACAAGAGAGAAGTTGGTATTGAAGGTGTTAATGAAAAATCAGGCAATGTGCCTTAATGATTACCGCCTGGTAGCTCTGACGTCTGTCATTATGAAGTGCTTCAAAAGGTTAGTAATGTCACACATCAACTCCAGCCTCCCAGATTGTCTTGCTGTATTACAGTTCACCTACTGTCACAATCAGCCCATGGCAGATGCCATATCCATGGCCCTGCACTCACCCTGGAACATGGGGATAACAATTCCACCCATGTCAGACTCCAATTTATTGACAACAATTCTGCCTTCAACACTATAATTCCAACAAAACTCATTTCCAAACTCTAAGGCCAACGACTGCTCCCTCCTCTGCAACTGGATCCTCGATTTCTGAACCTGCAGACTGCAATCAGTAAGGATAGGTAACAACACCCCCTCCACAATAATCCTCAAGACTGGTGCCCTGTAAGACTATGTACTCAGCCTCTTACCATACTCCTTATACACGCATGACTATGTGACCAAATTCAGCTCCAACTCCATTTACAAATATGCTGACTAAACCACTGTAGTGGGGTCAAATCTCAAACAATGATGAGACAGATTATAGGTAAAAAAGATAGACATCTCAGTGTTATTGCATAAAGACAACAATCTCTCCCTCAATGTCAGCAAAATGAAGGAGCTGGTCATCACTTCAGGAAGTGAAGTGGAGGACTTTCCCAATTGTATCAATGGTGCTGAGATGGAGGTGGTCAAGATCTTCAAGTTTCTAGGAATAAGAACAATCTGGTCCATCCATGTTGATGCTACAGTCAAGAAAACACACCAGCATCTCCACATCCTCAGGAGCCTAAGGAAATTCAGCATGTCCACAATTACTTTTATCAATTTTTATAGATGTACCATATATCTAGATTAGATATGTATAGATAGACATATATAGGCCATTCTATCCAGATGCATCACAGCTTGGTACTTGATCTAGCAACTGACCTGCCCAAGACTGCAAGAAATTACAGAGCTGTGAAAGCAGCCCATGTATCATGAAGGACAGCCTTCCTTCCATTGACTCTGTCTACATATCCCACAGTCTTACAAAGCAGTCAGTGTAATCAAAACCCCCTTCCACATCAGTTATACTCTCTTCCACTCTCTTTCATGGGGCAAAAGATTAAAAGTATGAAAACACATGTCAACAGATTTAAGGACAGCTTATTGCCTGCTGTTATTGGGCTTAAGAATGGACCCCTCATAGATTGCAATTCAATACAGATAAGTATGAGGTATTGCATTTTGGAAAGTCAAACAAGGTAGGGCTTATAGAGTAAACGGTAAGGTCCTAAGGAGAGTTGTAGAACAGAGGGACCTAGGAATACAAGTAAATAGTTTGTTGAAAGTGGTCGCACGGGGGGGCAGGGTGGTGAAGGAGGCATTTAGCATGCTGGTCTTCATTGGTCAAGACATTGAGTAAAGGAGTTGAGATGTTATGTTACAGTTGTATAAGTTGTTGGTGAGGCTGTACTTAGTGTATTGCGTACACTGAGACAGACAAAAATTGATGTAAATTGTGCTTTCCTCATGGTGAAATTAGAGGTAGCCCCGCAGCTTGCGCGTCATCTACTCCTGAAGTACATGAAGTGCGATTTTAGTGAGTTTGTGGAGTCTGTACATTGATGTTGGGAGCATGTAGGAATTAATGACTTTGTGAAATTCTTTTAAAATTGCAAAGTGACAAACTGACCCAGATTTTCCAGTCGCCAGATCAACAGAGAACATGACCCAAAATGTATGTCAGAAATTGTGCAAATCCTGACATGCTGAACTCTGCGGGAACTGCCTGGGATGTTTGTACATTGGAAGGCAATTTATCAGCTTTCTGGGATCCTTTTATAAAGATCTACAACTGTAAGTTAGAGTCAGAGACTTCAGATAGTTCTAACTTTCTCAACTGGATAGTTGCGCAGGAAATACCAGGTAGAAAAATCCTATTCTAATTTCCAGGTAACTGGGTTCAATAAGGCAGCTCATCACCACCTCCTCAAAGCTAAACAGGGACAGACAATGAAAATGCTGGACAGCCAGAGATGTCCACATCCCACAAATGAATTAAAAAAACAAATAACTCATCTGCAAATCACTCGGACCATCCCTAAATATTCTTTCAATCTTCTGACTATCCTTCTGATCTTTCAACACAACCTGAATAACCCCTCAAACTCCAACTCACCACTCCAATATCCTGGCTACACCCCAAGCCAAACTGACTACCTCCTGCTGGTCATTACCCCAAGCACCTGTCTATCTCACTTACACTACCTGACTAGTTCCAAGCTCCTGACTATATGTTCTGACCTGATCTGACTAGCATGTGACTGGCAACCCCTCCCAATCTGACAACCCCCAACCCAGACACACTTACACACTTACTCACTTAATACCTCATGCACCTCATCCAACAATGAATCAGCCTTATTATTCTCCTGCCACAGTACGCACTGACTGCTCGATCCATCTTCCATTCGATCATTCATTCAATCAATCGATCATCCATACACTGTTTCATGATCATTCACACTGAATACTTAAACTTACCATATAGCAAAGACTGACACGGTTTGTCTGCCCTCCACCTCCAAAAAACATCACCCCCACCCCCCATCACCACCACACTCCAGTGCTGCAATAGCAGTCTTTGTGGAATTATGTGCTTCACTTTTCTGAAGAAGCCAGCCCCAGAAGACATGGCCAGAAATGTGAAGCATTGAGACACAGTAAGTTAGAGTGGAACCAAATCCCAATGGAGATTGCAAATTCATAGATAATTGTGTTTTGTGCAGCAATACGGATAAGTATTCAAATGGCTTTCTGAGTATTTTTGATAGGCAGCAATAAAAGAACAATAATTTATCAGGAAACATCTTGTGATGTACAATGTTGGGACAGCTAATTGGCTACAGTTGCCTTAACATGGCATGTTTCTTTAGCTCTGACATCTTTTATATTTTTATGTAGCAGTCTGGGTGTCACTGCTGGCATGTACTATGTTAGCTACTTCATGCCAGCTTGCCATACTATTGTTTCAGTAGATGGCACTTATACTTATCAAAAATATGAGCCATTTTTCTTCCTCATTTCTAAACCTTTATCTCTGTCATAACATCAGTTGATTTAACATAGTCTGCTACAAAACATTGCCCCAAGCTCAGATATTTTGCAGCATCAATTTATTCCTCTTAATGCCAATAAGTAGATAACCATTAAAAAGCTAGACCCCTCCAACTTAGACTTTGTATTAAAGGTCCAGTAGAGACCCACTTGTTAGGGGCAGGATAGGATAGTCAAACAGAACAAACACACTTTCAGATCCAAATAATCAAGAATAAATGGATATGTGAGTACAATCACAGAAAAGATCCATGCAATACCATTTTTTTGCTGAATTGTACAGAAATCTGTTTCCCAGTTTTTGTATTGAATAATTTTCCAGGCATTTATGAATTATCATTTTATTGGACAGAAGGAATCTGTAATAAGTAATAAAATTGTTTGAAACAGACTTGAGAATGGAAAGATAGTGAGACGCTGAGAGAATAACCGTTTCAACTTTAAAAAGCCGGAAGTAAGTGTAACATAATTTTCAGATAAAATAGCCTGATATTAATAGAATTGGTCATTTTGCTCTGAAATGGATTCCTGTGTGCCATTGTTCTAGATGGACAACAAAAACTGTTGAGCTGGTGTGTTTTAATATGAAACATTCAGAAAGGAACTATCAAATACAACACCGTTAAATTCTGAATTGGACACAAATGTTAAATGGAATAGGCGTATCAAAAAAAAATTGCACAATCACAAAATTGGGCCTCAGGCTCCATTTCAGTAACTTTAGGCAGGTATTAGAGTCAGTAGTGTCTCTACTTACCTCATAATTTATCAATTTCTAGCCACCCAAGTGTTTGCGAGATTCTTCAATAAATGCCAAGGCAGGGGAAAGGGTGGCGGATAGTGGAAGACAGGTTAATTGAGCCATGATGGCAGTAAGTGTGAGAATAGCTGTGAAACTGTGAAGAACATTCCTACTCATCTGTCCCTAGATAAAGCTTAAAAACGAAATGAAAACTTGCATTTTCAGTGACAATTGGTTTATAAGCCACATCTAAACCAAAAAGAAATGATATAGCATCTGGTCTGTTCCAATCAACCCAATTTCTCGAAGGAGTCTTAAAACAGGCATTAGTCCCACAATTAGCACATAAAACCACTCTACTGCTTGTTTTATATGCAACAGCCCTGACCACCTGGAAATCAACTGAGACCAATATAATGTCAGACGTCTGTCAGTTGGCCTTAGGATGCAAGGAATAGCCCTGCAAATTTAGTAAGCTTTGTCCTTTTTTTCTATCATAAATGTAAAAAGCCAATTCCTACCTCAATGTTTATGGAAAAATAGCCATCATGGTTATTTTTTCTGAATAATCAGAATTTGCTTACATAGAGTCATAGAAACATCACGCTGTACAGCGTGGAAGCAGACTCTTCTGTCCAACTTGTCAACGCCAACCAGATAAATCCAGTAACATTTGCCAGCATTTGGCCCATATCCCTCTAAACCCTTCCTATCCATATACTCATCCAGATTCCTTTTAAATATTGTAATTGTTCCAGCCTCCACCACTTCCTCTGGCAGCTTATTCTATGCACACACCATCCTCTACGTGAAAAAGTTGCTCCTTAGGTCCCTTTTATGCCTTTCCTCTCTCACTTTAAACCAATGGCTTCTAGTCTTTGACTCCCCTACCTGAGGAAAAGACTTTGCTTATCTACCCTATCCATGCCCCTAATGATTTTATAAACCTCTACAAGGTCACCCCTCAGCCTCTGAAAGTGCAGGGAAAATAGCCCCAGCCTATTCAGCCTCTCCCCATAGCTGAAACCCTCCAACCCTCCAATCTTTTCTGAACCCTTTCAAGTTTCACAACATCCTTCCTATGGCAGGGAGACCAGAATAGCATCCAACACTGCAAAAGTGGCCTAACCAACGTCCTGTATAGCCACACCAAGACCTGCCAACTCCTACACTCAATTTATTAACCAATAAAGGCAAATATGCCAAACACCATCTTCACTATCTTATCTACCTAGGTCTCCACTTTCAAGGAACTTTGAACCTTCAGTCCAAGCTCTCTTTGTTCAACAACGGTCCCCAGGACCTTACCATCAGTCCTGCCCTTCCAAAATGCAGCACGTCACATTTAAGTAAATTAAACTCCATCTGCCAATCCTTGGCATTGGCTCAACTGATCAAGATCCCATTGTGTTCTGAGGTAACCTTCTTCGCTGTCTACTACACCTTCAATGTTCATGTCATCTGCAGCTTAATAACCATACATCCTACGTTCACATCCAAAGCATTTATATAAATGACAAAAAGCAGTGGGCCCAGCACCGATCTTTGTGGCACACCGCTGATCACAGTTCTGCAGTCTGAAAAGTGACCTTCCACCACCACTCTCTGTCTATTACCTTTGAGCCAGTTTTGTATCCAAATGGCTAATTCTCCCTGTAATCCGTGCGATCGCACCTTGCTAACCTGTTTACCATGAGGAACACCTTACTGAAGTCAATGTAGACCACATTCACCATCACATCCATATTCTGAAAAAAAAGGGTAGAAGAATAAGAAAATTCTCCTTTTATGAATTCTTCAGTTTAGATGACTGTGTTCTAACATTGTGAGGAAGAATGGTATCTGGTCAAACATTATTTCATAGGATCTGAAAAATGCAACAGGTCTATTTGCCGGTCATAATGCACATACATGTGAGGACACTGGAAAGATGTGAATTGTGGTGATTGCCTTTTGCAATCCCTAACCTTGACACATTTCTTGAGAGAATACAGAAGAAAGAAGAATAAATTCCATTCTGCTACTGTTACAGTCGTTTATTTGTCTAGTTTAGATATAATTTCTGCCACTGTTTACTTGATGCCTTGGGAGGAAAAGGCCAGTGGATTTTGTCATTAACCGTTGGTCACACAATCCATTCACCCATGAACTTTAATTTCTTAAGCACTGTAACATTTTTCATAGATGTTTGTTCAGTAAACCTTCATAAATGCAGCTGTTATATTGCAATTTACAACACTGTTAAAAGGCAAAGTATTTCCTAATGAATACCTGTTATGTATGGTACTTGAAGCAGATGAATATTGAGTCAGGATTAAACTGAATCTATGTCAAATGTTGGTCACCCTGCATTGTCAGTTTGTCAGCAATGCATTCATCTTGGCTATGTGAATTGTAGTGTGCTTTAGTATACACTGATAAATTACTCAAATGACTCATCATTTTCCCACATTTGTTTGTGAACACCAAAGAAACATTCCTTTATTCATCCTGACATTGCTATATATTATGAGTACAAAACATTAAATCTGATTAACGATCACATAGGCCATACTAGCAATAATTTGGAGGTATCAGGAGTCAGCAAGAAGTAGTGCAAATATTCACCTAAAAGCAATAAGAACACCTTTAAATTAGCAAAATAGCTGTCTAGAGAAACTGTTTGTAAAAGCATTCAATAAAATGGACTTGAATGTCAAATTTTAGAATGTACAAAACACATTTGAATTAGATAATAGTTGTAGCTCCTATAAATCAAAACTAAAACAAGTTTTAAAATGTTGCACTTTCACTTATTAAGAGTCTGTTGCAACATATTTGTAATTGAAGTCTTGCCTAAATTATTATCAACAATCATTAGCCTTGTCATAATTTTTTCTCGTTTTTTTTAGCATTTTTCACAATTTTCCTGAAATAGTGAGTACCAAATTTAAGAGTAATTTGAGATGGAAAAATAATTTTTCCAAAATAGCAAGTCTTTTAGAATGTTGAAAATGTGTCTTTGAAATGGTTCTTGTTCAATTTTTTAGCAATTTGTTCATGAGATGAAGGTGCTGCTAGCCAGGCAACCTGCAGGAAATGGAGTTGCCATGTTTCTCCTGCCCTTACCTTTATAGATGGTCAATGTAACAGCTTTTGAAAGTGTTCAGGAGCCTTGGTGATTTCCTGTTGTGCTTCTTGTAGATCTACACACTGCTACCATTGTGCATGGGGGCTGAGGGGACTGGTTGTTGGAAGTGGTGAATGAGATGCCAAACAGAAATTCTGCTTTGCCCAGGAAAGTGTGAAGCTTCCCAAGTATGTTTGGCGTTGCACCAACAAGGAAAATGAGAAGTATTTGTGTGTTGTAAATGGTAAACAAGTATAGGGAAGACACAGTGAATTCCTAGCATTGTTCTTGGCTTGACTTGCTCTTGATTGTTTGGCAGGTCCAGTTCTGTGTCTGATCAATGATATTGTCTCGGATATTAATGTTAGGCAGTTCAGTAATGGCAATGCCATTGATTGTCAAGGGACAGTGGTTAAATTTTTTGATGTTGAAAATGATCAATGACTGACATTTATGTGGCACAAATGTTGCTTGCCACTTCAGTTTATTTAGTTTTAATCTTAAATCTGTACAGAGTGGATATTCTGAGGAGTGGCAATTACTCACAGATTACCATTTTAATTGTTTTTAAGCTGTGAGAGAGATCCTCATTTCTGACAAGAGATTCTGATCAGGGCTTCTTCAGAAATGTTGAACCATACTTCCAGTCTGACGGGTCTTTGGCAAAATAAAATAGTCAGGGGAAAGCAAACCACGCCACCTTTCTCACGGCAGTCAGCTGCCATATTCTGAAACTTAAAGATCCAGCATCACAGACAGTCATGTTCATAGGCACTCTGACAACTGTAGTAATTATGTAAGATAAGGGTGAGTTTAGGGTACTTGGAGGGTAGAGTGCCAGACTGATTGGAGGATTGCATGCCAAGTAACTAAGATGCTGAACAGGTAGGTAGCTAAGTGAGTAATGAGTAAGATGCAAGGTGAGTTGACATTCAAGTGGGTGGAGGATTATATGTCATAAAATTGGTGTCAGGTATGTAAGGTGGGGCTAGGGTACTAGGATATGAAGCTGCTGGATGCAAATTGGCAAAAGGGTCATGTAAGCGTAGGAGTGTCTATGGCAGGTTGTGGTTGATGGTAGATATTGTATCCTCAAGAGAAGTGATGCAATGGGTCCTGATGTAAAGGATGTCTAGCTGTCCAGCCTGGCAGTAATTTTGAGATGTTAGTTCTGGAGGGAAGGAAATGGGTGTTCCGGTCTTGTTGGAAGGAGATCTGTTCTGGGATGGAGAAAGTGGGTGGTTTGGGTCTGGAGTCGAGGAATTAGTAGTCTGGGTTGTGGTACTGTTCCATAAACTATTAAAAGTGGCAGTTTGAGATCCATATCATGCACTGTGAATATTTCTCATATTTTCTGAAGTGAGTTATGAAGCTTTAGCATTTCAGTTGGCTTTTTCTCTATATAATGTCAAGCCAGAACAGCATGATTATCAGTTCTTAAAATCAATTTGCCCCATACCACATATTTTTCATTGTCAAAACCTTTCAGAATGCAAGTAAACTATTAAAAATGTTGACAAAGTAGTATACAAATCTGGCAAATGAAGAAATTGTATGTGTGGCTGTTAAGGTACCTGTCAAGATATAATAAAGAGATCCCATAACCAACAGACCAGATCGAAATTTTGCAGTCCTGCCACATACAGTTATGAATCTTGCTGGGTAATTAATCAACTAACAAGGGAAGGATGCTCGATAAGTATCCCTATTTTCAATGATGGGGGAGCCCAGCACAATCATTCCACAGACAAAGCTGAAGTATTTGCCTCCATCTTCAGTCCAGAGTACTGTACTAACTGGATGATATACTTCAGCCTCCTCTGGCGGCCCACTGCATCACAAAAACAAGTCTTCAGCCAATTTGATGTACTCTATGTGGTGCCAACAGCTGAAGGCATTGGATTCTACAAATGGAGTGGACCTGACAACAATCTGGTAAATATATTGAAGATATTCTCTCCATATTTTTCTGTAGAACCAGCCAAATTGTTCTCATACAGCTATCAACAGTGGCATTTACCCAACAATATAGAAACCTAAGCAGAATCATAGAATCCCTAGAGTACAGAAAAGGCTATTCAGCATATGCTATCTCCACCTTATCTGAGGGGAGCACTGTGTAGAAATGACCAAGATTGACAGTGATTAATTCAACCATTGCACTTTCATTTGTGACTGTGTTTTCTTTTGTTTATGCATTGTGCCAAACTGCAGCTGTTTCAGCTTCCATTCTTTCCTGGAAAAAACAGAAGAGAGGGAAGGACTGGTAGAGGGGAGCAATGGTTTTTGAACAGCAATATTGCGGCCACTTGGCGTGTGGTAACATTGGAACTGTTCAAAATTGAGTCATTAATGAAGGTGATTTCACTGCAGAGCAAAATGAATAGCAGAGCATGAAATCATGCTAGATGAATAGCACTCATGTGAAATAGGCCTTGATCAAATAAGCACTGGTGCCAACAACATCCTGATGACAACTTTAACTCCTGAGATAGTCATGGTCACTTCCTGCAACACATGGGCAGTTTTTTGCTCTGCACCCACATTTTCATCCTAAACCTCCAATGAACTGTGTATATCTTGTTTTTCACGCTCTTCAAAGACAAACCTCTTTCCAGGGCTATGTTTGGAGAGGGCAGCAGGCATAACACTATACAAAACCCTTGCAGGGCGATATTGCAGAGTACTACCCAACTAGTCCAGATATGGAGTAACAAGATGCAGAGCTGAATGAACACAGCAGGCCAGGTAGCATCAGAGGAGCAGGAAAGCTGATGTTTCAGGTCTGGACCTTTCTTCAGAAAGTCAGTTCTGAAGAAGGGTCCAGACCTGAAACATCAGCTTTCCTGCTCCTTTGATGCCGTTCGGCCTGCTGTGTTCATTCAGCTCTACACCTTGTTATCTCAGATTCTCCAACATCAGCAGTTCCTACTATCTCTCAGTCCAGATGTGAAATTGCATTTACAGAAGTCTTATGACCTGCTCAGTTGGAGTTCTATTGAACAGAAGGCTTTGATTAGGGCACCTCTGTGACCCTCTCTTGGGTCACGAAATGCATGAGAAATCATCTCTTCAGGAGTTATCCCTTGTTCCTGAGGAGTGTTGTAAATGCAGTGACACCTTGGACTGCCAGAGGATAAGTTATCATGGCAGCTGTCAGAATAACAAACTCACACATACGGAAGGCACTTGCTGTGGTCCCGTACTGCAGCATGGTGGCCCAGTGGTTAGTACTGCTGCCTCACAATACCAGGGACCCAGCTCTGATTCCAGCCTCAAGTGACTGCATAGAGATTACACATTCTCCCTGTGTCTGTGTGGGATCCCTCTGGATGTACCAGTTTTCTACCACAGTCCAAAGATGTCCAGGTTAGGTGGATTGTCTAAGCTATATTGTCCATCGTGTCCAGGGATGCGCAGGCTAGGTGAGCTAGCAATGGGAAATGGAGGGTTACAGGGATGGGGTTGTGTCTGGGTGGGATGTTCTTTTTAGGGTCAGTGCTGATGCCAAGGGCTGAATGTCCTGCTTCCACATTGTAAGGATTCAATGAAGACCAGCTGAACATTTAGACGCTAGTAGTCACCAAAGACTCACAGAGATGCTCTCTCATTAAAGAGAAATGACTGACGGTAAGTTTAACTGAAGGGTCACCATGCCTCAGATGAGGCTGAAAAGGCAGGACTTCATGGTAACTTCAGCCAGTGTGGGAATTGCAGCCACATAATTAACATCATTCTGTGCTGCAACCTGTCCACCCAGCCATCTGAGCTAACCATTTCATATTTAGATGATGGAAACTCTTCCTGTTGATGAACTTTGCTTAAAGCCTTGACCACCACATGGATGCACTCAATTCTGTTTGTAACTACAGGAATCTATTAGTGATGGTAACAAGTCCACTATTCATCATACCATTGAGCTTTTTGGAAATTGCAAGGACTGGCCAGCTTTCAGAGGTGAGGGATTAATGGTAAGTTGCAGGGGTCTGATCTTGCTAGAGATGGGCAAAGGTTTATTCCAGATTTTCAGAAGGTTACCAGAGGTGAAGGAGCCTAAGACAACAGTGATCTTAGCAGCTACTATCACGGCATGGCAAGCATTACTGTGAGGCCTGAGCCCTTCCTTGGTGAAGATACAAATATCAGATGCCATCTGTCTGGATTGAGGAAACCTCCAATAGCACTGATTCATTGACATTGTTACTATAATGGTGCAGCTAAATTTAATCTTCAGATAATCACCTCTGGTACCATACTGTATGAGCCAGCTGGACCTTTGGTCACTATATGGTAGATTTGCTGCCACTGTCCTTCTTTTAGCCTTGGATCGATGGGGACTGCTTTGTTTACAGTGGTAAAGGAAAAATACCAGGTCATCTAACAAAGTGAAATTCTTGTCTTAAGCCAGATGTACTTGACAGCACACTAGCAATCTTGTGCAAGTTACAAAGGTGTGTCAGGTGTTACTAAAAAGACAATGGGTGAAAGGGTGGCGCAGTGGTAGTATGGCGCACTGGCCTCTACATCGCTGAGGCCAAACGCCAACTCTCCGACACCTCCTCCTACCGCCCCCTTGATCATGACCCCACCCCCGAACACCAAACCATCATCTCCAACACCATTCATGACCTCATCACCTCAAGGGACCTCCCACCCACAGCCTCCAACCTTATTATTCCTCAACCCCGCACGGCCCGTTTCTATCTCTTTCCCAAAATCCACAAACCTGCCTGCCCTGGTCAAGCCATTGTCTCAGCCTGTTCCTGCCCGACTGAACTCATCTCCACCTATCTGGACTCCATTTTCTCCCCTTTGGTCCAGGAACTCCCTACCTATGTCCATGACACCACCCACGCCCTCCACCTCCTCCAGAACTTCCAATTCCCTAGCCCCCAACACCTCATTTTCACCATGGATGTCCAGTCCCTATACACCTATATTCCACATGAAGATGGCCTCAAGGCCCTCTACTTCTACCTGTCCTGCAGGCCCGACCAGTCCCCCTCCACCGACACCCTCATCCGCCTAGCCGAACTCGTCCTTACCCTCAACAACTTCTCTTTCGATTCCTCCCACTTCCTACAGACAAAGGGGTGGCCATGGGCACCCGCATGGGCCCCAGCTATGCCTGCCTCTTTGTAGGTTACGTGGAATAGTCCCTCTTCCACACCAACACAGGCCCCAAACCCCACCTCTTCCTCCGTTACATTGATGACTGTATCGGCGCCACCTCTTGCTCCCCAGAGGAGCTCGAACAGTTCATCCACTTCAAAAACACCTTCCACCCCAACCGTCAGTTCACCTGGGCCATCTCCAGCATATCCCTCACCTTCCTGGACCTCTCAGTCTCCATCTCAGGCAACCAGCTTGTAACTGATGTCCATTTCAAGCCCACTGACTCCCACAGCTACCTAGAATACACCTCCTCCCACCCACCCTCCTGCAAAAATTCTACCCACTATTCCCAATTCCTCCGCCTCCACCGCATCTGCTCCAACGATGAGGCATTCCACTCCCGCACATCCCAGATGTCCAAGTTCTTCAAGGTCCGCAACTTGCCCCCCACAGTGGTCGAGAACGCCCTTGACCACGTCTCCCGCATTTCCCGCAACACATCCCTCACACCCCACCCCCGCCACTACCACCCAAAGAGGATCCCCTCGTTCTCACACACCACCCCACCAACCTCCGGATACAACGCATCATCCTCTGGCACTTCCGCCATCTACAATCCGACCCCACCACCCAAGACATTTTTCCATCCCACCCTTGTCTGCTTTCCGGAGAGACCACTCTCTCCATGACTCCCTTGTTCGTTCCACACTGCCCTCCAAGCCCACCACACCCGGCACCTTCCCCTGCAACCGCAGGAAGTGCTACACTTACCCCCATACCTCCTCCCTCATCCCTATCCCAGGCCTCAAGATGACTTTCCATATTAAGCAGAGGTTCATCTGCACATCTGCCAATGTAGTATACTGTATCCATTGCACCCGGTGTGGCTTCCTCTACGTTGGGGTAACCAAGCGGAGGCTTGGGGACCACTTTGCAGAATACCTCCGCGCAGTTCGCAATAAACAACTGCACCTCCCAGTCGCAAACCATTTCAACTCCCCCTCCCACTCTTTAGATGACATGTCCACCATGGGCCTCCTGCAGTGCCACAATGATGCCACCCGAAGGTTACAGGAACAGCAACTCATATTCCACTTGCGAACCCTGAAGCCCAATGGTATCAATGTGGACTTCACAAGCTTCAAAATCTCCCCTTCCCCCACCGCATCACAAAACCAGCCCAGTTCATCCCCTCCCCCCACTGCATCACACAACCAGCCCAGCTCTTCTCCTCCACGCACTGCATCCCAAAACCAGCCCAGCCTGTCTCTGCCTCCCTAACCTGTTCTTCCTCTCACCCATCCCTTCTTCCCACCCTAAGCCACACCTCCATTTCCTACCTACTAACCTCATCCCACCTCCTTGACCTGTCCGTCTTCCCTGGACTGACCTACCCCCTCCCTACGTCCCCACCTATACTCTCCTCTCCACCTATCTTCTTTTCTCTCCATCTTCGGTCCGCCTCCCCCTCTCTCCCTATTTATTCCAGTTCCCTCACCCCATCCCCCTCTCTGATGAAGGGTCTAGGCCCGAAACGTCAGCTTTTGTGCTCCTAAGATGCTGCTTGGCCTGCTGTGTTCATCCAGCTTCACACTTTATTATCATGGGTGAAATCTTACAGTTTTTTGTTTAAGTGTGAGATGTGTGATTTTGGTGGAGTGACTCTTGCCTGGAATACTGAGTTAGTTTACTTACTATGTCATTACTAAAGTCACAGCATTAAGTGCTGTTTCAGCCATTACTGTACGTGTCACATCCTATTTCCATCCCATCTTATGATGCACCATTCCCAGATCAACTCGTCACTCAACATTGATTGTAGAATTGGCATCCTTGGGGATGCCACCATTTTTAAAAGCCTGTTGTGCCCGCAGCCAAAGCCTAATTGTCTGAAGTTGCCTGCCCCTTTCCTGACATGGCAGATAGTGGTGGGCGGGGGGGGGGGGTGGTGCGCGGTTGTAGATTGGAAGCCTGCTTTTCAGGGCAGAGTGCCAGATATCCGGATGGATGGCTGGTGCAGAATTGGGACTTCCTCTTCACAAAATGACCAGGAGTGGAGGCTGTGACACTAGACCATGCCAGCCTGATCTGAGGTTGTCTCAGCAATCAACGCAGACTCTGCCATCTGGAGGAATATCCCTATAAGAAGAAAATCAATGTCCTTCTCCACTCCACCAGGATAAGTGCACTCTATCACTGCCACTGGACCAACTTTCTATCAAAGCTTATGCTCTACCACGCATGCAATATTTCCCCACCCTACACTTACTCATCCCTTACCCATCGAAACCTGCACCACCACTAACTCTGTACACCCTCAAACTACTACTCACTTGCTTGGGAAACCTCCCCACCTGCAAAAACAGTAAAACTTGTACCACCCTCTTTCTCTTCAATAATACCTGCATCTCGCTCATTTTTGGAGGACAACGGGCCACACTCGGGCAGAAAGAGTCAAAGCAGATGGTTTGCTGCATACCATTCACCTCCTCATCCCTTACATGGTGAGGATCCTGGCTCTGAACACCACAAACAGAGTCTAGACAGGCATCAGAGACTGCTGTTGATTTACTGTGCTGGGATAGCCTGCGCCAAGGCCAACCACTTGACAAGATCGAAGCCTGTTGAAAAATCTGGCAAGCTCCCTGATTTTCCCACTAACTCCTTCACAACTATTAGCTTATTCAATAATTTCTTGCTCCTTGCTGTTCAACTGTACACTTGATGTTGAAGATATGGCCTTTTTATTTGCACGCACACTCTGCACTCTTCCCCTCTGAGATCTTCATGCCCAGGATTACGACCTGTTCCTCTGAATATTGATGCTCATTACTACTCAATGCTTTCTCCACCCATCTTAATTCCATGTCCAACAGTTGTATTGTTTTCAGTCTGTTGCATTTGGTGCTTAGCTTACCTCAAGTATATGACCCATATGATCCCTGGAAGTTTAAAAACCATTCAATTAACAGGCTATGCACAGTACTTGCTCCAATAACTCTACTTAACTGAATGAAACAATGTGTCAATGGATGAGTGCCCCTTTCAGCTTCACTTCCTGTTATAATCCTTTTATTTATGAAGAGCACGATCCATGACTGGGTCTCCACTGTGTTATCACCTTCTTAACATAGAACATAGAGCATAGAAATTAAAGCACAGTGCAGGCCCTTCGGCCCTCGATGTTGTGCCGACCTGTCATACCAATCTGAAGCCCATCTAACCTACACTATTCCTTCTACCCGATCTGTTCTGATCCAAGATGGGTATTATGCCTTCCCACAGAAATTGGAGACCAAGTAACGAGCTTGGCAATCTGACAACAAACTCATCGCCAGGCTAAGTGTGGCATTGTTCTGAATCAGACAGGTTGCTGTGCCCCAACTTCTTCTGTGTTCACTAAAATTTCACCAGGAAATCTGCACGATGACCAGCATCGGGGTAATTCTGCCTCAGTTCCCACCCCAGCTTACCACCAAAATCGTGTCCATGATCACCAAAAAAAGGAAATGCATTCATTCAGTTTTGGCTAAGGTCTGGGCAATTTGTGAGTCTGACAGAGGTTACCACCTTTTTATGACATTAGATTAATCTCTCAAGCGATTGCTACAGCAAAATCCGTAGGGTTATTCAGGAGGCAGGTGCTACAGCTGAAGAATGTGCATTAAGTAACTTTATGCTGGTTCAGTTCACTCAACAGCTTCTGCTGGAAAATTAAAATATGGTTCAGTAGAATATTCTGCTGGAAAATTAAAATATGGTTCAGGTCACCAGAGCAAAATCAAAGTTTGGCCCTGCAGAACAACCAGCTGGTATGGCTAAGACAGGATAGAAAGCATTCAACAAATGGCTGAGCATATTTGAATTTTCCACGTATATTACAAACTCTGATTATCCTTACGAGTGATATGAGATTGTAGAGGCTCTAATAAGGATGAAGGATAAATTCCATGTTATACCAATAATGTTAAAAAGTTTTAAGTTTTGTTTTAACTTTATTCATCTTATTAATACATTGTGACTATAAAATCCACTATTGTTTTAAGTTTTCTATTTCAGTGCACAGAAAGAGTAACAGCTCACACAGGTAACATAAAAAATGTTGAAACTTGCTCAGTAATGACTCTGAAATAAATTGGAGAACAGTGATGTTGGAAAGGCTTTTATTGTGGAGTGGAAAGGTGAAAAATTACGTATATAATCTAAAAAGAATAGAATAATTCAGATTTAAATATTTATTAGATTTGACAGCGATTCATTTTGGAGGATTCTGCTTGGCTGTGAAATGTATTAAAAATGATAAATACACCATTAGGTTTAGTTTGAAAATCTTGATTATCTTTTAAGGGAGCTGCAGTTGAAATCAAAAGGATTCCATACATTGATGGAAAATTCCAGCAAACATTAAAGATCAGTGCATTATTCCCAGTGCAATGATAAGAAGAAAAGCGGAAGTTTGAGTCCAGTACAGGGAGCATGTGACATTTGACTTCCTAAATGTTCACCTGGTCAAGTGAAAGACTTTTAAGACACATACAGTTAGGTGATCTGGCAGCAGCACTGGGACGTGATTCAACTTAAACAATTAAAAATCTTGACTTCCAGTGTTGGCATATTGCACAAATACGTGATAACTTGTCCTCTGAGTAATCATTTTTGATTAAAACTATAATGTTATAATTTTGAACATCAGCGACGCAAGAGAAATGCAGGTTTATTATAATTACTGTATTCTTTAAGGCGCCTGTTTATTCACTTATGTCAACCATTGTGTATTCATTGAACAGAATTTTGCAACAGCCCCACTAACCTTCTTTGTGAGGAAAATTGGCTCTTATTTCTCTGGCTGAAGCGAGAGTGCAAATCTGTCGACAATTTATAATGAGGTATTGGGTTATATTCTAAATGGTAGACTTGCTGTCAGCCATTCAGTGATGGTCTTAGAGTAAAAACTGATTCATCATTAATTAACCTTCACATTCTATGTAGATTTCCTCATCAAGATGCAGTTAATTAAACTAAGGTCATTTCAAGGACTGACAAGGCTGATGAAAAAACAGCAATGTTCAGAAACAAATTTCTGCCAGGGAAACAGGAAGTTTGACAGTCCCTGCCTCGTGATTGATAATAGCATCAGCTTAAAATCTAGCCCTTAAGGAATATGACAGCAGCTAGGAGTGGGATTGCAATTACAATAATATGGCAGGTATTGGATGGATTATAGTGTACACAATGTTAAAACGTCTTGCTGTCATGAATTCAAGCACCTCTTACTCAAAGCTTTATAGGCCAATATATCTGCTTCAACTGAATCATTACCTTTCATGGCATGACTATTTATTTTATATACAATAATGCCAAAACATAGTGTTTCTTTGGTCTTAATAAGTGAGTAATCACTTTTCTGTGAACTGCATAGGCAATATTTTCAAAAGTTTCAAAAATAAATCATTAGAATGTTCCTTCAAAATGGCTAGTCCTGGAAAAGTTCTGCTCAGCTTTCTTTCTTTTGGGGTGGGGAGATTTATTTTTCAGGCTGTGGCTATTCACCATTAGAGAAGTTTAGTATTACATTGGAAGTAAATATATTGCTGACTGCTGTGATCCCTTAGTTTCCTTTCTAATGGTCCAATTTAATATGGGAAATCCTGGTAACCAAGAGCCTAATTCAGTGACGATAGTGACCCAAATGTAGAAATTAAATGTACAATTCCTTTCTCGCATTGTCTTTATAGAAATCGTATTTGTGAAAATTATATCATAAAATGCTGTAATAGAAATATATTTTGTTTCTCTAAGCATCCATGAGCTGTTTGATTCCAACTATACTGTTTTAAAAGATTTAACTCGGCACACCAGAAAAACTTTTCCTTTCACTTTTGATGCTGGTCTTGATATAGCTGTCATTCAAAAAATTCAGCCCCAACATAGTTGCCTCAATGTATAATAGCTATTCCTAAAGGTACAAACTTTGTACCAGTGTCTGAAAGTTTAGTATCACAATCATAGCTACAGATCTGCATCATTGATTTCAACTATATGCTGAGGTTTCATTTACACCTGTTCAGTAGCGAAATCAGAAAGTCATGCGGAGAAAGTAATCACATCCTCGCAGCTGAAAGAATGACAGAAATTCAGCAGGTCTAGCAGCATCTGTGGGAAGAAAACAGAGTCAATGTTTTGAGTCCTGTGATTCATCAGCAGAAATGTCACATCTGAAAAGTCAGAGATTTGCGTGCCTGTACTTGTCTAGGTGATCCTGCAGTGATGTAACTGCCATCTCCCTCTTAGAGGAGCACCTCCCCACTCTGAGAGCTGCTGGCCAATCTGATACCTGACAGCTTTCCTGTCCCGGCAACGTCACTGTGAACAATGACCACTAATGGGATGGCAGTTCCCAGCTGCGATTGTCAGTGGAGGTCACATGAGAAGGTAATTTGGAAAAGCCTGATGAGAGGGATTGTGATAATGGGTTTGGGGAGGGTAGGAAACACACAAAAGGGATTTGGTGCCAGTAAAGGGAGGGAGGCTCTGTTGGGTACATTGTGGCTGAATAGAATGGCAATGTCACGTCAGCTCTGCCACGTAGCAAGGACAGCCCATTAGCATAAAAGGGCCAAAAGTAGCTCAATGGCAGGCAGCTTACCTGACACCTCACCATCTGACAATTCAGTAAATACAAGCTGAAGGAAGTAGGGTAGCATAGCATCAGTGCCATGGCACCAGATGTTATGGTCGCAACATTTGTTAGCCAGTTTCATTAGAGTCTAGGAGATTCCATCCATGGTGTGCAAGTTAGCTGTTTCTCCCCCAATACAAAATAAGAAGAAATAGTTACTGGAAAGGCCACCATTGTGGCCTAGAGGGTAGATTACAAGCAGAAGTATGAGCACAGAACAGGAGTCAGAAGGCAGAATCCCATGTCTGTATTTAAGGGTGCAGTCTCATAAAATAAAATGGGTGTCCTGCTCAGTAGTCTTCTCAAAATTGATAGAATATTGGTGTTTAGAGCAAAGAGAATTAGCTATAAAATTAGAAATGTGTTGCTGCAGCTGTATAAAGTTTTAAAGCACAATTGGAGTACCATGTACGTTTTGGTCTCCTTACTTAAGAAAGAAGATGATTGCATTTGAAACAGTGCAGAGGAATCTCACTCATAGAATCCCTACAGTGTGGAAACAGGCCCTTTGGCCCCACAAGTACACACTGACCTTCAGAGCATCCCACCCAGACCCATCCCCTGTAACCCACCTAAATCTACACATCCCTGAACACAACAAGCAATTTAGCATGGCCAATCCACCAAACCTGCACATCTTTGGACTATGGGAGGAAACCGGAACACCTGGAAGAAACCCATGAAGGCACAGGGACAACATGTAAACTCCACACAGAGAGTCACCTGAGGCTGGAATTGAACCCAGATCCCTGGTGCTGTGAGGCAGCAGTGCTAATCACTGAGCCATTGTGCCACCCCAAAATGTAGCAAACATCTACCCTAGGATAAAAGGTTTGCCTTAGGAGAAAGGATTGATAATGTTAGACCTGTATCCATTGTATTCAGAAAAATGAGAAATTATTTAAACATGTAAGATCATGAACTTACTTGACAGGCTGGTTGCTGAGAGTATATTTTCCCTTGTGGGATAATCCAGCGGGACACAGTTTTAAAATTATGGGAGGAAGATGAGGAGAATGTATATTTTTTTTGACCTGAATATCTTCAAATCTGAATGAGAGCTTTCTTTTTTTTTAATCAACATGGGAATGAAAGGTTTTGGAACATGGACAGGAAAGTAAAGTTGAGGCTGCAATATCTGATCATTTATGATCTTATTGATGGTGGAACAAAATAAAAGGGCAAACAGCCTACTGCTGCTCCTAATCCTTGCGTTCAGACTCTCTGGCTTATTTCCCATATTACAACACACTACTAAGTGGTCAGGCAGCTCCCCTACACTTGGGACTATTGAAGCCCTTAAGTAAACAAGTCACTGATGACTTAATGGTCTCACTACATCTCTGTTGCTAAATTATGTGCAGTAAAATAAGGCAGAAGCAAAGTGTGCAGCCCAACAGCTTCCATTTTTCCTTTGGGGATCTGCACTGATCGAAAGCATCTCTTGCCCTGCAAAATCACACTGCCCTTTTAAGACTCTCTCCAGGGCCTCTAAAAGCTGACAAAAACATCCTCCCCCTTGCCTGCTGGAGGCTGCCGAAATCTCCAGAATTATCCAAAGTTGTGAATCCATTAGACTTCTGTGAATTGACTCGCATTTCCCCAGAACAGAAATTTTATCACATATAGGGTTGTATGTTGCACAATGACTTAATTAAGGCTGTCCTCAGTATAATATTAATGTGGGGCAATAAGCTTGGTTTGGTGGCTAATCTAAGCTATTTCAATGGTCCCGAGGGTAGGAGGGCTGCCAGACACCTTAGTAATCTGTTGTAATATGCAAAAGTGATTGTGGCAAAACCTCAGTTTATAGCTTAAGAAACGTCAGAATTGTCTCCTTCTGGACATTTTCATTCATCTGAATTGTTAGGAACAATCTGTTGGTGGTGTTCTTTAATGATCCAAGAGAAACGTACAATTTCTTTTAGGTTAATCAAAAGGGAAAAGTGTATTCTAAATCAGAAATTGCTGGAAAAGCTGAGCAGATTTGGCAACATCTGTGGACAGAAATCAGAGTTAATGTTTTGGGTCCAATGACCCTTCTTCAGAACTGATGGCAGCTAGGAAAAGTTTTTTTTAAATGTAGAAGGTAGGAAGGGGGTACACAGTATACCATAAGTGGAGGTAGAGCCCATAGAGAGAGAAGAACAGTTGGACAGACGGAGGAATAGATAACATTCAGCTTAGGAGAATGAATTGCCACTAATGGGGATTATTAGCAGCCCGCAATGGGCTGTGTGTAATGGCAAACAGTGATAACACGGCCCGATGCCAGGGGTTTGGAGTAAGAACATGGAAGGAAGTGCCTCAAGCCCTAAAGCTGTTGAAATCGATATTGCGCCCAGAAGGCTGTAAGAGTTTCCAAGCAGAAAATTAGGTGCTACTCTTTTAGCTTGTGCTGAACATCGCTGGGTCACTGCAGCTAGCCTGAGACAGAGATGTTGGCCAGGCTACAAGGTGATGCACTGAAATGTCAGGCAACTGGAAGCTTAGGGTCACTTTTGAAAACAGAGCGTAGGTGTTCTCAAAGTGGCACCCAATCTACTCTTTGTTTTCCCAATGTAGAGGAGACCATATTGTGAGCAATGAACATAGTAGACCAGATTAAGTGAAGTGCAGCAAAAACACTGCTTCTCTTGGAAGGTGTGTTTGAGCCCTTGGATACTGAGGGGGAGGAAGTGTGTTATACCTTCTGCAGTTGCAAAGGAAGATGCCGTGTAGCTGTGGGGGTGTGGGTGCGTGGGTGTGTTGGAGGGAACGGTTCTTGTGGAACACTGACAAGGCAGGGGAGAGGACGGGTATATCTGGCTGGTGGTGGCATTTTGCTGGAGTTGGTGGAAATCGTGGTTAATAATCGTCCAGATGTGGATGCTGGTAGAATGGTGGGTCAGGACAAAGGATGATGCTTTCCCTATTGTGAAAGGGAAGAGGTGGGGTGAGGGCAGAAGTGCAGCAGATGGGTCGAACACCCCTGAGGGGCCTGTCAACAATGGTGCTGGAGAATCCTTGGATAAGGAAGAAAATGGACATTTCGAAGGCTCCCTTCTTGAAGTTGGCATAATCAGAACAGAGGCAACAGAGACAGAGGAACTGGGAGTACGGATTAGAGTCTTTACAGGAAACAATGCGTGAGGATGTATAGTTCAGGGAACTGTGGGATTCAAAGGGTTTGTAGTGGATATTAATGGGCAGCCTGTCCTCTGAAATGGAAACAGAGATATTGAGGAAGGCAAGGGATGGCTCAGAGATGGTGAATGTGAGAGTCGGACACATTTGAAGCAAAACTTATAAATTTGTCTAATTCTGGACGAGAGAGGGAAGCAGCACCAATGATATCAATGACATACTGGAGAAAGTTTGGTGGGTGGGGCTGGAATACGACTGGAACAAGGAATGCCCCACATACCCCACAAAAAGATAGGCATAACTGGTGTCCATGTGGGTATCAATGGTTACACCTTTGATCCGAAGAGAGTGAGTGGAGTTAAAAGAGAAGTTGTACAGGCTGAGGACAAGCTTGGCCAAATGGAGGAGTATTGTGGTAGATGGGGACGGTTCAGGCCTCTATTTCCAGGAAGAAGTGGAAAGCCCTCAGACCATCCCGCTGGTGGTTGGATGTATAAAGGGATTGCACACCCATGATTAAGAGGAGGCAGCTGGAGCCTGCAAACTGAAAATTCTGGAAATGATGTAAAGTGTCAAAGGAATCACGGACGTAAGTGGGATGGGACTGGACAAGGTAAGAAAAATTTGAGTGAGGGAGGAAGAGATGAGTTCTGTGGTGCCGGAGCAAGCAGAAACAATGGGTCTGCCCAGACAGTCCTGTTTTTGGATTTTGAGAAGGAGGTAGATGAGACCTGTGTGGTGTTGGGAGACAATGAGCTTGGAGGCAGTGGAGGAGAGACCACCAGATGAAACGAGGTGAGTGACCATAGTTGACAAAATGGCCTGGTTTGTATGATGGGGTCATAAACCAGGGGAGATAGAAGGAGGTACCTGAGAGCTGGCATTCACCCTCTGCAATGTAGAGGTCAGTATGCCAGGCAACAACAGCACCACCCTCATCAGTAGGTTTAATTACAAAGTTGAGGTTGGGTCTGTGAAAATTGCATTGCCAGTGGAAATTACAGTGGAAATACTTCAGCAGAAGAGGGTATCTTTAAATATTGAGCTAAGATTCTGTTTCTGTTTTTATAAATAATCAGAGAGTATGCATACAAAAATAATCAAATGTCTCACTAGTCCCTTCTCACACGTATAGTATCAGCTTAATAAAAACCAAAAGAACAGCAGATGCTGTAAATCAGGAACAAAAACAGAAGTTGCTGGAAAAGTTCGGCAGGTCTGGCAGCATCAGAGTTAATATTTCAGATCCAGTGACCCTTCTATTTTGTGAAGGATTTTTGCACTTGAAAAATTTATTTTCAATATATTAACAAAAATGATTATTCAAAAATGAATTCCTACAGGAGAGCAGAGCGGTTAGGTGAGGTGTAGGATGAACTCTTGAGTATTTCACATTCAGCAATATTAAGCTCCTCGAAGCAGGTACAATTTTGTTTATTTCGAATTGCTTCAAATGACAAAAACAGAGAATAGTCATTAAAGGAGAGAGTGAAATTTATCCCTAGACAAATTTAAGAGCAACATTTGGAAATGGCTGTCCATGTGCCTTTTTGGTGAAAGCTGTCTCTGGGTACAAGAGAACTAATTGGGAGAAAGGGAGGCAAGTGTATTTTTTTAACCCCAGTTGTCTCATTGTCTATTTAACAAGTACAGAGTTTCATGGAATTCTGGCAAATCTGAAGTTATTTTTGTAAAGGGGCTTATGCTGGAGTCATTTGGAGAAACTGATTCAACTTATTGAATCAAGCTGCGCGAGACAACAGAAATGGCACTAATAGACATTACTGTCAATGTGTTACATTCGTATATTGTCAGTTTCAATAAGTGCAAGGCAGTTTTCACAATTATTTATCCATAAGTTACAACACTAGCAACACATTACAAGGTCCATCCCCTTTCAAAGGAAATCAGAAAAATAACAATTTTCTCTAGAATGTTATATAATCAGTATTTAAGGTCAGGACTTCTGGTACGATAATTCTAATTCAAAGAGCAATTGAAAGTAGTAGGAACCATTTTAATTTCTCCAAATTATTCGAGATTTGTCAGGGTTGAATTTGTTGGGTTTCAAATTCATAAGTACTTTACATACACAAATTTATCATGTTGCATTAGACCATCTGTGTTTAATTCCACTGTTACAGCCATCAGTAACAGGAAACCTTTCCTTCTCTTTTCCCAGAGCTATATCCAAACTTATGTCTCCAAAAGAAAGGACAATGAATGTAATTATTAGATTTGCCCTAAGTATTTCATGTAATTTTCAGTCAGCATTTAAGAAAAGTATTTGAAGGCAAAGTAAACACAAGTAAAATAACAAGCCAGAGTTCAATCATATCATATGTCCTTTCATTAGTACAAAGACAACCATATTGCTCAAATCAACATTATTTTCTTACACGCTGCAGATATTTTTAAAGTACTTAACAGTTTTATTCCCATAAGTAGAACAACTCAAACATACAAACAATAAGAATGAAAAGACCCTTCAACATCACCTAACATGTCACACACATCTATAATATCAAATGCATTACAAAACATGCATTCCCCTCTGCACCCTCAAATATCATGTAATCTGCCAGTAGAGGCGAATAAAAAAAAAGATAAAGGACTAAATTTTCCAAAAAAACCCACCAAGAGTCAGTTTTGGGGAATTTCATGGAGGATTACTTTCCTTGAGCTTTAGCAAGTTATCGCACACAATTTAAAATGGAGTTCTAGAGGTCTGAAACAAACAAAAACCAAAATTGCTGGAAAAACTCAGCAGGTCTGGCAGCATCTGTAGGGAGAATGCAAAGTTAACATTTTAATGCTTCAGTTCTGATGATTTGTACCATGCTGCCTCTGGCTTTCAAGCATCTGGTTGCCTCAATGGACAGGTTGGTGGTTGCTATGGAGACCCAGGTCAAACATATTCAATGCCATATACAGATCTGTATTCATCATTCCAGCCAATGGAGCTCAGATGACAATGTGACAGGGGACATTGAGTACTCTCTAGGTTACTTCTCCTCACATGAAGAAAGAAAGCTGTCTAGCTAGATGATGAACCACATAACAGGCCCCAACTGGAGATCTCCTCTCAGAACACTCCAAATGTGCTGAGGCAATCCACTTGCCCAATCTTATGAGAGTTCAAGATAAGGGAGCCGAAACTGTGCATTTGAGCAGGGCATACTCAGCACGTCTGGCTCTCCAGACATAAATGCCTCAGGCTCACAGACACAAAACACCAAGGTCAACAAGCTCCATGCTAGGTATGGTGCTAACCCTGAGACTGTACCTAATGAAGACACATGGGTGGCATGTCTGACCCTCCCCTGCATAAAGATTGTCCCCCCTGCAGTCCAGCATACTGCCTTAATCCCACAACTGAGTTCCTCTGTGTTCCTATCACAGTGGTGACCCCTGATATATTCCCTCTAACATAAACAAGATGAGTCCCTTATCTGACTCAGCGAGTGAGTCACAAGGTCATACAGCACGGAAACACACCCTCTGGTCCAACCAGTCCATGTCAAACATAATCCCAAACTAAACTAATCCCACGTGCCTGCTTGTGGCCCACATCCCTCCAAAGCTTTCCTACTCATGTACTTATCCAAATGTCTTTTAAATGTATTTGTACCCACATTCCCCACTTCCTCAGGAAGTTCATTCCACACACGAACCAACCCCTGTGTAAAAAAATGTCCCCTCATCTATTTTTTAAATCTCTCTCTTCTCACTTTAAAAATGTGCTTCCTAGTCTTGAAATCCCCTATCCTAGAGAGAGGACAACCACCAACAATTCTATCTACACCTCTCACTATTTAATAAACTTCTATAAGGTCACCTGTCAGCCTCCTACACTCCAGTGAAAATATCTCAGCATACCCAGCCTTTCTTTTTAACTCAAATCTTCCATACCCTGCAACATCCTGGTAAATCTCTTGGTAAAACCCTCCACAGCTTAATAATATCCTTCCTTTAAATGGGCGACCAGAACCAGACGTAGTATTCCAGAATAGGCCTCACCAATGCACTGTCCAACCTCTGTGTGCATTGTACAACATGACTTCTCAACTCCTATACTCAAAGGACTGAGCAATAAAGACAATCATGCAAAAGCCTTTTTAACCACCCTGTCTACCTGTGATGCAAATTTCAAATAATTATGCACCTGAAAATCTAGGCCCCTCTGTTCTGCAACACTACCCAAGGCCTTACCATTAATTTTATATGCCCTACCATTCCTTGTTGTACCAAAATGCAATACCTTGCATCTTTTCTGATAGTACTCCATTTTGCCTTTTCTCAGCTCATTGACTTATTTGATCAAGAATCTTCTTTTAATCTTAGAAAATATTCTTCACTGTCTACTGTGCCACTAACTTTGGTGTTGTCCACAAACATACTCATCATGCCTTCTGCATTCTCATCCAAATAATTTATATACATGACAAACAAAAGAGGACCCATAAGATTCTTGTCATGGGCCTGGCTGTAATCCATGATGTGGGTGCCTGTCCCTGGATGCAGTGTTGTAGCATCAAGCATTAGAATGAAAGATGTTGGTGCACCCCAAAGTTCAATACTGAAGTGGATCATGGTATTTTACGTGGATTGTAGATGTGCCTTGATGATATGCTGAGGCTGGTGCATGTCCGATACCACCTTCCGTGGACAGGGGTGGGGGGGTGCAGGTGTCCATGGACTATACCTTGAGATGCTGGGATTGCTGTTTAAGAAAGAGGCCCGGAGGATCAAGTAGTGACCTGGAGTCACCAGTACCAGTCTGATTGTCGTGTCAAGAAATGTCACCATCTTGTTTTTATCTGGCGCACGGGAAAGAATAGGAAATTGAACATCTGAGAGCTGGGATTAAGTGCAAAGTAATTGTGTATGCATGCAAAAAGGCCATTCTCTGCTTACTGCACTCATTACATTGTTAAAACATTGGGTGCAAAATCAGGATTTATTTTCTGCAAAATCAGGATTTATTTTCTTCACATTGAGTGCCACATTTTTATAAGCTCGCAACATTTTCCCAACTGACTTATCATTTCCCATTTTATTCAGCCTCTGAGAAAGAACAAACCAATTAGATTAATTTTGATGGGGAGGAATCTAGGAGATTCCTCTGACCACTTGAAGCTACAGAAACTTGTCCTGATGACTACAATGACCATATTACCACCTATGATATAAAAGCTGTGTTCTAGTCTACAATCTGCCCTTGTAGATCTGCATGATCCAAAAACTAACATTTCAGTAATCTGCTTATTGTATTAAACACCGCATCAAGCTTCACTGCTGATGTTGTTTCAAAATTGTTGGAATATGAAATCAAGATAAAGTTTTCAAGCTAAAATAACTGTTAAATATTTCCTTATAATTCACTTAGGGAATTTGGGCATAAATAGATTTGGCAAATGTTAAAAGTAATAATCAGATTCATTTGTTATAAGCAGTTAATTCTGTTTCTGAATGGACTCACTGCAATGTCTAAATGATTTCTTTTAATGAAAGGCCTTTAAAAATTTTGCAATGGCAGTATCCTTCCTACTCTTGTGCATATGGTGAATGTCATTGAATATTCTTCCAATGTCAAATCTTAGAGATGAAGTAGCTTCAGAGATGCATGACTTACAAGGCACAGATACACTAAATTCAGCATTTCCATAGATTTTCACCAGGGTGAGGAAATTCTCAAAGTTCTATAAATTTCCCATGAAGTGCTTCCATCAGAAACACAGTAGCCCTTTTATACTAATGTTGCAGTGCCCCCAAGCTTAAAAGTAAAATATCATGCTACATATCTCTCCTTTGAAGAACATCTTTAACCAATTTTCAAATATATTAGTAAATACGCATCTCTGTGATATGCATATCTCTATTCCACAACTGCTAATAACTGTTCGTATGTGAGCAACAATATGAGACTTGGGTTGTGTGATAAAACATACAAAAGTGGTCAGCAAGCAATTGTTTGAAATCCAAAGCCATTGTATTTATATTAAACGTATATATACAAGTTCGATAATGATTGGTTTGAAAAGATTTTTGTTTTAGTTTGGCTTGTTTACAACAATAACAGCTTGCTGGACTTCTGCTGGGTTCGAACTTAGATCTGAAAAGATCTGAAAGAGATCAGCTTTCATTGCATTATGCATCCTGATGCACATAATTCTGAGGTAACAACATTACAAGTTGGATGCCACTTGGCCAATTTTCTAACAGTTGCTATGACCAAATGAAGAAGGATGATCTGCTCACCTCTTTTTAATCCTATCTCAATCTTAGGTATTGATGTCAAATGATGGAAGTTGAACGTTACAAGTCCAACTTCAATATAGTTATAACATATTCCAGAATGAAACAAAATCAGAAATTGCTGAAAAAAATCAACAAGTCTGGCAGCATCTATGAAGAGAAAAGAAAGTCAAAGTTCTGGGATAAGTGATCCTTCTTCAGAACCTCAGAACAACACAGAACTAGACCTGATGAAGTTCTCTGGCAACTTCAACTTTTCTTCCATATTTCCAGTCTCTGCAGTGCTATATTTTTGAGTTTCCAGAATGGCTTTTAAGATAAATTAAGATAGCTTACTGTTTTTAACTAATGTTTTGCATTACTTAAAATGCAAAAACTAAAATTAATTAGCCACAAAACAGGTGATTAAAGCTACAATAATTTTGGGGTGAAGGTTAAGAAGCTTTGGTTAATTTCACTGTCACCAAAACTTTGGTAAGTACTATTGTAAGCCATTGATATCATATGATAAAGGATATGCTGCAATAATACAAAACCCTAGATAACAGGGTGTAGAGCTGGATGAACACAGCAGGCCAAGCAGCATCAGATGAGCAGAAAAGCTGACATTTAAGGTCTAGACCCTTGTTCAGAAATGGGAGAGGGGAAGAGGATTCTGAAATAAATAGGGAGAGAGGGGGAGGTGGATAGAAGATGGATAAAGGAGAAGATAGGTGGAGAGAAAACAGACAGGTTGAAGAGGTGGGGGTGGACCCAGTAAAGGTGAGTGTAGGCTGGGTGTTAGGGAGGGGAGCGGTCACCCAGGGACGATGGACAGGTGGGGTGAGGCTTGTAGGTAGGAGATGGAAGTGGGGCTTGAGGTAGGAGGTGGAGATAGGTGGGAAGAAGGACAAGTTAGGGAGGCATGGACAAGCTGGGCTGGTTTTGGGATGTGGTAGGCGGAGGGGAGATTTTGAAGTTTGTGAAGTCCACATTGATACTATTGGGATGCAGGGTTCCCAAATGAAATAAGAGATGCCGTTCCTGCAACCTTCGGGTGCCCTCGTTGTGGCACTGCAGGAGGGCCAGGATGGACATGTTGTCTTAGGAATGGGAGGGGCAGTTGAAATGGTTCGGTTCAACACCACTTAGAGTTCTGTGTGCAGATCTCAGCACCACACCTTGGGAAGGATGTTTTGACCCTGAAGGGAGTTTACAAGGTTTACAAGGATGATGGCTGGACATCAGACATCAAGTTATGAGGAGAAAGTAGACAAATTAGGTCTTCATTCTCTAGAATTAAGAAGATTGAGGGTTAATCTAATGGAGGTCTTCAGAATATTAAAAGGAAAAGATAGGGTAGATAAAGGTAAATTATTCGCACTAGCTGAAGATTCTAGAACCAGGGTATATAGTTTATAAAATAAAGCTAGGCCATTCAGGAGAGTTGTTAGAACTCTCTTCCTCAAATGGCAGTTCAATTGTTAAATTGTTAATTTAACTGTTAAATTTAAATCTGAGATAGACAAATTTTTATTAAGCAAGGTTGTCAAGGCATACGGGTTCAAGACAGACATATGGAGTTAGGGCACAAATCAGCCACAATCTTACTGAGTGGCAGAACAGGCTTGAGGGGCTGAATAGCCTACTCTGTTCCTTTAATCCTATGTTCTGTGATACATTTAGGCAATGAAAGCTTGATATCTTTGAATCATTTAAACATGGGAATCATTTTTTAAAATATTGATTTTTCTTTTTTATAGTGTGAAATCAAATGTTGAATTCTTAAGATACATCACTATAGTCATTTCTTTTATCCTGTTATTTCAAGAAGGATGAGGGATGCTCATGTTCTGATTAAATTCTGTGGAAATATTTTTACTCAAATACACCTATCAAATTAATGCTTATACACAACAATGATATTGTCTAAATTGACAGCTTTTAATACAGTCACAGGCAATATACATTTTAAGGGCGTTTCTCAGAAGCCAATTGATTTTCTAAGTATTTAAATCAGTACTGATGAATTTCCTTAACGAAGATTGTCTCTTAAATGCTCTAATAGTCTTCCCACCCAGACACCTTAATTAAGCGGCTTCAATTGGAGTGCTAAAAGCGAATATGTCCTTAACAGAACAGGTCAGTAGTGGTTTGGTACCTGAGCCATGTGAGGTGTTCAATATGTGTAAGTTTATATCTACAAATGACTAGCATTTTTATCTACACTTCATAGAATTTCATTGCTTTTTGGCAAATGATGGACAACATGCAAGCAAATTAGATTGGTAGGAAATAAATGCCTTCATTTGATTCATTGCTCAAACTAACTTAGGGTACCTTGCGGACATCTTGTGCTGCAGCGTTATGCCCTTACTGCTGGAACAGGATGCCTGGCTGCAAGTCCCACCTCCTCCAGAGGTGTGTAGAAACATCTCTGAACAGGTTGATTAGGAGAAGAAAACTAACTCAGGATGCATTATGGGGCCAGTGATACTGTCTCTGGGCTAGAACGTCCAAGTTCAGAGTCCTACCTACCCTGAAGGTGTCATCCAAAATGGCTGATTAAAATATCTATGACAGAATTACTAGGGACCCATATGGCACAGTGGTAGCGACACAGCAGCAGTGTCCTGGGTTCAATTTCCACCTGCTCTAGACGTTTGTCAAAATACATTTAAACAAGTTGATTAAAACTATCTTAACAGCACGACAAAAGGGTTCTTATGTTACAGGGGTGGTGTTGCAACTTCCTGGTCAGAAGGTCAAAGTTCAAATCCCACCCGCCCAAAAATGTTATAACTATATGATTAAAAATATTCTTTTGACTTCCTCATTGGATCCATAATTAAGATGTCTGCGTGATACGCATCATGATGAGATCTATTGATTGTGTGCTCCAGTCTCTCTGTGAAGACTTTGCATGCTGAAGGGAAATATATCAGAGAGAGTCTTTTTGGTGTAGTAGTACTTTCCCAACCTCTGGGCTGAGATCTGTGTTTAAGTTTCACCTATCTGAGAGATGTGTCTAACCTGTTCAAACAGGCTGACTAAAAAATATATATTAAAACAAACAGCATGCTAACTTTTCAGACTTTCTTTTGGCATGAGAATATCAAGGTTGACCACTTTTGTGCTCCTGAGATGCTGCGGGGCCTGCTGTGTTCATCCAGCCTCACATTTTATTATCTTGGATTCTCCAGCATCTGCAGTTCCCATTATCGTTGACCACTCACAGATGTTTTACACAGGCAATATTTCCAAATATACAAGTGCTGCTTTTATCTATAGCAATAGATCTCTGGTTCTTTGGCCAAATCGTTCATATGACTGTTTAGTTTCAGGGATAAGCCAGGGGATAACGTTTCGCACTTAGCTTTGTGTTTATAGATTATCATTAGCTCGAGCTATGTCATTCCTTTCTCTATCTATTTTTGCATCTTTAAGGTGTCATGACAATAGAGGAGCACTGAAATAGTTAAGAATATATGTAAATTTGAAGGACAATATGGCTTTTGAAAGAATATAGAGCCAAATATTACTGTGAATATAAATGCAGTGGCTATCTGAAAAGAGAGAGAGGCACTGAAATGTCACAGATGAGAAGGTATCAGGAAAGCTTCAAAAAAATTGACTTAAATGTATCACAAATTGAAATGTAATCTGAGATAATGGGAGCTGCAGATGCTGGAGAATCCGAAATAACTATGTGTGGAGCTGGATGAACACAGCACAAAATTGTGCTCCTAAGATGCCGTTCATCCAGCTCCACACTTTGTTATTTTGAAATGTAATCTCCTGGGAGTTACCCAGACTGTAAATATGATGGGAGAAAGGACAGCAGTTTTTTGTGTCTTCCTCTTTCAGGAATACAAGAGGACAGGGGTTAAAAGCCAATTCAATGTTATTCTGTGTGCGCTAGTATAAAAAAGTAAACTTGTGGCTGAGGCATTCATTGTGCTGGCTTTGGTTCAAGTGCGAGTGTAATGTTAAGGTGACAGCCAAAGAACTACCTACCAGTCACCCCTGCATTGCAGGTAAACTTGTTCTTACTCATTAGTGCTGGGAAGCTAACTTTTCAGCAAGCCAATCAAAGGGAACAGGAGAAAAGAAATTTAACAAATCCACACATGTCAGAATCTAAAAACTGACAATTCAACCAATTACATTCCAATACCTATTCTTCACAAATAACCTCTTAAACTGAACCAATTCCCTGGCCCCCAACACCTCATATTCACCATGGACGTCCAGTCCCTGTACACCTGCATTCCGCATGGAGATGGCCTCAAGGCCCTCCGCTTCTTCCTGTCCCGCAGGCCCGACCAGGCCCCCTCCACCGACACTCTCATCCGCCTAGCGGAACTCGTCCTCACACTCAACAACTTCTCTTTTGACTCCTCCCACTTCCTACAGACTAAGGGGGTGGCCATGGGCACCCGCATGGGCCCCAGCTATGCCTGCCTCTTTGTAGGTTACGTGGAACAGTCCATCTTCCGCACCTACACAGGCCCCAAACCCCACCTCTTCCTCCGGTACATTGATGACTGTATCGGCGCCGCCTCTTGCTCCCCAGAGGAGCTCGAACAGTTCATCCACTTCACCAACACCTTCCACCCCAACCTTCAGTTCACCTGGGCCATCTCCAGCACATCCCTCACCTTCCTGGACCTCTCAGTCTCCATCTCAGGCAACCAGCTTGTAACTGATGTCCATTTCAAGCCCACCGACTCCCACAGCTACCTAGAATACACCTCCTCCCACCCACCCTCCTGCAAAAACTCCATCCCCTATTCCCAATTCCTCCGCCTCCGCCGCATCTGCTCCCACGATAAGACATTCCACTCCCGCACATCCCAGATGTCCAAGTTCTTTAAGGACCGCAACTTCCCCCCCACGGTGATTGAGAACGCCCTTGACCGCGTCTCCCGCATTTCCCGCGACACATCCCTCACACCCCGCCCCCGCCACAACCGCCCCAAGAGGATCCCCCTCGTTCTCACACACCACCCTACCAACCTCCGGATACAACGCATTATCCTCCGACACTTCCGCCATTTACAATCCGACCCCACCACCCAAGACATTTTTCCATCCCCACCCCTGTCTGCTTTCCGGAGAGACCACTCTCTCCGTGACTCCCTTGTTCGCTCCACACTGCCCTCCAACCCCACCACACCCGGCACCTTCCCCTGCAACCGCAGGAAATGCTACACTTGTCCCCACACCTCCTCCCTCACCCCCATCCCAGGCCCCAAGATGACATTCCACATTAAGCAGAGGTTCACCTGCACATCTGCCAATGTGGTATACTGCATCCACTGTACCCGGTGCGGCTTTCTCTACATTGGGGAAACCAAGCGGAGGCTTGGGGACCGCTTTGCAGAACACCTCCGCTCAGTTCGCAACAAACAACTGCACCTCCCAGTCGCAAACCATTTCCACTCCCCCTCCCATTCTCTTGATGACATGTCCATCATGGGCCTCCTGCACTGCCACAATGATGCCACCCGAAGGTTGCAGGAACAGCAACTCATATTCCGCCTGGGAACCCTGCAGCCATATGGTATCAATGTGGACTTCACCAGTTTCAAAATCTCCCCTTCCCCCACTGCATCCCTAAACCAGCCCAGTTCATCCCCTCCCCCCACTGCACCACACAACCAGCCCAGCTCTTCCCCCCCACCCACTGCATCCCAAAACCAGTCCAACCTGTCTCTGCCTCCCTAACCGGTTCTTCCTCTCACCCATCCCTTCCTCCCACCCCCAGCCGCACCCCCAGCTACCTCCCACCCCCAGCCGCACCCCCAGCTACCTACTAACCTCATCCCACCTCCTTGACCTGTCCGTCTTCCCTGGACTGACCTATCCCCTCCCTACCTCCCCACCTACACCCTCTCCACCTATCTTCTTTGCTCTCCATCTTCGGTCCGCCTCCCCCTCTCTCCCTATTTATTCCAGTTCCCTCCCCCCATCCCCCTCTCTGATGAAGGGTCTAGGCCCGAAACGTCAGCTTTTGTGCTCCTGAGATGCTGCTTGGCCTGCTGTGTTCATCCAGCCTCACATTTTATCATCTACCTTTTATCTTGTTTATGGACTCACTTCTCAATTCTAATCTGAAATGATGTGTCTTGCATTACTCTTTCTTCTCACATTCAGCAACCAATAAAGTTATTCTTCTGTTAATTCATTAAAGCCTAGTTAAATTGGCTCCTTTTAAAAACATAACATCATCTGGTCGTAGAGAAAAGTATGCATAAGAGGAGGTCCTTTGAAAATTAACATTATTGCTACGAACTGAGGAAGTGGATGAATAAAGGAGGTGATGCAGCTCATTCGCCCCTCCCCTAGAGGTTTGGTAATTTGGATTATCCCACTGTGAACTCTAATAACTTGGGAAGCCTCACTAGGGTTTAGTCATATCAACTGAAATGAGCCGCAATTTTTGATGTTAATTGTCATCTATAACTTTAAAATTATTACAGATATATATGTTCACAACATAACTTGGCATCCATAATTAATTAATTCATCTGAATCCTTAGTTTTGATCACACATAAATTAGTGAATTTGAAACACAGTTTAATATTTGAAAGCTGACAACAATTTCTTGAAATGTTCTGTACCTTCTAAAAATAATTGGTGCAAAATGTATCCTGCTATAAAATTTCAAAGTAAGGTGAATACTTTCTCATCTGTGCTTGGACTCAATGATGGGCTTGTATCAGCAGATAGGGACAGCTGAGACAGAGGTTTAAAACAAAACAACACATTTCATGGTTGATGGTAGTCAAACAATGTGATTCATACTAGCAAAAACATATCTAACTTTCAGTCTTCATCTGACTCCTGTTACATTTTGATAAGGGATTGGACAAAAACTGCAGATTCAGAAGAACCAATTTTTCCCAAAGCAAGAGGGAATCAAGAATCAGGACTAAAACTGAATCATATTCATACTTCAGTCCCCAGGCCGCCTCGGAGAATGGTTTTATGGTCACTGGGGACTTAATTGGCCTTGAGGTGGACTTGTCTTCAACTCTGACAGATCCAAGGAACATTTGGCAGCAGGCCAACTCCAGAGGCATCAGGTTAAAAGTCCTGTCTCCATTTTTATCCATTCTCAATTACTTTGACACAGATGTTCAGATGGATACAACATATATAAATAAAGGAGGTCTCATAATATATTCAACACATTTTTAAAGATTTAGAAGTATGTCAAGCATATGTTAACATTCAAATTTGTTTCAACTTCTCACCCATCTCCCCCCTCAATGATACTCCCTCCCTTATTCCACAACCATCAACCCCATTCCCAATCCAAATCTCCGTGCCTCCACCCCACACCCCTCACTACTATCCACCTCTCCCCATATCTTGTCAACTTTATAAAAACATAAAGTCATAATTCTTATTATAAAAACTCAGTTGCACCCAAGGGCCCAGACATCAACCAACTAAACAATCTGGCTTTGAAATGTCTAATCTCAGCAGATGTCTAAACTGAAAATATAAAAGCAATTGAAATTCTTCAAAAATTACATCTCTAATATATTTCTTCCTGCTTGCTGACAGCTACTGAACCTTAGCAACAATGTAGAAAATCAGAAAGCCTTCCAGAGACAGGTTCTTAATGAGTTCACCAGGACATAAATTAGCCCGTTAAAAGAAATGAGATCTTTAGAGCGTAATCCCATACTCCCTCTCAGGCCCTTTGAAAAATAGTTTTAAAAAAACAAAATAGAAGCAGGATTTCCAGTTGTCCTTCTTTCACCCATCTTATTTGTGTCCCTGTCTCTGTTTCTGTTCAATTGTGAATGGTAAAGTACTGACCAAGGTGGTTTTAATCTCCAAAATTGGTAATTTTCCACAATTCCATAGTTAAAACCATGTAAGTGTTACTGCTAAACATGAGGAACACATACAATTTTATTGAAACATTAAGTTGGTCCAAGTTTGACTAATGAGGATCTCTGTACATAAATGTGTGTTGTACCTAATTTAGGTCATTTCAAGTTCATGCAGACACATTCTATTAATACAGTAGTAATGTGCATATGAACAGACATGGAATGATACTCTGAGTATTTGCACACATTTTCATCCACACTTTTCATAGAACTTCAGTACTACATTAGCAAAGTTGATTTATTGATCAAACTTCATGGAAGAAACTGGATTACAAATATGTGATAAGTGCGGTTACTGTGGCTGCTGTATTCAAGGATTTTTTTTCATAGAAGAGGGAGAAATGCCAGCCTTCAAAGCAATGCTACAAGTTTATGATCCCTGATAATCAAAAGGAACAAGATTGTAATGGTATTACATCCATTCAGTCAAGTGAAAAAAATCCAACAAGAAGAAATGTATTTTTTGTGCTCTACCATTATGAAAGAATTGTGGCTCCAGACCTCCTTGAATGGACTTGTAGTTATGTTTTTTTTAAACACAAAATTTAATGGTAAGATAAATTTTATTGATTGGTTTTAACATATCTTCTCGTCAACAAACAAATGTTAGTGCTTGTATATGTTCTTGCAATTTTCCTTTTTTTTAAAAGCAGTCTTTCATTTACATTGCAACTACATTCATTTTGAATACTTTGGTAAGTATAGTATTTATAATATGTCATCTCATTGTTCCCAGTCTGCATACTTTGACTTTCTCATCTCCTATTGTAAAAACTGTGTTTATTACCTTTCATATTTCATTTTACAGGCTGTCTGATTTTTCCTTTAAAATTGGATATGTGAGCATGGAATAACAAGAATTTACTGGATTAGGAGTGCTTTATACTGGATCTATTTCAATTTATATTCTAATAGGAAAAATGTCCTGAAATAAGTTAAAAAAAATCTGTCGTTTTGTTAATAAATCACTGCCGAATGTCTCAAACCTTCAAAGAAATAGGTTAGTTTGCTATATAATGGAATAATTGTATTATTCCTCACTTTTGTCAGATCCACATTAGCCCTTTGTGAATATTTCTCATAAAGAAATACTTTATTTTCTTTGAATATATATAAATACATATATATATATAAATATAATGTATTAATTTAGTTATTTTCTATGTGTAACAGTTATAAATATGTTGGTTAGTTTTAACTTTACCTTGCAAATAAAATATATTAGTTTGATCAAAGGGAAGAGAGAGGTTGCCTAAGCCTCAGTTATAATGTATTCAGCAGTTCCAGGATGTCCAACGTACATTTGTGTTGATAGTGGAGTGTAGTGGTTTATCTGCCTGCCTGTAAATCAACTTCATCTGAGTGGATATGCCAAGATTGTTTGATCTTTTTCAGACACAGTAATAATCTGCTTTTCTGCTATCATTCTCTGACTGATCTCTTCATATAACAGAACACATTATAGTAGTGTACTGAGTGCCCTCTGTTTATCAGTTGGTCACTTGCTTGAGGGGAATTGGGCATATAACAGTGTTGCTATAATCTAGATGTAAGAAGTCAATTTATAACATCCATATTTGAGACCTGGTCTATGAATACTAAGGTTAGGATAAGAAAATGTAATATGAGACCTAAGGTATGAATTTTCTTTTCACTGTTTGTCTATTCTAAAAGTAAAACTAAGTATCTTAGTTGGAAATAAGAGATATCTTAGTTGGAAGCATACTTTGCCTGTGTGTACATTTGGAGAATATTTTTTAACCAAAACTTCACCACATTAGTTTGGCTGAAATAATTTATTGTTAACTTTGCAAACAGAGGAATATTACTTCCAAGACTGGCGACTAGCTGAATGAACAATAACCACCTCCCCGGGCCCCCCACCGAGTTCTGCACTAATCTTAACCCAAAACATGACAAGGTATTTGTGCTATCAACATTCTGAATTGAATTGGAAATGTTCTGATTGAGGTCTATGTACTGAGCTGGAATTAAATCTGTTCAAAAACATGATGTGGTGTCATGTTCAGAGTGCTGTTCCTCCAGCTCAAACTCTTGGCAAGACATTTGGTGTGAAATAGAGGGTGAAATCCTCCCAATTCCTGATCGACATGGGATAATCTGACGACAGTGAGGAAAATATGGCAACATTGGACAAATGAGATTATCAATGTTAAGAAATAAGCTCCAGTTGTGCAATTAGGTTTTGAAAGGTGAGATGGAAGTCTCACCAGAGACAGTGACACGGTCATTCCCGTTCAGTGCAGGCATTTGCAATAAGCCAATTGGCAGTTTTGCAGAGATCATTATAGGTTCCTCTCACATATTGATCAAGGCTGTCCCTCAGAGTTGTTCAGATATGCGGGGTCACTGTCCTGATACAGTCATAGAGATTTACAGCATGGAAACAGGCCCTTTGGCCCAACTTCCCCATGCTGCTCAATTTTCACAATTAATCTAATTCAACTTGCCTGCATTTTTTCCAAATCTCTCTGTACCTATCCCATCTGTGTACAAAGTCTAAATGTTTTTTAAATGACAGGATTGTACTTGCCTCCACCTCTACTTCTGGCAGGCCATTCCAAACCCTCACCATCCTCTGTGTGAAGAAATTGCCCCACTGGACCCTTTTGTGTCTCTCCCCTCTCACCTTAACCCTATGCCCTCAGTTTTTAGTCTCCACTACCATGGGAATAACTATTCATTACCTACCTTATCTAGGCCTCTCCTGATCTTAAAGACCTCTATAAGGTCACTCCGCCATCTCCTGTGCTCCAAGGAATAAAGTTGAAGCCTATCCAACGTCTTCTAACATAAACTTTCCAGTCCATACAGCATCCTAGCAAAGCTATTCTGCACATCTTCCTAGTTTATTAATAAAATTAAACTAGAAATATAGTTGGGGGCACAGGACTGCATGCAGCACTCCAAATGCGGTCTTATCAACATCTTGTACAGCTGCAACAAGATACCCCAACTCCAATAGTCACTGCTCTGATCGACGAAAGCAAGTGTGCAGAATGCCTTCTTCCCCATCCTGCCTGCCTATGACAGTGTGGTTGGTTCACTCACCAAGCTGTTTCATTAATTTGCAGATTTTTCATTACCCTGATGAGTAACATCATTGGTGCAGCCTCCAAAGAAGTGTTATTGCATTTTCCCACCTGGTATTTAAACTCTGGGCACCGTTGGAGTTGATGACATCGTTTCTGGTTTTTCTTCGCAGTGCTGTATATAGGGTCTAATTCTACATGTTTATTGATGGCCTTCTTAATGGAGAACCAGGCCTCTACAAATTCTCATGCTTATCTCTGTTTGGTCTGTCCTAGGATCCTGATGTTGTCCCAAACGAACTGATGGTTCTCCTTGTCTGTATGTATGGAGATGAGCGAGTATTGGTCATGTCTTTTTGTTACTAGTTGGTGTTTACGTATTCTTGTGGCCAGTTTCCTTCCCGTCTGTAATATTTGTTGCAATCTTTCTATGGAATCTTGTAGATTACATTGGTTCTGTCCTGCCTTGTTTGACCTACCAATTATCTAAACTACGCTCCATCTGCCATTCCTCAGCCCAATGTCCCAGTTGATCAAGACCTCACTGTATTCCCAGATAACCTTCTTCATTGTCCACTATACCACTAATCCTGGTGTCATCCACAAACTTACTAACTATATTCCCTAAATTCTCATTCAAATAATTTACATAAACTATGGATAACAGTGGACCCAGCACCGATCTCTGTGGCACACCGCTGGCCACAGGCCTCCAGTTTGAAATACAACTCTCTATGACCACAGGCTTCTAGGTTCAAGCCATTTTGTTTCTAATTGGCAAGCTCTTCCTGTATCCTGTGAGATTTAACCTTACTCAACAACCCAGCTTGCGGGACCTGATCAGAGGCCTGGGAAGTTGGAGAAATAATTATGGGGATTGGAGGCAGCATTCTGGGGAGGCAGAAGGGACCAGTTTGATGGAGGCAACTCAATATTCAATAGCGCAAGACTATACTGCAGTGTAGGATGTGGTTTACTGGGGTGTCTTCAATGGTCACAAACCAGCCCAACTTTGTTGGGGTACCGCCCAATACAATAATTGTCCTGGCAAAGTTGTAGGAACAGGGCTCAAAGAATAATGTTTAAGGTTGAACACGTAAATGGAAGAGTTGGATGGGAACTTGTGGAAGTTTAGTAAAGATGGTACATTTTTATTTGTTCAGTGTACATGTCACACCGTATGGAGTTCTATGCTGAACCACCACTTGCAAGTGATGTGAATGCTGACTGCTGACACTGCTAAGAACTTGTTCTGTTTCCAGTAATTGGAACAATGATCAATAGATTCAACCCCAAAAGTATAATGTGTCACTGTAGCCTTAGTGCTATGAAGGTGCAAAGAAACTGAAGGAGCACAAATACACAGCCATCCCAGAACCTTGAACCTTTTACAGCAGCTGCTAAAGAGCCTCCATATGAATAACTCACTGCTGAGGTTTCCTTCAGGATGCAGAAGATGTATAAGAAGCCCCGAATCTATTGTCCTTGATGTTATTTCCTCCAGATGAGCAAGATGCAGTGTCGCTACAGACTCCAGATGTCCCAGTACACTGTCACCAAACAATGCTACCTGCTGAGCAAGGGCTGTGGCCTGAAATTTGGGTTACCATTCTGTCCTGTTGGCCACCCTGAGGGACCTGGTACCTTGGTGACAACATTGCTAGATCAGTAACCCAAAATCAGGGCAGTGGTCTTGGAACAGGTTTCGATTGGCTGATGGTGAAATTTGAATTCACTAAAGATCTAGAATAAAGTTCTAGCCGAATGGTGACAACGTAACCACTGTTGACTGTCATTAAATCCCACGTGATTCACTTACAATCTTCAGGGCAGGAATTCTGGACAACCAGCAATGCCCTGATCCTGTAAATTATATATTTATTTTTAAATGATTGGAGTTGCAATAAATTTCCATGAAAAAATCTACTTCCAGATATCCCTTGTGGTCCTGTGTGGGATTTCCCAGCCTTTGACCCACTGGTAAAGGCTGCTACTGGTGCAATTTGTGCCAGGTCCCATTAGTTCATCTTGTTTCCATATGTCAAGGTCAGTGCTGCATCCAGACAGTAGGATTTGCCAACATAGTTGACTTTTCCTTGGCACAGGGGCCCATAGACTGCATACACATCATGCTGAGAGCATCAAATCATACTGTAGCAGACTTCATAGAGTTTTCCATTCCATCAATGTGCAATTTATCTGTTACCATCCGTATTAAATCTTGAACATCTGTGCCCGGTACCCTGGGAGTTGTCCATGATGCCTACATCCTTGAGCATTCTCATCTTCCTGCTTCGTTTCAAGGGCCAGATGCCTTACAAGAATGGTTAATGGAGACAAGGGCTACTCTCTGCAACCATGACTGCAGAGTGAGGACTTTGAGCAGGGGGAACATTACCTTCAGCATGTGTTGGGTGTAGCAAGATAGACATGACTTAAAATGACACTCTATTCTAGTAGGTGTGAGTTGCAGTGATCCTTCATTGACTGTAGATTTGTTATTAATCAAAAGCTAGGAGGTTTCTGTCTGTTACCAGAAACAAATACAGTTTTCTATTTGTGATAATGGGAACTGCAGATGCTGAAGAATCCAAGATAACAAAGTGTGGAGCTGGATGAACACAGCAGGGCAAGCAGCATCTCAGGAGCACAAATGCTGACATTTCAGGCCTAGACCCTTCATCAGAGAGCATGATGAAGGGTCTAGGCCCGAAACGTCAGCTTTTGTATTCCTGAGATGCTGCTTGGCCTGCTGTGTTCATCCAGCTCCATACTTTGTTATCACAGTTTTCTATTTGTAGGTTTTCCAGTGTGTAATTCTCCCACATTGATGTCATTGATGCTGCATTTGGGAAATATTTGCATGGTCTTTGACAGGGTTCTAAGATGGGATAACACCAAGGAGTGGTAACATATGTACCTTGCTTCTTGTAACTACTTCTGCAATGGCAATGTATTTACGATGAGGAAATTGTATTGACAATGAAATGTCACCCATGCCACCTGTATGCCTCCAGAATTTTTTGTTTGTTGTTCCCCTCCCACAATATGCCCTGCGAAGGGCAGCTGTTGGCTGGCTACACTTGATCTGGAACATCTCTAGGCTTTAATTATATTGCTGGCATCTACAATCCCAGATGTCCTGGTATGGCCGACTGCTTCCACCATTGCTGATCACACAATTGTAGGAGCAGGGCACCATAATGGCATATTGCATGGCTAAAGAGGGGTGTTATAGAGAATTATTTGAGAAAACACTAAAGAGTACAGAGAGAAACCCTCCACAAAACTCCTGGAACTTGACACTTAGTCAATTATTCCAAAGTGTTTTTTAAAATTGAAATTATAACAGCAAGAGCAATTTGACATAGAGTTGAGAAAGTTACTCCAAAGATGGCTGTCCTCACCAACCAAATTGTTAAAAATTAACATGTGTAAGTAAAACTGGAAACTAAAAATTAAAACTAGATTTTATTTTGCCTCCAGTTCTTAATGTGATCCTTAAGTAAAAAGAAATAACTTTCTTGTGCTAAGAGCGGGCAAGAGGAAATGTTCATTCTTTCTCCGAACGTAAGAGGAGAAAAAAGTCAACATAAGGCACAAGCAGTTTGTCCCAAGGTTGCAGATAAAGCTGGAGGACTAATTTCTATCACTGCTTAGGCTTTTTGGTTCAGGTATGCACTGCCTCAAGAAAAGCAGCAATAATTTCTAAGGCTAGGTCCTTACTTTTTAAAATCAAATATCCACTAAGACATAATTCGTATGTTTCTCTATTTTTAAAGATTAATGCTTTTGAATTATTAAGTTTCCCTGCTGTTCCATTCTTGAAAAAATGGTATTAATTTGTATTTCCTGTTTATTCATTCTTCCAAAATATATCATGTCACATTTGTTCATGTCAAACTTCACATGACAGTTACATGCCATTGTCCTAATCCACAGCTTTCTGTCGTCTTTCAAAATTGTCTTTCAAAAAACAAGTCTTGCTGTCTATTTTTAATTCTCTAATATGTTGATATTGAGATCTTCATACATAGAACAAGAAATAGGAACATTGACTCATTAAGATTGCGCCACCATTCAATAAACATGCTGATCATTCAACTCTGTACCTTGCATGACCTTTGATCCCTTTAGCCCTACGAGCTGTACCTATCTCCACCCTGAAAGTCTTCAATGTTTTGCTCTCAACCACACTCTGTGTTGGAGAATTCCACAGCCTCACAATCTCTGGGTGAACAAATTTCTCTGCATCTGAGTGCTAAATGGTCTGCCAAAATCCTTAGGCTGTGACCCCCTAGTTCTGGACTCACTAGTCATTGGGAACATTCTTCCTGCATACCCTGCCTAGTTCCATTAGATAATGTTGTATTACAAATAGATATTGCAACATTAGTTTATACTGCTATGGGTAGAAAGAGATCGGCAATAGAGGCGCACTGGTTTCATTCTTCCAATCCAACAAAAGATCATTAAACTACCTGTTTTCCATTCTTTAGCAAAGTTCATACCTATATATTTTTGCTGTCATATTGTTTGTAGTACCAAGTATCTTAACGTTATAAGCTAACTCCATGGCATCATATAAAAAAATACAAATGTTTACATGTTAAAAATCACACAACAGTGCCCAAACACATCTGTCAAATTGATCTGAGAAGAAGAAAGTTCAATGCTTCACATTCTTAGTGATCAGGTGATAGTTCAAAATACCTTCACTATCAACATTTCAGCTTATATCACACAGTCATCAACTAACCTTTCAATTTCATTCCATCTGTGTAAAACTTCCATTATTTGCAAATGAATTGATTTAAAGCAAAAGCAGGAGAGTTTTCTGAAAAGGCAAATCTTCTTTTCTGAATTGTTTACTCCAAGTTCTAGAAAGAACAATTCCTTTTAGTGGAGCAGTGCTATTTTCATTGAAAATAAACATTATTTCCGACCAAGCCCTGTAATCAAAGTTAGCCACTTCATGCTCCTTGAAGTCATATTTCAAAAACTGTCATTCATTAAAACAACTATTCATTGGGTAATAAAACAAGAAAACATTGATGACATTCAGGAGTAATGAAAGGCAAAATTGCTTACTTAAATTTGTCCTAGCTCACTTATATTTGTGAGTTTTAGCTTTACAAATAATGGTTGCTTAAAACATAACTCAATTTGTGGAGGTGTTAATGTCATTTGGGAATACAGTTGATGTGTTAATCCATGGAATGAACCAGACACCAAAGGCAAACTAAAGGGCATCTAGAACTAGAACAAGCCTCTATGGGGTTTCTTATAGAACAAACATTTGGAAGAAATGTTAATTTTGCATTTTTACCTTATGTACTGAATAAGGGAAACCAATACTTTTAGTGGAATTGTTCACTCTTACCTTCACATACAAAACGGAAAATATAAATAGGTGAGATAATGAGTCATATTTATATATTCAATTTAGGACAGATTAGACAATTTAGTCAAATTTGGTTGAATGCAGAGTGAAACAAATCATTTGAAGAATGCAAGGATTAAATATCCCCAATTTATTTGACTGCCATGACCTTGTGTATGAGCATGGAACTGTATGAGTTCTATCCCAGTGATAGCATTTCTCTAAGGATTTTTAGGCTGGAGAGAACACTGTGGCAATGAAGACATAGTCAAGGAAAGAAACAGGCTTAAATCAGAAAAATAACAAGAGGCACTGTGAAATGGGAAAGACGTATTAAACTGGGCACAGAAAGTGAAATGCAATTCTTTTTCCAACCAACTCAGTACCTCATCAGAAGAGTCAATATCATCTTTTAAAAATGTACGGAATTGCTTTTAAGATTATTTTGAGCTGCCTGAAATGTGAAATAATCAGCAGAAAAGGACAATTAAAACAATATCAGAAACAAAGAGATCAATCTGCTTCTCTCTTTAATGGTTGAGAGATGTTGAGGATGAATAATCAAGCAATTGAATTTCATGCCTAGTGTTTTGAGGAATACGCAGAGAAATTAACCAACCCTTGACCCCTTGATACATAATTCTTTAATAGGAGAAACACTGTTCAAAACATATGCCTGAAATATTTGTGTTTTTGAATATGGGGATAATATTTTTCTTTCTGCTGTGGCCTACTATATCATTTGAAACCTTGCAGCAAATTAGATTCCTTTTTTAAAACTAATTACATTGGAGAACTTAGGAAAACTTTGTCAAATTATTGCTAAAATACAGTGCTTGCATGCATGCAGGAGTGAAGGAATGACAACTTAATTCTCTTTTAACAGAGACAGATCATGGGTTAATGCATTTTCAGCATCAATTCCAGGCATGACTGCCATGAAATGATGGAACCATTTTAGGAATCTGAATTTACACTGGCATTTTGCCAGTTGGAGTTGAGAATCGTTGGCATTCCTGGTTCTTCCATGGAATGCTAACAAATTGACAACGGTAAGAGTTACTTGTTCACTCCTACCTGACAATACAGACTAAACTAATCATTCGTTGATCCCACAATACGGAGTTGAATCAATGAGGAAAACTGTTCACTAGACTGTTAAATCTTTGAAAAATCAGACTGTTTCATCAAAATTGTTTATAAGGAAGTTTAGCAAACAGGATGTAAGCTTACAATACAAGTTTTGGCAGTTTTGTTCCTCTGACTTTATTTATAGGTAAAGGTAAAGTTGACGCAGTCTTACCATACCATTGGGCTGCTCTCTCTTTAGGGAGAAGCAATTGATGGTGGTTAACCTGAGGGTCACCATACCTTGGGCGGGAGGGGGGAAGAGGTTGAAAAAGGACAATCCTCAATGTGGGTATTGAACTGTTGGCATCACTCTCCAACTATCCAGCCAACTGAGATAACTGGATCTCTAATCTAATTTACTGCAGTGTAAATTAGTTAAATTCCAGCATCCGTTTCACATATAATTGACTAGAACATGTCTCAGCGACAATATCAAAATTATTTTAAGTACCATTGTAACATATGAACATAGAAACAGGAGTCGACTATTTTGTCCATCAAGCCTACTCCACCATTTAATTAATTCCTGGCTGATCTTCTACCTCGATGCCACTCTCCCACACTAACTCCATTTCCCTTAAAGTCATTAGTCTCCAGAAGCCACTGGATTTCTGCTGGGAATATGCTCAATGTTTGAACTTCCACAGCTCTCTGAGGAAGAGAATTCCACAAATTCCCTGCCATCTGAGTGAGGTCCTCATCATCTCATTTATCCTCTTATCCTGAGCTGATATTACCTGCTTCTGCAATCACCAACTATGGGGAAACTAATGACTTTAAACCAGTATGTATCAAAGAGCAAGTGATTGCAAGGATGCCTGTAGTGTTTATCGAAGTTGGTTTATATTGTGGGGAGTTACGACAGGAGAGAGAAAACATGAAACTATTATTTGTAATAGAATCTTGAATGAGCATTTTTAAAATTTAGTTCCAAACCTTTTAGGATCAATTTGAAGGAGAACTGTCTGGGATCAAATGCAAGTGTATTTTCTCACAAGAAGGGAGGCTGGTCTAACAGTTTAAGATACTTACGGAAATGCATGTAGTTTGTGAAACTCCCAGACCAGGAGTGTTTAGTTAGAAACTTGTATTAGTTATTCAAAGCTGAGAATGTCTAAGGCCTTGGTTGTTTGCATTCAGGGAAATGGCTACACTATTCCCAGGGCTAAAACTGAGAAAAAACAGTTAATTCAAACCTATATATTTGATAGGAAAGGAAATTTCTCTAGATTTTGATAACTGTAAAATGATGGCCTTGGGTAATTGATGGGACTTTGTCTAGAAATCTTTTAAATTGTGTTATATTTAGACAGCTTGGTTTGGTTTTCAACTCTATCCCATTTGTGAAAGAAACTTATGTTCAGTTGTTAATGCCAGATCTGAAGCCTTGTATCCTTCTGTTTAGGTGAAAGTCTATTATGTTTAAAAAAAACAAACAAAATATGTTCCATCACAACAGATTTAGTTCTGCAATCTGACTTGTCCAGTAGTAACATTGGCTGGGAACATTATAATTATCACCTCATTCTTTGAAACTCAGAAATATAGATCTAGCTCCTTCAACATCTCCTGATAAAATAATTCCATCATTCCAGGGATTAATTGATTTAACACCTATTTAGCTCCCATTATAAAAATAAATCAATGCCTAGGAAATAAAATCCTAGCTATACACAATCCTCCAGATGCAGTCTCCCCAAGCCTCAGACACAACTGTCACAAGACATCTTTACTGCTCCTTGAAATGAATGCTCATGTATCAATTGTCTTCCTCATTGCTTGTTGTGTTTACATGCTAGCTTTTAGTGACTCATGGATAAAGACACCGAGATCCTTTTGGACATGCACACTTCCCAATCACTCGCCATTTAAAAAAAAATTCTGCCTCCCTCTGTTTTTCTGCCAATGTAAATAACTTCACAATTCATCATATTATGTTCCATCTACCCATCCATTTAGCCCAATCATGCCATCTTGAAGCTTTCTTGCACTATCCTCCCAACTTATTTTTCCACCTAGCTTGTTGTTATTAATAAACTCAGAAACAAACTTGGAATTTTCCCAAACATTGACATAGATTATGAACAGTTGTAGGCCTACCACTGGTCATTGCAGTACCACATTATGAACCGCCTGCCATCCCGAGAACAATGTCTTTGTTTCTTCTCTCTGCTTGCTGAGTGTTATCCAGTCCTCAATCCATAATATTGTATTTCTCAAATCTATGCACTAATTATATTTACTAAACTCACATGTGGAACCTGATAAAAAGCTTTCTGGAAAATAAGAAAAAAAACACACATTCAGTGGTTCTCCTTTGCCCATGCTACAAGTAACAATTTTTTCAAATATGATTTCCATGACAAAAATGTATGTTGGCTTTGCTCAATTTTACCATTCTTTTCAAAATGTCCATGTATTGCATCCTTTATAATAAATTCTAACATTTTCCCTACGACTGATATCAAGTAAACAGGTTTGTAGTGCTGTACTTCTCGGAACCTTTTCGTCCATTACTAAATAGCTAACTTCCAGCCAGCTGGAACTTTCCCAGGTATATTGACTTATGAAAGCTAACCTCCAATGTATCCATTATTTCTACGGCCATGTCCTTCAACACTCTGCGATACAGCTTATAAAACTAATCAAGGGGGCTTCTTTAGTACAGAAGGAGGAAGTCTCCATGGAAGACAATGTAGCAGATTTCCATTGAAGTTTGATCCTTCAACCATATTACCTCAAAATCTCCCACCTTGCCCAGAAATCCAATGTGAATACAGAATTCGTATCCAAAACGCATAGAGGCCCAGGTGGAGCAGAACAGACATATGGTAGAGGAATGAATATGCGTGTTGGCGTGCCTATTATTCCATTGTTTGTTTTGTTTATCTTCTTTTTGTAATGAAATGGAAATGAATCTCATTTTATTTGCCAAAAGTTGACTCTCGATATATATTCAGTGTCTGCCCGGGGAGAAATCTCTGCAACATCTCAGCTAATGACATGTTAAAGAAACTTCAAACCAAGCAAATGGACTGAAAATTGAACTTGTAATCTCCTGGTAATATCTCAAACTATGAATATGATGATTAAAAAGGATCGCAATCAAGGTGAAAGACACTTTTTTTGTTTCATGTATTTCATGAACACACAAGCAAAAGCAAGATTCTGTCCTGGTCTATATGTGTTGTGATTTGATGTCCTAGTGTATGGGCCATTGCACTGTGAGGGTTGCAACTCTGAGAAATGCTATTTAAACTCCTTTTCCTCACAGGTGAAGAAAAATGAAAGGCCTCTCTGTCTACTCTTGAGTGTTGACTGTCAGCCATTAATAAAAAAGAAGCTCTAAGAGTTTTAATCAATCTAAAAAGCCAAGATACGCAAAATCAATGGCTCAAGTACCAATATCAATGTTACTATTAACAACCAGGGTTATGGTCTTTGTGTTCAACTATCTGCTCTGCATGGAAATTTGAGAGGCTAATCTTTATATTGTGTTTTAAAAGTTTTACCTTTTTGAATTCACTTCTTATTTCAAATCAGTATGTGTGATGGGTTACAATTTCATCTTGTAATTAGTAGTCAATAAACTCATTCTTTCAGTTAATTCAAGAAAGCCTAATTAAATTGGGTCCTTTTAAAATATTAGTTGATTTAGGTCTGGGAGAAAGGTATCCACAAAAAGGGATTGTTTTCAAATGAGGAACAAAATCAGGAGCTGCTGGAAGCTTAGCAGGTCTGGCAGCATCTGTGAAGAAAAAAATCAAAGTTAAGGTTTCGGGACCTGTGACCCTTCCTCAGAACAGCTCTGAGAAAGGGTCACCAGGCCCCAAACGTTACCTCTATTTTTTCCTTTACAGATGCTGCCAGATGTGCTGAGCTTCCAGCAACTTCTGCTTTTGGTCCTGATTTACAGCATCTGCAGGTCTTTTGGTTTTTGTTTTCGAAGAATCCTTATTACGACCAACTAAGAGGTCTGGTGAACCAGCAGAAGTACAGAATTCACCCCTCTTCACTCAGAAACTTAACGTTTTTGTGGTATCCCTTCTGGACTGGTAAAAATTGCAGAACTTTACCCAGGCACTTGACAAAAACTACTATAGACGACATAAAATCTACAGTGGACCTTGTAGCTTTTCTTTTAAATAGTTGTCATTGCTATGTTTTGTGTTAATTCTTTAAGGTCACTTTTAATATACAATTTACCAGCTGCTTACTGTAGCTTCATAAGTGAGCTTGTTTTTTACAAGAGTTTAAACCTTCGACCAAAGGGGAATGATATAATGCAGTACTATTTTTCCAGAGAACCTTAGGAAATTAAAAGCTCTTAACAGAAAGACTAAGGTAGAATGAATCCTATTTCTCACGGAGAATTTCAAATCTTTGCAGAAGACAAGCGATCTCTGTCAGCACTTGGAGATAATCCAGAAGCCTTTCTCATTCTGTGGGCCTGCACCAGTCCCTCAGGACACTATCTTATCTAGTGAAGTGGGAAAGATATCAATTTTTCCTAATGTAGAAAACTGGTTGATCGTAAGATCAGCTTGATCACTACACTCCAAGTACTGTTGTTTTAACTAAATTATTAAGTCTTTTGTAACAATATGCCATTCTTCTGTCTTTTTTGAAGTTTAAACTGCTACTGTCTAATAATATCATTAGCACTTCTAACTTGATAGTGCTACAAACAGCAAATTTTATTACTTACATCCAAACAAGCATGTGGGATCAAATTAAGCCAATTGATAGCTTACATTATGCTGTATAAGAGGCCAAACACCTATTTGGCTAATTACTGCGACTGTTAAGGTCAAGTTGGAAATAGTTTTAACCTTACGCCAAAACAAATTAACTTTTGGGGCATGTTTTAAACATTAGCTGTGAAAAGCTGGTCTTCTTTTGAGAGAAATGTACTTAAAGGTCAAATCTAAAAAAGGTACACTGCAACATATATAATGTCACAGCTTGCATTTTTTTTATTGTTTTAACCTATTTGATAGCCCACTTAAGAATGCAGAACGTTAGAAAAGAAACCTACGAAGGGTCCCCATTCCAGTCCTTGGTGATCACTTACATCAAAACACTAGATCAAAAAGTGGTACAGATATAATTTGTCATCAGGGATTTCCTTCTAAAGTATAACAGTGGAGATAGGTGTGGATCAATATTATTGATTTTCACTGCAGGGGCTTGATAGCCTGATTGCTTAGAAACATGTGCAGTGATAAAAGGGCAGCGCTGCCAATTTGTTACAGATAGCAGAGTCAGCAGATAGAGTATCTAGCATTTACAGACTAAAGTGAAACAAAATGTTATAATACCACAGTGGTCATATCTTGTTACACTGTGCAAAGTTTAACTTTCTCTTTGTATTTGATATTTTAGATTTGTGATAACTTCAATTCGTAGTCAAGTGGTCAATGATATTAACCACAAATAGATGAGAACACTGTTGCACATGTGTTGGACTTTTAAAATACATGCATTAATTCTGCATATTAAAATGGAACTTTGGCTAGAATCATAAAATTACAGAACTATTACAACACAAAACAAGGCCATTCAGCCTGTCATGTCCACACTTGCTCTCCAAGAAACACACTCAGCAAGTCCCACTGTTCTATATTTTCATCTGCAAATAATTACCCTGTAGATAATTTTCAGTTCCCTTTTGAAATCCGCAATTAAATATTTCTCCAGTACATTTTCACTCCAGGAAATTGAACTCTTGAAAACTCACAGCATAAGATATTTTTTTCCATCATGGTGCCTCTGGATTTTTTTCAAATCCTTCTGAATCAGTGTTCTTTCATTTTCAAATCTTTGCTCCATGTGAACAGTTTCTCTCTTTCTTTACTATATCCAGAACCCCATGATTTTGAACATCTCTGTAAAAGCCCCTCTTGTCTTCTTTTCTCTGTGGAGAACAGTCTCTACTTCTCCACTTGTTTTTATCCATTTATGGATGTAAGCCAGCATTTATTCCCATCCCTGGTTGGTCGCAAGTAGGTGGTGGTCAGTTGCCTTTTTAAAGGCAAATGGGAATGGGCAATAAATTCTGGCCAGCCAGCAAAACCCATAATCCATGAATGAATAAAAATAGATACAGCCATATGACTGAAGTCTTTCACTGTAGAACTATTCTAGTAAACTTTTCTAGCACCCTTCCGAAAGTGCACTGCCCAAAATTGAATGCAATGTTCTATTTGAATTCAGACCCATTGTTCTTTTTTTCTTTTCTAATTATAAAGCCACCAAACCTGTACAAGTTCTTAACTGAGATAACATGGTGTGAAGCTAGATGAACACAGCAGGCCAAGCAGCATCAGAGGAGCGGGAAAGCTTGACGTTTTGGGTGGTCCACACCAGAAATGCCAAGCTTTCCTGCTCCTCTGATGCTGCTTGGCCTGCTGTGTTCATCCAATTTCACACCGTGTTATCTCAGATTCTCCAGCATCAGCAGTTCCTACGGTCTCAGTAACACCTTATTAACTGGTGTCTCTGCACACTCTGTCACCTGCAGTGAATGTGCATATTTATCTCGAAATAACTAAACCTCCTGTATCATTGTTAGAGTTGTAAACTATATTTCATATTGTTATTTCTCATTCTTCCTACCAAAAGTTGTCATTGCATACTTCTCTGCATTAAATTTTACTGACTGTACGTCTGCCCATTCTACCATCCTGCCTTTGTCTTCCTGAAGTCTATCACTATCTTCCTGTTAGTTCATAATACGTCTCGGTGTTTTGTCAACATCATCTGCATTTTTTTAAAACAATTGCTCCTTGCCCAGACATGGCTAGGCCCTTTATAAAAAAAATTGTAGCTCTAATACTGACTCGAAGGGAACTCCACAATACATGTTCCCCATCTAAAAAACAAATCAATGGTTCACTGATAACAAAGTGTGAAGCTGGATGAACACAGCAGGCCAAGCAGCATCTTAGGAGCACAAAAGTTGACGTTTCAGGCCTAGACCCTTCTTCAGAGAGGCTCTGATGATTCACTGCTAGTCTCTGTTTCCTGTCACTCAGCCAATTTCATGTCCATGTTTACTGTGCCTATTTTTCTGTGGACCTTAACTTTGTCACATAACAGGCATGTCAACAATTTATCAAACACCTTTCAAATGCCCACATGCACCACATCAACCTTTTTTTTAAACTCTCATCCAAAAAAAAACACAATGAATTAAACACAATTATCTTTTCCAGATACTTGTTGCCTTTACTTCATAAATCCACATTTTTTAAAAAACTCACTCACGGGACGCTGGTGTTTCCGGCTGGGCCATCATTTAATTCCCATCCCTAGCTGCCCTTGAGAAGACACTTGACTCACATCATTCTGCAGAACCAAATACAGAAATGTCTCTTTCCTCTTTGGGCTGCAAGCATAATGATACAGAAAATTCACCCATGCACATCTTAAACACTCTTTTCCCTTCCTGTTCTTCACACCTTTACCATCATAGGCTATATTCAGACAATTAACGAACCGTTATGAGAATTCTATAGTTTTTGCCCTCTCTGTAATTTCCTTGCAAATGGGTTTCTCTATATCTTTCCCACTAACTGGCAACTTACAGAATACAGCCAATACTGTAACGGAGCCTCTTTTGCCCCTTGTTTCTAACCAAATTGATCCACTCCTCACCCCTCTAAGACAAAGTCTCTCTCCAAAGCTATAATATTATCCTTCACTGGTACTGTCATAAATCTATTTGTTACATTATCTATCTTTTCTAAACCACTCATTTCCAGGGATAGCTAATACATAGTCTTGTTAATTTTTGAGTTAGGCCTCCATGATCATCATAAATTTATATGCCCATGCATCTACCTCCAGATCACCACTTTTCCTGATATGGAACTGTCAATTTCCCTTGTTCAAACTACTCTGTGTTCATACACATGCATAGCCAATCCAATTTAATCCCTAATGCAGCTTTGTTTCATTGATTCCTACCAAGTACTTATATATTAGCATATGCAGTTGTTGTCAACTCAGTTCAGTGATGGCATTCTCACCTTTGTGCCTGAAGATCATGTGTATGAGTCCTGGTGCAGGAATTAAACACAAAAACTGGCATTCCATGTAATACTGAATGCTGTAGTGTTGGAGCTGAATTTCTCGAGTAAGAAGTTATGCTACTTGAGAATGGTGATGGACATTGTGTAGTCATTAGTGAACATTCCCGCTTCTGACCTCATGGCGGAGAGAAGGTCATTAATAAAATAGCTGAAGACGTTTGGGTTTATGCCTCAGCTGCATGAGTTTCTCAGAATAATGTCCTTGGATGGAAATTATTTTCCTCTGGCAACTTTTAGTATACTCCTTTCTGCTAGGTATGACTCCAATCAATGAGGATCTTTCTCCCAATTCCATAAGATCATAAGGCGATAAGAAATCTGAATAGGAATAGGCTGTTCAGCAACTGAAGCCTGCTTCATCATCTAATAGATATATCCAATGATCTAATATTCTTCACGCTCATTTACTTGCCCTTTTCCAGTAAATCTTGAACTTCCTACTGATCAAAAATCTACCTGTTGCTCTAAATCTTTCCTATTCATGTACCTGTCCAAATGTATTTTAAATATTGTAACCGTACCTGTATCTACCATTTCCTCTGGCATTCATTCCATCGACGAGCCACCCTCTATGTGAAAAAGTTGCTTCAGCAATCTATTTTAAATCCTTATCCTGTCAACTTTAAAATGTGCCTCAAATAAACCCTCCAGCCCAAGAGAAAAAGACCTTTACCAATCTCCCTATGCACGCCCCTCATGGTTTTATAAACCCCTGTAAAGGTCACGCCTCAACCCCCTTTTGCTCCAGTGAAGAAAACCCCAGCCTAGCGATATGACTCGAACCATCCAGTCCCAGCAAGAGCTTGAGAAATCTTTTCTGAACCGTCTCCAACTTAATAACATATTTCATATAACAGGGCAACCAGAACTCTACGCACTATTCTAAAAGCGGCCTCATCAATATCCTGTACTTGATGTCCCAACTCCTGTACTGTAAAGTCTGAGCAATGAAAGCAAGCGTGCTAAATGCTTTCTTAACCATCCTGTCTACTTGTACCTCAATGAGGTACACACCTGAATACCTAAGTCTGTCTTTTCAGCAAGATCATATACCTGGTGCCGCAGGGTCCCAATAATGTGGCTGCAGTCCTTGTGTCAGTTCACTGCTAAATCTGCCTGCTGCTCCTGTGTCGACTGGTGCATTTGTTTGAGGTCCCAAATTGCCTGGGGACTTTTCCTGCCTGTAGCTGAGCAAGTGACTGGTCTGCAGCAGTCAGTTCAGTGCCAGTGACCAGTGGGGGATGGTGGCAGGGTGTGGTGGTAGTGGTGTTTTGATCTCAGCGAGTTAAGGAGATGTAGCAATGAAGTGTTCGCTAGCAGGTGAACTCCACCTGAGCTAAAATACACCCTGAGCTGTCAGTATCTCAGCTGGTGCAGATTACAGGGGGAAGCATCTATGCTGTCTTCCTCACAGATGGAAGAACATGTATCTTTAGAGCTGGGCCTCTGGGCTGTGGTCAACTTGGATATTCTGCTTGTACCTGCAAGAGACAAAATAGAGCAAATGTCATGACCAAGCATGAGGAAGGTGTGGCATGTTAACAGTAAGCTCACAGTAGGGATCATGTTCAGCAACACAACAATGGAAAATGCTTTCTACTGGGTTGTCAAGACATGGTTATTTCCATATCACCATGGGACTGGTGCTGGTCTTTATCTAGAAGGGTCAAGGTTCTCCCCTCCTAGTGGAAGAGGAAATGAATATCTGGCATCTGACTTCCCGTCTTGGCTATTTCCATCCAATTGTAGGCTATTTTTCACCAGAATGCAATAAAGGGAGGATTGAAGTGAATGCGGATAGTACATCTTTGCGTGCTGGTGCAGCAGGAGTAAAGTGGGTGTGGTGCACTGAGTTAATCGGTGAGTAGGCAGTTAAGAGGGCATCCAGCATTAGGGTTAGGCAACAGTGAGTGGGGAAGCTGTTGCAGGGAATAGTGAGAGTGGCAAACTGTGCGCCTTCATGGCAGTGGTGTGCGCGCTATATTGGAAATACACTAAGTGTGAGGCGGTGGGCGGGGTGTGAGTAGAGAGAAAATGGTGGCCCTTACACTGGCAGAGTGGAGAAAGTCATTGGCCTTCTTTCTCTGCTGCTGGGTGTTTCTGTGAACTATAGAATCTACGGTGAACCGGGTAGTGCCCGTGGACCCGCCTGTCAAGTTCTGGTGTCATGGCCTTCTCTGTCAGCCCAGGAGAACAGTCCTCCACTACACCACCATGTCAGCAGAATGGGTGCTAATTTGCCCATGTCTGCTATGTCCAGCTAAATGAATGCAACCATGAGGGCAACTCCAAACATCCAGCCTTTGACCAGGTAAAGGTCTTTTAAAAGTGGTGCTGGCAAGAGAGATGCTGGCATGTTCTGGAATCTTCCAGCAGTGGTGAATATTTCTGACTGTGCCAGGCAAAAGAATTGAGCTAGTATTGAATGAGAGGGGTACCATAGGAGCATAGTAGTTTGGCAATGTGACAAGCTTCTGCTGATAACATACGAAATTCACCAAGCCTCACAGAGAGAAAGCCTCCATGAAACTCAACAAAAATTACATTAAGCCAACATATGAAAAGGTTCAGCCCAAAGTAATTGAAAATTTGAGAGGAATTGAAAAAAAAGCAAGGAACTCTTCAGATAAACATATTAAGGTGATCGCTTCATTATATATCATTGCATCATTTCCCGTGAGTTTAATTTAACACATTCACTGTCACAATAGACACTACCACAACAGGAAAGAGGAGACAATCAAAATCAATTTGAAAATTCTGAGCAGATATTAAAGACCTCAATTGGTCTAACCTCATTTTCATGTTCAGATTACGTCAGTAATTGTTTTAAGCTTATTTTCTTCATGACCCGTGATGTTTGCAGAGCCTCTTGATTAGAAGTTTAAAACTTACAATGTGGAAACAGGCCATTTGGCCCAACAAATCCATACCAACTCTCTGAAGACCATTCCATCCAGAATCTCACCCTCACTCTATCACTGTAACCCTGCACGTCCCTTGGCTAATCCACTTAACCTATGCATCCTTGGACACTATGAGTAATTTATTACGGCCAATCCATCTAACTTGTGCATCTTTGGACTATGGCAGAAAATTAGAGTACCCAGAGGAAAACCCTGCAGACATGGGGAGAATGTGCAAACTCTCCAGACTGTTGCCCGAGGCTGGAATTGAACCTGAGTCTCCACCACTGTGAGGCAGCAGTGCTAACCACTGAGATGCGATACCACCCAACTGAGCATGTTTTAGCTTAGCCGTAAGAAACAAGTAGTTGATATCTGATGTAGTTGATTATGAGGTTTTCTAATTCATTCGTGGGATGTGGGCATTGCTGGCTGTGTTAGCATTTATTGCCCATCATGAGTAGCCCTTGAGATGTCAATGGTCAACTGACTTCTTGAACAGCTACAGACCAGTTGGTATAGCTATGCTCACAATACTAATAGACAGGCAGTTCCAAATATTGACCTAGTGACACTGAAGGAATGCCAATGCATTTGTAAGTTGGGGAGGTGAGTGGCTTGGAGGGGAACTTGCTGGTGCTGGTGATCCCATGTACCTGCTGCTCTATTCATATATTATATGCTACCCCTAATTGAACTGGAAATAATTTATTTTTTCAGATGATGTTAAATCTTATGTGCTTTTCAACAGAACGTGGAGAAAACACAGGTAGCTGGTAAGTTGTGAATTTTCGGTATAGGATTATGTTCACACGGTTTGTTGTATAACAACATAAATTGAATTTATGTAGCTCCTTACATAAGCAAAATGTTAGGTGAGTAACACGTCTCAATCTGTAGGAAACATAATAGAAATAAAAGATGCATTAACTCTTTCGTTTGGTGAAGATACAGAAAGGTCAATATCCAAAAAAAATTCTAACACCTGAGTTTTGTATAAAAAGCCTAGGAGTCAATTTTGGTGAATTTTCTCTCGGATTTCACTCCCAAGTATATATTTTTCATGCTTCTCATGCTGCAGCTCACCTTGTTAACTGTGTACCGTACCTCTATACAGTCCCACTGGCACTGTCTTTCATACAGCAACACCAGCATCTGGTGCTACCAGATCCTCTAGGACTCTAGCAGCCAGTACCATTTTTAATACCAGCCTTTCACCAGGAGAAGTTCTGTCAACCAGGAACTTCCTCTTTATGCACTTAGTCAGAGGGGAACAAAAAAGGAAATCTTCTGAGGGCACAAGCGTGGCTCGGGTGACACTTCATTGTAACACAAGTGCACATTCATAAATGCAATGCTCTTTTACACCTCCTGTCTGATTGACTGTCATCGTAACTGAAGCTATAAGAATATGCTAACATCTTACTTGCGCTTAGCAACATTCCAACTTAGAACCCCGTCTAAGGGAACATTCTCTTTCTCTAACACATAGCCTAGCCCAATATCTTCTCATTGATCACATTCTCTCATTGCTGGCTCTATTTATGCAGACCACAGCTAGTTTAGATTTATGTGGCACGTTCTGCAGATCTAGGTTGTTGCTGAACCTGGGTTTGCTGCTACATCTGCTCCTCCTCCGTTTCTCTGTGTCTTTATAGTGTTACAGCCACAGTGATGATAACCCCCATTGTAGCTGGATCCATTGGTCATGGTTCCAGGAAAACTGTGCAAGGAATATCAAAAACAGAACAGGATTTTTGGAATATAAGCAGTCAGCACTCACATCATGCACATATGATGGTTTGGCATAGTCTTCCTTACACTGGGACATGGAATGCCAATACATGGACATTTGTTATTAGGACCTAATTCTAATGACTGCAATAAAAACCGCGTCACGTCAATACAGGAGGAGATTGTTTGCACTCAACAATTACTGAAACCTTGTCTCCCACTCCTAAAACCACTTCTCACATTAGCCAGGAAAGGCAGCATTGCATTGAAGAGCACTTTGGCAGGTAATTACAGTACCTGATGACAGGAAATCAGCTCCCTGCCCTTGTGCTCCCAAATCTGACTCAATCCCCTTTTTCCCCACCTCAAAAATGTGAACTGCTCTATCCAGGGGCAGGCCTTGTAGTTTCTAGGCTTGTCAACCATCTTTTGCCATGACAGAGAGGGAATTCCTGAAGCATCAAATAATTTGCTTCATTATCCAACCTCAGAACCTCAGATCAGTATATTTCCAACACAGGAAATGCAGCAAAACACAATTGTAAATTTTGTTAATGCCAGTACCAAGAGATCCATGTGTGGGTATTTGACCACAGAAGAGAATATTTGATTATCAATAACATTTAAAGTCATGCAAAATCTAAGTTCACAACTGAAAAGATGCTCTTCTGCAAAGTGGTTGGAATTAGTAGCACAATAGTCGAAATAATTTCAAACAAAGAAAGTTGTTTCATCCCAAAATGTATGTATGATTATATTACCAGGACTGCTTCAGAACATACAGCCAGCAGGGCACTAAAAACCATCTCTTACTATTCTCTTGAGTTAGAATTTGCTGCAAATTTGTTTTATAAAATGGCAAAACTCTAATGGTATTCTTCAAGCTTATTGCAGCACTCACTCCTAAACAACTATTCTGTGGGCTTTGCTCACTAAAGTTGTGTAATTAATTCAAATCTCATGCCAGAATTTTACTGAAGTCATTGCTGACTTGCCAAAGATGTCGTGATCTTCTTTTGATTTGTACATTTCAAAGGCAGATGAAAGAAAAGATGGTAACAAAATAAAAGACAAAAACATGACCTGATATAAGTCAAACACAGAGACAAGGCTGAACCAAATCCTGTCTCCAAAGTTGATTGTCATAAATTTACAGATGGTCAAACTGGTCTTGCAAAATAACAACAAAAATTTTGACTTGCAGCATTACAATTTTTCAAAATTTTACACACTTTAGTGTTACCAATGGTACGCTCCTAAGTGACTTGTTAACTAAAGAAAACCTATTTTATTTGACTACATTTGGTATTTTAAACTTTATTTCTCTACTTCTCTTTTTTTGTCTTCTTAATATCTTTGCAACATCTATCAAGCCTGCCTGTTGGTGGTGGACTTCTCCGGTGTTTATTGCTCCTGCCTGTTGAAGGACCATATTTAGAAATTCACCTTTTGAGAAAGGGAGTTTGTTGTGCACATCGGCGCCATAGAAGTGTTGGGAAACAGATTCCTGCTTCTCTGCACAGTACTGTCTCTTTATTACAACAGATGAAATTGTAACTGATGTGTAACTGGTTAAAGGAAGAATGATATATTGATATTTCACCTTAAAACTGGAAATTCCGGCAAATTATTCATTAGTTTTCCATGATAACTAACATAACTAAGAGCCAATCGATTAAAGATTGACTTCTTTTATACTAGTTACCAGAAAGCATAATCAAGCTTGCTTCCCACTACATTGATTCAGGAAAAATTCACGTGACAGTAAATGCAATGAATAGTTGTATTCAGTTTGAAGCAAACATGAATCAAGGATAGAATCCAAAATAGTTGAATGAATAACTCTTGATGGATCTACCAAAATAATATAGACTAATTGCTCAATAGGATGTTTATATAATAAGGCTTGGTTTTTTAACAACCTGGAAATTTCCAACAGTGCATCCCCTTTAAAAAAATAAAGAGTCTGCAGACTTCTATATGATTTAAACCAGTAGGTGCTGCTGTTGCACCTTGTGACCTGAGGGGGTGTAGCATCACCATCTCTTCACTGTGCTTGCTGTCTTTTTAATACAATAGAGGGGCTTGTAGCTGCATAACTATTAAAGGGATAACAATATATTGACATTTTATGCAATGTTAGAAAGTCTGGGGAGTTTTTCAGAATGATAATTAACATATTTGTGAGACAATGTCACATAGATTGACTTTTATTATGTATAAATGCCAGAAAGCAGTGCTAAAAATGAATCCTAACCCATAAAAGTACTTAGCCTGTCATGGGTTTATATGGCAATCAGCAGTCTTGTAAATAATTCTGTGTGAATGCAATGAGAAAATATTTAACATAAAAACATCTCTGATCCAAAAGATGTATATAAATAAGGAATATAGAGGAAATATAATCATTTAAATTAATAAACCAGTGAAACATTATTTTGAATATTCATAAGAAAGTGTAATTATTAAAAATACAATCAAACTTTGTCATTCATTGATGCATGTTTGTTGTTCAAATATAGAATGGAAGCAGGAAGAATGTAAAATTGGTCTACAGCATGAAGGCAAAGCTGACCTATGACAAATCAGCAGCCGATTCTGGAACCAATCCTGGTTTTCTATTCCTCAACAGTAAAGAAAATTTGGTGCAATATGTGAAGGCCCATATAGCATCAGCTCATTTTGCACTTGTACTGTTGACTTAGTTCACTCCAAAATGTCATAAATAAATCGCATAATAAATATAACCTGTATATAATGTTGTAATATCCAAATGTTCACTTAAACACTCTGTAAAGTGTATAAATAAAAGCCATCTGACTAATGCATATCTGTCATGAGGAATGAGATACTTTCTTTAAGAATTCAGAATTTATTTGTTGTGAGGGCCTTTCATTTAACATGTGGCCACATTTAAAATCATATTGTGAAACGTATTGAAGAAAATTTAAGCCTACTAAATTGCAATTTACAACAGCTGTAGTTTTCTAACCTGATTCAAATTGCCCACTGTAATTGAAAGTCTGAACAGATTTATAAACTACCACACAAATATTGACTGCCATTTTCAGACTAAACCAGTAAACTCTTGACCCAAAGGTTCAGAGCGTGTTGTAACTGTCAAAGCTGTGGGCATTATTGTACGGTCAAGGCTATTTTGGTATGCCAAAGGGGAACAGTTTACTTCATACCCTAAAATATGTAGTCAATATTTATTTATTGTGCCCCAGGTCATTTTCTTAAACAGACTATAAGTGGTCCCAGTGAATAAGCAGATAATGGTTTGTGCTTAATTGTCACTGACATCATACATTGTGTAAGTTCCAGTTAACCTCAGTTTCCATTCACAGTCCACAAAGAATTATAAAGAACAAAATAGTTCAATTTAAATAAATTGACATAACTGTCTGGATTTAATTAGACCTTGTGCATGTCTACTTATCTGATTACTGACAGATCAGGCTAAGATAATATTACCTCAACAGGATCCAAATACAATTTCCTTTCTCCCTCCCACATACAATAAGCAGACCATCAACTTGAGCAAAGAAAGCCGACATATTTGCAGCCTTACACCGGTCTGGCAGCACAAATAAATATGTATTCTTCCCCAAGACTAACTAGGACTGGATCCTCACCCAAAAGCTCTCCTTCCTGATTGGCAGGTAGTCAACAATTTTGAATATTTAAGAATGTTTTGATGATAAATACCAACAATATTGCAAGCCATGGTAGCACCATAGAACTAAAAATGCAATTTAAAAAATGTTTAACACTTAGTAAGAAAAATGGACTGCTCAACCTAAACACAAAAATTATCCAAATTTGGGGAAAATTTGAGCAGTTGTCTATGAACCCAAAATGAACCAACTTTTTTTTGTCTTACCACCATATATATTCAATTTTATATCATTTTTAGCTACGGAGAACAATCTACAAATGAGGGAGTTAAAAGCCATAGATTTGTCAAAATAGGTTCTTGATCCCCTGTCCACAGTAAGGAATAGCTGTTTTTAATAGTTTTAAGTGAGTGCAACTCAGGTGCATAGCTAATGAGGAATCTGTTCACCTTATTAAACAATTCATAAAATTATCTAACATGCTTTAGTTTCTCTTACTTGCTGTTGTTGTACTGTATCGAATTTCTTATTAGCAGATTGTTTGAGCTGATTGAAAATTGACTTTTGACATTATCCATTTAAAAAGAATATAACAATTACTTCAGCACACATTCTGATATAAAAATACAAAGATTACAAGTTATCTTTTCTTTGAAACTGACAGCATTCACTATGCTGTTTATATTACATCCCATTTCACACCATAAAAGTTACTCCAAGGTCTTTTAACAACCAACCATTAATATGATGAGAACCAGTTTGCTTTTACAATCCCAGGCTCTGATACCCAATCCATATCTGAAAGCAGAAGTAAAATTAACTGGATACCACTTACACTTCTTGTGATCCCTTTCTAAAAATCACAAGTTTCAGTGAAATGATATTAAAAAAACACAAATTCACAAAAATGCCCTGAGAAAAACAACAGCAAAAGCATGATTTAACTTCTGAATTAATTCTCCTAACTATTCATAACATCTATTCTTTATGATTTGTACACATTGCCAATGTATGTATATTTATAATTTCCATGAAATATACACAAAGTTCACAACATAAAATTAAACTTTAAGTAGCATCACAAAATAGTAAACAATGTTCAAATCACAGGACTGTCATAATTTTTATAAAAAATCTTTACACCAAAATCTGTAAATTTATTACACTATCTTCCATTGCTATTTGAGTGATCTAATTTTTGATGTATTGAAAAAAATGATATGAGTCAGTCTTTTAAAGTATAAGCAAAATTAATCCAAATGTCTGCCATCATTTCAATTGGGCATTAATTCAGAAAGGATCAAACTTAGCCACCTTTGGTTAAAAGGGCAGCATATTAAAATGGGAATAATATCAAAGCATACAGTGAAACGTATGTGAAGTCAGATCTACCATATTTAATAGTGCTGCCTACAAACTAAATTACAACTTCCATGATGTGCAGTAACACATGGTCTGCTGTTCTAGTCTCACTCCACCACAAAGAAGCTCACCAGCAATAACACTGCTAAAAATCATGGCCCTGTAATACTAACATAAATTCTGGTTGCTTTGACAAGTACGTAATTTTGTGCAGTGGTGCTCTTCGCATCTCAAGAGTTATGAGGCAATTTCATTCCCATCTGACATATTTACAAAGAAACATTAGACTGAAGGAATTAGTAAACCGAGAAATCTTTATAGATTTTTGGTCCCTGGCTGTCTCGCTCACATCTGTTGGCTCTTCCCAGAGGAAATGCTTGAGTGACCACTGTAGATATCGTCACTAAACACTAAGCAGTCAGAGGCAAGCTGAGGAGATGTGTTAAGTCAGCTAACTGGATTAGGCACCAGGTTTCTGAAATTTGAAATTAAAGTAAAACTCACACAACATGTATCATGAAAATAATTTTAAGTCTCTCGGTGTCAAACAGATCACGTGTGTCTCAGAAAAGAAAGCACAGCTAATGCCAATTTCAGTAATGTCCAGCATTTATGCCTGCTGAGAAGGGTAATTTCAAACACATCCTGTATTCATTTGCACTATGGTCATTTATGCTGATCAATTCTTTCGTAAATATCAGAGCACCCTGAATAGGTGCCATTATAAGGGCATGAAGTCAAGACCTGGCTAATACCTCATCTTTCGCTGCAAGCGCTCATAGCCACAAAGTCAGCACACACTGGCATTTGTAGGAATGACAGTTTCATTCTGCTAGCAAGACAATCTGCAGTCTTCCAGCCAGACTTCAGTCACACTGTGGTAAACACCTGCTACACTCTAGCCATTGCTTTTCCTAATGCATTCACAATACCCACCAGACTGTAACTTTGAAAATACAAGGAAGCAGAATGTGTGTACTGATGGTTCCTAACAGCTCACATTTCAATTTTACTCACAGCTCACTATCCACAGACTCTTTTCTAATTAAAGTTGTCTTCATGCAGTTTTTCTCAAGGCAAAAAGTGGAGTCAGAAGTTTGAGATACACAAATTGCAAGCACCAACATGATGTCATCTACCATCAGCAGTAATAACACAGCTGACATAATGCAGTTACAGGAGTAATCAGGCAGCTAGTAGATGTAACACTCATGCATTGGATGCTTAAGTAGGAGAACTGATGTTAAATCCCATTATTGACATGCATTTAAATTCAGACTTCCCTTCAAAGTTTTCCTTGGCTTGTTCAAATGGGTCACTTGTGACAGAAAGGTAGCATTTATAAAGATTCTTAAATGTTGTGTATATTTTGCCAGAAGGTGCATGATAAGTGACATCTACATGGCATTGAAGTGTGTTTGTTTTTACTTCCTCGATTGTGGGATACATTATGGGCCTGAGAACTTAGTTGAGGCGATGGTAATGTAGAAAATCAGAAGCAATCAATGACTAGCCAGCATCAGATTTGAATTCAGAGAAGCCTTGCTATTATTGCACTTCCTGCAACACGGTCAGAGTTTGAAAATTAATTGTGTTCAGTAACAATGCAGCTGTTCACTACTACTTTGACTCAAGATAGTTACTTACTGCACTTGACCATGGATTTCTGTAATAGTTCAAATATAATGAATGCTGTAAGCATTTATATTTTTGGCTGAGCCTCTTTATCACATCAATAAAGTCGTAACACTACATAAATCAGGCATTATCTTTTGACTTCCCAGTGTGACAGCTGTTACAAGTACATTAAACATCTGTACTTTATTTTAAACAGATTGGGAGTTAGGATGTCAAATGTATCCCCAAAATTGAAGCAAAGAAACATGTTTGCAAAGAAAATAAAAACACTTGTGAACACGATTGCAGGCTCTTATGGTATTTTCATTTATTGTCAAGCATATCATACAATCTTTCGTTTTATTCTTTTAAAGAGGAAAATGTGCTCAAAGCAATTTGTCACCCATCATTTTAGGCAACAGTTACACCTAACTCAGGTATAGCAGAGAAAGAGCATTATGTACAGTGAAGGAAAACAGGGTCATATGGGAGTGAATAAAAGCATGCAGTAGTCAAGTCTCCAAGCCCACAGGCTTCCACCCAGCAGAAGTATAGCTGTGGCATTCCTCTTTCTATTAAAAAGGATTGAAAAATAATCTAATATTCAATATTAGTAATGCTATCATTATATTTTTTCATAAGCAATACTAATGGCTGGTTTAAGCAGGCTCAACTTCTCCTTGCAGCTATGCGTCTGAAGAGATAAAAGCACCGGCCAAGTTCAAATCATACAAGAGCTGACAAACCATTTATCTTCATTGGCTTGTTTTTACATGGATGTAGTTGTGCAATTCTTTTAGAAGGAGACATTACACATGGTTATTATGCTTTTTGAATAATTTGGTGTATTTGTAATAGCTTCTTCAGATATGGTGCTGCAACATTGGGATTTCTGATTACAAAACCTTTATGTAAAATTTCAACTATAAATAATGGGTGAAGTTTGGGAAGGAACAGCAAGACAAGAGATAGCAACTATAATTATGCAGCAAAATTGAGGGGGAAAAGGAAAGGGGGAGCATGGTTACAGAAAAGCAGAGATAAATAGCAAAGTTGCTTGTGTATTTGAACTGATCTCTTATTGTTAAATAAATTTCACCATTTCAGATCAACATGGATAATAACACCTTCACTGCAAATTATGCATAATAATTTTGCGACCACCTGATAATGTGAAACCTCTTAGAGATAATTGGGTAAAAGGCATTGATGATTCCAAGTATAAAGCCTCTCAACATTTTTAGTACTTGAAGCAGTATTAGCACCTGGTGAGAGCAACTGGCAAAATACATTATTAGGTCAGTAAATGGGGGAATGCACATTTATGTAATCTTATAGTGGTAGCCCAGTCATGCTGTTAGTTTCTGATTACCTCAATTGTTGCATGCAATGGATCCTGCAGGAAAGAAAACAAAAACTGGAAATTTCTTAAACAAATGCTGTCACAGCAGCACATATAACCTGTCCCAACATATGCATGAATACAACAGCGTTTTGTCTGAGCTTAGCATTAGGGTTTATTCTTAGAACATCTCAAAATTATACCTTGAATGTGAGAATTTTAAAAATGGATTGCATAAAAGAGTGGTGAATCCAGGGTCATAATGTTCTGCCCTAATTCTTAACAGGAACATTTGCATTTCAGGCCAAGTTAGCTAATCCAAATGATTAAGTGATCGTAATAAAAAGACAGGGAAAATTGTAATCCTTGAAGTGAAAAAGCAATGACCAATTTAATGAAAGCTACTATGTATTTATTGAGTCCCTTTTTGAAAGACATGTGGGATTGAGGTGGCGTCAGCTCGCAGTGGGGAAAATATTGAAATCTTTGTTCCTATCCAGCCTAGACTGAGGGAATGAATGTCTCAGCTTTGAAGTTTGTTAGACTCCCAGATGAAAGGAACTTAGTGAATCTGATTCCAGCTATGTGCGGGCAAAGGGGTTCGGAATCAGGTTTGGAGTAATAGGTGAACAGAGTTAATCTAAAAGGTTATAATGTGCTGGTGTTAGAAGTTCACATGGCTAGAGAATGAGTGTGGACAGGGATCTTATGAAGAGTCCAAGGTCCACAGAAGAAGACAGATGATTGTGGAATTTGTATATGTAAAAGCAGAAAGCGTACGGAAGCTAATGCCTGTCAAAAATACTAAAAGCATGAGAACCACCATTTTGAAATGCTTCACATGCAGAGATCAAGCCACATAAGCATAACAAGTGCCCAGCAGAGGGAGCTGAATGGCAAACAGTGTAAAACTTAATCTTTTTAAAAAACAAAATGATGTCTTTCCAAACTTGCAATCAGTGGAAGTAAAAGACAATGGAGTTTTCAATGCAATCAGATCCAAAAAATAGAAAAATCATACTTACAGAATCTAAACAGCCTCAGAGAGACCACTGACTCCAACCATCAACACTGGTTAGTTATTCATGATGAGGAGAGGTATTCTATTGTTTTTACCTTAGACATTAAAGCAGATAAGTATGCACAGTCTGATTGGCTAGAATAGATGAAGTTAAAATCTTTTTCAATCAAACTGCAAGGACCAGGAGGATGAAATTTATAAGTGCATGGATCGCTGAAGGCAAGACTAAAATATAAAAATAGAGAAATAACTGAAATAAGTCAGAAAGTTGTGAAGAAACTCAATGAGTCCGGCAACATTATGAAGGGATAAAAAGATTGAATGGTTAAAGTCAAGAAAGACACTTCTTTAGACTTAATATATATTTATTTCAGATAGTTATACAGAACATATGTACAAAAGGCAGGAAAATTATATAAATGAGTATATCCTTTGGATGTTCACAATGCGCAAGGTACTGACCATTCACAGCCAGCCAATGCTTGTAACACAATGTTCAACATTAGGTATGATTTTGAAGTTGGAAAACAGTTGCTAAATAATTCTGATTGTAGGCAGGGTTTATGCTGACAATGAATTTAAGTTTGTCAGTTGGGCTGGCAGTGTGAAGCACTTGTGTGTAATGTGATCTACAATTGCTGGGTTTTTTTGCAGACAAAGACTATCTCTGTGGACCAAGTCTGTTTGAAATCAATAACATAGGTAAGTGCCATTCTGTGGTGCATTTCTCATGACAATTAATCAAAATCAACTCATCTTGATTAAGATTTAAACAAAACTAGACAATAACTGTCAGTCATTATTAACTGGTGCAGCTTTCATGGCAATGCTTCTACCATACCTTGATTTGTTTGGCAAGCAATCAACACTGTTTTCTCACAGAATTTATTTGTTGTTTTCCTGACTATGGCAATGTTTATGAAATGGCCTGATGATTGTAAGACAAAACTTTGACAACATTTTGGGCACTACTCTCCAGTTCTGTTCTACCAGGGTAGTGTTAAAATCAATTCTCACCAGGAAAGCATGTTTGAGACTGAAACAGACATCTAAGGTGAATGAAGTTGCGGAGAAGAATTCCTAAATTACTCTTACAGGTGGGCACATTTAAAAGATATGTACCATATTACATTACATACAAATGTGAAACCAATTTGTCTTTTCACGCCAATCTAGATATCCCACCCCTAATGGCTAAAATAATTACACAAATTAACTAAAATGCAATAATAGGGTGTAATTTCACTAACCACTATACTCAGTAAAAAGGTCCTCAGATAATGTCACAGTTCCTAAAACAAATGAGGATGTTAGGACATCAGGATCATATGGTTCAGACCAAACTCAACAAAACAGTATAATGTTAAATCCATTCAATTTCAATAGGTAATTATAGTTTAGTTAAATTGGTGAAAAGTTCAATGTTCACAAAATTAGACACCACCAGTATATCTTAGCACCCGCCTTTGGACCAGAAACCAAGGTTTGTAATTGCTTTCATAATCTTTTGTTCAACGGACCATTCTTCAGAATAATGTGTTTACTTGAAATGTTCCGGAGAACAATGTCCTACCTATTTCACAGGAAGAACAGAATCATATGCCATGTGAATTTTATTCTAATTTTCCCCAAAGGTGAAGCATGATTTTAGAGTAAAGGAGGCTCTGAAAACATTGTTGGATGCAAGCCTTACACTAAATGACAAGTGTGAATTTGCAAATCCAATGATCATGTTCTTAGGTCACATGTTGCAAGCCATAGGAATAATGGTTGATTCTCAGAAGACAAAGATGATCAGAGAATTTTCACAATCCAAGAATGTAGCAGAACTAAAAAAAATTCTTGGGATGGTTAACCAAGCAAGAAAATTCATACATAATCTATCAGCTATTAATGAACTATCGAGAGGCATTGTGACTAAACCAAATCTGGGTGCTGATATGTCAAACCTGGGAATGTTTTGAAAAGTTTAAGAAATTGTTAACTTCTGAATTATTGGCACAATATGTGCCACAGCTTTCAATAATAAGATTTGCAGATGCCTCACTCTCAGGTCAAGTTATGGTGCTGATAGAAGACCAGAAAGATGGAAAATCTTACGCTTCAAGGTCTCCAACAGAAAATGGGAAAAGACACATTACATTCAAAAAATATGTCTTTGCAGCAGCATGGGTACTTGAGGGGTGCTCAGGCTATGTGGTGTGATGGTTAAGGTTTAAGATTGAAACAGGTCACATATCACTGATTTTTCCTTGCAATACAATGGAAATTGCAATGATGCTGCCTCTGATTGAATTCTTCAGACTGAAGTTGATGAGTCATGACTCAGCTGTAGGGTACATTTAAGGGAAATGAAAACCAATGGTGTATATTTTAACAAGAATATCACCAAGTGATGGTGAAAAACAAGATTTGGAGTGTATAGCAGAAGAGAAACATATATACCATCAGTAACAAAACATTTTTTAACAGAGAATGAAGAGATTAGAGGCCAAATCAGTGACTTCCAGCGATAATGGTCATCTTCAGTTGACCTATTAAGATAATTTGGCCAAAAAAGCAAATTAAGATTCTTATTGATTTAATAGTATTTGATGATAGATTGGTTATACTTAAAATGACTTAAAAATTACATTCTCTTCAGGCCAAATCAAGATCATGTTGGAATGTCAGAGATAACAAAGTGTGGAGCTGGATGAACACAGCTGGCCCAGCAGCATCTCATGAGCACAAAAGCTGACGTTTTGGACCTAGACCCTTCAGAGAGGGGGATGGGGAGAGGGTTCTGGAATAAATAGGGAGAGGGGGGGAGGCAGACCAAAGATGGAGAGAAAAGAAGATAGGTGGAGAGGAGAGTATAGGTGGGGAGGCAAGGAGGGGATAGGTCAGTCCAGGGAAGATGGACAGGTCAAGGAGGCGGGATGAGGTAGTAGGTAGGAAACGGAGGTGCGGCTTGAGGTGGGAGGAAGGGATGGGTGAGAGGAAGAACAGGTTAGGGAAGCAGAGACAGGCTGGGCCGGTTTTGGGATGCAGAGGGGGGAGGGGATGAGCTGGGCTGGTTTTGTGATGCAGTGGGGGGAAGGGGAGATTGTGGACTTCACAAGCTTCAAATTGATACCATTGGGCTGCAGGGTTCCCAAGCGGAATATGAGTTGCTGTTCCTGCAACCTTCAGGTAGCATCATTGTGGCACTGCAGGAGGCCCATGATGGGCATGTCGTCTGAGGAATGGGAGCAGGAGTTAAAATGGTTCATGACTAGGAGGTGCAGTTGTTTGTTGTGAACCGAGCGGAGGTTTTTTGCAAAGCAGTCCCCAAGCCTCCACTTAGTTTCCCCAATGTAGAGGAAGCCACACCAGGTGCAATGGATACAATATACCACATTAGCAGATGTGCAGGTGAACATCTGCTTGATATGGAAGGTCATCTTGGGGCCTGGGATGGGGGTGAGGGAGGAGGTATGGGGGCAAGTGTAGCACTTCCTGCAGTTGCAGGGGAAGGTGCTGGGTGTGGTGGGGTTGGAGGGGAATGTGGAGAGGACAAGGGAGTCACGGAGAGAGTGGTCTTGCCGGAAGGCAGACAAGGGTGGGGATGGAAAAATAGCTTGGGTGGTGGGGTCGGATTGTAGATGGCGGAAGTGTCGGAGGATGATGCGTTGTATACGGAGGTTGGTGGGGTGGTATGTGAGGACGAGGGGGATTCTCTGGGGGAATTGTGGCTGGGGCGGGGTGAGGGATGTATTGCGGGAAATGCGGGAGACATGGTCAAGGGCATTCTCGACCACTGTGGGGGGAGTTGCGGTCCTTGCAGAACGTGGACATCTGGGATGTGCGGGAGTGGAATGCCTCATCCTGGGAGCAGATGCGGCGGAGGCAGAGGAATTGGGAACAGTTGGGAATTGGAAATCGCGTACCATTTTAACTCCCCCTCCCATTCCTCAGATGACATGTCCATCATGGGCCTCCTGCAGTGCCACAATGATGCCACCCGAAGGTTGCAAGAACAGCAACTCATTCTGCTTGCGAACCCTGCAGCCCAATGGTATCAGTTTGAAGCTTGTGAAGTCCACAATCTCCCCTTCCCCCACTGCATCCCAAAACCAGCCCAGCCTGTCTCCACTAACCTGTTCTTCCTCTCAGCCATCCCTTTCTCCCACCTCAAGCCGCACCACCATTTCCTACCTATCATCTCATCCCACCCCCTTGACCTGTCCATCTTCCCTGGACTGACCTATCCTCCTCACCTATACTCTTGTCTCTGCCTATCTTGTTTTCTCGCCATCTTCGGTCCGCCTCCCCCTCTCTCCCTATTTATTCCAGTTCCCTCTCCTCATCCCCCTCTCTGATGAAGGGTCGAGGCCCGAAACATCAGCATTTGTGCTCCTGAGATGCTGCTTGGCCTGCTGTGTTCATCCAGCTCCACACTTTGTTATTTTGGATTCTCCAGCATCTACAGTTCCCATTATCACATGTTGGAATGTCAACATGTTACGCAAAAGCCTAACAGTCAGTTTGATAGCCATGGATTACTTATTCAGTTGATGTAATTATATCTAACTTTGCATTATCAACAAGCAGGAACAGAAAGAACACTAACAACCTTCAGCTTTCCCATCAAGGACTCAGGCAGTGTTAGGAATAAACTAGCTTGAGTTTAAAAGGAAAATATTAAACATTATTATTTGCTATTGACAGCTGACATAGCAATCAAAATGATTAAAACAAATCTATTCAACATGTTGTATTACTGACATTGTTGTAACTGATACTTGGTGTAATGAGTTCACCTCATTACTTACAAGCAAATAGAAAGCAGTATAATGGGTTTGAACTATCAAAGAACTCCTGAAGAAAAATGTTGACATTAGCTTGGTTGTATTGAGTTATACGTCACCACTATTACAAAATAGATAATCTCCAAAAGGCGTTTTGTTGGGTGAAAACTGTGAATGTAGCTTCCAAAGTTGTATGAAAAATTGAAGCCTCATATTTCAATGAGAGGCAATGAAACGTGCTCGAAGTTCAAAAAAGGAAACCAAATTAGGAACTTCAACTACTGCTATCGATAGAGTGAGTTACAGAGGGGACAGCAAATGAATGTGAGACCAACTTCAAAGAAGGAAATATTATTGACTTAAAACAGTCAAAATCCTATTTTTGGAAATATCAGAAGATATTATAAGAATAAATCAGCGAGCCCTAGTATTCTTGAAAAGAAGATCAATACAAAACAAGAACATACTACTCTTATAATTGAACAAGTGCAGAGATCCAGAAAAAATTCTAAAAATATCCAGGAGTCAGTTGAAAAACAATCAGGCACTTGTCTGCCCAGTGAGAGGACAAAACATCATGTTGTTACTGATGGTTCAAACACTCAAGTATAAGTTGTACTGGAGGAGAAGGATTTTCTGGAATTAAAAATTAGAACACAGTTGGCGGAATTGACTGGCAGCTTTAAAAAACACGTTCTGACCTGTAACAAGCTTCATCTGTAAGTGCTTCATACTTAATTTACTGCACAAAGAAAAAATAATTTGCAATAATTAACTTGATTAAGACATACAAAAATAATAGATAACTCAATTGTTCCTTCTACAATTAAGAGTATACACCATATGAACGAGGTGTAGCTTTTGATGGTTACCTCTCTGGTTGACAGGATTGGTTCTGATAAAATAATTCAGGAAGCGGTGACCATGAAATTGGGCAATTCCTTTCACCAGACCACTGCTTGATTAGCACAGCATACAATTATTTTAAGCAGAATTTAAATGTGATAACATACATTGATAGCATGACATTGACAACCCATTGATTAACCCAGATTTCCAGTTGTGCATTCAACCCATTCAAATCAAAATAGACAAGGTTTCCATCTTCAACTCTGGATTATTGAGACTGCCATGAATCAGCTGATTGATGTCAGGATAAGATACATATGTACATCAGTTGTACATTATCAAAAAGCACTTAGAATTGCAATTTATTGTCATGATTTTTACAAAAATAAACTACAATGGAAAGTTTCATTCGTTGTCAAACCATAGGATGCCGCACAGTTTTTAGCCGCAGAAAGGTCCAGCTATGAATAAGGAGAAGTGCAGCTGACTGCTCAGTTGTCGTCAAGGGCAAATCAAAATCTTAGTATTGATTCAGAAGATATTCTTGCTGAAATACTTCCAGTTTCTATACAATGACTTGTCATAGCTTTTTCTGTGTCATCAGAAAAAAATAAACAAACAAACATTCAGATAACTTAATACAAAGACTTCCAAATTAATAACTTAAAACTGATATGCATTTGTATTTACAGATAACATTAACCAATATTTAAAAGATTATGAAGAGGTTACTCTGCCCATCTACTCTAAATTGGTAGAAGCTGGATAAATTTTCTGTGCAAACTTTTCCACTGCTATCAAGCATTTTAGTTTTGATATAATTCTGTGTCTTTTAAATTTTGAAGCCTATATTGACTCCTGGATTGGCTTTAACCTAGATATTCTCGTGCTGATCATCTATTGCACTCTTGTAGCTGATTAATCATTACTCACCCATGTTGAGCAACGGTTGAAAGAAGCATTGAGCATTGTAAGTGCACACAATGTACTATGGGTCAGGGACTTTAATGGTCATCACTAAGAGTGCTTTGGTAACACCACAACTGAATAAGTTAGCCAAGGCTTGAAGGCCCTAGCTGCTAGACTACAGCAGAAAGAATGGGAATTTACAGAATTTATCAGTTAACTGCCAGTCATCACCAACTGGGGCATTCTCCCAAGGAAATACTTCTATAATTAATGGCTGCTTACCAACCAATCAGGACTCTTGTGGAATATAATTTGTACAGATGAATGTGACTCAAAAGCTTCAACAGAAGGTGCTATACCTCCAACACATTGGTATGTCCAGAGGTTTGAAATTTGCAACCAGAATACAAATTCCTTCTATCTTTCATTCTAAACCATATCACTATATTGAGGGAGGGTACCCTATGTAATAAATAGATTATGGTTTTCTTACCTTGTGCAGCAGCAGCTCCACTACTTCAGCAATGGAGAGGCTGTTTATACTTGTTGGGACATTTTGCTATTTATGCCGATGCTTTTACCTTCTTTCTTTCACAATGCTACTATGTTCTACTTTAATAGGAAACTGAAAGTTATTTTCTGCCTCCAAAAATTATTGAGTACTGAGCTCAGGAGCCCATGAAGAAAATAAAAGGACAAAGAAGAAGATAGTTTATGGGCTTCATCTGTTTAATGTTAAATTAAACCAACTGGCTACAAATCACAAATACCACAAAATTGCAGAGCTGATGTTATTTATGCAATAAAATGCATGTTATTTACAAAATACCACCTCTGTCATAGAGGACTTTAAACATTAAAAAGTCAGAGGTCATGATTTGCATAAATGACAAAATCCAATTTGGCTTGTATAAAGGACATTCTTTACTCAAATGATATACTGTGGCTACAGTCTGTTTATTTTTGCTGCTGTACCTTCTCATGAGTAACACATCTTTTTTGCCAAGAACAGTGTGTATTTTATGTGGGCTGTACTAGAAGTGGCAGTCGTTGAACTAGATGCAATTTTGTACCTTTGAGGTTCTTGTCAAAGTGAACTTTGTAAGGTTAGTGCACTCTACTGTTCTTGTCCTTTAATTATAGAGCCAGCCTATGAAATTTGTAGAAGCATGATCATTACATTTTATGGGCTAATAACCTCAGTCTGTAATTTTACAATCTACAATATAAACTCAGAAGACATACAGTTCAAAATGATTAATTTATGGCAAAGCTAAACAGAGTTGGTTGCAGTGAAATTCTGTTTCATGGTTAGTTTGATAGTTATAAAAAAAATTCACTCATTATGAGTGATAATATTGCTGTGATATCCCAATTAGCATATGCTGTTGAGAAATATTCAGATATTGTTCATATGTGAACTTTGTCATCTTTGTTTGTAAATGCTTTGGGAAATTCATGCTTAAGAATGGAACAACTTTCTGCTTTTGGCAACAGGTCTGATCAGGAAGGGCCAAATCAAGTAAATTTTGAGGTAGATGCAGGTTAAAACTCAATTGTATCTATCCCAAGAACATCACTTCATACTAACTTCAAATAAAGAGTCTCCAACTTCAATTACAGGACATTTCATTTTCCACACAACACGTTGACTTGATCTTTCTGAATAAAATTAGCAAATAGTGATTAATGGCATTAGATTTGTACTGTGGTGTCATATCCTCTCTGGTTTTCATTTAACTGCCTGGATTAATCTAAGGTATTAAACAATATTTGGACAAAATAAAAAGGAAGACTTTTATCCCATTTGTCTGGACTGGATTCAAATAAAGATTGCAGAGGTGAAATGATAATATTCCATTAAGCCATTATATTTCCTTTCTTTGGTCAGTAAGCATTTAAGGGTTATGAGGAGAAGTCAAGAGAATGGGTTTGAGAAACATATCAGCCATGATTGAATGGTGGAGCAGATTCAATGGGCTAAATAGCCTAATTCTGCTCCAGTGTTTTATGGTCTGATGGTTCTATCATATCACCTGAAAATTATTTTCTAATATTTTGATTTGAATCTGAGCTGTTGTTATTTTGGCCTGCTGTGTTCATCCAGCTCTACACCTAGTTATCTCTTATTTCATCTTTTTTTCCTTGATTACTATCATATTAAAATGATTTTATCATAGTTATACAAAATTATAAAGGATCTACAATATCATATATCTTCAGGGGTTATAAATGAATATACATTTTTCCAGATGTTTTGTGGAGATTACAATTTTTGCTTTGCTATATTTTAGTATAACAGTAATTAATTAAATGGCTACGGGTAGTGGTGGCCAGGTAACCAATTCAGCAGCACTTTTACTGACGTTCTTGAACATGGTCCAATAACAATGGGGTAATGTTGAATTTATATTGCAACAGTAGGGAAATACTACAGCAAAAACACAAATAATGGAAGTGTAACAGAAAAAAAAATACACATTGTTAAAACCTTTGTCCTACATTCATCAGGTCAGATGCATAGGTACCAAACTTAAAAGCAAGGCAACAGTAGACCCTGAATGTAAACAAGAATATTCAGTAAAATCACACATTCTAAACAGAAAAGTATCCTAAAATGATTTGTTGTAAAGTACCTTTGAATTCTCCATCTGGTGTTGTTATATTTTAGTTGAACATAGTTATCTTAGTTTAAGAGGCAATAAAAACAAACTGTTTATCTACAAACTAACAAAACTAAAGAGATCAAAATTTAGCAAAGAATATGCAGATATTCCACAGGATTACATTTGGATACTTGCTTTTGCAGAATTCTGCAGTGCCTGAAATTTGTTATGTTTTATGCACAAAACATAATTTTTGACTTGGGCTACCAGCCAATTCTGAAGAGGAGTGCAAAAAGCTTCTTTTTGATCCATTAGTTAAATTGATATAGATTTGCATCTGTAGGAATCACTATTTGTTTTATAACGCAGATGTATACCTCTGTGTCAATGTCAAAAAATTGCAAATTCTTTCCCCGTCTCCAGCATTTGGTACGAGATTGTGTTAGAAAAGCATATTCTGGCATATATATTCAACGAACCTTAAATCTGTTAAGGGGAGCATTTAAATATCTATTGCCTGGTAAAGGTGTCCCCACAGCCTTAATAGAACGTATGACAATGAAGTTACACAAGATTCAATCAGCAGCCAAAGGAAGTTTACATCGGTCTATAATTGTGATAATTTGCTTAAGATCATAAGCTGCATTGTCTAAAAATATTCAGTTAGCAAATGAGATATTTTATTGCACAGAAAGCTGAATGAAAAATGCATTTGTTTCAGCAATGAAGGCAACGATTTCAAATAAATACCTCTTAGTTTACAGCTGTGCCTGAAATTTTGATCATATAGAAATCTACATTTGTGAAACTTTTTCATGACTTATTTCATTCTATTTTCTCCCACTATTCTCTAAATAACATCTTTGGTTTGCAAGCACCTTGAAGGAAATACTTTTGCACATTGGAACAAATACGTATCCGGGAAGTATCTCCTCATTAATGACAACTGATTAATTAAAAACTGTTGTTCTTTCAAGAAAATAACTATTACCACGGATTTTGCAAACAGCTAAACATTCCAGCTCTAACAATCAAGTAACCTCATGTACCCAGCGAAACACACTGTCCATATAACTGGTAGAATTAAACAAACGTTCTGGTGTGTATCCACTACAGCATTCCCTGTGGAAAGTCTTGCACCTGCGTGAAGAACTGAAGTATCAGATGTATTAACTTACTTATGATTAATCCAGTGGAAAATTACTAATTCCTGATAATTGTTCACAAGGTACTTTCTCTGCCTTTCAAGAGTTATCGCTAAAATGAATTGAAAAGTTAAAATCATCTTCAGAAAGACATTGGATAATGAAAATGTCGGATCTCTCAACATCGCTTAAAATTAGTTGAATGGCTTTATCTCCCTCTGACCTTGCTGCGTATATATATTGACTGTTATGCCACAATTCTACTTCGGATGTAACTCTTCCAGTGACCTCTGAAGGCTATGCTTATCTGTTCTGAAATCATATTAGATTCAAAACATTAACTCTATTTCTCTCTCCACAGATGTCACCAGAGCTGCTAAGTTTCTGTGTTGTTTCAGATTTCTAGCACTCACAGTATCATGCTGTTTCGAACACATTGGATGGATGTGAGACTATTGTATCTAATTGAAAAATTATGTCAGGTTGTTTGGAAGGTATCTTCAAGCCATCTCATAAGCTGCTGAATAGTGGGAGAAAATAGAATGAAATAAGTCATGAAAAAGTTTCACAAATGTAGATTTCGATATGATACTGATTGTGGATGATCAGCCATGATCATAATGAATGGTGGTTCAGGCTCAAAGGGCCGAATGGCCTACTCCTGCAACTATTGTCTATTGTCTAAATTCTGGACCAGACTTTCCACTGGCCAGTCATTGCTCTGATGTTGTTATATTATTTTAGTTAAACAAAGTTATCTTAATTTAAGAGGCAAATAAAACAAACTGTTTATCTACAAACTAACAAAACTAAAGAGGTCAAAATTTATCAATCTTAAATTAAGATAACTATGTTTAACTAAACTAATACAACACCAGAACAATGACTGGCCAGTGGAAAGTCTGGGCCAGAATTTAGACAATAGCGTAGTGAGGAGCTGAACAAAGGAATACTGCAGAAACCTCACTGCAACATATGCCAAGGGAATTGACAAAGAACTGAATTTTCCAATGAGCAATTCCTCTACACCTGCAACTTTCCCAAAGCCTCCATATAATCTTAGGTGGATGGGAGTTTGCTCACTGAGCTGGAAGGTTAGTTTTCAGACATTTCATCACTTTTTTATTTGAAAAAAATATACTTCATTCATAAGATGTACAAAAAATAAAACATATTTATACACCTACCCAGTCATGCAAGCCGCTCCGGGTTACCCAGGGGGGTACGTACACCAACTAAAGGAAAAAAACAAACAAAGAAGAAAAAAACAAAGCAAAGAAAATACCCCGGCAGTCGTCACCCCGCATAGTCCCAGTTGGCCCTCTGACCAGTTGGGGAAAGTGCCAGCTGGGTCCAATTACCAGATAGGGCCCTTTTTAATATTCTGGACAAGGGGTTTCATACCATGGTCTTACCCACCACGCCTTGGCAGCGGCTGCCCCAAGCTTTAGCGCATCCCTCAGCACGTAGTCCTGGACCTTGGAGTGCACCAGTCTGCAACACTCGGCCAGGGTCAGTTCTTTCAGCTGACAGACCAGCAAGTTGCAGGCAGACTAAAGAGCGTCTTTCACCGCATTGATGGTCCTCCAGGCACAGTTGATGTTGGTCTCGGTGTGCGTCCTGGGAAACAGCCCGTAGAGCACGGAGTCCCGCATCACGGAGCTGCTCGGGACAAACCTCAACAAATACCACTGCATCCCCCTCCAGACCTCCTGCGCATAGGCACACTCCAGAAGGAGGTGATCGACAGTCTTTTCACCCCCGCAGCCGCCTCGAGGGCAGCGTGCGGTGGCGCAGAGATTCCGGGCATGCACAAAGGATCTCACTGGCAGACCCCCTCTCACCGCCAGCCAAGCAATGGCCGCTTCATCACCGTTCTGGATAACATCAACAGTGAGCCTCCAACAAACACTGGTGTTATGTCCCGCTTTCTATTTATCTGGTTAGGTTCCCTCGGGTTGGTGATGTCATTTCCTGTGTTGGTGATGTCATTTCCTGTTCTTTTTCTCAGGGGATGGTAGATTGGCTCCAAATCAATGGATTTTGGAGCCAATCTACCATCCCCTGAGACAAATAACAGGAAATGACATCACCAACCCAAGGAAACCTAACCAGATAAATAGAAAGCGGGACATAACACCAGTGCTTTGTTGGAGGCTCACTGTTGATGTTACCTAGAATGGTGATGAAACATCTGGGAACAAACCTTCCAGCTCAGTGAACCAGCTTACATCTGGAACAAAATAAAGACCCACTCTCTTGTGGACCGAGAGGAGGACAGTGCTGTGTTGGAGGTGAAAGGAGGACATCGGGTTGGCTGTGCACCCTTGCAACCGGTGGATCTTAATGCTGGCTTTGGCCTAACACTGGTTCAGGGGAGCAGCCAACCTACAATGATGGCTGCGGCAAGTGCTTCTGCCCCAGGTCAGGGGGTCCGGAACACCATCCGTGTTTCCGTAAAGAAGGTGGATGAAGGTGCACCTGTGGACTGCACCTTCTTCGTGAAGAGGGTCCTGTTGGACTGTTGTGGGTTCGCTGCTGCTGTGGACATTGACTGCCTGCAGGATTTCCCTGGAGGAGGTTTTTACGATGTAACCTTCAGGAGTGCCAAGCTTTGCGAGCGCTTCCTGGAGGTTTTCAAGGAGAAAGGAGGTGAGGGCCCCCTCTCTGTATTGACCGCTGTCCTGCTGTTTGTGATGCCAGCACAGAGGAGCCGTATGGTGACTGTACACATGTACAACCTGCATATGCCAGCAGTTGATGTCCTGACCTTCCTTGGAAGGTACGTGAAGGTGGAAGGGGACCTAACTGACATCATGGACCCCTTCGGGATCTGGACCAGTAAGAGGCAGGTCAAGGTGACGCTGAGGATGGGCGCGGATGGGAACATCGTACACCCACCGTCCAGCTTCGCAATCGGCGGGAGCAAGGGCTACCTGACCTACGCAGGGCAACCTAAAGTCTGCCATGCCTATGGTAGGTCAGGTCACGTGGCGGCTGACTGCAAAGCCACCATCTGCAGGGAGGAGGGACACCTTGCAAAGGATTGCCCACAAGAGAAAAGCTGCAACCTTTGTGGGGAAGCGGGCCACCTCTATAGGGCATGCCCGCGGCGGGGGACCACCTACGCCCAGGTCGCTGGCAGGGGCAATGCGGGGCCAGCACCCCCGGAGGAGAGGAAGGCACCAGGGCCCTGCAAGGACCCCACTAATGTGCAGGAGGGCCAGGTCGTGCAGGAGGGCCCAGCCCCGCAGGATGGGCCTGAGGCCAGCAAAGCGCCCCTCCAGGCTCCGCTCCCACCCCGCCCCCGACAACCTGGAGTCGATGGAGGCAGCGAGAGGCGACCTGGGGAGTGAATGATGCTCCGGAAAGCGAGGAGGAAGGTGCGTCGACGGGCCCAGGAACCGCAACCATCAGGCGGGAAGAGGCAGCTACAGGGGGGCTATAAGAGCTCCTCTGACGAGGGGGATTCGGAGAGGGCCCACCTGAAGCAGAAGTTAAAGATCTCGAGGGGGAAGGAAAGCAGCACCCCGCTTCCAGGTGACGGGAGGCGTCCTGAGGCTCCCTGCGACACCCAGTCACGTGCCCCTGGGTCCCTGGAGGGCCCCCGGAACTTCCAGGTGGGAAGGAGGAAACAGCGCGTCCCCAGCCTGACCCGGAGCCGGACCCTCCTGCCTCCGCACCCCTGATGGGGCGATGCCACCCGGAAGGCAGCACGGACGGTTTCTGAGCCTGGAGAGCGTCCAGCAGTTAGCCCTGGCAATGGGCATGCAGGGACAGATGGAGGGGCTGGACCTTGGACTTGGGGAGGGTACTGCGGTCACTGCCCACAATGGGGATACGGGTTGCGAGCATTAATGTGCGCATCGTCAAGTCAACTGCAAGATGTGTGCCCACGTTGGCCTACCTGACCACCATCAAGGCGGACCTCCTGTTTCTGCAGGAGTGCGGGATACTGCGTGGGGACAGCAGGTGGGGGGGAGTCAACTGGACATCACATCCAGATTCCTGATGGGCACGGTGAAGGACGCCAAGCTGCTCGATGTCTTCAGCACCCTTGCAGACCGAGCACAGCGGAGATACACCTGTTCGCGGCCAGACGGGTCTATTCGCTCATGGATAGACTTCCTGTTTGTGTCACGGACGTTCTCGGTCACATCCACCGGCGTCGAGCCGGTGTTCTTCTCTGACAACTGCCTCCTGCTGGCCGACTCTCTTACAGGACGACCAGCCGGCCGGCAAGGGGACGTGGAAGTTCAACACGACTCTGTTGACCCCAGAGAACGTTGAGGAACTTAAGAGGGAGTACGCCTGTTGGAGAACCGTGAAACGCCTCTTTGAGTCTCCGGGCGACTGGTGAGAGACGGTGAAGGAGAACATCAAGAGGTTCTTTGTCCTCAAGGGTGTTCGGAAGGCATGAGAGAGGCGGGGAAGGCCGTCGCGACTCCAGAAAAGGGTGCAGAAACTGCTCCTTCTGCAGTTGATAAGGGTCGATGTCACGGAGGACCTCCGCAAGGTGAGGGGCCAGCAAGCCTCGCTCTTCGCCGCGGAGGCCTCCAGGATAATCTTCCAGTCCAGGGTCCGCTCCGTGGAGCAGGACGAGACGTGCTCGCGTTTCTTCTTTCAGAAGGTGCACAAAGAGCTCTGTGCTTAGCTGGCTGAAGGAGGACGATGGCTCGGTGCCGTCGTCTCAGCCCGACATTTTGAGGATCAGCAGATCCTTGTATGCCGGACTGTACGACATGAAGCCCACGGACAGCACGGCCTCTGAGTCGTTCCTGTCATCTATCACGGAGGTCTTAGACAATGTCATGAGGGAGTGGCTGGACCGCCGATATCCCTGGACGAGCTGACCAGAGCCCTCAAGTCCTTGGAGAGGAATAAGACTCCCAGGAGCGACGGCTTATCGGTCGAGCTGTATTCCGCTTTGTGGGACCTGGTCGGCCAGGACCTGCTGGAGGTGTACGATAGTGCGCTTCGGGCAGGGGAAATGTGCAAGTCCATGAAGAAGGGCATCATCACCCTCATTTATAAGAGGAAGGGGGAGAGGGAAGAAATTAAGAATTGGCATCCCATTTCACTATTGAACGTGGACTACAAAATCCTGGCCAAGGTCATAGCCAACCGGGTCAGGTCTGTCCTGGAGTCGGTGATTCACCCCGACCAAACCTGTGCTGTGCCGGGCAGGAAGATCGCTGAGAGCCTCGCGCTCATCAGGGATACGATTGCCTACGTGCAGGACAGGCGGGTGGATACCTGCCTCATCAGCCTGGACCAGGAGAAGGCCTTCGACAGGGTCTCATGCTTACATGAGGGATGTCCTCTCCAAATTGTGGTTCGGGGAGGGCATCTGCAATTGGATCCGGCTGCTCTACACCAACATCGTTAGCGCAGTCTCGATCAATAAGTGGGAATCGGACAGTTTTCCCGTCAGATCTGGAGTCAGGCAGGGCTGCCCGCTCTCTCCTGCCTTGTTCGTGTGCTGTGTGGAGCCCTTCACCGCATCCATCAGGAAGGACGTGAGCCTGAAGGGCGTGAGTATCCCAGGCAGTGGAGGCCTTCAGGTCAAGACCTCCCTGTACATGGACGACATCGCTGTCTTCTGTACCGATCATCGGTCGGTGAGTAGGCTGTTGGACATCTGCGGCCAGTTTGAACTGGCCTCGGGTGCTAAAGTCAATAGGGGTAAGAGCGAGGTCATGTTCTTTGGGAACTGGGACGACTGCTCCTTCATCCCCTTCACAGTCAGGACAGACTACCTGAAGGTGCTGGGTGTTTGGTTTGGTGGAGTTGGGGCGTGCACTAAGACTTTGAAGGAGCGTATCACCAAACTGAAGCAGAAGCTGGGCAGGTGGACGCTCTGGTCCCTCTCCATCACGGGTAAGAACCTGGTTGTCATGTGCGAGCGGCTTTCGGTACTGTTGTATGTGGCGCAGGCCTGGCCTATTCCTTGGACCTGCGCCGCTGCGGTCACTCAGGCCATCTTCCACTTCATTTGGGGGTCGAGGATGGACCGGGTCTGTAGGGACACCATGTACAAAGACCTGGAAAAAGGGGGAAAGGGCGTACCGAACGCCACCCTTGCCCTGACAGCTACCTTTGTGTGCGGCTGCATCAAGCTATGCGTAGATCCTCAGTACGCAAACACCAAGTGTCACTACTTACTGAGGTTCTACCTGTCCCCGGTGTTGCGAAGGATCGGCCTGGCCTCGTTGCCGCGGAACGCTCCGAGTAGCTGGACCGTCCCGTACCACCTGTCCTTCGTGGAGAAATTTTTGAAGGGAAACACCTTTGACCACAAGGCCGTCAGGCAGTGGTCAGCACGTAGTATCCTCGGGACCCTTCGGGAAAAGGAGAGGGTGGATCCCGTCATGTGGTTCCCCACGCAGACTGCCAAAGTCGTTTGGCAGAATGCCTCATCGCCAGAACTTTCAAACAAGCACAAGGACATTGCTTGTCTGGCGGTGAAAGTGGCTCTGCCAGTGAGATCCTTTATGCATGCCCGGAATCTCTGCACCACTGCACGCTGCCCTCGAGGTGGCTGCGGGGGGGACGAGACTGTTGATCACCTCCTTCTGGAGTGTGCCTGTGCGCAGGAGGTCTGGAGGGGGATGCAGTGGTATTTGTCGAGGTTCGTCCCGAGCAGCTCCGTGACGCGGGACTCCGTGCTCTACGGGCTGTTTCCTGGGACGCACACCGAGACCAACATCAACTGCGCCTGAAGGACCATCAATGTGGTGAAAGATGCTCTTTGGTCTGCCTGCAACTTGCTGGTCTGCCAGCTGAAAGAACTGACCCCGACCGAATGTTGCAGACTGGCGCACTCCAAGGCCCAGGACTACGTGCTGAGGGACGCGCTAAAGCTTGGGGCAGCCGCTGCCAAGGCGCGGTGCGGAAAGACCACCGTATGAAACCCCTTGTCCAGAATACAAAAAAGGGCCCTATCTGATAACTGGGCCCAGCTGGTGCCTTCCCCAACTAGTCAGGGGGCCAACTGGGACTGTGCGGGGTGATGACTGCCAGGGTATTTTCTTTGCTTTTTTTTTCTTCTTTCTTTGTTTTTTTCCTTTTACTTGGTGTACGTACCCCCGGGTAACCTGGAGCGGCTTGCATGACTGGGTAGGTGTATAAATATGTTTTAATTTTTGTACATCTTATGAATAAAGTATATTTTTCAAATTTAAAAAAAGTGACAATGTCTGAAAACTAACCTTCCAGCTCAGCGAGCAAACTCACATCCAGAACCGCAACCTGAGCTACAAATCTTCTCCAAACTCGCTAATCGTTGGTGGGTTGGGAGGAGGATGCAAGGCAGCTTCAGGGCAAACTAGAACACTTGACTGTGTGTGTGCAAACACATGGAAGATGCAATTTAACTTGGATAAACGTGAAGGTGTACAATTCAGTATGAAAACAAAAAGGCAGAGTATTATTTAAATGGTGCTCTATTGAGAATTGTAGATGTACAAACAGATCTGTGTGTCCTTGTACACCTGACAATGAAAATAGACAGAGTTGTGGCAAGCAATTTCTAAGGCAAATGCATTTTGGCCTAATTTACAAGAGGCTTTCAGTTATGAAGTAGAGCTGTCTTACTACAGTTATACAGAATCTTGGTAAAATCACACCTGGATTTTTGTGTCATGTTTTGGTCTCCCTACTGCAGATCGGATATGCTTGCTTTGTCAGAAATACAGCAAAGGTTCACTAGGTTGATACCAGCGATGGCAAGCTGATCATTTGAGGAGAGATTAGTTAACACAGAGGAGTTGAAACATAACTTTTAACAGGACAGACCGATTAGACTCAAGAAGGATATTTTCCCTGGTTGGAGTCCAGCATCAAAGATCACAGTCTCAGGATACAGATAGATAATTTAGGACCAGGATGAGGAAACATTTCTTCACTCAGAGATGGTCAACTTATGGAATTCATGATCACAGAAGGCTGTGAAGTCCTGGTCATTGAATATATTCAAGAAAGAGATTATTTGTTTTTAAAATTCTTAAGGCATAAACAGGCATAGAGAGAAAATGGGATTATGGATTATAAAGAGGATCAGCCAATATCAAATGGAATGGTGGAGCAAGCTCAAGGGGCTGAACGGTCTTACTCCTGCTCCTAATTTCTATGTTTATATCATCACTAAAGACTTCATAGTGTATAATTGTAGATTAGTCATTCCAGATTGCCTTTGGAGGGGATATTAGATTCCCTGAAATGATTCACTAGGGGTACCTAAGAATCACCAGCTTCTCTAGAAGTTATATTGGGGTGCATTGGAATTAATTCTGGCTGAGACAGATTTTGTGACAGCACTACAGTGAACAGCTGGAATTACTTTGGACAAGATACTGGACACCAGAAACAAAGGAAAATAATTTGCTGGCACAAGTGTAGGTGCAGGTTTGAATTAGTGGCTATGATATCCAGCCAATTCTGGGAATGCCAAAGAGGCTAAATCCTAATTAGGTACTTAGCTGCCTGTTATTGGAGTTCCCAGGTAGTGTGGGGCTGAAGATCCCACCTCCAAGTGCTACAGGCTAAACACAGGGCCAGAATTTCTTTTGTTCTAGGGACATCACAAAGAGTGGAGGCTAATATTGCGTCTAGCTGGGATCAATACGACAGTCATTCAGATAAGGCAAATACACTAAACATGCGTGTTGCCATCTGCAAACTGAATTAGCACAATCCCCCACCACTCAAATTATGATACTATATCTCACCCATTATCTTAAACTTAGTGGATTTTTTTATTCCTTATTGCATCATGCTTTTACATATTTTTCATATATAAATCAATGTAAGTGAGCAGTAGTACTTGTATGTGGTGCTCTGTTCTAACGGCACGGGCAAGGGAATGCATCCTGTGTATTCTATAATGATTGATAAACTGTAATTAGTGGTTAACTGTTAAACATGGGAATGTTGAATGATAGACAATATATACAAAGGTAGAGGTTTCAACTCATACCAAACTTTGATCTGTTTAAGGAAAATGGCTTCTAAGAAAAAGCGGAAGACAGAAATCCTGGGAAAGGACCTGAATAGTAAGATATATAATCTGCATGATTTTTATACAATGGAACTGACAGAGACTTAATTGTGTCAATTTGGGCTACATGAAGAAACAGTACTCAGAACAAAAGCACAGTAAACCAAATGCCACAATACCGTCCTTAGATTAAATAAATATTGCATGTATCAAAATAAATAGTAGGTAAAAAAAATTGAGTACTTGTGATTGAGTGATAGTGATTACCAGGTTGAACAATAACTGACCATGTATGAGACATTTACATACCAATAAAGATGAGGAACCTTTTTATTATATGAAGAGGCAAAGGTTGATTTCCAACAATTATTTATGAAGAAAACAATAAGCCTGCAGCTGGATCTAATTTTGTGAGTAACAGTGAGTTTATTAATAAGGTCTTCAGGTGCAAGATTGTGAAAGCACTTGAAAATTAAAGGTTCTGCACATTTGTAAACAATCAAAATGACACATTTCACCTTCAATTACACCAAGTGCATAATTGTAATGTTATTTATATAACAAGCCTGATCAGTCTGCTGTACCAGTATCTGATTTTAAAAACACCCAAAAAAACCATTGAAAGTAATCCCTGAAAAGGGGTAAGGCAGTGATAAACTGCGTTACTTCCTCCAATAAATGGGTCTGAATTGTTGAAAACAGAGTGCATTGTGTGGCAAAAACAGAAAGCACTGGAAAAACTCAACAGGTCTGACAGCATCTTTAGAGAGAAAATCGGAGGTCACATTTCAAATCCAGTGACATTTTCATCAAAATGAAGGCCTTGAAATGCTAACTCTGGTTTCCTGTCTGCAGATGCTGCTGAGTTCCTCCAGTACATTCAGATTTCCAGCATCCGCAGTTCTTTGTTTTTATTCTGAATTATATAAACTCAGTTTCCCAAATAGGAGACCTGAGAGGAGCCAGATGCAAATTCATAGTTGTCAATCAATTGGTATTGGTCATACCTCCATAGGCAGCTCACCCAATGCAAGGCACGAGTTAAAGGCCGCTGGATAGGGAATGGCTGAGGCGGCAATGACATTGAAGATGATTGATGGAATATAGAGTTGGGGAAGCACCTCTGCTTCTACAAAAATGATTTTTCATAGTTTTCATTTTCAAAAAGAAAACATTTTGACTTTGGTGATCTAACAATGAATGTGAGTAAAGAAGTCACAAATGGACAGGAGGCCCTTTATTTCTACATTTAAAGGATCCTCTGCCCATTTTAATTGTTTAAGGATAAACAGAAAATTCATATTGGATTGGATGTCGTGAGGTGATTTTAAGGCTTGCCATATTAGTTCTTGAAATTGGTCTGTATTATGTCAATTTTACACCTGCACAATAAAGTGAGTTGTATCATTTAAGGGAAAGTGTTCAATCTTGTCTCACCCTGCTTAAAGTAGTACAATTATTTCTGTAGCAATCCTATACTGAGAAATATTACATTAGTATTCCAAGTCTTGTGGCTTGTTTTCTGAGTGAGCATTTTATAGACTAGATTTTCATTTGAATTATTTACACCTATCTTGGCTTAGGTTTCATGTGGGAGATTGAATGAAACAGATTCCTTAGGAATATCACCTCAAATGTATCAGAGAAAATCTGCATTTAAATCATCCTCCCAAAGAAATGCTGGACTCCCTAAATGGACTACTGAAAGTCCATTACACCTCAAACTTCTGACATCAAGCAAAGTGGAGAACCTCTACTATTTTATTATCATTTCTAACTGAATCCATTTCAAATAATTACCAGTATTACATAACTGATAATAGTAATAGGAGGAAGTTGGTTCTAAGGTGTCATATTGAAGAGGCTATTTTATGCGCTGTTACTGAAGACTGGTGTATCCATCTCTTTATCACCAGCTGTATTTAATAAAGACTTCTGATGCCGATTTCAATTAGCTCAGCTCAAAGTATTGTTCTGTACTGAAGACAGGTTTGTCAATGAGAATCCTTTTATTCATGTAATGTAGAGGGGGAGGATGTCAATATTAACTACCAAGAAAGTTGTCATGACATTGTTGACACTGTTACCTCATTGTCAGAGACCCAGGCTCGATTCCAGCATTGGCTAGCAGGCTGCATAGAGTTTGCATGTTCTCCCCCATGTCTCCATGGGTTTGTGCCGGGTACTCCGGTTTCCTCTCCAAAGATGTGCAGGTTAGGTGGATTGACCGTGGTAAATTGTCCTGTAGTGTCCTGGGATAGACCGGTAATGCAGTAATGTGGTAATGCAGGCCTATAGTGATAGTATGAAGTTCTAGGTCGGAGTGGGATGTTCTTCAGTGGGTCAGTGCAGGCTCAATGGGCTGAATGACCTTTTCTGCACTGTAGGGATTCTATGATCTATAATTTCATCAAGTGACAATTCACCTCCTCAGTCCTTCTTACTTACAGCCAAGTATTGAAATGGTAGAAAAGGGGTCATGGCTATTTTCTTCAATCATGGCTCACAAATCCACTGTTTTTATTCTAGAAATTGAAAGTGGCCAACAGGCCAATAGGTACATTTAGGCCCAATAAGTGCCAAAGAACAAATGCGAGGAATTATTTTAGTTGTTATGATAAATCTGATGAAATCCTATATCATAGTATAGCTAGAGCTCCAAGCTGTGTTGTAGTTTACTGTATTCACTGGAACATTAAAATGAATTAGGGCCATGATGTTGCAAACATCTGAAAGTGAGGATGATGAAGCGAATCATGGAAGCAGGCCATTTGGCCCAAAACCAGACCCACCCCCTACCTTATAACTCTGCATTTGCCATGGTCAACACACCTAGCCTGCACATTCCTGGACACTCTGGGCAATTTGGCAAGGCCAATCCATTCAACCTGTACATCTTTGGACTGTGCGAGGAAACCAGAGAAAACACAAGCTGACACAGGGAGAACAGGCAAACTCCAGGCAGACAGTTGGCAAAGATTGGAATTGAACCATGTCCCTAGTGCTGTGAGGCAGCAATACTAGCCATTGAGGCACCATGCTATACCAGGGAGTGGGATCATACCTTCTGTCATACAGGGAAGAAAGAAATATAAGAAATTGAAGCAAACTATGAGGCACTTCAGATCTGTTCCACAACTCAATAAGTTCATAACTAACTTAACTATGACCTTAATTCCATTCTCCTGCCATCTCCATAGGCTTTTATGTTGATCAAAGAACTCTCCAACTCATCCATGAGTATATTCTATGACCTGACTTCCACTGGTCTTTTGAGTAGAGAATTCCAAAGATCATCTTCCATCCAAGAGAAGAAAGTCTTCCTTATGTCTGTTTTGTAGGCACCTCTTATTTTGAAGCTTTACTTCCTGGTTCTAGATTCTCCCACAAGGCAGAATATTCTTTGAGCCTCTACACAGCAAGCTTCCTCAGCATCATCTTCGTTTCATCAAGATCACAATTCATTCTCCTAAACTTCAGTGGGGATAGAATCAATTTGCTTGATAGTTCCTCATGCAACAACCCCTTCATTCCAAGAAATTGGCTAGTGAACTTTCTCTGAACTCCAATGTAAGTGTATCCTACTTTAAAAAAGTACTGTTCACAATACTGAAGGTAGCTTATACAGTTGTGTCAACAATTTTTTTGCTTTAATAGTCTATCCTCTGGCAATAAAGATCAGCACAGGTTGAGGAAAGCAAGCCTGCAGTGATACTGTGGTTAGCCAAACTCCACTGCTGGGAAAAGACAGGGCATTCCCCCAAGAGAATGTGGTAATTGCCAAGGTATAAGCAAAAGTGATTGAAGCAGGGCACAAGCCCAGTCCCCTTTACCAGGTGGATCTACAGTGTGACCATGTGTCAGGCCAGTCACTGTGGTGTCATTCCTACTCTACCTGTGAATGGGATTGACCCGCGCCTTGACATTAGCTTGGCATATTCAAAGGTAATAGCATCCCAGTGGTCTCTGAGAAGGCTGTGGAAGACAGGGAGACTGGACAGTCACAGGAACATATGCCTCACATTTTTATTCACTGTGTGGCCATGTGGTTTATGCCCAGACAAGTACAGCCAGTGGAGACTGAAATGGCACTGACAACAGAGGACCCTTTGGTCTGGCTATCTGACGTCTTTTTCAGGGGTTTAGAAGAACTTAAATCAATAGGTCTTCCTTGGGAATAGCCCAGCTGACTGGTCCAACATTAAAAACACCAACTCAGATTACTGAAACTGAAGCTGAGGCAGAAGCAGCCCCTGAGTGTTGCAGTATTAAAAAATAGGTGCTGATAAGGAAATTGAGAACTCCCCAAGAGACCTGCAAATGAGGGATGGACAATGATCCACCAGTATTTGTGCTGAGGGGTACATCATGAGGTTCTTTGAATATGTGTGTTCTACCAAAAATGCATTCCAAACTTCAGACTAGTAGCTGCTCCACTGATAGACCTATGACAGAGACATGTCAAATTGCTATTGAAAAATTGAATGTTATTTTAACAAATGAGTCTGAGTTTACTGCTTCAACCTTACAAAAAAAGCATTTAAAGTAGTTATCAATGTGAGTGACATCAGGCTAGAGGCTGTTCTCCCTCAGAAAGACTAATCTAGAACAAAGAGGCCAACAGGGTACCTATCCAAAAAAAAACCTAAGACATCAATTGTGGTACTCCACAGAGGAGAATGAATGCTTCAGTTCATTACTGGTTCTCAAACACTTTAAAATGAACATCCAAAATGGGTACAGAGAGACCACAGTGAATACTGACCATGACCTATTAACTTTTGTGGATATGTTTAAGATCCTAAATGCATGGTTATTCCATCAGAGTTTATTGCTTTAGTCATATCACCTGAAAATCATTAAGAGAAACTCAAATATTATTGCAGACACTAACCCCAAAACTTGAAGAGATTTGGTTAGAACTGAACAGTCAATATTGACCAACACTAAGTGAAATGAATGCGTGTGCGTGTGCGTGTGTGTGTGTGAGTGTGTGGTTTTAGACATTTAATTCTTTTTCACCCTTTCTACTGAAATAAGAAGAATCTAATTTAATTTGCCCTGTAGGAGATGTGTCATGACAGGAGTCAGAACAGAATGTACTATAAACATTTTGATTTGGAATTATGTTTTCAAAGAGAGCTGATCAAGACACAAAGTGTTTTTTGATGTAACTTAATGGGTGTCTGGAGAGAGTGATCCATGGAATGATACAGCTATAGATGCAAAAGGAACTTCAAGCAACAGCCCATCAAAGGTGGTAAGAGGTAGATCAAAGCAGATTGTACTGTGATCTCTTACGAAACAAAGGTAATGAGGGTTTGAACACATCTACTCAACAGCAAGCCTAACACTGCAGATTATGTCCCAACCTGGAGACACAAGTTTTCTTTTTTTTTCTGTTTTAATAATACAAAATGACAGGGGTTAAAATGCCAGAGTCAATGGTACTGGAGTGTGCTCATGGGACTGATCACCTTTTGTGTACCAGTCGTGGTTCAAGGGTTAGCATACAGGGAGGTCACAGTTGAAGAATGGTCCCCTAGTTATGCCTATGTTGCAAATAAAGAACCCCTCCCACGATGAGTGCTAGATATCAGCTACGTAGCAGACAGTAAGAGACAATAGATCAAATAAAGGACTCTCATCCTTACTGCTATATTACAATCACTACAGAGAGGAATTAGAAATGCAGAGTTTCAGCCAAACTGCAAAACAGAACATTGTGAAACCAATTGTTCAATTCCTAAAATCAATACTACCGGTAACCTTTACTATAATCGACATAATGTTCAGCTATCCACTCACTGCAAACAATTCAGAAACTCATTGATCCTTTTCTTTTAACTGTTATCGTTTTTCAGTTGTGTCTTCTTTCTAATTTATGTGGATGTGTGTTGCATTAGTATTTCTACTCAAGTTTAATAATTAATTTACTAATTCTTTCATGTTTAATTGGCTCATTTTAGTTAATAAGTTCATTTAGGTTCAGGAGTTCGGCATTCAAAATGGTACGGATCCTTGTAAATTTGCTTTTTATAACCAACTGAGGGCTTAGGCAAATAAAGAACAGTAGCTCTTTGTCCTTCCTTACCTGAGAACTTAACAGTTTGGGGTATTCTGTCATGAAAGGTAGTGAATTTGAGGAACCTCACTCAGGGTCTGGTTGTGAGAATTCCAGATGGAGATTCACAACCCTTTGACCACATGAGTATGGGAATGCACAGAAAAGTAGAGTTAATACAGCAGTTCTGTCATTATCTTATTGAATAAGGGTGCAGAACTGTGAACTAAGTGTCATTTAGCTTTCTCCTGCTCATAATTCTTATGTTCCTACGTCCCTTAGTTTGCCACAAAGAAAAGTGTAATTTAATTCGAATCAGAGAGTCATAGAGTCATAGAGACCAATAGCATGGAGACAGGCCTTTTGGCCCAAACTGGTCCATGCCAACCAAAATGCCCATCCACGCTAACTCCATTTCTCTAAACTTGGCCCATCTCCTTCTAAACGTTTCCTCTCCATGTATTTGTTCAAATGCCTTTTAAATGGTGCTAACATGCCCACCTCAACTGGAAACTTATTCCATATACATACCACCCTCTGTGCAAAAAAGTTGCCCCTCAGGTTCCCATGTATTCTTTCCCCTCCTACCTTGAACTGATGCGCTCCAGCCCTGGGTTCCCCAACCCTGAGTAAAAGACTGAGTGCATTCACCCCATCCATTTCTCTCCTGATCTTATACATTTCTATAAGATCCTCCCTCAATCTCCTACACAGTGGGGGAAGGGGAGATTTTGAGGCTTGGGGACCGCTTTGCAGAACACCTCCGCTCAGTTCGCAACAAACAACTGCACCTCCCAGTCGCAAACCATTTCCACTCCCCCTCCCATTCTCTTGATGACATGTCCATCATGGGCCTCCTGCACTGCCACAATGATGCCACCCGAAGGTTGCAGGAACAGCAACTCATATTCCGCCTGGGAACCCTGCAGCCATATGGTATCAATGTGGACTTCACCAGTTTCAAAATCTCCCCTTCCCCCACTGCATCCCTAAACCAGCCCAGTTCATCCCCTCCCCCCACTGCACCACACAACCAGCCCAGCTCTTCCCCCCCACCCACTGCATCCCAAAACCAGTCCAACCTGTCTCTGCCTCCCTAACCGGTTCTTCCTCTCACCCATCCCTTCCTCCCACCCCAAGCCGCACCCCCAGCTACCTACTAACCTCATCCCACCTCCTTGACCTGTCCGTCTTCCCTGGACTGACCTATCCCCTCCCTACCTCCCCACCTACACCCTCTCCACCTATCTTCTTTACTCTCCATCTTCGGTCCGCCTCCCCCTCTCTCCCTATTTATTCCAGTTCCCTCCCCCCATCCCCCTCTCTGATGAAGGGTCTAGGCCCGAAACGTCAGCTTTTGTGCTCCTGAGATGCTGCTTGGCCTGCTGTGTTCATCCAGCCTCACATTTTATTATCTTCCACTGTTAGTGTCTGCTTCCTACGATCAAGCCAATTGTGTATCCAATTTACCAGCTCTCCCTGGATTTAATTAACCTTTCAGTGATGCCTACTATGTGCAAACTTATCAAAAGTATAACTGAAATTCATATAGATGATGTCTATCGTCCTGCTCTCATCCTTCCTGGTCACTTCATCAAAGAGCCCTAACAAACTTGTAAGGCATGATCTTCCCCACATAGAACCATGATGACTACTCCTAATCAATCCCTGTCTTTCTAAATGAATACGTTATCTCTCTGAATCTTCTCAAGTAACTTACCTACAACAGAAGTTAAGCTCACTGGTCTGCAATTCCCAGGTTTTTCTTTATGGAGCCTCTTGAACAAGGGCACAACATTCACTACCTCCAGTCTTCTGCGACCTTGCCTGTGGCTAATGATGATGCAAATATATCAGCCAGGATCCCATAATTTCTTCTTTAGCGTCTTGCAGGGCTATGAGATATATCTGGTCATGACCAGGAGGTTTATCCACCTTCATACATTCTGATACCTCCAATACCTTCTGTACTGTCCCCAAGATATAGCCACTAACTTCCCCAAGTTCCCAAGTCTTCATGTCTTTCTCCACGGTAAACACAGAGGCGAAATATCCATTGAGGACCTTGTCCATCTCTTGGGTTGACACATACACGTCCACTTTGATTCTTGAGGGGTCCTATTCTCTCTCCAGCTATTGTTTTTCCTTAAATATATTTAAAGAAAATCTTTGTACTCACCCTAATCTTCTCAGCCAAAGTTATCCCACGTCCCCTTTTCACCCTGTTGATTCCCTTCTTCAGTAAACTCCTGTATTCCTTATATGTATCCAGGGATTCCCTTGATCCCAGCTGCCTATGCCTGAGCCATGCCTCCTTCTTTTTTTCTGGCCAAAGCGTCAAAATCTCTTGTCATCCAGATTTCCTTACTCCCGCCAACCTTGACCTTCACCCTCACAGGAACGTATAAACCTTGAGCTCTAGCTACCATAAAAGGCCTCCCACTTGCCAGATCTCCCTTTGCCTGCCAACAAACTACTCCAATCAACCCTTGCAAGCTCCTGTCTAATTCCATCAACATTTGCCTAGCCACAATTCAGAGCTTTGAACCCATGGATCAGTTTTGTCCTTCTTCAAAACTATCTTAAAATTAATACAGCTATGGTCATTGGTCCCAAAGTGCTCCCCTACTGTCACCTCAGTTGCTTGTCCTGCCCTACTTTCTAAGAGTAGATCGGGTTGTGCTCCTTACCAAGTAAGGCACTCTATATACAGCTTGAGGAATCTTTCCTGAACACATTCAGCAAATTCCACCCTATCTAATCCCTTACCACTATGGCAGTCCCAGTCTATGTAAGCAAAATTAAACTTCCTCACTATGGCAATCCTATGGCTCCTGCAAGACTCCACAGTCTCCCTGCATATTTGTTCCTCTAATTCCCATTGACTGTTTGGGGGCCTACAACTCCAATAACATCACCACCCGCTTCTTCTTTCTAAGCTCCACCCACAATGCCTCACTGGATGATCCCCCAGTCATTTCATTATCTCTGGCTTTGGCTGTGATACTCTCCTTAATCAAAAATGCAACTCCCTTTCCCCTCTTTCCTCCAACTCTGCCCCACCTAAAGCATCTGCACCGTGTCACATTAAGCTGCCAGGTCTGTTTGTCCATTAGCCGTGTTTCTATAATGGCTATAATATCCCAATCCCACATACTTATCCACCCCCTGTGTTTATCAGCCTTACCTGTCAGCCCTCTTGCATTGAAATAGATACAATTTAATCCAACAGGCATTGCTTGCTCTCTTTCCTGTTCCATCCTGTCCCGTCTCTTCAACTTGCTATTTCTGAATGCCTTCTGAATTCTGTATTTCCTTCCAGCGTCATACTTGCCTCCTTGTTATTGGGGATCCCACTCCCCTGCCAATCTAGATTAAACCATCCCTGTAGCGCTAACAAATCTGCCCCTCAGGATATCGGACACTTCCAATTCAGATGCAACCTGTCCCTCTTGAACAGGTCACCTCTATCCCATAAAAGATCCCAATGATCCATGATCCTGGATCCTTGCTCCCTGAACCTATTCTTTAGACTTACATTCATCTGCCATACCCTTCTGTTCTTACCCTCACTAGCATGTGGTTAGTGTGATTACCACCATCGAGGCCCTGTTTTTTTAAAATTCTTCCTCTCTCTTATTCACACTGCAGGACTTCATCCCTATTTCTATCAATGTCATTTGTGCCAATGTGCACAATGACTTCTAGCAAATCACTCTCCCCCTTCAGAACATCCTGCAGCTGCTCCCAGACAATCCAGCCCCTGATGCCTGGGAAGCAATACACCATCCTGGATTCTCGATGGCAGCCTCAGAATCACCCGTCTGTCCCCCTAACTATCAAGTCTCCTATCACTAAGGTCCTGTTGACCTTTACCCTTTCCTGCCATGCCCCAGAGCCAGTCTTAGTGCCACCAACCTGACTACTGCTGTTTTCTCACAAACGGTCGTCCACATCAACAGCATCCAAAATGGTAATACTTGCTTTTAATGGGATGCTCTTCTGCGCATCCAGCTCTATCTCTAGCGGCAGCTCACTAACATGGTCTTCCAGGAGGGAGATGTTCTGAGGAAGGGTCACCGGACCTGAAATGTTAACTCTGATTTCTCTGCCCAGATGCTGCCAAACCTGCTGAGCTTTACCAGCAATTTCTGTTTTTCTCCCAGGAGCTGCAGCTGCATGCACTTCCCACAAGTATAGTCATCAGGGACGATGGAAGTGACCCTGAGCCCCCACATCCTGCAGGAGGAGTATGCCAATGCTCTAACTGCCATCTCAAATGCCCTAAGATGAAAGATAAAAATTAAAAGGACTTTATCTCAGCTTATCTGTACTTTTTGCTGAGCCGCTGCTCACCAAAGCCTCTCAAACCAATGCCTTACTTCTCACTCAGCTCCTAACAAGTTTTCAACAGCATATGCCTCTCCCCGTTTTTTTTGGGCTAAAGAAAGATGGAGGAGGGAAACACTACAGTGATGTAATCTTTGGGATATATGCACTGTTTGATACCACATCCATTACAATCCACTCTTCAGTGCAGGTGACTACTTCCAGGCTCTAATATATACACTAAAATGATGCCTCTCCCTCTCAGTGACCCTCTGCTGAACACTGTTCCTCCTCCTGAACACGGGGGCTGTTGTCAGACAATCTGCTCTTCAGAGCTGGTAACTATTTCCAGGTGCTAAAGTATGCACTGAAGGGACATCTCTCCCTTCTAGTCATTCTCTCCTAGGTCTAGTTCAAAGATATTTTTAAATTGATTCTCTTTTTCTTTACTTCTCATGGGCTTAAGTTGCAGACCATAATACTTAATCACTCTATGTAAATAAAGCCATTCTTTACCATCATGGAGTTGTTGCCATAACAAATATTCACAACATTTCAAGATCACAAATGAAACACTGTGTAATCGCTGAAATTTGGGAATTGATAGCATGGATAATGGAGGAGCCAGGTGACCAGGTACTGCATAAACTGCATTCGCTTTCTTCTCATACAGATGCATTAGGAACAGAGGAGCTCAGCTTTACTTCGCTAGTGAGCCCCGAATAATGTTGTTGGACACTTTATTAGGCTCAGAGGCCAGAGGACTCAGACAGGTTAATCTGACACAAATTAGTATAAAAAAAAGACATGTATTTGGCAAGTGCATACTGCGAGATAGTGACAAACCACAGCCAGGTGTTTTAAGGGAACTGCCATAAGCCTTAGGAGACAAGTCGAAACTGCAAGAGTTTGAGATTATAAATATTGGTCATAACATGATGTTCAAAAGTAAGAGGCTTGTAGTTGGCTCAAAAACTCACACTATTTGCCAAGGCCTGAAGACCTAAAAGTAGGGTACAGGCAGCTAGAATACGAATAGGCTGAGAAACCTATAATCAATCCAGGCTTGCAGATATGGAGCTATCTTTGGAAATATTTTAAAAACTGGAATGCTAATCCCACTTATTCATCTGTCACTTAACCTATGGTACTTGACAATTATGAAGTCTCAAGTGACCCTTCTTTGCATCCAATGAACTGTAACTCTTTATGTGCAAGCTATCGCATCACAAAATACTACACCCTGTTTGATTTTCACTTGAAACATGACCCTTTGATCAAGCTGGGGCTAGTTAGCATTATCATTCAAGACAGAGGATAATATGCTCCTGTACATCATGTTTTCAATTATCACAGAAGCATTTATGAAACTTAAGCATATGGCAACGACAAGTTTCAGTAATTCCTACTTCCCTACACCTATTCTCTTAATGAGACTAATGAACTAAATCTAATGAACTATTAAAAATGAAAAAGTCATTAGGATTTAATTGAATTAAGGAATGTAATAACATTCCATTTTTATTTTCCATTACATTCATTTTTTTTATATTCATGAAATTGTAACTATTACAAAGTGTAACTTTAAAAATTATTATGTTTAATCTACATTCATCACTTTCTCTATGAGCAATGAAATAAATAAAAAAAACGGGTTTTCTTGGACATTTTAATGAAATTCATAAACTAATTGTTTCTCAGGAGTCCAGTGAAAATTTATTTTGAAACTAGGTGAGCAACCTCCACATGCAAATGTTATCAGGTCATCCATGAAGTACATCTGAGTGGTAAGTTATTCTTGTAGTCCAATGGAGCTAAATTGGTAATAAAGTTTGACTTTATTAGAGCCACTTGTAAATACAGAGTTCAGCATTACTCCAATTTATGTAGCTCTCTCATCCTTCCCCTAATCAGCCTACAGTTAAGACTAGCAGGTATAAACTAAGAGAAAAAAGAACGGTCAACTGCAATTATGTCTGTAACTTGACAAAAGCTTTTGTAATCTCCACTTGGCACATATTGGCAGATTAAAAATGTTGCCTTTTAAGTCACTATTAGGGCAGAATAAATGCCCATGAATACATTTTGTGGCTAATGGCAGTGCTCCTGCCAGTAAAATGAACAGTTAATCTATTAATGCCTACATAAGGGAAATTACACAACCCAGGATGAGATAATTGTGGATAGAAAGGTCATTTTCATTCTAAACCTGATGTATTTTAAAATAAAATACTCACCATCAAATTCAGAAAAAAGTTCAAGTCTCAAAACCGTAATAATCTATGACCAGGAGTTATGTTTTCCAGAGTCAACCACAGGAATAGGTTCACTTTTCCATAAATTCATGACAACTTCCCTTTTTTAACAGAGGCTTTGGATAAAGACCAATTAAGACATTAACCTTGAAATTATGCGGCATGAATATTAGTACATGAATGCTTCATGCAGTCATATAAAATTCCTTTGTCCATTATTTTAACAGAAGCATTATTTTAAATGAATTAATGCCTCCATTTAAACTGTGGATATAGTAATTTCAAATGAACATATTAAGCATTCATACACTAATATTCCCTCAGTGTAATTTCATGGCTAAAGGGTTTCCTAAGCTAAATACACATCAGTACATATTGAGCCGTGTTACTGATTTAAGTAAAACAAATTTGAACTTTTTGAAAACCAATAGTGATCTTTTAAAAAATTCAGAATTTGATTTTTCAATTTAGTGAACAGAGATTTCCAAATAAAAAGTGAAAGAACTGCGGATGCTGTAAATCAAGAACAAAAAACAAATTTGCTGTGAAAGCTCAGCTGGTCGGTCAGCATCTGTAAAGGAAAGAGAGAGTTAACGTTTCTGGTCCGGTGACCCTTCCTCAGATTTCCACATAAAACCTTGTTCTCAGGGCATATCTAACTGAGCAGATTAAGAGGAATGAGTGACTCTAATGAACTTAGATTTTCAAAAAGTATCAAGAATGACCCACATAAAGGGTGACTATAAAATATTTAAGGATCATGGGATTTGAGGTAAAATTTAAGCACGGTTTGAAGATTGATTAATGGACAGAAACAAGGAGTTGAAGTAAAGGGATAAAAAGGTGTGGAGCTGGATGAACACGGCAGGCAAAACAGCATCATAGGAACAGGAAAGCTGACGTTTTGAACCTAGACCCTTCTTCAGGAGAAGTAAAGGAATCATTTGCCATTTGGCAGGCTGTTTGGACTCCAATTATTAACAACTGTAGTTTTCAACAATATCTCTAGCCTAGATGAGGGAAATCCTGTGTAGTTAATCAAAATTTGCTGATGATACAAGCGAGCTCAAGGAAGATCATGAAATAGCTGCAAAGGGATATTGATAGGTTATGTGAATTGGGTAAAACCTGACAGATGGAATGCAATTTGAAGAAGTATGTATTTATCCAGTTTGATGGACAAAGTGGAAAAGCAGCATAGTTTTTATTTGGTGAAAGAATGGTAAATACTAGTATTCAGAAAAAACATGTGTTCATGGATACCAATCAGAGAAAGCTAATATGAAGGTTGAGAAAGAATTTTTTTTAAAAAGCAAATGGTATGTTTGCTTTTATCCAATGGGTTTGGAGTATGAATGAGCAAAGTTTTACTACAGGTACCTATAGCCGAAACTTGGACAAATCTAGAATATTATTCAAAGTTTTGTCAACCTTACCAAAGGGAGGGAACATTTGTCATAGGGAGAGTGCAGCAAAGGTACACTGAACTGGTTGTTGGAATGAAAGAATTGCCTAATGAAAAGATTTAAGTAAAGCAAGGCATTATATTGCACAGAACTTAAAACAATAAGAGCTGATCTATTTTGAAACTTATAAATCCTTAAGGTGCTCTATTGGGTAGATGCAGATAAGATGTTTCTGATGGATAGCAAGTTTAAAACTGGAGGTTACTCTCAGAAGAACGAGTCAGCTATTTATGACTGAGTTGTGGAGTAATTTCCTGTCTTGATACTTTGTGAATTTTTGGAATTCTTCACATCTGGAGTGTATGGATGCTTAGCCATTGAATATATTCAAGATAAAGATCAATACAACGTCTTATTTAATCAACAAAATGGCCAACTTGTTTCTCTTTATTACTGTTTTCGAGAACAAAAGATACCCTCACCAGGTTGCTTCAATAAACTCAAAATTAACTAGTTTATTATAAACTAACTTGATTTTTAGGTGAGTGGCAATACAGGCTATCAATTAAGGTACCAGACAGACTTAAACTACATCTCCAAAACAATACAATACAGGTTCAAAAACATGTCATGGCTTCAGAAAAAGAATGCCAGAAATTGAACAATCCCTCTTTAGGTCAATGGTAGGATTCAGAAGTTAAAATGTGTTTACTTCTCATAGCTCCTTTGATTACCTGTCAATTAGATTAAATTATTGTCCATTGAAGAATGCTGGAAGATCTTCAGACCAGATTTCAGATTCAGATGGGAAAGAGTTAATGAGTTTTGTGTTTGAGACTTTGTTGAGTTGCAAACTACTTCATTAACAGAACAATCATGCAGCTGGTTTTATTTTAAGGTTTGTCTCTTACTGATTCTCTCCAAGGCTTTCAACAATGTGCGCATCTATATCAGTGAAAACTCATATCACTATAGTCCAGAGGCTGTTAATAGCCTACAAACAGTCCTGATCCTAGGGTTTTGAAAGCCTGTTTGTCCAAGAATTAAGAGTTATAAAATTCACTTTATTCTCTCTCAAATGATCCAACAGATTACTTTCCTAAAAGTACTTGCTTTTCCAATAAAGAACAGATAATCTGTAGATCTGCTTGACCTTTTGATCTTTTGCTTCCAATAAATCACTTGATAAAATCTTTTCCTTCCAGAAATATCCAAAAAGTTTCTTATTCAAGTTTCTCATTGCACTTGGAGTCATAGGGCCATGAAAGTCAACAGCTCCAAAAATGGCCATTCGGCCCATTAAAGCTATGCCAGTCAAAAATGGTGACCTATATCCCATTTCCCAGCATTTGGACCATAGCTTTGAATGTATTGACATCACAAGGGCACATCTAAATACTCTTTAAATGTTATGAAATTTTCTGCATCTACCACTTCGACAGGCATAACAGCCAACCAAGGAACAATGTCAAATAAGCTTCCGAAATTCTATCCATGGCACCCAAGCATATCAAAAAAATTCCAGGAAGTATCCACAATGTTATAGTTTGCAAACTCCATTAGGATGGAATATGTAGTCAGCTTGACACACCACATATATGCTGTCAGAAAAGTTAAAGCCTTTACCTGCATCCATGCGACTTTTTAAATTCATTCATGGCATTTGGGAATTGCTGGTTGGGCACCATTTATTGCCCATCCCAGGTTCAACTCAGGATGGTGCCTATGAAATTGTTGCAGACCATTCGGTGTAAGTGTATACACAGCATTGTTAAAGAGTGAGTTCAAGGATTTTGACCCAGCAATACTGAAATTATGTTGATATATTTCAAAGTCAAGTTAATGAGTGGATTGGAGGAGAACCTGCAGGAGATGGAGTTTTTTTTTGTGTGCTGCCCTTATCATTCTAGATGGTGGGGTTTATGAGTTTATAGAGAATACTGTCCATTGCTATTGAATATCAATAGTGGAGGATATAAGTGTGTTAGTTTACAATATTGTGGCGTTGCAAATAATTAGCAATGTAAATAAACTTCATGACATTGGTCTCAATAAGAACTAGCTTTCATGGATATGTTACATAGGCTAACGAATAGAAAAACACAAAGTGCATCAATGACAACAGAAATTATAACTCTTCCTCATACACAATTTTGAAAGGAAAAACATGTAACCCAAAGGTCTGCCTACCAATAGTCATTGTCTGAATGAAACTGCTGTCTAAGCACATGGATTAATTGTTTCCACCTATGGTAAATGAAGGTGCCTTAAGACTTATGCACCCACAGTCTTCAGCAATGAGGCAGAATCAAACTTGTGACAACCCTGAGATCAACATCAGAAATTTCAAACCATTATTTTTGACACATATACACACAAAATAGTGAACCCACATAGCATTTATACAGCTTAGTCAATACTTTCATGCTATAAGTCTTTGTCACTGACATTTTACTTTCACCTACAATCTGCTTTGCTTGCATTACAAGGTAGGGAATTCTTATTTAAGAGTTGTATGCTCATTACACTGCTAACTTTCATTTATTCCAACTGTATAAATCTCTAGTTTGCATGTTCATCTAATCACACCTTCTCTCACTCAAATTGCTTAGAATAAAAATCAGCCAGCTATCTTGCCCAGATGGAGCTACATTAAACATAAAAAAATTAAAAATGTGTAAATTAAAAATGAGTTTTAAATAAATATTTGTTTATGTTTTACTTTTATAGATGCACTTTAATTTTATGTCCTCTGTGCTACATCCTGTTTTCAGATAAGAGGACAGACAGGCAACCTGTTGATAAGATTCCGGTAATTGCAATTACATGACTGGTCACTAGTAGGTACACAAGAGTGGGACAGTTATCTTAGTCTACTAGATTTCATCCCTTCCTTATTTGGAGAAACCTTCAAACCCAATCTGCACACAATCATGTAGCTTTGCTGATGACTGTATTGGTTACCAATCAACATTTTAAATTGGCATTTCACTTGAAATGAGCTAACATGTTTACATTCTGAGGGGAATGGGGTTGTGGTCATTTGCATTGACCGAGCAATTCTCATTATAGGTTTACAAAGCTTTAGTAATGAAGAAAAATCACCTCAATTGTATTTTTCCATACTCTGACCAATAAAATACTTGAGGGGAGTCTTGGTTCATTTTGCTAGTGTTGACTAAATAAGTAAACATGAATAAAATTGTAAGAGCAAGTGTAATATGTTAACAATAGAAAACACTCTAAGCACACAATAAGAGTGGTGTGTACCATTTGGACACACTGAAGCAACTTGCCAAGCATCCATGAATAGGACCTGGTAAATCCATGTCCTTTCCCACCTGGAAGGTTAAGGGTAACAGACATAGGGAAACTTGCAAATACTCTTCCAAGCCCCACCCTATACTGACTAGGAAATTTACAGCTATTCTTTTACTTGAGTCGAAGTATTGCAAACTCTGCCCTATTACACTATAGGTTTAACTGCATCATCATGACAGCATCATTTCAAGAAGGTCATAGAGCTGCACAGCATGAAAACAGGCCCTTTGGTCCAACTTGTCCACGCCGACCAGATACCCTAAATTATTCTAGTCCCATTTGCCAGAATTTGGCCTAAATCTCTCCAAACCCTTCCTCTTCATTTATCCATGCAGGTGCCTTTTAAATGTTGTAACTGTACAGCCTCCATTACTTCCTCTGGCAGCTCATTCCATACACGCACCGGGCTCTTCAATTGCAATTAGGCATGGGCAATAAATGCAAGCATTGACACTCACAAACCAGGATCGTGTGACAAAAAAATACTGTAACACACTGGCTGCTACATACCTTTATCATGGGATGGATCTTCAAAAGCTGGATGGATTCTCAGACCTATAGCATGGCATCAAGCATTTTGATGATCTTTCCTTCCACCTTAATTTTCTACTGGTAAAACCACTAGTTATAATAGTTCCATCATATTAAAAAAAAGCTTGAGAATCTCATTAGCAGGAAGTAGATAATTTTAAGGCACATATTTACATGATTTCCTTATTGGATTTTAATTTGTGAAGAACAATGGACATTATTTCCTTTTGGGAAGAGAGAATCCATGCCTCTTAATCTTCTCTCGTCTAAACAAAAAGTAGTTTGAGAGTGGACTAATGGCAAATTATCGATAGTAAAGAGACTCGAGACAGCTCTGGTGATTGTCACTCAAACCCACTTCGACTGTGAAATGAGTGTTGTCAATTTGTAGTTTAACTGTAAGGTGGGACACCCTGACTCCCAAAACTCTAAACACAATACTGACATTGAGTAATCACACAGTTTTGTGCTTTACTTTGCCTGGTTCACAGAGCAACTCTTGCATTGAATATCAAATAGAGATTTCAGCCTGCTTCTCTGACTGCTGCATAGCAAATTATTACAGGGCTAGAAACAATGGGAAAAAACGGAAATAAGTCATTCCACTACTAAAATTCTGAAATCATTTGGATCAAAATAATATTCATAATTTACAAGAAAAGCTCATATGTAAGTACAGTAAAATTAATCAATTAGCAGAGCTAGTCACCTAAATTAAAATATGTCTCGCATCTGGAGAATGAATTCATATTAAGAAAAATGTAAGAATGTCTTTTCTCCTCAATAAATTCTCCATAACTAGTAAATATTCATGTCCTGGTGATGTAACTCTTCATTGGAGATAATTTATGTTTCTTTGGGATTCTCAATTCAGTCATTTTGGAACTTGGAAAGGATGTGCCCACTAGCCACATCTTTATTGATTTACAGAGCAGACTACACATCCTTCCATAATCCAGTCCCATCAGCGTGAATTCATTAAAGTTTCTTTCTCTTCTTAAGTACTATAGTCCTCAGCACCATGAACAACTTCCTCTCATTGTCCCATTACAGTGGCTGAATCTTCAACCAGGGTGGTCCCATTTTCTACCACTCCATCCTTTTAGTCTTTACCTTATCCTCACCATTGAACACCATGGGCGGATTCTTTCTTTTGGCAAAGTGGAACTTGAATTGAGTTTGGTAGAGTGATTCTTTCCACCAGGTTGAGTGAATTTTCTTGCTATATCTTACCAAAATGGCTGCTTTAATTGCCGTTTGAGCCCTTGTGGTGAGAATCACTCCATATCTCTGACTCATCTTACCATGCGCCCTTCCCAGAACAACCTTGCCGTTCGCCAGATTTCTAAGATTTGAGTGGCGTCCTTGCCACTGGAACCATATTTAATGATCCATTGTGTACCATAGCCTGTTATTGTGGAGCTGCCTGGAAGGTTCCTGACATTTGCTCCCAGCATGGCTGTAAGTAGGGTTCGGCGGGGTGGGGGGGCATGCTTACCCCACATTGTGGGCAAGGTACTGGATCTCCCACTGGATGGATTGCTTTATAGGCTGAATTTTCTCTTCTTCCAGGACTAGCAGTGGGGGTCTCAACATGAGACTGTGCCACCCATGTTGAAGTAATCAGCTATCTGGAAAAATGCTCAGCATTGTAAGAAGAAGGTCAATGCTCTTCTTCACTCTGCCAGCTTACGTACTGCAATTTCTCTATGCATTCTATCTCTATTATTGGACCTCACTTTCACAAAGACTAATGCTGGACCACTTTCACTATTACAAGCAACATATTCCCAATTAGGCCCTGCCACAGCTAACCCCGCACATCCTCCTTGTGCCAACCCATTTGTTAGAGAAGCCTCCCGCATGCACCAAAAGTAATAGCTGCACATTCACCTTTGCGTTCCATAATATCTGCCTTTTTCTCATTCCGAGGATAAAACAGCCCATAATAGGGCAAGAAGAGCCAAGACAGATGGAGTTCAGCCTGCCATTCGGTTCCTCATTCATTATGAGGTGAGGATCCTGACTCTGGCCACCTGCAGCAGGACCCAGGCTGGTATGAGAAGCTGCCCTTGATTTACTGTATAAGATAACAAAGTGTGAAGCTGGATGAACACAGCAGGCCAAGCAGCATCTCAGGAGCAGAAAAGCTGACGTTTCGGGCCCAGACCCTTCATCAGAGAGGGGGATGGGGAGAGGGTTCTGGAATAAATAGGGAGAGAGGGGGAGGCGGACCGAAGATGGAGAGAAAAGAAGATAGGTGGAGAGTAGAGTATAGGTGGGGAGGTAGGGTGGGGATAGGTCAGTCCAGGGAAGACGGGCAGATCAAGGAGGCAGGATGAGGCAGTAGGTAGGAAATGGAGGTGCGGCGTGAGATGGGAGGAAGGGATGGGTGAAAGGAAGAACAGGTCAGGGAAGCGGAGACAGGCTGGGCTGGTTGGGATGCAGTGGGGGGAAGGGATGAGCTGGGCTGGCTTTGTGATGCGGTGAGGGGAGGGGAAGAACTGGGCTGGTTTTGGGATGCAGTGGGGGAAGGGGAGATTTTGAAGGTTGTGAAGTCCACATTGGTGCCATTGGGCTGCAGGGTTCCCAAGCAGAATATGAGTTGCTGTTCCTGCAACCTTCGGGTGGCATCATTGTGGCATTGCAGGAGGCCCATGATGGACATGTCGTCTAAAGAATGGGAGGGGGAGTTAAAATGGTTCACGACTGGGAGGTGCAGTTGTTTATTGCAAACCGAGCGGAGGTGTTCTGCAAAGCGATCCCCAAGCCTCCGCTTGGTTTCCCCAATGTAGAGGAAGCCACACCGGGTACAATGGATACAGTATACTACATTGGCAGATGTGCAGGTGAACATCTGCTTAATATGGAAAGTCAACTTGGGGCCTGGGATGGGGGTGAGGGAGGATTGTGGGAGCAAGTGTAGCACTTCCTGCGGTTGCAGGGGAAGGTGCCGGGTGTGGTGGGGTTGGAGGGGAGTGTGGAGCAGTCAAGGGAGTCACGGAGAGAGTGGTCTCTCCGGAAGGCAGACAAGGGTCTGGATGGAAAAATAGCTTGGGTAGTGGGGTCGGATTGTAGACGGCGGAAGTGTCGGAGGATGATGCGTTGTATCCGGAGGTTGGTGGGGTGGTATGTGAGAACGAGGGGGATCCTCTTGGGGTGGTTGTGGCAGGGGCGGAGTGTGAGGGATGTGTTGTGGGAAATGCGGGAGAGGCGGTCAAGGGCGTTCTCGACCACTGCAGGGGGGAAAGTTGCGGTCCTTGAAGAACTTGGACATCTGGGATGTGCGGGAGTGGAATGCCTCATCCTGGGAGCAGATGCGACGGAGGCAGAGGAATTGGGAATAGGGGATGGAATTTTTGCAGGAGGGTGGGTGGGAGCAGGTATATTCTAGGTAGCTGTGGGAGTCAGTGGGCTTGAAATGGACATCAGTTTCTAGCTGGTTACCTGAGATGGAGACTGAGAGATCCAGGAAGGTGAGAGATGTGTTGGAGATGGCCCGGGTGAACTTGAGGTTGGGGTGGAAGGCGTTGGTGAAGTGGATGAACTGTTCGAGCTCCTCTGGGGAGCTAAAGGCAGCACCGATACAGTCATCAATGTAACAGAGGAAGAGGTGGGGTTTGGGGCCTGTGTAGATGCGCAAGAGGGACTGTTCCACGTAACCTACAAAGAGGCAGGCATAGCTTGGGCCCATGCGGGTACCCATGGCCACCCACTTTGTCTGTAGGAAGTGGGAGGAATAAAAAGAGAAGTTGTTGAGGGTGAGGATGAGTTCGGATAGGCGGATTGGGGTGATGGTGGAGGGGGATTGGTCGGGCCTGCAGGACAGGAAGAAGCCGAGGGCCTTGAGGCCATCTGCATGAGGAATACAGGTGTATAGGGACTGGACGTCCATGGTGAAAATGAGGAGTTGGGGGCCAGGGAATTGGATGTTCTGGAGGAGGTGGAGGGCGTGGGTGGTGTCACGGATGTAGGTAGGGAGTTCCTGGACCAAAGGGGAGAAAATAGAGTCCAGATGGGTGGAGATGAGTTCGGTGGGGCAGGAGCAGGCTGAGACAATAGGTCGGCCAGGGCAGGCGGGTTTGTGGATTTTGGGAAGGAGATAGAAACAGGCCGTGCGGGTTTGGGGTACAATGAGGTTGGAGGCAGTGGGTGGGAGGTCCCCTGAGGTGATGAGGTCATGGACGGTGTTGGAGATGATGGTTTGGTGCTCGGGGGTGGAGTCATGATCAAGGGGACGGTAGGAGGAGGTGTCGGAGAGTTGGCGTTTGACCTCGGCAATGTAGAGGTCAATGCGCCATTCTACCACTGCACCTCCCTTGTCTGCGGGTTTGATGGTGAGGTTGGGGTTGGAGCGGAGGGCTGCCCATTCTGCAGGGGAGAGGCTGGAGTGGGTGAGAGGGGTGGAGAGGTTGAGGCGGTTGCCAGGATCCCCTGAGAAAAGGCTAAACAATCGGTTCGACAAAAATCTGCTCACAACTCTGGTAAACTTTCTGTCTATGTTAAGTGGCTTGGCATAACTGCAGTAATGTAAGGCAGGTATTTCTAGCTGAGGAGATAAAGTGAAAAATTCAATGCAATGTAAGGCATGAAGCAGCCAGATAGGCTCAGAGTGAGTGAGTGCACTGACAGTGAGCAAAGAGCCCAGAAGTGCAGCCCGGCCCAGAATATGAACTGGGTACACATCCCTAAGCACAATGTGACCTTGCTGGTGCATTGCAATAATAATTTCCAGTACAGCCCAAGGTAACGCATTGCTATGTTGAAGCATCCTTTAAGTGGATTGGAGATAAGACCCTAAGACCTTAAGACCACAAGAAATAACAGCAGAATTAGACTGCTCAGTCCATCAAATCCGCTTTGCCATTTGATTAGTCTCGTGCCATCTCTCTGTAGCCTTTGATCCCCTTTACTAGTCCTCTATCTATTCCTGTCTTAAATACTTTCAATGACTTGGCATCCACAGTGTTATGCAACAACGAGTTCCACAGATTCACCCCACATTCTGTTTGAAGAAATTCCTCTACATCTCAGTTCTAAAGGATCGTCCCTTCACTTTGAGGTAGTGCCCTCAGGTCCTAATCTCTCCTAATAGTGAAAACATCTCTCATCCATTCTATCCAGGCCTCTCAGTATTTTGTAACTTACAATGAGATTTCCCGTCATTCTTTTAAGCTCCACAAAGTACAGACCCAGAGTTCTCAGGCGGTCTTTAGGTGACAAGCCCTTAATCTCTGGAAGCATTCTTGTAAAGTTTCTCTGGATCCCGGCCAATGATGGCACACCCTTCCCTAGATACAGGGTCCAAAGCTGCTCACAATATTCCAAAGATAATGGGAACTGCAGATGCTGGAGATTCCAAGATAATAAAATGTGAGGGTGGATGAACACAGCAGGCCAAGCAGCATCTCAGGAGCACAAAAGTCTTTTGTGCTCCTGAGATGCTGCTTGGCCTGCTGTGTTCATCCAGCCTCACATTTTATTATCTCACAATATTCTAAATGTTGTCTGACAAGAGCCTTGTAGAAGCTCTCTATTCTTGTATTCTAGCCCTTTTGAAATGAGTGCTGTCGTTGCATTTGATTTCCTAACCACCTACCGAACCTGCCCATATTAAAAGAATCCTGAACTAAGACTCTCAATTCCTTTTGTCCTTCATATTTCTGTAGCATTTCCCTATTTAGAAAATAGCCTGTTCCTCTAGTCTTCCTATCAAATTCATAAACTTTCACTTTCCCTAATTGTATTCCATCTGCCACTTTCTGGTCCACTCTCCTTGAATATCCAAGTCCATCTGCCATCTCTCCCATCCTTCCACCTATTCTTTGTCATCGGCAAACTTAACAATAATGTCCACAGTTCCTTGATCCAGATCGTTAATGTATAACATAAATAGTTGTGGTCACAATCCAGCACCCTGCGAACTCTACTTTGTTAGCAGCTGTCATCCTGGAAAAGACCGCACACCCCACTCTCTGTCTTCTGCCAATTAGTCAATCTTGGATCCATGCCAGTAACTTGTCCCTACCGCCTTGATCTCACATGATTTAGCCACCCCTTTGCCCCCCCAGCTCTCTTGAGGTTTTGGTACACTGCTGGTGTCTTCCACATTGAAAACCATTGCAATGCCGCTATTCAATTCCTCTGCCATTTCTTTGCTCCGAATTCTCTTTTTCCAGTGGCACAATATCCACTCTTGCCTCTCTTAACTTTTCATTGTCTAAAAATACAGATGCATTTTATTAATATTACTAGCTAGATTACCCTCATATTTAATTTTCTCTCCTCCTTATTGCTTTTCTAGTCACCCTCTGCTGGTTTTAAAGGCTTCCTTCTAATTTGAGATAGTAGGAACTTCCGATGCTGGAGAATCTGAGAGAACATTAGAAGGAAGAGAGATAACAAGTTGCAGAGGTGGATGAACACAGCAGGCCAAGCAGCTTCAGAGAAGCAGGAAAGCCGATGTTTTGGGTCCTTTCCTGCTCCTCTGCATGGCCTGCTGTGTTCATCCACCTCTCAGCATATTGTATGTGCTTTTGCTTTACACTGTTCCTGACTTCCCTTATCAGCTATGGTTGTCTTGTCCTGCCCTTAGCATTTTTCTTCTTCCTTGAGATAAATTTTTGCCGTGCCTCCCAACGTCCCCCCAGAAACTCTTGCCATTGCTGCTCCACCAACTTCCCTGCTATGCTCCCCATCCAATTAACTCTGCCCAAACCCTCACTCAATTCTTTGTAGTTACCTTTGCCCTGTGCCATGAGTCTTTATAGATCCTAGCACATTGGATGCCAATGCCTTCGAATGTGTAGATGTTGGCCAGCGTCCATGAGATGTTTTTGTCCAGTGTCTAACAGGGAGGTCTTTTCAATCAAGCATCAGGTTGAATTCACCAAGAACCAACACCGATTTTCATGTCAATTTTTCCCAGCAGCTAGTTTGTATGGTGCAGTTCATGAGATTGCAACTATGTTGAGTTGAACTTTTAGGAAGCGATTTAACAAGGAAATAAAGAGCGTCAACTTGGAATCCACTGTTCCCTGGCAAGAGTCACACTAGAGATGATAGGAACTGCAGATGTTGGAGAATCTAAGATAATATGGTGTGAATGAACACAGCAGGCCAAGCAGCATCTTAGGAGCAGGAAAGCTGACGTTTTGGGCCTAGACCCTTCATCAGAAATGTGGGAGGAGAAGAGGGCTCTGAAATAAATAGGGAGAGAGGGGGAGGCGGATAGAAAATGGATAGAGGAGAAGATAGGTGGAGAGTAGACAGACAAGTTAAAGAGGCAGGGATGGAGCCAGTAAAAGTGAGTTTAGGTGGGGAGGTAGGGAGGGGATAGATCGGTCCAGGGAGGTCGGACAGGTCAAGGGGGCAGGATGAGGTTAGTAGGTAGGAAATGGGGGCGTGGCTTGAGGTGGGAGGAGGGAATAGGTGAGAGGCAGAACAGGCTCGGGAGGTGGAGACAGGGCTGGTTTTAGGATGTGGTAGGGGGAGAGGAAATTTGGCTGCTTTCAAAAAGTGGGGAAGTAGCATTGAAATGACCTCAACATCACAATCACCATCTTATCTGATTCTGCTGCTCATCTCCCCATCACTCATGTTACATAGACGCTACCACAATTCTGCACTATCTCTTTGACCAAGATTTAAAATACCCATTCTTCGTTAAACATCTTTTTTTTAACCTACTTCTAATATTTTTCTGAATATTTCTATGTTAAGGTACAATATAACTACAATTCACTCTCATTGTTCAAGTGCAATTCCAGGGTATGAGTTCATAACATCAATTAAAACTCTGAAGTAATATTGAAGAAGAGATGATTTGCTTGCAGGTTTGGGAAACACTGCCACTAGTGGGACAATATTGTTGTTGTAGAATCATAAACATTGATGGCACAGAATGGTCAGCACATTTGCTGAAAAATAGTTACCTAATGTGAAAGGTAAATCATTATGTGAGAAATACAACAGTATAGCTTTGCGTAAAATACTTTCCTCTATTAGTTTTCATCCAGCAGTGAGATATATTACTGAAACAACCTGCAAGCTATTCAGTTGCCTGTCTGCACAATGAGAAAAGTTTCTACATGCTGGTTGTATGATGAATTTGTAAGATCTGTATATTGTCTCATGTTCTGTATTAGTATACTGAGTATTGTGCTTGTTTTAACTGGTGCAGAATTAGTTGTTAGTTCTTGTGTTGTTACCAATAGATAAATGTGCTTTGACCATCTAAGATATGAGTGAGCCTTTGATTATTTTCTAATGCCTAAGGGTTAGCTCCATCATCACCTAACAATCATTGCAAAACAGAGCAAACTTATCTGGTTTACAAATTCATAAATAGTCCATGGTGCAATATAGCTCTAAGTGGTTAGAACCTTTATATAATACTAAAAATAATTTCTGATAGAACACCTATGAAAAAACATTTCAGGTATTTGACCTCCAGCTGCTCGAAAGCTGACCATACTTCAGTGTGAAACATCTAATCAAAAAGTCAGGTACTTGGCTTATCTTAGAATGCTTGATCCATTACCTCGTCTGTGAAGCTTTTGAAAGTGATGACTGAGATTGGATTGTCTCATCATACTAGACACAATTCTGTCCAAGAATTCTCAGACAATGCTGTGTCTCTCAGTAGTGCTTGTGGATCTAATGCCAGATATGTCACTTCAATTTTCTGCATTTTTACAAAAAAAATTGTAGGTGACCTGGAAACTTCAAAGTTTTGAGAAATCACTGCTCTATTTTCTCTTGGATGTAATTCATCATATTGAATCATAGAATTTTACAGGATAGAAGGAGACCACTTGACCCATTGTGCTTATACTGGCTCCTAAAAGAGCTATCCACTAATCCCACTTTCCAGCCCTATCTCTGTACTCCTCTATATTCTATGAATTTTCATGAGCTAACAATCAAATGGCGGTATTTAACCATAGTGTTTCTAGATCTTTTGGAAACAAATGTTATCATCTGCAACTCATCCTCTAATTTCCCAGCACTGACAACCAGAAAAGGAGTATTTACACTAACTTTAGTGAACCCATCACCAAAAGACAGTATGATGCATTGGAGTAAAACAGTTTGTGGGAGATAGATATTGATGAAACTTCCAAATGGAACAATCTGAAAGGCTCAGAGCATTTAAGCACACTCATTGATCAATATATTACTTCACAAACATATCCCACTTATTATTTTTGGATCAGAGATAATGGGAACTGCAGATGCTGGAGAATCCAAGATAATAAAGTGTGAATCTGAATGAACACAGCAGGCCAAGTAGCATCTCAGGAGCACAAAAGCTGATGTTTTGGGCCTAGACACTTCATCAGAGAGGGGGATGGGGAGAGGGTTCTGAAATAAATAGGGAGGGGGGGGGCGCGGACCGAAGATGGAGAGAAAAGAAGATAGGTGGAAAGGAGGCTATAAATGGGGAGGTAGGGAGGGGATAGGTCAGTCCAGGGAGGATGGACAGGTCAAGGAGGCGGGATGAGGTTAGTTGGTAGGAAATGGAGGTGCGGCTTGAGGTGGGAGGAGGGGATAGGTGAGAGGAAGAAGCGGTTAGGGAGGCAGGGACAAGCTGGGCTGGTTTTGGGATGCAGTGGGGGGAGGGGACGAGCTGGGCTGGTTTTGGGATGGATCTTATTCCGCTTGGGAACCCTGCAACCCAATGGTATCGATGTGGACTTTACAAGCTTCAAAATCTCCCCTTCCCCCACTGCATCCCAAAACCAGCCCAGCTTGTCCCCGCCTCCCTAACCTGCTCTTCCTCTCACCTACCCCCTCCTCCCACCTCAAGCCGCACCTCCATTTCCTACCTACTAACCTCATCCCGCCTCCTTGACCTGTCCGTCCTCCCTGGACTGACCTATCCCCTCCCTACCTCCCCACCTATACTCTCCTTTCCACCTATCTTCTTTTCTCTCCACCTTCGGTCCACCTCTACCTCTCACCCCCTATTTATTTCAGAACCCTCTCCCCATCCCCCTCTCTGATGAAGGGTCTAGGCCCGAAGCGTCATCTTTTGTGCTCCTGAGATGCTGCTTGGCCTGCTGTGTTCATCCAGCTTCACACTTTGTTATCTATTATTTTTGGATACTTGTTTTATTCAGTTGTCTATTTAGCGCTGCAAGGATTTTTTATTACCTTTTCAGATCGCTGAAATCGAGCAATTTGATTTGTAATGATGAAAGAGTACTAGAAATATAAATTAATCTAATGCAGAAAGGTCACTAGATTTGACATCAATTCTGTTTTTTTCCTCCACAGATGCTGCCAGACCTGTTGAGTTTCAATAGCAATTTCTGATTTTTTTCCCCTCAAGTTTCTAACCATCTCAATAATACCCCCAACACATGCAATTTAATTTTACACACTAATCTCTTACATGTAACTTTCTTGAAAGCCTTACCCATATCCATTGAAACCCCTTCATCAACTCTACTTGTTATATCCTCTTAGAATTCCAGCAGATTTGCTCACACTGTCCAAACCTGCCACTGCTTTCCAAATTCTTAGCTATTAATCATTTTATAATGAAGTCAAGCATTTTCCCCACTATTGACATCAAGCTGACTAGTTTATATTACAGAGGGACCTCCCTTCATAAATAGAGAGTTATATTAGCTATCCTGCTATCTGTAGGAATTGTTCCAGATTCTGCAGAATCTTGGCGGATAGCCACCAATGCATCCATTATGTCTAGGGCCTTTTCCTTTCATACCCTGCAATGTAGATCACTGGGGCCCTGAGATTTATCAGCCTTCAAATTTTATCAATTCCCCAACACCATTTCACTACTAATGTTGATTTCCTGCGTTCCTCCATCTCACTAAACCCTGTATTATCCACCATTTCTGGTATGTTATTTGAGCCCCCCTTTATGAATACAGATGCAAAGTTTATATTTAGTTGACCACCCACTTCTTTGGTCCCCATTATAAATTTCCCTGTTTCTGAATCCACAAGACCTATACTTGTGTTTACCAAACTTTTCTTCTTCACATTCCTACAGAAACTTTTACAGTCAGTTTGTATGTTGCCCACAAATTTACTCTTGATCTCTGTTTTCTCTTTCTTAACCAATCCTTTTCCCTTCTTTGCTGAATTCTAAACTATTCCTCCCACTCCTTAGGTCTGATTTTTTTCTGGCTAATTTGTAAGTCTCTTCCTAGGATCTAATATTGTCTATAATTTCCCTTGCAAACCTGTTTCTTTTTTCATTTTACTTTTGTGCCAGATAGGAATAAATAATTTAAAAAACCGGAAAAAACTGCAGATGCTGTAAATCAGTAACAAAAACAGAACTTGCTGGAAAAGCTCAGCAGGTCTGGCAGCATCTGTGAAGAAAATATCAGAGTAAACGTTTCGGGTCTGCTGATTCTTCTCTAGTTCTGAGGAATATTAGCTAAAACGGATGACATAGAACAATATTTTGGATGTGGATACAGAAAGTTGGAGAGATATTTGAATCACAGGATAGAAGCTCATTTCAGGATCAATGGTGACATCAAGCTTGCCAACAGGCTGATTTAATCTCAGGCTCTTGCCATGGAGAAGGATTGTGTCAATAGTCAGAGGATGTATTTTAGCATTAAGTCTGAAAACAATGGCTTCAGTTTCCCTATATTTCATTGGAGGAAACTTATTAGCTTACGTTGGTGAATTGTAATTTGCATTCAGTATTCTGGAATGAATCTCACTGCAAGACCTAATGAGATTCCTCGCCGTATCTTACTAAACATGCTTCATTACGGAACATGTTCCTGTAACATCCCTCGCATCCAATTATAAATCCATTCTAACTATGCACCATTCCCAGAAGTAATCATCACAAAAGATACCCAATAATGGAAGAGCTACCGTTGTATCTGCACCATTTTTAAAAGCTTGAAGAGGACTTAGACAGAAATTGCAGCCCAAAGCTGTCCTGCATGCTTCCTGATATTTTCCCCAGACAATGTTGATACAGATTAATAGCCTGCTGTGCAGATAGAAATTTGGAGTTCCTGCTTGATGGGGTGATTTAGATATGGATGTATCTTCTTCCTCAAGACCAGCAGTGGGTGCCATGACGCCAGAACATGCCAATGGTTTCTACCCATGTCAGAAATGTCTTGGCCATCTGGAAGAATGTCCTTTTGCATTCCATCAGCGTATGTGCTGCAATCTTCTCTCTGGCACCTCACAATCAATCTAACTCTGCTAACTGTGCCAATCTAACTCACCTCCCCTCAAAGCTTATGCTCCATCACTCCTTTGAACTGTTGCAAATATCCTCCTTCACTCACTGTCACAAACAGCAACCCTAACCTCCCAAACCCTGCATGCCCTCTATGCTGTCTAATTACTCACTCTGGGCAACATACTTCATTTCAGGAGGCAAACATCCCACAATGATGCAGTGTGATGGTAGATTATTTTACAAAACAATCTCAGAACCCTCAACATGTAGGTCAATGATGATTCATTGTGCCAACATTGAGACAGTCTACCCCATTGTAACTTAACAAGGATTCATTGAATATTTGTACATTGCAGGCCACGTAGGCAGCACATTAGTCAAATTGCAAAATGGTTTGTTTGACACAAACACCTTTTATTTCATGCATTCCAAAAGTGACGGGATGCCTGTTAGCCCTGGTCTCACCACTCCCTGCTCCATCCTATCTCCTCTCTAAAGCCTGTGTTTCATTCCCATCCTTGACTGTACTACATTGCTTTGTCTTTCTCAGCATGGTATCTCTCCATTTCCAAATAAGGCCTCAGGATTATTGCTGGATTAGCCACGTTAAATCGTCACAGAAACTCTTGTCTGTTTGCTGTATCAGCTTCTGAGTGTGTTTATGCAATTTAACAAACTTTGTATTTTAACCTGACTACCTTCCTAGGTATGAAGGTGACTAAAACTTTCTACCTCATTCTAATCCCGGCTGGATGTTCATGTGGGTTTACAGGTTAATTCATGTCATACACAAATCTTGAGTGAAAGACTGAAGACTGGTGTGGGCTGTCTGATATTTAGATCTTCACTTCTTACAGGGAGAACACCCTGACTCTGACCACCTCAAGTGACTGACTGACCACTTCCAAGTCTGCAAACTGGTATTATGGGGTGCCCTCGACTAATGGGCTGGACCCAATGAGTGAAAGCTTTCTCCATTGACTTGACCGATAGCTGCTGACAATGTCTGTCAAAAACATATTGCCTGCTCCCTGTACCCATGCCTAACACATAGGTCTTCTGGAGGAAACAATGAACTGAATTTGCCAAATATCTGTTCTGGCTGCAGTGTCGCAAGTTCTTTTTGTCTAACTTGTTTGGTGTAAGGGGCTTCAAATTAACAAGGCAGGTTATGCTGTTAATATATCATTTAACAAGTTATAATTCTCCTCAACTGGTAACTTGCAACAGCCGAATGAAAATTCGCCCCTTGTCTTGCAGCAAAAGATAGAACATGCTCGTGATGTCAAAATATGCCTCACCAGGCACTTCATCCAATTCTGCTACAAATCTTGCCATAGCCCAGTCATTCAGACCTCTATAAGATTCCACACGCTGTTTCCTATTAGTTAGCTAATCCTCCAACCTCATTTAATTTATCACTCCCAACACCATAAGCTCTTCTTATTTTCTGCAGTAACTTTTCAAGTGGCACCTTACTAAATGGATTTTGGAAATCCAAATATATTGCATTTATTATTCATCTTTATTCAACCTGATTGTTACATGCTGAAAGAACACTATTAAACTTGCAAAATATGAATTCTATTTCATGAAACCATCATCAGTCTGCCTATTCAGATTATTTTCTAAATGTCCAGCTATTATTATCTTGAGAATGGGCTCCAGCAATTATTCAATGGTAGATTTTAGATAAACTGGTTTATAGCTTCCCACTTTCTGTATCCTGTTTTTTTTTGCAGAGAGGTGTTATGTTTGTGGTTTTCCAAAGCATTTATGCTTTGCCAGAATTTCTTGAACTTTATATGATTGCAATCAATGCATCTACAATCTCTCTTGATGTTTCCATTAAAACCATGTCAGCTTTTAGGCCCATTAGGTTTCCCTAATACTTATTTTTTCCTCTGGTGTTCATGTTGTTTTAAATTCCTCTCTCCCCTTGGCCTCTTGATTTCCTGCTGTTCTTGGAATGTTTTTGGTGTCTTCTGAAGACAGATATAAACATTTTCATTCAAAGTCTCTTATACTTCATGTTTCTCATTATTAATTCCTCAGTCTCCCCCTTTAAGATTCTAACGTGCACCTTAGCTACTCTTTTCTATTTCAGATGCTTGTAGAAGACTCGTCCAAGCTTTGTGCCTTTGGGAGGAAGCACATTTACATTTTCCTCTCACCTGCAAGGCCTGTGAGCAAATATCAGGAAAAAAATGGCTTAGGTCAACAGGAATGAAGGGTTTCATAAAAATAGAAAAAAAATGACAACAAACCAATAATTTAAATGATTCATTCATTAAAATGGCCACTAAAAATGCCAATCAGCAGAGCCAATTAATTGCTTTGCCTTTTCTATTTAGAAGGCAGTGCTACAGAAAGACAAACTAGGCCCCTAGTCCTGGTTATCAGAGGAGGGCTGGGGATCAGTGTCGAACTAAGGAGTTGGTTTTAAGTAACACCGATCTTGCTTTTGCCTCTGATGCCTGTTCTTTTTTTCTGCCTTCGGTAGAATTTATCTAAAAACCATGGTCAAAAGCAGGTTGCCCTTCATCCTGGCTTTTTCTCCATTCGCAGCCTGCTTTATGGATAAGATTTCCGGGAAACTGAAGGGACATGGAGAGAATGTTCTTAGCTCAGTCTCAGGTTTCAAACAAATGCACCCTCCTTCTATCTTTCCCCCCACCTCTCTCATACACTCTGCCTCCCTCATACTCTCACACTGACTCTCCGTCACCGTCATTTGCAGACACAAAAAGCTTTCATATTCCTATGGATTCAGGAGGCAACTCTATCAAATTGATTGCGGTCTTTCAGGGAACTGAGCACTTGTGCATGGATGCAAATCCCCATTATTCACCCAAATTACTTGGCAACCTGGAACCGTTCATCCCACACCTACAATAAACTCAAGCCATTACCTTTCACACTGGCTCGGCCAATGTCCTATACTTTGCATCCTCTCAGCTACAACCTTTGTGCAACAAGTAAGCTCTTTTATTTGATTGGTTATAGCCCTTAACTTCAGTTGTTAACCATGAATGGTACATCACACTCATAGAGTCTTTCTCAACAAAATATCCTTTGCTGAGAGTTGTAAATTATCTCCTTAATTATGTACCACTACTCATCGACACTTAACTGCAGAATTATTGTGTCAAATGTAGACCAAAAGTCTACATAGTTAAGATTTTCAAATTCATTTGTAAGTAAACTGGAAGATAGTTCTTCCAGAAGGGGATGCAGAGGAGGTGGTATTGGAACATAGAAGCGGCATCTGTGTGATGGTATGTACAAGGATGTGATCAGAAATGGCCGTTTCTGAGACAAAACATCTGGAGTAGCAAGACCATGTGAGATGACAGGATCAAAAAAGGTGGGCATGGGTAATCTTTGAAGAGTTTATATTCGAAAATTTAGGGAGATTAAGGAGGCAGTGAATTCAGAGGAGAGAGAATATGACAGATTTAAATGAGGTTGAATTCACCAAACGAGAAAAGTCATTTGGCGCAGAGGCTTGGAGGAAAATTGTGGAGAAATCTTGGTCGTAAAAATCTACTGCGTTTCCAATGACTTTGATTCCAATGCAGATCACACAAATAGCTAAAATCATCTTTCTTTTGGAGATCACCTTACCACATTGTTGAAGCACAATTCTCTTGCCTTCATGTTATTCAAATCTTCTAGATATATATAATGACAGTTTGGTGGCAACTAAATATTGGGTTGAAACAAGCTACCTTGCATTTATCCTGTGGTTTAATTGTGATAATTTTACAAATACCTATACAATTCTTAATTTAGTCTCATTTTCTCCTTTGCAGTCAGCCAACCCATTAAAACAAAATCAATACAGTTACCAAGTGTTGAGATCATTGTGTGCCACATGATTTACCTCCGACACTCCCATGATTTTATGATCACTAATTTCTCTTTATTTATGGCAGATAAACCAAGGAGCTCACATAAATAACAAAAATCAATAAACAAGGCAAAACCAAACCCAAGGCAGTCTGAATTATGTAAAGTGGTCAGATTTGTGGTGTAAACATCTGTACTCTCCACTTCAGAAAGACTACTTTGTCAGTGTTGTAAAGTGGCTTTATAGTATTTCTAACAGATATAATCATGAGTGCTTCTCTAGATTTTCAATGGCAATGACAAATTCATCTTTAAACTTCCACTGAATTACAATTGAAAGTTTTCTTGTTAAGTCACTAACTTTTTTTTCAATTAATATTTAACAACTGCACAATGCTATGAAGACTTAATATCTTCCCAGGTTTACATCAATCGTCAAATTTTGATCTTAACATACTGATGCTTTGATTACCTACCAAAGTTATATCACATTTTGTCTTTGTTCACTTTTACGTAATGGAACAGATACAATAAATTTGGTATTTTCTCAAATAATCATGCCATCTATCATCAGCACTGTAATTTTCAAATGCCTTTAATAAGATGACATATGCTGTTAATGTAACATGACCACAGTCATTCTAAGAAACAACTCTAGTAGATATAGTATCAGCCTATTAAGTACTGATAGTAACATCTGTAAAAGTGGCAAAAAAAATTCTTTTTGCATGTTTGATAAAACAAAAAAAATTAAACTAATGTGTAGAGTGTTAGTATAAAGAGATTACTTTTCATCCATTTGTTTTTGGTATCCAAAACTGTGTTGGCATGTAAATGCTGAAAAGGTTATCACTTAATCAAGGGAATGACAATGATCCATATTTGCATGGGTTGAAAGAGTTCTTGGTCATTAAAAGCTGACTCTGTGTCACATTAAGTAAGATGGAGGCTGATTTAATCACTGTGCAATATGTTAATTAGCAAATTAGACAATGTTAGAAAGTTTCAATGTTCAGCTCAATTATAGTCCAGTTTATTTTTAACCCCTTTTATTTCACATTTTATTGTTGATCATGGCACAGAGAAATGTATGTATGGTTGATATTTATACTCACATTTTCCCCTTAAGACGTTTTCTCCACATGTAAGGATATTTCAGGTTGGGATGAGGCATAATTGAAAATGTTATTAAAACTGAGCTGAGAGCTGAGAGACAACATTAGATATCAAGAGTTGGCCTCAGTTTGAAAGAATTTCATTTAGATGTGATACCGTTTAGGTAGAATGCATTTGCAAAGCAAAGAATCACCAGTTCATGTTTCGGCACGTTGGCTCAGTGGTTAGCACTGCAGCCTCACAGCACCAGGGACCCAGGTTCAATTCCAGCCTCGGGCCACTGTCTGCATGGAGTTTGCACATTCTCTCCGTGTCTGCATGGGTTTCCTCTGGGTTCTCCGGTTTCCTCCCACAGTCCAAAGATGTGCAGGCTAGGTGGATTGGCCATGCTAAATTGCCCGCAGTGTTCAGGGGTGTGTGTGTTATAGAGGGATAGGTCTGGGTGGGATGCTTCAAGGGGCGGTGTGGACTTGATGGGCCGAAGGGCCTGTTTCCACACTGTAGGGAATCTAACCTAATCTAATCTTAGGATGTTTGTTTATGTGTGGCAGCAGTTCAGAATTGACTAGTGTGATTGTTAGTCCAGATAAAAGCATTGGTGCTTTGCTTGACCACCTATGTTTACTAAAAAGAATATCATGGAATGTTCCATCATAGATGAAATAGGTTGACTAGAATAGACAATAATAGACATCGGCCTATTAAAAAAAGAGCAGCTTAATTGAATAGAGATAGTAGGAACTGCAGATGCTGGAGAATCTGAGAATAACAAGGTGTGCAGCTGGATGAACACAGTAGGCCAAGCAGCATTAGAGGAGCAGGAAGCCTGACGTTTTGGGCCCAGACCCTTTTACAGCTTAATTGAGCAATAACCTTTACACATACATCTTTTCTTATGTTGCTTTTGACCATCCTCCTTTTTGGGAGACATTTGAGATATTTGATCTATGAAGGCCATTTATGAAAATAGCTGACAAATAGGCCAAAAGAACTGTATGTAACAGAAACTTGTGAAATGTTTTCTACTGACTTGAGGTTGTCCTCCATATCTTAAACATTTGTCTGTAGCTACACAAACTAATTTAATCTTTATTTCTACTGGGTCGAGTTATTCACTTGTCAGGAATATTTTTCAGGCACTGAGGAGAATTGTGTAAGCAATCATGGTTAATGCACTTTTCTGGATGGGTTCAATTTCATTTTCACAGTTTTATGCACAGTTTTAAACTAAAATCTTGGTGTTAAACCCAGTTCTCAAGGATTTAAGATTGCTACAGTAGACAAAATGCAGTATCTAACCCAGGCTGTGGGAGTCTCACCTGCCAGCTGGAGAGCTCTTCAGATCCCTCTGCACTTCCTTTGACAAAGGCCGACCGCTAGCAAGGGACGGATCCTGCAGGTGAGAGGGTGTAAGGCAGAAGTTGTGGGGTAGGTCTTCTTTGGGACTCTGGTTTTAGGAAAAGGACACAGAGGTGATGCCTCTCCCAACGTCCAGTGGCTCCCCGCCCCTTCTCGGTGCTGGGTCCCTCAGTTAGGCACCATGACCGACAATGAGGGAAATCATAGGGCTCCACAAGCAAACAAGGAACAACTTGATTTTCAGATTCCCCATGTGCCAATTGCCCTGGTTAAGTACCAAATGGTCAACAAATCAAGCCTTGGTGTAGAAATTAATTTGCCATCCAAAGATTTCATTAGAACCAAGTCCAGAAACCTCCCCTCTCTTGGATTAATCAGGGTGGAAGGGCCGGAGGCAGGTATCTAACTTGACACCCTTCTGTCAGATTACATGGTCTCTTGATGTGGATTTTTTCCATTGACCATAAAATATTGCTGTGCTGCTGAAGGTTAAAATATTTTATATTGGTAGGATATCATTCATGATCTATACTTATTCCTGAGAGCTAATTATGTGTCTTTAGAATGTAGACCCTGATCAACTGCAGGGATTATGTAGGAAGACATTGTTAGTGCTCTTCATATTCAAAAAAAATCATTTCTTATGATAGACTGCATTCTATGTGCACCATTGTCCAATCAACATGTTCAGGAACTCGTTACTACAGGGAGTGTTTGTTTGAAAACAGCCTTGTGACAAAGTGATTGTGAGTTTTAAAATGAATCTCTTTCTTTATTCTCATCAGATGCCTAAATTGATTCTGATTCTTTTTTCCAAATTTGAAGAGTGGAGGTGTACTTCCCCCATTCTGGCCATCTGTGGACTCTGACTTAGTAAAGACTATGCATGTGTTTCAATGCTCAAGCTGCTTTGTGTTTCTAGTTGGGAAAGGCCACAGGTTTGTAAGGTGGAAACTTGTTGCGTTTCTCCAGTGCAATTTGTAAGTGCCAGACATTGCTGCCACTGTGCATTCATGGTGGAGAAAGTGATTGTTTAAGGTGGTGGAATGAGGTACTAATCAAGCAGGCTGCTTTGGGGCAGTGGGCTTATCAAATGTTATTAGGCAAGTAGCGATTATTCCATCAAATGCCTGACTTGTACCTTAGAGACGGTGGACACGCTTTCGTGAATCAGGAAGAAAGTTGCTCACCGCCAAGTTCTCAAAGTATCTTTGTAATCACGGTGTCCTCTTAAATTTCTGCTCAATGCTAAACACCAGGAAGTTGTTATGTTAAACCACAGAAGAGTTTATTTCACACACATCTAGGTGCAGCAATTGCAGGGTAATGTTTCATAAGATAGGTACATTGGGAGAGATCAAATTAAAAATGAATCAAAAGGTTAATGAATTAGCATATTTTTAGGTATAAAGCAACTAAGGATGCCAGTTTATCAATGTTGTTGGTTTTAAGTTATCGTCTTAAGTATGCAATATGGAATTCATTTGCTGAAAAGGGCAATTAACCAGCAGCAGTTCCAGAGTTGGCACGACCACTTTTGGAATACTGCATACAATTCTGGTTACCCTGCAGTAGGAAGGAAAAGACCATAAGACATTGGAGTGGAGGTAAGGCCATTTGGCCCATCAAGTCCACTCTGCCATTTAAATCATGGCTGATGGGCATTTCAACTCCACTTCCCTGCACTCTCCCCATAGCCCTTGATTCCTTCTGAGATCAAGAATTTGCCAATCTTTGCCTTGAAGACATCCAACGTCCTGGCCTCCACTGCACTCTGCGGCAATGAATTCCACCACTCTCTGGCTGAAGAAATGTCATCTCATTTCAGTTTTAAATTTACCCCCTCTAATTTTAAGGCTGTGCCCACGGGTCCTAGTCTCCCCGCCTAATGGAAACAACTCCCTAGCCTTCACCCCTTCTAAACTATACATTATCTTGTAAATTTCTATTAGATCTCCCCTCAACCTTCTAAACTCTAATGAGTACAATCCCAGGATCCTTAGCCGTTCAGCATACGTTAAACCTGCCATTCCAGGGATCATCCGTGTGAATCTCCGCTGGACACGCTCCAGGGCTAGTATGTCCTTCCTGAGGTGTGGGGCCCAAAATTGGACACAGTATTCTAAATGGGGCCTAACTAGAGCTTTATAAAGCCTCAGAAGCACATCACTGCTTTTATATTCCAACCCTCTTGAGATAAACGACAACATTACATTTGCTTTCTTAATTACGGACTCTACCTGCAAGTTAACCATTAGAAAACCCTGGACCAACACCGCCAGATCCCTTTCTACTTCTGCTTTGCGAATTTTCTCACCATTTAGAAAATAGTCCATGCCTGTATTCTTTCTTCCAAAGTGCAAAACCTCACATTTACTCACATTGAATTTCATCAGCCATTTCCTGGACCACTCTCCTAAACTGTCTAAATCCTTCTGCAGCTTCCCCACCTCCTCAGTTATACCTGCCTGTCCACCTATCTTTGTATCATCAGCAAACTTCACCAGAATGCCCCCAGTCCCTTCATCCAGATCATTAATATAGAAGGTGAACAGCTGCAGCCCCAACACTGAACCCTGCGGGACACCACTCGTCACTAGTTGCCATTCCGAAAAAGAGCCTTTTATCCCAACTCTCTGTCTTCTGTCAGACAGCCAATCCTCAATCCAAGCCAGTAGCTCACCTCAAACACCATGGGCCCTCACCTTGCTCAGCAGCCTCCCGTGAGGCACCGTATCAAAGGCCTTTTGGAAGTCTAGATAGATAACATCTACTGGGTTTCTCTGGTCTAACATACTTGCTACCTCTTCAAAGAATTCTAACACGTTTGTCAGACACGACCTCCCCTTACTAAATCCATGCTGACTTGTTCTAATCTGACTTTGCACTTCCAGGAATTTAGAAATCTTATCTTTGACAGTGGATTCCAGAATTTTACCAACTACTGAGGTTAGGCTAATTGGCCTATAATTTTCCATCTTTTGCCTTGATCCTTTCTTAAACAGGGGAGTTACAACAGCAATTTTCTAATCATCTGGGACTTTCCCTGACTCCAGTGACTTTTGAAAGATCACAACCAAAGCCTCCGCTATTTCCACAGCCAACTCCCTCAGAACTCTAGGATGTAGCCCATCGGGGCCAGGAGATTTATCAATTTTTAGACCTTTTAGTTTTTCTAGCACTTTCTCTTTTGTAGTGCCTACCATACTCAACTCTGCCCCCGGCGCTCCCTAATTGTTGGCATACTACTCATGTTGTTAATGAGAAAGAGTATAGAAAATACTTACAAAGATGTTGCCAGGACTGGAGGGTTTGAGATATATGGAGAGGCTGGATAGGCTGAGAATTTCTTTTTCCCCGGGGCATGGAGGCTGAAACGTGACCTTATAGAGGTTTATAAAATCATGGGGGGCATAGATAAGGTTAATAGCCAAAGTCTTTTTCCAATGGTAGACTCACAAGGCATAGGTTTAAGGTGAGAGGAGAAAGATTTAAAAGTGACATGAAGGCAACTTTTTCATGCAGAAGGTGGTGTATGTATGGAATGAGTTGGTAGAGGAAGTGTTAGATGTGGGTGCAATTACTACATTAAAAAGACTTTGGATCAGTGCATGAATAGGAAAGGTTTGGAGGGATATAGGCCAAATGCAAACAAATGGGGCTAGTTGAGTTTAGGAAACATTGTTATCATGGGGTTTGAACTGAAGGGTCTGTTTTCATTCTGTATGACACTATGACTTTATGATTCTGCTCTATCTACAGATAATTTGTATTTCATTTTTGCAACACTAATTAAAAGCAAGATGTTTGTCTTATAAATAAATCTCTGCTACATAATAATCCCAATAATCCTCAGATACTTCTTCCCCTACTTGGCAACCATCACTTTTGTATTCTATATCATGATCAATGTTTTAGTATATCTTTAAGAAATACATTTTCATGCTTGGGATATTAACTGCTAAGAGAAAAAAAATCTTTTATTTGGAAAAAGGCTGGAGTTACAATTAAAACTAAAGGCTACAGACCTGATCAGCATCTCTCATTCTCTCTCTTTAAAAAAAAACATGAAGGTGGGCTCTTCAGAATATGTTTTAGGGGAGAAAAAAAGGCCTGTTTCTCAAAGCATTGCTACAAAACACTTCTAAGAAAAAAAACTTAAAATCACTAAAAAAAACTTACTGTCTACAAAAAAAGAATGATCATCTGTGCTCAAACTTGAAAAGGCTCTGCCATTTTCTTACACAAATCAGCACAAAAAAGGTACAGCTCATGTGATGTCATCACTCCTTAGCTGGTTCAAAAGCCAAATACCAGAAGGACGTTTTGAACACAAGCCTGGGATTCTTAAAGCAACAGTTTTATAAGAGCTATCACCAGGGGAACAGAAGTCTTCGAGGGTCCAACCCCGCGAAACAGCAGTTAAAAAATATTTTCTTTTAATATGCACTGATTTCAAGATAGAATGCAGAGTCCAATCTTGATTAGTACAAACCTCACTATCAATTGAGTATCCAGTGATTCTCTGGAATTACAGCTATTCAAACAACTTATGCAGTTCTACTTTATTCATCAAGTGATATATGATCTTGAAAAAAAAAGCTCTGAAAATCCTGCTTCACATCAGTCAGAAGGAATTTTTCAGACTTAAGGCATCTGGTCATCCCATTTGCAGAAAAGATGAAGATACTTCTTGAAGACCAGCTGAAGTGAAGAATTAACTTCAGAATTAACAGACTCTAACTCATGCTGAGCAATCAATTCTCTAACTGTTCTGAGACCACAGGAAATTTTTGACAGAGGAAAATGAAAGAGATAGACAATGAGCATTAAGAGAAGCCAGCTCAGACCAGAGTAAAGCACACCAAACATGCACAAAGACAGCAAAGAAGAACGCTACAGAAACAGCAGTAGTAATGTTAAAGGGCAGCAATCAGAAACAAGACACTCAGTTGTCAAGTAAGTACAATTGATGAGACGAAGATGATCAGGATGAGTTGTCAACCCTCCAAAATATACATTTAACTTTGACACGCTAGTTTTACAAACTTCATTTTCCATCCCCTAATCTACACCTCCCTGAACACTACAGGCAACTTAGCATGGCCAATCCACCTAACCAGCACATCCTTGTGCGATGTTAATGGGTTAACCTCCCAAGAATTTTTATGCTCCTCATACAGGGGTACATGAACACTGTCTCAACTTCCTGCCCAAATAGGATTGGGTGTGAAACGTTTGTAAAAACAAATGGCATTAAGCTCTGTAATCTTTATGGCTGTACCCACACTGCTGCCTACCCCTATTTCTGCTGAGATGGCCAGGTCAGCGATCTTTGATCAAGCCAGGCACTTGTCACCACTTGAAATCGCATCCTGTCATAATCATCAAAGCTATATCCTGTTATCAGATGTAGTAATTGTTTTGTGTATCTGCCAATTCCAAGGGTATAAGAGTGGGGACTGTCCCCTGTTTGGGGAGAATCGCTCATGATATTCTGTGCCGAGTTGCATACCATGATCCTCTGCAGCTTGTACTTGCTTAATCATAAAGGATTGTGTTTTTGTAACCAGGCCAGTGCCTTGCTCTTGCATCAAGTCTGTGAGGGTCTCTGAAAAACAAACCTAACATTTGGATGGTGGGAGGAAACCCATGCAGACATGGGGAGAACATGCAAACTCCACACAGACAGCTGCCTGAGGCTGGAATTGAACCTCGCCCCGTGGCATTTGAGGCAGCAATGCTAGCTAGCCACCATGCCACCATGCCACCCCTAAACATAGTGCCCTGTGTAGACATGATACACTACAAGAAGCAGGTTTCTCAATCGCAGTCTAATGCCTGTCATAATTCCTATGTTTAACAGGCATCTATTGAATTTAATAAAACAGCATAATGTTTATTAACGGGAACCTAGGGGACCAGGAGTGTGCTGACTGATCAAATATTCCCGATAATCAAGAACCACAAGAAACCCTGACTAAACAAAGCTTTGAGACATCAACATTCCTGAAAATATCCTTAAAAAATTATCAACACCTCCTAAAATCAATGTAAAAACACACAGTATGTAATAGAAATGAAATACGGTGTATACATATTACTGCAATGTTTTGTTTACTGCATAAATACTCAGACATTGTGGTAGATTGTGGTATTAAAGTTAGGTGTTGTTTTTGTCAGTTTATCAAGATTACCGGTTGCTGAAACAACTTGTTAAAGCAAAGCATACTGTGTTACAACATTCGCACCCACTTTCTTAGGTTGCAGGTGTTAACATAAGCATTGCCACATCAGTTAAAATATCCAGTTGGAGGCAAGCACACATCAATCAATGTCTGTTGTCCAATGAAGTTTCCCTTCAGCTCATCACAATACTTTTTTTTACCCTTCAGCTTCATCTTACCATTAGCGCGTATTCCCTCACTGTTCAGCGAAAAGAAAATTCTGCTGTCTGGAGAATTGTATATTCTGTCCTTACTCTTGGCTTATCTTTCTGTAAAAAGACTAGTTCTGCATCTTTAGGATAATATATTTGAGTGTCTATGCTTATGACTAGGTTGGCATCTGTGTTGACATTTATGTTGAAAAGGAATCCATATTTGCCTATTTGTCACCTTCAAAAGTACAGCTCATTCATCTACAAACTGCAGAAAATAGACAATGGTTAAAAAATAAAATCAAAGCGAAATCAATTTTTCATAGATCATGGTTTGTTCAGTGGACCATATCATTAACAGGAGTGAGCTAAGGGTAAAATTATTGGGGATAAATTTGTTGAGAAGCATTAAAGGAACGGTATTTTGCTAAGTATCTCAACTTCTAAAAGACTGAATGTTCAGTCATTAAATATGTCTGATGGAAGGCCTGGAGAAAGCACTTTTATCTTGTGGGACTGAGTATTAGGTGGAAATGAAAGCATACTATTAGGTAAGGATTAATGTAGACATATGGCCTGTTCTAAAATTTATTAGCACAGATTGTGTCTCAGCGTTGTTAGACTAAAAATGATAACATTTTGACATGGTGTCTCGAACATTTAGTCAAAGTGTATCTTTGATAGATTTGCCAAAATAAATTGTAAATGCGTAGGCTTAAAATTTTCCCTATCAACTTCCTGTCTCAGTTGCAAAACTGCAAATTCAGACCCAGGAGCAGTCTTGCCCAACAAGTAATAATCCAGTCCTGTGAGAAGCCAAACATTCCAAAGGTCATCTTGGTGTGGCACATATAACATCTACAGAGAATTTGATGCACTGTTTTCTCTAACAGCACAGCGTCTGCATTTGCACTGAAGATACAGAGGGTGTTATTTATTTATAAACTTCATGTAATGTGCTTTCCTAAAGCTTATCAAGTATCTAAATCAAGAAAATAATCTATTTAATGAGCATTATTTATGTGTAGAATGCCCCCCGTGTCATTCCAGATTTTGAACTATTTAATTTTACTTAGACTTAAATCTTGGACTGTGAAGAGGCTGTGCTGCAGACAGGCTACTCACATCTGTGGGTGGTTTGGGTTCATGTGTGCGGATTTCATCTGCAAATGAAGTGCTTTGTTTGAAAAGTTGGATAACAAAGCAAATGCAGGCTCTTGGGAGTTACAATGCTTCTGCTGCCAAGCTACACAAAACCCGTCAGCAGTAGAACAAAACTAGTTTCAAAGAACAGTAAGTCATAAGACACCTTCTTTGCTGCCCTGACCACTGAATATTTAGTATGTTGTTAAAAAAAACTGACACAAGTTGATGTTCTCAAATGCAATGCAATTATGACTGAAATAGGCTGAGCTGTAACTGAGTTTTTCAAAAATAAATTATACCCCATCAACAAAAGTAACAAAATTCTGCTTTCTGAAATGTTCCTTTGATACAAGATAGCTGATGTCACAAAGCAAAAAAGAGCGTATAAAATTCTTCCTTTTTTTAATCGATAAAAGAGAAAGTGTTTAAACCGAATCACTGTTGGTTTACAGTTTCAGGTTTGTACAAGATAATACCTGTTTTTTTGTGCTCTTGCATTATCTTAATAGTATAAATCCTGCCAAATTGCCAAAAGTATACCAGCATGGAACCATATTTGTCCATGGTATTCTCAGCTGGGAGGTGCTGTAATGTAAACTGGTTGACAGCGTGACACCTGTTAAATCATTTTGTTTCTCTTTATTCTGTTCTGTTTGAATATGTTAAGCTTTAGTTTTTTTTCCTGCTTGGACTCATTCCCAAAATGCATATGCTGTCAATGTTCAAGCAGTTTTCTGCGGTTTAGTTTTCTATGGCCTCTCTAAGCTATTTTGCTGCATCACAGAATAAAAACTACATGTATCAGTTGGACAGAAGTCCTGCCATGGAAAGCTAGGGAAACAGGGTCTCATGATTTGCCTGCTGAGCACAAATAGAATCAATTGAGTTCTTCATTAAAAATAAATTACCACACTGAATGGTTAACTATTTCTCTTGTCACAAATTAGCAGCCACATTTACCAAGTATTTCCAGCATTTTCTGCTATTACTTCAGACCTATAGCATCTGCAGAGCTTTTTAAAATAGTTTTCAGTTAAGATTATAATATAGCATACAAATAATAGAACTTGCACAATAGGTGCATTCGATAAAAAGTGATTTTCATTCAAACAAATGAAAACCTGCATTTATATGGTGTCTTTCAAGATTAGTGAGATCACAAACTCTTACAGGTAAATTAGTATTTTTAAAAATATGGCTACAGTTAAAATTGGGGAAATACAACAACTTAATTTTGCACAGGCCCACAACAGAGTTTATTTCTTCTTTATTCATTCACAGGATGGGGGCCAGGTAGAATTTATTGCCCATCCCTGATTGCCCAGAGGGCAACTAAGAGTCAACCACATTGCAGTGGATCTGGACTAACATGTAAGCCAAACCATTGCAGTTTCATTCCCTCAAGGACATTAGTGAACCAAATGGATTTTTCTGACAATCGACAATGGATTCACAGTCATCATTAGATTCTTAATTCTAGATATTTACTGAATTCAAATTCCACCAACTGCATGCGGGATTCTAACCTGAGTCCCCAGAACGTTACCTGGATCTCTGAATTAACAGTCCAGTGATAATACCGCTAGGCCATGTAGAAGCAAACGTAGTTAGGGGCATAGTAGCTCACTATGCCTTTTGAACTTCTGCTCCTGATGAAGGATGTGTATTTTGGGGTCTGAAACCATCACTGTGTGTTGATGAAGCCTCCTCACCAACACATCTGCCTCTATCAGCCTTCTATAGTTGACTATCTCTCTCGGAGTGGGGAGTTGGTGTGATTTCTACCTTGGAGATTCAGCACCATGTTGAGCATGCGCTAGTTATACTCTCAAATGCACATGCTGATGATGTGGTAACATGAGTAGCCACATCCTGAAGCTTCTTGTGGCCAGCTTCAATCATTCAAATATGAGTCCTCAAGAAATAATAGAAGTGCTTTCATCAGAGGAGTTTCTTGTAGATAACAAGACATTGTTTATTGCATGATAGCAAATAGTTATTGGTTTATATTGATAGGATAGACATTGTTCCAGAAACCAAAGGCAGAGTCTTATAGGGATGTGAGTGAGGTGAGCCAGAGTGAGATTTTTTTTCAAAATTGAATGTAAAGTCTGCTGAAACCCCGTTAGCTGTCAGGAACAACTTTCACATCTTTTAGTTATTTTAATCAACCTGTTCAGACATAGTATGACACATGTTTGGGGCCGGAGGGTGTTGAACTCATAGGTACTGGCCCAGAGATTGGAACACTATAAATGCACATCAAAACCCTTTTATCATGCCATCATTTAAGCTTTTGACAAGTGGTGGGGGGAATTGTCAACTAGGGGAAATTATTGTTTGTTAAATGCTTATCAATGGTACAACTTAAGACATTAACATTCAGCTTTCTGTCTTTCCAAATTCACTAAACAAACTAGGTGGCAAGGAAACTCAACATGCAAACCAGAACGGGTAAAGCCAGCTCACTGCTTGCTCCAAAAGGCCTTCATTTTGGGCACTGGGCGCCAACATCTCAAGCACACACCATGGGCAACAGCCACCTGCACCAAGCTCCATGGATATTGGATGCAATCGTAGATGTCATAATGATGCCGCAAAGACATTCAATGCTCAGGGTCATACACCCAGCTCAAGGGCATCTTTCTTGCTGTGATAGCACTCAGTTACTCAGAGCAGACCAGCATGCTCAGTCTTTCATTGTCATACATTGCCTTTTTTCATTTTGTCCCCTCAGCTAGAGATTCCTGCTGACATTGCTGCAAGCTTTTCCTGTCGTTTAACACATACACATTGAAAGGAAGTTGTCATCGTTGTTAGTAGGTGTCAGTTGTGCTAAATAAAACCGCCTTTGCTCGCAATTTTCTAGCATAGTAAGTCAAGAGTAGCCTCTAATATCATTCTAGTGACTTGGCTATTGGTCACTTAGCCACTTGGGCTGTCAACCTCAGGGTGTCTTCCAAATAAGGAATGTTGAGCTGGATCATGTGTAGGACACTACCCATTTGGGCACTTTCTAGCACTTTTGTGTGCTGCCTCTTTTCCTAAAGTTGGAAACACAATTTCTCACTTTTGGTACAGGTGAGGAGGGATCCTGAGTGAGTGAGTAGGCTCCAATGAAGGTATGTTGGGTTAGTGTTGTGGCTAGGGTGGACAACTGTGAGTGAGGGAAGAACTTGCAAGGATTAATGAGAGTGGTAGAGCAGGAGCCTTGGTGGGAGGTGAGTACAGTAGCAAATGTAGAGTGAGTGTGAGGTACTGAGAAGAAGATGGGGGCAATTATTGTGGTGGAGTGGCAGAGGTCATTGACCTTCTTCCAACAGTGCTGGGCTTCCTCCCAATAGCTGAGACTGCTTTAACCTGGGTGGCAACTTTGGACCAGGCTAGCATAGTCTGCTGTCATGATTTCTGCTCCTGGTTCTGAGGCAGGACAAAACCCCAAGCCAGCACCACCCTATCCATCAGGACTTCTAGCACACTGCTCACAAATTGGGGCACTGATTCCCCACTCTGTACAATGTCTAGGGAGAATGTCAGGAAATGTGCAGGGCAATTCTGAACTGACTGTGCTTGTTCAGGCGTACAAAGCTTTTTAGTCATGGTGCAGTCACAAAGCATGTTGCTTCATCCTAAGATATCCACTGAGTGCTGAGTCATCTGAAAAGGGCAAGGTAAGCTGGAACCAGAGTCAAATCTGAGAGACACCAAAGGGATAATGTAGGTAATTAATGTGGCAAGTTTAGTAAGGTACAATGAGAGAAAATATAAAGCCTTGCAGTGAAAAACCTTCCAAAAAGCTCAATACAACTGGGACTTAGCCAAAAACTAGTTGGGTACAGCTCTAAACTTATTGTCAAAATTTATATTTACATGGTCAACATTTACAGGTAATATTCTGGGAAGGTTGAAATCCCCTCCTCTTGCACCACCTTCCTATTGTAGAGTTGCCCAGTTGAAACAGTTACCACCAAGTCTACTTGCACCCCTAAGCAACTAAATAAGTGTGTACAGGAAGATGGCAAGTGCAAAGAATTTGGATCTTTTGGATGTAAATTCAAGGGTTGCATGATGCATAAGGTGGAATGTGAAGTGAATGAGTTTTTGAACTGAAGTTGAGAATGGGCATTTACACGAGATTGACAATTAAGTGAATATTTGCAGTATATTTTAATTGGACGTATTGTTTTCATTGCTTAGTACTGATCCTTGACAGCAGGAAAACAAGTTTGAAAGGAAGACTCAAACCCTAACTGCACATTACACTCAGAGCGACTGATGGATTAATCGACTAATCAATTTACTCCTGAATTATGAAAATCATCCCATATTATAATGTTGCAATAACTGAGAAACATCGACAAGAAAAGCAAGGTGCAGCCATCAGAAGTATGACATTCATTATTGGAACAATTTATACAAACTCTCATTTAACACCTAACAACTAAAATCAGATTTCCAAATGGTCTGTGGCTATTTTATTACAATATAACTGCTGTTAATTTAAAGCGCACTGAAACAAACTATTTAAGCAGCCCTAAAATTAAGCTTTTATCCTGAGTTATTATTGTTATTAGTACCTGTATAACTGTAGTGAACACATGATTGAAAAAATCCTGTAAGCAAGGGCAGATTATGTGCAAATATGTATTGTCTTCTCATATATGAATTAAATAGAAATCTTTCCTAAGAATTTGGCAACATCAGTTCAGGTTAATTCAATGTAACTCAACATCTGTACAGCCAATGATGGCTCAGAAAATTGCAATACCCCCTTTACTCAGTGCCTACATGCTGCTTTGCTGCTTTAGGAAAATGTATACATTAGCAAACCCTCATCAGCAATGCATCAGTGATCTCTTATATGCAATTGGTCATAGATGACTGTGAGATGCCTGCACAATCACTCCCTGGAGCTTACAGCCTGGAAGGAGCCACTGACGTAGACATTAACGGCAGCAGTGACCTTCACAGGTACAGATAATGCCATTACAATCTCAAAGGGTGACTGTAAGTCTTTGTTTAACTGATAACATTTGGCGATGAAAACTTCTCTGCTGATACGGCTATTCGGCTAAAGTCAAATAACAAATCCTTTGCCAGTAGCACCTTGGAGAAAGGACAATACTACATACCCAAAATCAATTTTCCAACACTGTATTATCCTTGCTCTGTAATTGGTCAACAGAAGAATTACATCAAAGGGACTTGTTTGTTGCTGGACAACATGGCTAAAAGATTTATATCCCAAGATTCCTCATGTTATCCAATAGTTACCATACATTTGTTATGGACAACACACTAAATAAAGAAGGGGGTGTATTCAGTGACAGATATTTCATCTTAAAAGAAGTAAGAATTTAATATATAAACAAAAAGAACTGGAAAATACTAAGCAGTTTAGACATCACTTGCACTGACAGAATGAGATTTAATGAGTTGAATTTATGCCCTCAGTGTTGAAAAGAAGTGGCCTCTCTGTTTTCTGGTCTTGAAACCACTCATCTGGAAGACAACAGTGGGTTCAATATTATGGGCCATTACCAAGTGTACAGTTGGGTCCAAATGACTGGATGGCCAGCTCACCCTCTTCACACCAATCACTGAGCTCATCCGTGGTTGGTATTGGTAAGTAGGTGGGAATGGAATTTCTGTTTCTCATGAAATTTGCAAAACAACAGAAATAAAGGATGGGGTACTGTCTCCAGGCGTGCCCATGGTGCATTCGTAGCCCACCTCCAATCTAAAGGCCATTGCCCTGTCCTTTCTCAAGTGTAAGTTCTAAAGAAAACCCACTCCAGCACCTCCTTCCCCTGCCCCTACCCCTGCAATCTTCAAACCTTCCTCAGCCTAATACCCTGGACTTAACTTGCTCCAGGGTCTATTAGGCCTCCTGGTAGACCCGCCAGCAATATCATCAGTGTCTACTACTAGCTGGACGCTCCTAAGAACAGGATCTCAACTCAAGTGCCGTGGAGACTGGGACGTTAAATGTCTTCAAGGCGGAGTTTGATAAATTCTTGATCTTACAAGGAATCAAGGGCTACGGGGAGAGTGCAGGGAAGTGGAGTTGAAATGCACATCAGCCATTATTAAATGGCAGAGTGCACTTGATGGGCTGAATGGCCTTTCTTCCACTCCTATGTCTCATGGTCTTTTGGTCTTAAGTGTGGGCTTCAAATTTTGTAATTAGGCAATTTAATCTGCTGCAGCAGGTTATGGCTGTGGGGCATGTCAGTCGGACTTTCCTTGCTTGCCCTCCACCCATTTGATTTTTTGTTCAATTATTCTTTGGAATTTTGGCTGGAACACCCCCTTAATTAACATGGAAACAGGTTTCCATCCCATTTAAGATGATGGATGGGTTCTTGAAGCGGAAGGCTGAATCAGAGAGATTTCAGCTTCAGAGATGCACCCAGCTGTAATGAATAGTAAGTAACTGGAAAGGTGTTTCACAAGATGTTGCTGCCTGTGCATTTGTGTCTGTGGGTTGTGTGTGTGTATGAGCATGCAGGTGTGTAGGTGTGTGTGTGTGTGTGTGTGTGTGTGTGTGTGTGTGTGTGTGTGTGTGTGTGTGTGTGTGTGTGTGTGTGTGTGTAAGCGTGAATTCATTAGGGAGGTGCAGTTAGGAAGGTGTTGGGAGAGGGGTATGAATGACTCTATAATGCTAGACTTAATACTCACCTCACAGCCCCAAAATGAACTAGTAATTCTCACTGAGAGAAGGGGAAGCTGTCAGTCCAGCAGATCAACTAAAACACACTGCCACCTTGGCAAGCATATAGGACATGTGGCCCAGCCTGGAGCAGTGACACTTTGACCTGTGCTAAGAGGTTGATCAGGCCCCTCATCTTTAACGAGCCTATGAATGATTCTAATCAGAAATCAGCTTGTGGGACTGAGTAGTCCTACCAAGCCTCAAGCACAGCTCGCCAGAATGGCCAACAGCGCGTTGACCAGTATGAGTACTTGTGAGAAAATCACTGCCTCTGTTTCCAGTCTCAGAGGCACCCAAAAATCCTGATGATCATTTCAAAAGGCAATAAAAATGACATGACAACTAGAAATCCAATAGCATTTATTAAGTGATTTATTAAGTTATTAATTTTACCCTATACACAAATAATGCATAAACTCCAACATACATTAGGAAATAAAGAAATAATTAGAAGTAAAATTGTCATGTTGGTTCCAAATACTGGCTGCTTCTTCAAAATGTGACTTTAAGTTGACCTGCTTGACTGATAGCTTCCTCTTCTCTCAGTGTGAATTCATTCTCCATTTTGGGACCATGGGGCGGGGAGTTTTATATCCAACCCCATGTGTTCTAATCTCACTCACTAGGCCAATATTTATTTTTATGAAGAATCTTTTATAAAGCCCAAATATATTACTCAAACTGCAATATACATGATTGCAAGGCATAACCTAAAGCTGGATAAGAAAATAGTTAAAATGCAGATAGTTCTGTGATTGTTATGTGTGGCTGAAACATAGGAATGCCTTGAAAAGCAGTGTACAAAAGGTCAATGCTTGCATTTCAGTTATTCTAATTTGTAGTAATGACCTAAGATGTCCTGATGACTTTAAAATATGGAAAGAAGTGAAATGATTAAAGCTGAAGATTAGACAATTGGGCAGACCCACAGCAAATTTGATTTAGCATAGATAAACATGAACTGAAATACATGGGTCCAAAATATGGGACACAAGTATCCAACGAATAGAATTGAATTAGCAGAGATACTGAGAAAGACACCTTGGACTAATAGTGGATGCATCACTTTCAAAACAGTGTTTAAAAAAAAAATAAAATTGTGACAAATACAAAGTGGAGTTGTCTGTACTGGATTATTTATTATTTTCTTTCTTGCTAGTCATTTTTTTTCTGTACACTGCAGAGAATGCATGTCTTAGATGGGCTGATATAGACACTGTAGGGCAAGGGTTTGATCGATGGCTGCCATCGTCCTTGGATGAGGACCCGTCTCACAGATCATTTAAAGTGTTTAGAACTGATCAATGGGTCAAGTCATTCCATTGAATTACAAGCATTCTGCTGAGCTGTTTACAATATGAATTTTTTCTGTAACTCCAATCATACTGGCAAACAGTATTTACAATCTTTCAAATATCCAAAGAGTTAGCTGTAATTTTGAAAGACCTGTATTAATATCTTTTTTTTCTGAAATTGATAGTTATTTGCTAGGCAAAGTGTGTTACAGAACGAAGACAAGGTTTGAGGTACAGATCAACTGTGAGCTAAGTAAATGACAGAACAGGTATGATGGGTTGAATGTTGAACTTGTACTGCATTTCTAGATGTTAAAGATAAATCTGGAGCTTTGTTTCAGCTGTTAAGCAACAGGATAGCAGTTAAACAGAAGCCAACAATGAGGGTTCACTCTTCACATGTTAGTGCAAAGTTAGTGGGAAGTTAGCCGGAAGTCGAAAATCACTTTTCCAAGATTTAGTTTTATGTTGAACATTTGTGTATTTCACATTGAAAGGTGCCGAATATAGTTTATAATTATTGGTGGAACATTCATTCTGGATAATTTCCATTGATTTCTTCAAGGTTTGCAATATTCTTTTCTAGTATATATATCCCCGAGCACAACTGAAGTGCACACTTGTGCACGTACAATAGATGAAGTGACTGAACGATTACATTTCAGTAAACCAGAACACAGTAATAACTCACAAGTCTTGCTAGATTTATCTGAACGTTGAGCATTATTAGAGCAGCAATGACATCTCTGAATAGCAGAACAGACTCAATGAGCTGAATGGCCTATTTCAGCCTCTAAATCTCACAGTTTTCTAGTAAAGACAACTTTAGCTATATGGGGAAAAGTCTTTTTTTTTAATGGACTGATAAATAGCATGGAATCTAAGGACTGTATTTAACAACTCAAAATCAAAGAAGGTAAATCTATGAAAATTGCTTTTAAATTTACTTGTTATTTCTAGTGTGTTAGACAACATTTTTACAGTAATTCTATCAACAACCTCTTCATTGTACATTGAGGCAAAACCCACGTACAATGTCTTCAGTCTCATTTTTCCTCAATTGTAATTACCGATCGACTGTGGAAATTCAGTTATCTCCACCCACTTATTCAACTGTTAGTACTTACTGATTTAAATTTATACAAATCATCATGATTGTGTAAATGGGGCCAAAACCAATGGTTTAGCCTGCTGTTGTAGCAAGTGTAAAGAGCAGGACAAGTGTTTGATAAATACCTGTCCATAACAACACCTGATGGAATTGTTCAACTGTATTAGTACACAACCCAGAAAATCAACTAACCCCTTAATTTAGAAGTTGTTCTTAAGGTTAAAAAGGAAGTTTAAGCTGATGCTATACAGAGGCACATTCTACATTGTTGACTGACGGCCTATTAGCATCCCAGAATATATTTGCCACCAAGGTGTTCTTAGACATCAACATGCATTTCTCAATGAACATTCCCTTGTTAATCTTGATTAGATTAGAATTCATACAATGCAGAAACAGGCCATTCGCCCCATCAAGTTCACACTGACACTCTGAAAAGCATCGGTTCCCTTCATTAACTCTGCATTTCCCATGGTTAATCCACCCAGCCTGCACATCCCTGGAGACTGTGGGCAGTTTACCATGGCCAATCCACCTCACCCACATATCTTTGGAATGTGAGAGGGAACCAGAGCGCCCAAAGGAAACCTACGCAGACACGGAGAGAATGTATAAACACCACACAGACGATTGCCCGAGGGTGGATTCAAACCAGGGTCCCTGTCACTGTGAGGCAGCAGTGCTAACCACTGACCCATCATGCTCATTAACATAAAAAGCTTAATAAAGGAAAAGAATGCAGTAAAGAAGAGTGGAGTCACATTTACAGAGGACCTACCTTGCTTGAGGTTGTAGCTACCATGGATATTAGTAAGATTTCCATGAGAAGCACTACATGAGACAGATAACTTGCAAGCAATGCCAAAGAACCAACACAACTTCTCCCAAAGGACTGTTCAGGTACACACATGTTTGGTTGTAGATGCTATCTTGAAGACAGTAAAGGAATTGAAACATGTTTGAAAGGCAGTAACATGATGAAATTTTAGAGGCTGCCTAATACCTGAGTTGCTGCATCAACCCTATGTACTCCTGACCTCGCTACAATGTATTGGCAGATGGCATTCATGCCTAGGGAAAATAAGAGCAGCATTAATGGCTGCAGAGAACTTCTGCTTCTGCTGTAGTTATGTCAGCATTATAGACTAATGTCCGCAATCCACCAACACACTTGCAATCATTACTCACAGCTGCTGGAACATATTGCAGAATTATCATCTGGGCCACACTGTTATTATTCTGGCAATTGAAATTTTATTAAACCAAACAACAAATAATGGAAGTTACAAGGCACTTTTTTTTTTCTATAGGGTCATAGAATGTGGGTATTGCTGTCTGGGCCAACATGTGTTGCCCCTTTTGAATTGCCTTTAAGAATATGGTGTTAACTTGTCTTCTTAAACAGCTGCAGGAGTTGTAATGCAAAAACAAAGACCTGTAGGCATTTAATCAAGCCCACAAAGTCGTTAGGGAGGGAGTTGCAGGATTTTGACCCAACTGAAGGTAAAGTGAGAGAACAAAGTGTGAGGCTGGATGAACACAGCAGGCCAAGCAGCATCTTAGGAGCACAAAAGCTGATGTTTCGGGACTACAGAGAAGAGCCTGTCTGATGAAGGGTCTAGGCCCGAAACATCAGCGTTTGTGCTCCTAAGATGCTGCTTTGCCTGCTGTGTTCATCCAGCTTCAGACTTTGTTATCTCGGATTCTCCAGGATCTACAATTCCCATTATTTCTGAAGGTAAAGTGATGTAGTTACAAGTTAAGATAGTTTGTGGTGTGGAGGGTAAATTGCAAGTAGCAGATTTCCCATGCACCTGCTGCTATTGTCCTTCTAAATGGTTGACCTCATCACATTGGAAGGCTCAATGAAGAAACCTTGCTGAATTTCTGCAGTACGTCTTGCTGAAGGCTGCCATTGTGTATTGATGCATCAGCGAGTGACTGTTTCAAGTAGTGGGTTTTCTGAAAATTATGCGAGTGACTTTGCCCTAGAATTTGTTCATGCATCTTGAATGTTGTTGGAGCTGAACTTATCCAGGCAACTAGAATATTCTAGAGATAATGGGAATTGCAGATGCTGGAGAATCCAAGATAATAATGTGTGGAGCTGGATGAACACAGCAGGCCAAGCAGCATCTCAGGAGCACAAAAGCTGACGTTTTGGGCCTAGACCCTTCATCAGAAAAGGGGATGGGGAGTGGGTTCTGAAATAAATAGGGAGGGGGGGGGGGGGCGCGGACCGAAGATGGAGAGAAAAGAAGATAGGTGGAGAGGAGAGTGTAGGTGGGGAGGTAGGGAGGGGATAGGTCAGTCCAGGGAGGATGGACAGGTCAAGGAGGTGGGATGAGGTTAGTTGGTAGGAAATGGAGATGCGGCTTGAGGTGAGAGGAGGGGATGGGTGAGAGGAAGAAGAGGTTAGGGAGGTGGGGACAAGCTGGGCTGGTTTTGGGATGCAGTGAGGGGAGGGGATGAGCTGGGCTGGTTGTGTGGTGCAGTGGGGGGAGGGGAAGGACTGGGCTGGTTTTGGGATGCGATGGGGGAAGGGGAGATTTTGAAGCTTGTGAAGTCCTCATTGATACCATTGGGCTGCAGGGTTCCCAAGTGGAATATGAGTTACTGTTCCTGCAACCTTCGGGTGGCATCATTGTGGCACTGCAGGAGGCCCATGATGGACCTGTCATCTAAAGAATGGGAGGGGGAGTTAAAATGGTTTGCGACTGGGAGGTGCAGTTGTTTATTGCGAACCGAGCGGAGGTGTTCTACAAAGCGGTCCCCAAGCCTCCGCTTGGTTTTCCCAATGTAGAGGAAGCCACACCGGGTGCAATGGATACAGTATACCACATTGGCCTACCTCTTCCCATCCCCCTCTCTGATGAAGGGCCTAGGCCCGAAACGTCAGCTTTTGTGCTCCTGAGCTGCTGCTTGGCCTGCTGTGCTCATCCAGCTTCACACTTTATTATCTTAAATAGAATATTCTATCACATTTTTCACCTGTGTATTGTAGATGGTAGACAAGCTTTAGGTAGTCAGAGGATGAGTTACTCACTGCAGAATTTCAATCCTGTGGTCTATTCTTGTCGTCACAAAATTTATCTTGCCGATTGAAATAACTGCACAGAGGCCAGTATCCTGTCATCAAGTCACCCTTTATTTATATAGAGTTATAGAGCTGTCCACCATGGAAACAGACCATTTGGTCCAATCTATTTAGGCTGAACAGATATCCTAAATTAATCTACTCCCACCTTTGCCACCTTTTGACCCATATCCCTCTAATTCACATATTTCCCTATTCATATATATCCATCCAGATGCCTTTTAAATGTTGTCATCATCTCTATCCCTTCCTCTGGAAGTTCATTCCATGTACATGTCACCCTCTGCATGAAAAAGTTGCCACTTAGGTCCCTTTTAAATCTTTCCCCTCTCACCTTAGACCTATGCCCTCTAGTTTTGGACTCCCCCCACCTCAGGTAAAAGATATTGGCTATTCACTGTATCCATGCCCCTCAAGATTTTATAAACCGCAACAAAGTCAGCCCTCAGGCTCCAATGCTTCAAAGAACATAGGCCCAGCCTATTCAGCCTCTCCCTATAACTCAAACTATCCAACCCATGCAAAATCTTTGTGATCTTTTCTGAACCCTTTCAAGTTTCACAAAATCCTTCTTGTAGCAGGGTGACTAGAATTGCATGTAAAATTCTAAAAGTGGCCTAACCCTCTCATGAAGGGTCTAGGCCCGAAACGTCAGCTTTTGTGCTCCTGAGATGCTGCTGGGCTTGCTGTGTTCATCCAGCCTCACATTTTATTAACCAATACCCTATACAACTGCAACATGACCTCCCAATCCCTATACTCAATGTACTGGCCAATAAAGGCAAGCATACCAAACACCTTTTATCACTATCCTGTCTACCTGGGACTCCACTTTCAAGGAACTATGATCCTACACTCCAAGGTCTCTTTGTCAGCAACACTCCCCAGGACCTCAACATTAAGTCCTGCCCTGATTTGCCTTTCCAAAATGTCTTACCTCACATTTATCTAAATTCAACCCCATCTGCCACTCCTCAGCCCACTGGCCCATCTGATCAAGTTCTCATTGTACTCTGAGTTAACCTTTATCAGTGTGTACTAGACCTCTAATTTTGGCATCACCTACAATCTTACGAACCATACCTCCTAATGTTCACATCAAAACCATTTCTATGAATGATGAAAATCAATGGACCCAGCACCAAGACTTATGGCATACTACCGATCTCAGGCCTCCAATCTTAAAAGAAAGCCTCCACCATTGCCCTCTGTCTTCTACTTTCAAGCCAGTTTTGTATCCAAATGGCAAGTTTTTCCTGTATTCCATGTGATGTAACCTTGCCAACCAGTCTGCCATGACAGACATTGCCGAAATCCTCACTGAAATTTATATAGATCATGTCCGCGTTCTGCCCTCAGCAATCCTCTTTGTTACTCCTTCAAAAGCCTCAATCAAGTTTGAGAGACATAATTTCCCATGCACAAAGCCATGTTGACTATCCCCAATCAGTCCTTGCCTTTCCAAATACATGTAAATCCAGTCCCTAAGGATTCCCTCACCAATTTGTCCACCTTTCTTAAATAGTGACACCACATTAACCAATCTTCAGTCTTCCAGCACCTCGCCTGTGGCTATCGACGATACAAAAATATTACAGCAAGGGACCCAGCAATCACTCCCCTGGCATCCCACAGAGTTCTAGGGTACACCTGACCAGGTCCTGGGGATTTATCCACCTTTATGTGATTTAAGACGCCCAGCACCTGTTTCTCTGTAATATTAACGTATTTCAAATTGTCACTATTTATTTTCCCAGGTACATGTGCATAGTATACTGGCTGTGGCCAGCCAGCTCAGAATCAATCCCCTGAACTAAGGATATTCTGAATCCCCTGTTTATCTTGGTCAGCCAGGGCTCCCTAATAGAGTTATCAACTCGAATCAAGCGACTCATAGTCAATGAAATCCACCTGTTTTCAATCACTACATACCTCCCAAATATAAACCAAAAGAACTGCGGGTGCTATAAATCAAGAACAAAAACAAAGTTGCTGGAAAAGCTCAGGTCTGGCAGCATCTGTGGAGTAGAAAACAGATTAATGTTTTGGGTCGGTGACCCTTCCTCAGAACTGATGATGGCTGGGAAAGTGTCGGTTTATATGCGGAAAATAAGAAGGTGGGTGTGGTAGGGAATAAACAATAGGATAGAGCCCAAAGAGAGAGAAAGACAGTTGGTTAGACAAAGGAGTTGCCAATGATCAGGCTGGGAGGGTGAATAGTTGTTAATGGGGACTATTAGTGACTAACAACAGGGGGAGTGTAGTGGCAGGCTACACATTCCCACACTATTCCCCTCCCTTCCCTTGTTCACCTTCTGCAGGGACCATTCCCTCTGGGACACCCTGGTCCACACTTCCATCACCCCCAACACCTCCCCACAGCCTTATGGCACCTTCCCCTGTAGCCGGCAAAGGTGCAACACCTGCCCATTTACCTCCTCCGCCTGCCAGAATCCAAGGCCCAAACATACCTTCCAGGTGAAGCAACACTTCACGTGCACTTCCAAAAATCTTGTCTACTGCATTCGCTCCTCACAATGTGGTCTCCTCTACACCGGGGGAAAAAAGTGTAGACTTGGTGACTGCTTTGCAGAACATCTATGTTCTGCTCACAAAAAAGACCCTGAACCACCTGTCACCTGCCACTTCTATGTACCACTTTGCTCCCTGGCCAGCATCTCTGTCTCTGGCTTGTTGCATTATTCCAGTGAAGCCCAATGCAATTTGGAGGAGCAACACCTCATTTTCTGCTTAGAGACCCTACAGGCCTCCGGACTCAATACTGAGTTCAACAATTTTAGGTCATAAAGTCCCCCATGTCCCAACCCCCCACCCCACACACCAGGCCTTGTTACCACAATGCCTGCCATTACACACCCCTGTTGTTAGTCACTAACAGTCCCCATGAGCAACTATTCACCCTCCCAGCCTGATTGTTAGCAACTCTTTTGTCCGTCCAACTGTCTTTCTCTCTCTTTGGGCTCTGTCCTATCGTTCACTCCCTATTCCACCCACCTCCCTATTTTCTGCATATAAACTGACATTTTCCCAGCCACCATCAGTTCTGAGGATGGGTCACTGGCCCTGAAGCGTTAACTCTGTTTTCTCCTTCACAGACGCTGCCAGACCTGCTGAGCTTTTCCAGCAACTTTGTTTTTGTTCTTGACTACACAGCTTCCCTTTTTAAGTCCGGGATGTGGGCCTCGTCTTTCTCTGGTAGTTTCTTCTGGGACGTTTTTACCCCGTGTCCGGTTCCTCTGACTCAGACTCAGACACGGCTAGCCTGTACTGGACCGTAGGCTGACTCTTGCATCTGAACCATCTCAGTGGATTTTCTTCTTCTTCCAGTAATAATACTATTGAAGCTGCATGTGTCTCAGAATTTGAGGTTATATTGACACTACATCGAGAGGGAGAACCCACAGTTTCTGACCTTCAGGCCATTCTGAGGTGCCAGGTATGTTTTGTTCCTGCCCCATTTGCAAGGCAGCAGTTTTTAGGTGGCCCACACTTCTGTTCAGGACTGCATCACCAACTTGAATTTTGTATATCTTGGGCCCTGACGTCATGTTAACCTCACCTCATACCCATACATGGACATTCCCATGGTTCCAGCTCCAAACCTCATCCCCTGAATTAAGCTGTCTCTCTAGCTTAGAGGAAGCATGTGGCTCGTACTGGTGTCCCTTGCGCCTACATCTATGAAGATCAGATTTAACCTGTTGCAGAGTCTTCATCCCATCAGTGACTCTGCTGGAGCTATCCCTGAGGATATATAATCTTACAGTCTTATAGTCGAGAAGGAACCGGGACAGTTTGGTGTCAGGTATTATGGTACGTGGTTTATTTATCCTTGCCTTTAATGTTTGGACCACTCTTTCCACCAGACCATTGAATGATGGATGGCTTGGAGCTGTTCTTAGGTGCCGAATGTCATTCGACTTCAGGAAATACTCGAAATACCGCATTGGCAGACCTCCCATGTAGGTGAACAGACAACTTGTAAAGTGCCAAGGCAAGAATCTTATAGGGACCTGAATGACATGGGCCATGGAGAGAAATGTGACAGAATCACACCAGAAATCTACTGAGGCCTATCTTGCCATCAGGATCAATTCACTACATCGTTTGTATACATTCTGAGGTTTGAGCTGACATTCGCACTGGGCAGTGGCGAGTTGCCTATTAAGGGCAATTGTTAATAATGCAAATTATTCTTATAATATTCAGCTTCCTATCTTACAAAATGTGCTGAACAATCTAGATGTCAAGAATTTTCAACATGGAGAACAGAGCCAGCTACCACTTGTTGCAAACAGCCAGTGTTTGTTACCATCAAACAGCATTGCAGGGCATAATCCATTGGCACACCATGACCACAGTCATGGACAGCCAATAATTATCAACCTCCTACATGGTTCCTCATGCCACGTCTCCAATCCACTATCAGGATACTTAGGAAGTACAGAACTATATTTCAGGATACACAGATAACTAACACTGAAAGACTACTGCAAGGATTGCATACAGTAACAGGCACCCAGCTCAAAGAATGGAGCAGGTTGCATTTGAGGGCTGCTGACTTGTCCTGTTAGCACTTAATCACTTCGTTCCTATCTTGGTGCTCATTGTATCCTTGTGTTGCCTTAGCTTTTAGGACAGTCAAATAACCAGCAGCCTGCTGCTGGTCATCAGTTTTCAGTCAAGGGGATGGACATCTTGCTGTACAGCTCAGCACTATGTCGATCTCACATATGCCAACAGCTAATACAGCAAACACACTGCATATGCAGCAAGCAAGCACCCTTGTATCAAACTCTTAGGAGAATAGTCCTCACTAAAGTCCATGGAAGCATTCATCAATTGGAGGCTCCTAGCTCAGTAAGTCAAGGGCAGCATGCAATGCCGATGCAAGAGATTAGCCACAATCATGCATTCCCTAATATAGTCAGGGAGCTGAGCAGCTCTTATCTAGGGCTGTCCAATTAGGTCACTCGACAGAGATCTGACTGTGGTCAATTGATCAGTCTGTTGGGTCTGAACATAGAAACAAAAGGGGAGGAGAGTGATGGAGACAAGGGGGTTGCTGCCACAGGAAGGAATTGGGGATTCTATTTGTGGACAGTTGGGCTTGTAGGTTCAGCAAATAGTGGATGCCATTTGTGAAAGGGGGTTACTTGTTTTGCAAAGGGAGAGGGAAATGGTGGGTGGGTGTTGGCTCATATAGATGTGTTGAATGGGGAATTGAGGAAGTGCAAAGCCAAGCGGGTTCACAGAAAGGGCAATCAATAAGGGGATTGAGATGTTCACAGCCTCACCAACTTTTAAACTCGTTATCAAAACTAGAAAATGGCTGTGACTACATTCGGAGTGGGTGGGGTAATTGTCTTCCCCTGTGAGGTAGGGAAATGGCTGCAAGACCAACCGATACAAAGTGCTTTTGAGGATAATAATATTACACTCAGAAGCCTATAGGACACAAACGTGTTGGCTCTCTAATCCCTGGTAGTCCTAATGCATTGGCTGCACATCCTCCTGCATCAAATATTGCTGACCACTTCATTGAGCACCAACCGTTTTCAAGAACAGGCATATTAGACCACAAGGTGCAGGACCTGTTGCCTATAAATATCTTGTTCACTTGTTTTCATTGCCTCTCAATGCAGACAATGTTCCATTGTACATGATGATGTTAAGCATCTCGGTGGCACAGTTACACTCAGAGCCAGGCAGAAAGTCATTTGAACAGATATATTGTGAAAGCATTCGCATTTCTGAAGTCCTGTGTATCAATATACAGTGCAATGTCAGCAATTCCAGCAAAAGTGCCCTCAAAATGTAACTTCTTGTTTTGTTCCACTACATCTCAGAGTTCAGCAGCCTGGGTAGAGGAAGTCAGCACAGCAGTGGAACTCCTTAGCCTTGGAGTTTTCTTTGGCCCACTTCAGGGCAGTTGTTTCTGGATAGATGAGACATGATCTGTGCCTCCTTGCCAGAGGCAAGTGGACGCTCCTTGGCATAAACTTCCAAGAACAGTGGAGTGGCGGTTACTCTGGAGGTGAAGAGCCAGTCAACTCTAGATTATTCCAAGAGGAGCATTCTGAGGGGCCTGTGTGGGATTGTTCCTGCAGCTCTATGTATCCTGGTGCTGCCCTGTCTCCATGTGAGGAATGGGCACTTACAGTGAGTACCAGCTGCCCCATCCCTATGTCACCATGCCTTTGGTCATGAGAATAAATGTCGAAGACAATGAAATACAGGTCAGTGTATCTGTATTCCGGAGGCCTGAGATTACTGGACCCTACTCACATGGCAGGACCCAACCTGCCCATGAAGGTAGTTGGATGATCACACACTCTGGTAACCAGGTTCCCATAGTGTAGCTACACTCCTGAAGACTTTGGGTTATGAAGATCACTGCATCCTGTGTATCTGCATACAGCTGCTGTTCATCCCTGTCCATTCAGATGAAGTCCCTGATTGTTAATATCACAGGGTTCTTTCCGGCCTGGGGCTGAAGAAGTATCTGTTCTCTAGCAGTAAGCTGAATACCAGTAGCCTGGATTGTTACTTCCTGCAGAGCTGTCACAGTGAGATTCTTGCACTCAGGACAGCTTTGGAATGCCAGTGGCTTACACAAGTGCAGTGCTGGTAGTATCCTGGGCCCACCCAACTTCAGCTGCTTCATAATGAGGTGTTTTCCTTCATCTCAAAGTTAGAAGTGGGACGTTCACTGATGATTGCATAATATTAACACTACTCATTATTCCTGAGAAACTGAAGCATTCTGTGTCCAAATGCAGTAAGACCTAAACAATATGTAGACTTGTGCTGATACATGATTAGTGGCATTTGTACCATGTAAGTGCCAGGCAAAGAATATCTTCAACATCTTTTGTCTGGGTTGATACTACCAGAAACTGTTTCTTTTTTAGCTATTAAGCTTCTTTCACTTTGGATCCAAACAAATTGACTGAGACCAGAGATAATGGGAACTGCAGATGCTGGAGAATCCAAGATAACAAAGCGTGAAGCTGGACTGACCTATACCCTCCCTACCTCCCCACCTATACTCTCCTCTCCACCTATCTTCTTTTCTCTCCATCTTCAGTCCGCCTCACCCCCCCCTCCCTATTTATTCCAGAACTCTCTCCCCATCCCCCTTTTCTGATGAAGGGTCTAGGCCCGAAACATCAGGTTTTGTGCTCCTGAGATGCTGCTTGGCCTGCTGTGTTCATCCAGCTCCATGCTTTGTTATCTTGACTGGGACCCGGTGCTGAATTGTACACCGATCTACCTGATAGACAGGAGACATTCATCCCCTCAATATAAGTAAGCCAGATTCAAAACTCAGTGTAGAAAACTTAACAGTCAACATGTCACTCAGTTCCCAAAGAATGTAATTCAAATTGTGAGGATTACATGATGATGCATAAAAGTCCAAACTACATTATTTTTAAAAAATTCAATGGACCTGCCTGAAAAAAATGGAAATAAATTTAACACTATAAAAGCCCACTTCAAATCTTCATTCCAATAGGTTGTCAGTAGTTTGGAGTTGGCAACATGTTATTTCTCCAGACCCAGAATTTAAGAAATTTGATCCATCGTGCACTGACCTATTTCACTACAAACAGATGGTACACAGCATGCACCCATTTATAGATATTGTTTTCATTTGAAGGTGGCACGTTGTGCCATCTGTCAACCAGCCGTTAAACACTGGTGTATGTCCATGTTCCTGGAGATTAATAGCAATGGTATAGCAGATGTGTTTTGAAAGCTGATAATAAGTTCTATTAAAGTAGTTTCTTCAGAAGTCAAAAAGTTAATTTAGTTTTCATTCTGTCCAATTTCAGAATATTCTATATGGAAAACATTTGAAGCCGCCATAATCAAAACCTTTTTTGTGTTTTCATACTTAACGTGGTGGGGATTTGCATGCACTTCTGTTGAACACACTTTCTATGGAGTCAGTCATTAAGAATTGATCAGTACAGCATGATTTCCAAAACAACTATGTGCATACTATATTTTGAAGTCAACAATAATGGTATTACCCATATCAAAATTAGATAAATGTAACAAAATTAATTTTCTTTGAATACTAGTGCCTCACATGTTTTTCTGAGATAGTAATTGTTTTGTTGGTATAAGTGGCCAAATGTTGGGTAGCAGATGCTCTTAACTATGGCACTCTTATGTGGCAGAAACCAGCATAAAGTAACATTATCCATTCATGTTAAAAAAGTAATGACAGCTTCTCTGAATGAGAGCCATAGACAAATGGAAATACGGATGAAAGCAGATTATGAAGCAAATGTTAAGTACATAATGACTGTAGATCCAAAATGATCAATGTGTATTGAGTTTAAGTAGGAAAGTTGACTGACTGCAAAACATTTGAAAATAGCTTAACGTGGATTTGCCTTGGGCACAGACATTTTATCAATCTTTGTAAATATATTTTACTTTCACTCTGATTGTTGCTGAAAAAGAAACAAATTGTCAAAGATTTTTTAGTCATGTACTCATCAGTTTAGATTCAAGATTTAGTACCAAGTATTAAATGGAACAATAATGTGTGAAAACAAAATGTTGTTGGTTGGCAAGTTGACTCTGATTGGATGGTCTGAATGTGGAGGTGTCGGTTTTGGGCTGACAAGGTCAGAAATCCCATGACACCAGGTTATAGTCCAACAGGTTTATGTGAGATCACAAGCTTTCAGAACGCTGCTTCTTCACCACCTGACAAAGGAACAGTGCTCTGAAAGCTTGTGATTTCAAATAAACCTGTTGGACTAAAACCTGGTTTTGTATGACTTCTGACTTCTGATTCTGATTGGTAGAGGCATTGCCATGGAGAATGCTACAGGGCAAGAATTATTGCCATGCTTTTATTTATTTAATCTAATATTGCCTAGCATTGGTACCAATTATGTAAAAACCAACAGAACTGCAGATGCTGTAAATCAGGAACAAAAACAGAAATTGCTGGAAAAGCTCAGCAGGTCTGGCAGCATCTGTGAAGAAAAAAGAAATCAGAGTTAAAGCTTCAGGTCCGGTGACCCTTTGGTCAGCAATTACTATAACTATGATTTCTCATAAGGTCATCAGGAAGTAGTTGGGAATGTGTTTCTGTGCCTGATATTATCAATGGCCAAGTTGACATCAATAGAGAAAGCTGAGCTGCAATATACATGAGAGCTGCAAAAGACTGGTTATTTCAATTGAATATGCTCATTTGACTCTGACATCATATTAAGCACAAGATCTCCACAAGATGTGTTAGAGCTTACACATTCTCCCTGTGTCTGCATGGGTTCCCATCGGCGCTCCAGTTTCCTCCCATAGTCCAAAGATGTGCAGGCCAGGTAGGTTAGTCATGGTAAATGTGGGATTATGGAGATAGGGTGAGCTTGGGTAGGATACTTTTCAGAAGGTTGGTGCAGACATAATAGGCTGAATGGCCTCTATCAGCTCTGTAGTGATTCTATGATTCTATGAAATATAGAAAATAATTGGGGAAAAATGCAGCACCATGTTCAAACATCAACCCTCTAAAGAGTAGCATAGTGGCTCAGTGTTTAACACTATAACAAAGTGTGGAGCTGGATGAACACAGTAGGCCAAGCAGCATCTCAGGAGCACAAAAGCTGACGTTTCGGGCCCAGATCCTTCATCAGATGAAGGGTCTAGGCCCGAAACGTCAGCTTTTGTGCTCCTGAGATGCTGCTTGACCTGCTGTGTTCATTCAGCTTCACACTTTATTATCTTGGATTCTTCAGCATCTGCAGTTCCCATTATCAGTGGTTAACACTGTTGCCTCACAGAGCTGTGGACCTGGGTTTGATTTCAATCTCGGGCAATTGTCTGTGTGGAGTTGACATGTTCTCTCTGTGTCTGTGTGGGTTTTGTCTGGGTCCTCCAGTTTCCTCCCACAGCCCAAAGATGTTCAAGTTAGGTAGATTGGCCGTGTTAAATTGACCATAGTGTTCAGGGATGTGTAGGTCAGGTGCATTAGCCATGGGAAATGTAGTGTTACAGGTATAGGGTAGGGGGATGGGTCTGGGTAGGGTGCTCTTTGGATGGTCAGGGTGGACTTGTTGGGCCGAATGGCTTGTTTCCATACTGTGGGGATTCTATGATCTCCAAAACTAGTTTTCATGGAAGGAAAACTGAATTGACCATGGATAATGAAAAGGTTGTTAAGGTAACAGTTCCTTTTAGCAATTTAATCTTTAACTTGAGGTGAACTCTTGGACTGAATTTCCAATCATTTGAGGAGGGGGGACTGGAGTGGGTGGGCTTGCAAGTGGCAGATAGTTCATTAGGTCAATCAAGTTGTCTATTAAAGTCAATCTGCAGATGCCAACTGATATTTCAGAAAAAAATCCAGCGCTGTTAGTATTTCCATATAGTGTCCATCAACACTGTCAATGCCTTTAGACAGATGAAGGCACCACAGGGATAGAGTGCTTTAGCTCCCCACCTAACTCCATTTTGGTTAACCCCTTCCCCACTATCTTACCTTTGTTGGTCTGCATTGCCCTTCATTGGCTTTGCATGTAAAGTAATCAATTAGAAAACGGGTGACTTACTGATGGCATTTACTGAAATCGCTCCATTGAGACAAGTGCCCCATCTTTATGCCACCCTTTATTTACATATGCAAAGTCCTTGACACTGATCTAGCTTCCTCAGAGCCAGCTCTCAAAGGGAACAGGATGGCTGACACTCCATTTATTATCTGTCAGCCAGGGCTCCCAATCAGGGGATTCAGGTCTGTAGAATATGAAGCTTTCCAGCCTTGTACAGGATCACTTCTGGATAAAACAAAAGAAAACAAACTGGACAGCAAATAGAATGTTCCGGTCAGTGTGCAGGCCCACTGTTAACACTGAGAAATGGCCTGGAGTTGCGGGTAGCCTCCAGGCTATTTAGTGGGCTGGGAGAATGTCCACCCTGCTGAGAAATGCATCCATCCTCACTAACAGTCACAAGACCCTCACTGGCCAAACAATGGAGGTGTTCCCACTTCATTGAGATAGTCTGGTAGTCATGGTCTTCTTTAATTAAGAAAGTCTATAACTGTTCAGATACTCACTCACTTCTCTCTACATCAGCAGATTCTATGGAGTGCTATGTTAACCATTCTGTTCCTCTAGTTATAATTACTGGAGCATGTATAAAAAGAGTTATGTCATGGTGACCTCAGATCAAATGAAACCAGAGCCTAGACTGTACTGTTGAAGAAAGATATTTTCTCCTGTCATTCTTTAACAAGAGAAAGCAAATTTTGTTTCAAACAGCACCTTGTGAATTGGCACTCTTGATAAACTGGCAAAAATTACATTCATCAAACACTAGAAGTTTGTTGTATCATCATAGTCAGTTCAGGGCTCAGGTAAGAAAGCTGTCTGCCAGCAAATTTTAATTAAGGCAAAGTTACATTATTATTGAAGAGATTTATTCTGTAAATAACGTATAACCATGATGCGTATACTTCCTGAAATATGTTTCAATTACTTATTGTGTGTTTTACATTGATTATGTGGATCTCTTGATCAATGGAATATTTGATCAGTCGGCACACTCCTGATTCCATAGATGGTGGTTAATAAGAAGTTTGCTTTGTATTTACATTTGTAAATCTTAGTAATGTTCCTCATATAAATGTCGACTTCAACTTTATACACGGTGCTAAAGTGACCAGACCCAAGCAACTGGAGGCAAATAGTAAGAAGTGCCTAGGGTGAAGCTCGGTATTAGTGTAGTGTTACATTGAATGAACAAGGTCAGCCCTGTGATTTGACTGCTCCTGAGGAGAAGCTCAGCAGTGTCAGCAAGTACATAGAGCGATGAGCTCCAAAGCACAGCTTGGCACCAAAACAAAGAAATGGAAAGTCATGCAAAGGCTAGAAAAGTGCAGGAGTAAGTAAGCCCACAGCAGAATACATTGCAAGCAACAAGGAAATTACTTGGTGATGGTGAGTAAAATATTACATAATCAAGGGCCCTTAGGGGGTTGGGGGAATAAATGAATGCTCAGAAAATTTACCATTGGCTAGTGTAGAAGTGGGCACATTCAATACCAGGAAGGAATCCCACCCAGTGGGAAGTCAATGCAACTAGTTTTATTGATGGTTTAAAGTACCAAGTGAGAGACCATGTTACAGTTACAAGAGCAGCACGGAAAATTAAAAATTGACAGCTGGAGTTATTCTAACAATAAAGGATCACAAAGGCAGAATAAATTCTTCCAAGATGATGTGATAGAATCATGGCAAGATTCTGGTTCTTGTAGCTGAGCAAATCTGCCAGCCAAATTCTAGTTTTGTGGAAATCATGAGTAATAGCAAAAATTCTAATTTCAAATAGATACAGACACAGATATATCAGTTCCATCAACTATGCCATGCATAAGGTCAAAAAGCCTCAAATGTTCGTCGTCCAGCTTTGGCATACAGAAGGTATTGCCGTTAGAGAAAGGGTGGGTACACGCTGCAATTTGTTACAATGGAAAGTAGATCACAGGAAGACTGCATGACATTTCTAATCAGTATGAGCCCCTGTTAAAAGATCTGCAACTTTAAGTATTCTTCAATTAGCGAACACGGGAGACAATGAAGTCAATTCTGTACGCTAGGAATCACTCTCCATCTCAAATACTCCAGCACTAGGACTACCAAAAGGTGAGGCAGTCCATTTATTTCTCTTAAACTTCATACACTGTGACTGTTGAAACAGTTATTCAAACATTAAAGGAAGCCTTTGCAACAAAGGGCATTCCTGGCCAGGTTAGGCCAGATAACGAGTTAAAATTTGCAAGTGACATCTTCATCCAATGATACAAAAAAAGTCAGAATGACTGAAGCACTGTGAAAAAAGGATGAAAGTTGTGAATTAATATTCCCAAATTACAAGTCTACACTATTGTAATGTGGATGAGTGCCATCAAAGCTGTTGATGGGAAGAAAGCTCAGGACACAGCATCCCATTCTTTCCTAACTAAAAAAAATTCCAGTGCTATAATCTAGGAATTTAAGAAAGTTCAAGAACAAGAAAAATTCTATTGAAAATAATAACCTTATAGCAGTAACAGAAGATATCATCCCAGGAACCTACCTGAGTTGATGGTAGGGCAAAAGGCATCAGTACTAGACCAAGGCAGAAATATAACCAACAGCCATCTTCTTTACTATATTCTTCAGAGGTACTTTAAGAAGAAACAGGAGAAATGTCATTACTATTCATTGAACATATCAATCAGACATACTTTCTGATGAACCAGATGATGAACCTGACATTCTAAAAGACCTTGATGCAATAAACCTCAATGTAGGCCACTAAGTCAAGAAACTAGAGTTAAAAGGAGGATTGATAATCTTGTAAATTTCGTAAGGACATGATCAGTGTTATGAAGCCTCCTGACAGATTGAATCTGTGGTGCCAGGTATTTAGGGAGGGTTGGGGCAGTATGAAAAATGTATCTATAATGTGAGACTTGGATGTATTTTAAAAAAGACAATAATTTGGGGAAAGGCGTGTTATAAAGGCTTGAAAACATTAATGTCTGGTACTGTGCAAGTAATACCTCCCACAAGATGATGTATGAGATTAAAGGAAATGGAGGTTCAGAAAGAACCTCATAACCTCTCCTGGAGCCTGGCTTCAGGAGAGTGTGTGTGTCATTTTTCTGGAAAGTTATATGCAGTTCCTTAATATATATAATAAACTCATTAATGCTAAACCCTCACAAAGACTCAATAATCTTTCCTAGCCAGTCTACTTAAATATACAAGTTCATTTACAGCCAAGCGTGGGTTGTCATCACACCCCTGATCCATTTGGTCAGGATTGTCAGAAGAACATATGCTAATACTATGGCTCAGTTAAAATGATAAAGCCAATAGTTGGCTTCTGAGACTTGAACCTGTGTTGGCCTTCCCCGAACATTATTTCAAATTCTGTCCTCTGTCTCTGTTGCTGAATGTACATCTGTAATCAAGCCAGGTTGCTGCAACTCATTAAACAGTTCTTGGAGTCAATGAATTCAGGCTAAGAAATATATTAATTTGTTTGATTATAAATATAATGAAAATGTAACTAGTTCTTGGTTACATTCATGTAGATCAGGTAGCCATCAGTAGCATATGCCTTGTTAGGAGTCACATAAAAACAGGTAAAATGGTTCTTGTAGAGAGGCCAGATGGTTCAGCAGAAGTCCCCTGTGCTCCAGAGATGTGTAATGACTCTGAACAGGCTGATTTGAAAATATCTAGAAACTGGTAAATTTAATTCTCATTCCATTTAGTTAAAGAAGAGGTATGTGCTTTATCTGCTTAGTGGAATAACTATAGCCATGTTCTCATTTGCAATGAATATAAAGATCCTTAAATTCTTTATTATTTTTTATCAATACATTCAATCACCTTGTAAGTGATGCACCGAACATGTCTGACCTTGGTGATTGCTATGAACATATAAAAACTTTGAGAAATTATAATGGGCAAGTTGCAAACTGCTAGACTCTAATATTTACTGTATCAACCCTGTCCGTCTTATTCCAGGTGATGCTATGACAGAGAAATGATCGAGTAGGCAAAGGGAAGTAAAGCTTTCCTGAAAGAAATATATATCAACTTCTGACAATCTAAGGATCTATATAAACCCACAATGGATTGAAGAAAGTTTTTGAGGAGCATTTGACATAGTGCTCAATCAAATTCTGCATCACTTTTGAAGCCATAACTTCTCTGCTGAATCAGCTTTGAGTTTTCCAGCAGCCTTCAGCAAGTATCAAATGCCATTTTTAAACCCTGAAGCATGCAATGGGCCATCCCACAGGAGTCACCAATTTTCTTCATTTTATGTGCATAACCTTCAAAATGGCAACTATGCACAAAAGGCCCTGGGTCCAAATATATGCAGAGGCTGCAGCATTGGTCTTGAAAGATAAAATGTTGTTTATATCTGCAGATAAATAGGAAAAGTAATGCAAATACTTCTTGGCTTAGATTTAATGAACGAATGGTTATTGTTCTTCCATCTAAACCAACCTGATTAATCCAAATGTCAGCTTTAACAAAACATGATATTCTTAATTAAGCAGAAAGCTCAGTTTCCAATGTTCTCATTTGTGAAATTTCTATCACACTCTGTGATTTCACTAGCAAGATAATTCTCCATAAAGAGGAGATTAAATCTAAACTGATCTATGATCTTTTCCCTGCCCAAAGACATTGCTAGTTATATTATCCAAGACCTGCCAAATAGTCTCTCTAAAGAATATATTGAGTTAATCCGAAGTGCCACTACTGTTGCCCCACAACTCTGACACAAGCTGTTTTCAGATTATTCGTCCCAAGCTTCCAAATGTTCCTGAGACCTGTAAAAGAGCTAAACAAGACATGTGATAATATTTGGCTGTTGTAATGAGAAAATATGTTGAAAGCATAATTACATTAATCTGCTGGTCCACTTTAGTCTGGTGTGGTACCAAGTCATATGAGCTAGAAGGCTCCTGTTCCAAATACCAATGTATTATCAGTTACCTGCTGTCAGCTGTAGTAAATTTTGAGGAACTGGCAATGACCATACGCTATAATAGCTTGGGTGGCTTCCGCCATCTACAATCCGACCCCACTACCCAATACATTTTTCCATCCCCACCCTTGTCTGCCTTCCGGAGAGACCACTCTCTCCATGACTCCCTTGTCCGTTCCACACTCCCCTCCAACCCCACCACACCCGGCACCTTCCCCTGCAACCGCAGGAAATGCTACACTTGCCCCCACACCTCCTCCCTCACCCCTATCCCAGGCCCCAAGATGACTTTCCATATTAAGCGGGTGTTCACCTGCACATCTGCCAATGTGGTATAATATATCCATTGTACCCAGTGTGGCTTCCTCTACATTGGGGAAACCAAGTGGAGGCTTCGGGACCGCTTTGCAGAACACCTCCACTCGGTTCGCAATAAACAACTGCACCTCCCAGTCGCGAACCTTTTTAACCGCCCCTCCCATTCCTCAGATGACATGTCCATCATGGGCCTCCTACAGTGCCACAATGATGCCATCCGTAGGTTGCAGGAGCAGCAGCTCATATTCCGCTTGGGAACCCTGCAGCCCAATGGTATCAATGTGGACTTCACAAGCTTCAAAATCTCCCTTCCCCCACTGCATCCCAAAACCAGCCCAGCTTCCCTAACCCGTTCTTCCTCTCACCCATCTCTTCTTCCCACCTCAAGCCACACCTCCATTTTCTACCTACTACCTCATCCCGCCTCCTTGACCTGTCCGTCTTCCCTGAACTGACCTATCCCCTCCCTTCCTCCCCACCAATACTCCCCTCTCCACCTATTTTCTTTTCTCTCCACCTTCGGTCCACCTCCCCTGTCTCCCTTTTTATTCCAGTTCCCTCCCCCCATCCCCCTCTCTGATGAAGGGTCCAGGCCCGAAACATCAGCTTTTGTGCTGCTGAGATGCTGCTTGGCCTGCTGTGTTCATCCAGCTTCACACTTTGTTATCTTAAATTAAACAGTGATCCTGTTTGTCGTTATTATGCAATAGCTCCTGCAGAAAGGTACCTCTGTGTGGACATCAGATGCAAAGAAAATTGTTTGGTTTTTACAAGCCTGTCAACATCTATTGTCAACACTCACACGTGAAGAATAACTGTTTGTGTAAGGTGCCAGGAGCCACTTTGCAGAGGGAGTATAACTTAGGACAACATCTTCAGGCAAGGAAGAAAGAAGCTAACTAAATAAAGAAAAGTTAAATGAAATAAATTCATTTTAATTTGCCATATTACATATATATTCAACTTTTTGGAACTATTTTTTCAATTTGTCCTGTCTCCATGTCAGAGCTTTTAATTCCGTCCATTCTTAATAGGATATTTAATGTATTGAGTAGTTACATTCTGGAAGAACCTTTTATTTTCATTTATAAAGGGATTTGCATGATATAGTACCTCATTATATTAAGAGAACACATGTGAATAGAGAAGAAAGCCATCTGTCAGCATCAATGAAGCAGCTTGTGAAGAGTGCCCTGTAGTCAGCACCATAGTGAAGCAGTCTGGGAAAAGTATCCTGCAGTCAATATGACACTTAAGCAGTCTTGGAAGAGTGTACTGCTGTCAGTATCACAGTGAAACATTTTGGGAAGAGTTTCCTGTGCTCAGTGCTGTTGTGAAACAGTCTGGGAAGAGCGTCCTGTGGTCAGCACTGCAGAGATGCAGTCTGGGAACAGTGTCCTGTGGTCAATTCATATTGAAAAAAAACAAGCATGGCATTACAGAAAATCTATGTTTTCATTAGGTAAATTATTAAATTTTGCAAAGTTAGTGGCAGATTTGGAGACAGCACTTATTGAGGAGTCAAAGAAGCAGCAGGACCTATGAGGGAGCAATATGGAGGATATGGGTTGTGGCTGAGACTCAAGGCCCACATTGCTTACCTTAAGAGGCAGCTGGATTTGCAGAGAAGTGCCTGACAGTGAGTTAAAAACCTAGTTAAAAATAACAGGGAGTGAGTTCACAAGAAAACTGTAAATCCATTCTTTGTTAAGAAACAGGGATTGTCTACATATTTCTATAAATTAGAAAAGGGCATATATTTTAAAAAATGTAGTTGCACTTAGATCTAACTGAGAAGGCCAATATAAGAAAGTGATAAGTGATATCAGGGAAGCAAAGTTAAGATGTAAAATAAGATTACCAAAGCTGTAAAATAAGATTATTTATCCCTGGTTGCTCCGGGAAGTGAGGAAAGGAGGTAGTTAATCCACTGGCGAAGATTGTTGCTTCCTCACTCTCCATGGGAGTCGTATCGGAAGATTGGAGGGAGGGAACTGTTGTTCTTCTTTTCAAGAAAGGGAATAGGGAAATCCCTGGAAATTACAGACCAGTCAGTCTTATGGTCAGCAATGTTTTGGAAAGAATTCTGAGGGATAGGATTTATGATTATTTGGAAAAGCATAGCATGATTAAAGGGAGTCAGCATGGCTTTGTGAGGGTCGGGTCATGCCTTACAAATCTTATTGAGTTCTTTGAGGAGGTCACAAGACAGTTTGACGAGGGTTGAGCAGTGGATGTGGTGTACATGGACTTCAGCAAGGCATTTAACAAGGTTCCTCACGGCAGGCTCATTCATAAAGTCAGGAGATATGGGATACAGGGTGATTTGTCTGTCTGGATTCAGAATTGCTTGGCTGATAGGAGGCAGAGAGTGGTTGTAGATGGTAAGTACTCTGCCTGGAGGTCAGTGCTGAGTGGTGTCCCGCAGGGGTCTGTTCTTGGGCCTCTGTTCTTTGTAGTTTTTATAAGTGACTTGGATGAGGAGGTTGAGGGGTGGGTTAGTATGTTTGCTGATGACACAAAGATTGGAGGTGCCATTGATAGTATCGAGGGCTATTGCAGGCTTCAGTGAGACATTGACAGTATGCAGAGCTGGGCTGAGAAATGGCAGATGGAGTTCAACCTGGATAAATGCAAAGTGATGCATTTTGGAAGGTCGAACTTAAATGCTGAATATAGGATTAAAGGCAGGATTCTTGGAAGTGTGGAGGAACAACGGGATCTTGGTGTTCAAGTGCATAGCTCCCTCAAAGTTCCCACCCAAATGGATAAGGTTGTTCAGAAAGCATATGTTGTTTTGGCTTGCATTAACAGGGGGATCGAGTTTAAGAGCTGCGAGGTTTAGCTGCAGCTTTACAAAACCCTGGTGAGACCACACTTGGAATATTGTGTCCAGTTCTGGTCGTCCTATTATAGGAAAGATGTGGAGGCTTTGGAGAGGGTGCAAAGGAGGTTTACCAGGATGCTGCCTGGACTGGAGGGCTTGTCTTACGAGGAGAGGTTGACTGAGCTCAGACTTTTCTCTCTGGAGAGAAGGAGGAAGAGAGGTGACCTGATCGAGGTGTACAAGGTAATGAGAGGCATGGATAGAGTCGATAGCCAGACACTTTTCCCTAGGGCAGGATTGACTGCCATGAGGGGTCATAGTTTTAAGGTGTTAGGAGGAAGGTATCGAGGAGATGTCAGAGGGAGGTTCTTCACCCAGAGATGTGTGAGCGCATGGAATAGTTTACCAGTGGTCGTCGTGGAAGCAGAGTCATTAGAGACATTTAAGTGACTGCTGGACATGCACATGGACAGCAGTGAATTGAGGGGAATGTAGATTAGGTTATTTTATTTTTGGATTTGGATTATTCCATGGCACAACATCATGGGCCGAAAGGCCTGTACTGTGCTGTACTTTTCTATGTTCTATGTTCTTAATCCTTAAGGCAAGAACTTTGTATCACAGCAGAAGACTTTAGAATTGATAGGATTCCTAGCATAATTAGTATCCTTTAAAAGGATAAGCTTTATCTAAAGATAAATCACAGCAGCAGAGTTGGCACCATGATAAGGTCCTCCTGTGCTAGATGGGAAATCATGGGTACTCCCAGTGCTTCTGGTTACTATGAATGCAGGAATTGTGTCCATCTGCAGCCACCGGTTACTGCATTTCAGAGCTGAAGCTGCGGGTGGACTCATTGTGCAGCGCCCGCAATGCTGACATTATTGTAAACAGCATGTTCATGGAGAGATAGTTGGCCACGCCAAGGTAAACACGAATAGGCAGAAAGGGAATGGGTGAATACCAGGCAGAACAGGAAATAGCAGGTTATGCAAGAGTCCATTGTAAGCTGTCCCCTCTCTAACAGATTTCATTCTGAGTACTTTTGGGGGAAATGTAGATTCTGAAGGGAGAGCAGCAGAAGCCAAATAAATGACATCATGGATCGTCTGGTATGCACGAGTTTAGGAAGCAGTATGGCAGGGCTGCAGTAGTAGGCCATTTAATAATAGAGGCAAACAGATGGGTGTTCTAATAAAAGTTATGATATGTTGCCTCCTTCGTTCATGGCGCAAAGATGTCTTGAAGCAGCTGCAGTGCATTTGAAGGGGAGAATGAATATGCTGTGTTCATGGTACGAACCAGTACTAACAAGGATGGTCAAAAAGCAGAGTATAGAAAGTTAGAGTGTAAATTAGAAAGTAGAACCTCAAAGATATAATCTCAGGATTATTAGCAGTACCTCATGCCAGTGAGAGTAAACATATCAGGATATACCAGAAGAATAAATGGAGAAATGGTGTAGGAGGGGAGATTCAGATTAGGGGGACATTGGGACTGGTTCTGGGGAAGGTGAGACAGGTACAAAGAGGATGAGTTCAATTTGGTCAGGATCAGGGCTGATGTTGAGTTTACGGAAATTAGTCACCACTTAATCTGGACAGAAGACACTACACAGTAATGTACAGCATTGTTTGTATTTCATCACGAATGTACTGGGGGTCATACTGAGGCCTCAGTGGTTGAGGTTGGCTGCACATGGATCCTGGCTTGTCCTGAACCTGTTCAACAATGACCACTCAGACTCTTGTAGTTCACATCGTCCTGTTGCACAGATGTGCTTTGTCACTGGTAACATGCCACAGAAGATATTTGAAGATCCTCAACTGATGTCAACTCCTACCATACAACCAGTCCTTTCATCTTCCAGTCTATTGCCATAGAGTAGGCAGAGCACAGTGACAATGTCTTTTGATCATAATACAGATATCTAAGGTGTTACACTTGGGCTGCACGCTCCAATATGGAATTTTAAAAGGTTTTTAATGCATTTAACTCATCATAGATTAGAATCCCTACAGTGTGGAAGCAGGCTATTTGGCCCATTGAGTCCACACCAATCCTGCAAAGAGGATCATTCTATAACATCCCTGTAACCCTGCATTCCCCATGGCTAACCCACCTAGCCTACATACTATGGGTAATTTACCATGGCTTATCCACCTAACCTGCATAGAGAAACCAGATCACACAGGAGAAACCCAGCAGACACAGGGAGAATGTATAAACTCCACACATACAGTTGCCCAAGGCTGGAATCAAACCTAATTCCCAACCCTGGTGAGGCAGCTATGCTAACCACTGAGCCACCATGCCACCTGAAATAAAATACCTGAAACTGAAAATTAGTTTCTGCAAAGGTAACATGAAAGTCTCATTTAATGTTGTTACAAAAAAAATCTGTATCAGTACTTTCAAGGAAGAAAATCCTTACTTAATCTGGCCTACACATGATTCCAGACCCACAACAATTTTGTTAACTCAGGAAGCCACTCAGTTCAAAGACAATGATTGGAATTGCAGCAATATTTACATCCAATGAAAGAATTTCAATAGATCAGTCTATTGTGTTTTTTCCAATTTAGCTGGAGGAATTGCTTCAAGTTCTATTTTTCAGGTCTATTTTTCAGAATAATTATCAACTTGGCCTCTCAACATTCTCGATGTAGGTTAAAGGGCTTTTCTCCATTTTGCAATTTCTATCTCCGAATTAAGTACTTTTTGAAAATAGGTTGCGACCCTCACAACCTCATTGAATTGGCATTTGGAATAATAAAATTCACACAGTACGGAAGGAGGTCATTCAGTTCATCCTGTTAGCCGCTGCTAACATTTTGAACTAATTATCCATTTCTTCCCACACTTCTGCTCTTTACACAAAGTCCTGTAGGTTTTCTCTATCTTTGACCTGTTCCCTGTTATCGCCAATCAAATTGGCCACACATAGACATTTTTCATAAAGTGCCATGGCTTTTGGGATTCCTTTGTATCTGTTTATGGAACTTCTTGATCATTTTCCAGAAAACTTCCTCTGTTTTTTAGATTTTCTTCCCAAAGCTGTTACAGTAATGTGTTAATGTGTATGTAAGAAATGGGCGCTTAGAATGTATAGTTGACTCAATTTTTCTTTTCTCCTAATTGCATATTTCCTAGACATTGTGTCATTTTCCACATTAAACTGATATCTTCTCCAACATCTAACATAAGACATTTGCTGCCATCATGCTTCTAGACTGCTTGAAATCTGGTCTTTCTTTATCCTAATTTCCTCCTGCTAAATGCTGGGGTGAACAAAATCATTGATTTTGGCACCTAGCACAACCCTTTGGATAATAAAATGTGAGGCTGGATGAACACAGCAGGCCCAGCAGCATCTCAGGAGCACAAAAGCTGACGTTTCGGGCCTAGACCCTTCATCTGATGAAGGGTCTAGGCCCGAAACGTCAGCTTTTGTGCTCCTGAGATGCTGCTGGGCCTGCTGTGTTCATTCAGCCTCACATTTTATTATCTTGGATTCTCCAGCATCTGCAGTTCTCATTATCACTGATACAACCCTTTGGATCTTGGACTATTTTCCAGTTCAACCAAGATGGCCACACAACCCGAGCATTCTATTCAACTGAGCTGAGTTTCCAACTCCATTTGCTCCCATCTCACAAAGACTATCAATCTATTTCCATATCAGTAAGTGGGCCTGGCAACATGCCTTGCCCATGCTTTAGTCATCTCCAGCCTTGCTTATTTTAATGCTCTCTAAACAAGGCTGACCTTCAATGAAATCTAGATGAAGTTTTCAACATATGATTTGATCATGGAAGAAGGTGACAAATCTTAAACTTAGTAAACAAGAATATTTAGCAAAGAATATTCTGGGTGAACTTCTTCATGCAAAAAGTGACCAATTCTTGAAATAGTCCTCTAAATAGAATAATAAGAACTAGGAGCAAGAGTAGACATGTCAGCCCCTCAAGCCTTGCCTGCCATTTAATACAGTCATGGCTGATCACATCTCTGCCCCATCTACACTTTCCTACCCGCTCCCTATAACCTTTCATCTGTTACATTTAAAATGTGTCTAGTTCCTTAAATGTACTCAATGTCCTGGCATCCACCCATCTAGGGTAATGAATTCCACAGATTCACAAGTCTTTAAGAGAAGCAATTCCTCCTCATCACTATTTTAAATCTACTACCCCTCATCCTAAAATTATGACCTCTCATTCTGGATTGCTCCACACGGGAAAATATCCTCTCTACATCTACATTTATCAAGCTTCTTTAGTATCTTAAGTACCTCATCCAGATCTCTTCTCATTCTTCTAAACTCTAAAGAGTATACGGTTAACTGTCAATCTCTCTTTGTAAAAGAAACCCCTTATTTCTTGAATAATTCTAACAGAAGCTTCTGCTCTGCTTCTAACACACTATATCCCTCCTCAAGTAAGGGGACCAAAATTGCACCCTATATTCCAGGTGTGATCTGACTACAGTGGTAGCAAAACTTCCCTACTTTAATACTCTATTCCTTCAGCAATAAATTACAAAGCTCCATTTTCTTTCCTTTTTTTGCTACACCTGCATGCTAATTTGCTGTGATTCATGCATGAAGGTACCCAGATCCCTTTGCACTAAAAACAATTACCAAAGCAAGTTTCTTTCCATTTAGTTAATAGGTTTCCTGTTTATTCCTTTGACCAAAATAGTTAACCTCACACTTGTCCACTATCAACTTCATGTATAAGATTTTAGCCCATTCACCTGACGTGTCCATATCCATTTGCATTTTTTAAAAAAAATTCTTCATGTCAACTTACTTGCCCTACCGTTTTAGTATTAGCTGCCAATTTGGCTATAGTACATACACTCTCTGAATCCAAATCATTGAATAGATTCCAAATATTTAAAGGCGATGACCAAACTCTGTGGTGCCCCACTATTTACATGTTGCCAACCAGAAAAAGACCGACTTATCTTGAATCTCTACTTCCTTTTGGTTGAAATCTTACAATAAAGAAAGAAAGGTTGTTGACATGATTGGCAATTTTTTTAATATTCTGGACAAGTGAGCTTAAAGTTACGTTTCATCTTCAGTTAAACCAATGTTGCAAATTGCCAATCAGAGCAGCTTCTTCCCTGCTGTTATTAGGCTGCTGAATGGACCTGTCCAACTTCAAATAATGTTGATCTTGCTAATATTGATCTTACATTGCGCACCTCTTGTGCAGCAATAACCTTGTCTGTCATGCTCTGTATGAGCACCCCATGATTTGTATGTTCTTGTTTGCTGTGATCTGCCTGTGCTGCTTGCAAATCAAAACGTTCCAATGAACATAGGTAGATGTGACTACAATAACTCAAATCAAATCAAATATTCCATCTTGTTACGGGGCCTTTATCTTTATAATTACCAAAAATAATGAGGATATGGTGCTTGTTGAATGAGAAGCAGGGGTAAGCAAAGTGTCAATATTTAGTTGCTGGGTTATCTTACAGACAAGCCTATGAATATTTCCATATAACAACAGCAAAATGTTTTTTTTTTAGTTTGCAGTTCTTTACAAATTTCAGTCAGGATAGTCAACTGTGTGTAAAATGCCTTAGACATTGATAGTTAGTCAGAAACAATTCTTTCATAGTGCTTGAGCATAAAGTTTTTTTCTCTGTTTCTTGGGGCTTGATCATCAACAAATTCATTTTGATTCACTGGATTGATAATCCTCAATACATTTGATGAAAAATCCTTGTCCTTATCTGTGCATCTCTCCATTATTCCTTCTGACATATCTCAGAATACTATCCCAATTATTTTTATTTCACCCAATGTTCTTCAGTTTTCAGTTTATAATCCTCTTGTGTAACCTGGTGCAGAACCCTTTTTTTCCCCTAGTTTTATTCTTTGAAATTGTCTCCTTAAACCCCTTGCCTCAACTACTCACTCTCTACCTTTTAAAATTCCATCCCATGAGTCTGGACTAGAAGACAGGACCTTTGCTAATTGTTTGCCTATGCTTCATCCTGAGTCACAGTTTTGCCACTGGAGATTTGCCACTGCCTTTCATTCTCAGCGACACCTTGAGGAGGGAGATCCCAGGTTCAACCCAGCTGGAAGCCTAATCCAACCAGCACCACTAGCATTACTTTAAAAAAAATCTTTTGAAATCTAGTAACTATTCCATGTTCCTTGTCAACTCTGCTAATTCTCCCTTTTCTGTTTTTTGTTGCATTCTTTTTGAGAATTCTCCCACCACTTGGCACTGAATTATGTTACTACTCAAAGAGGTTGTGACTGCCTTTTGTGGTAAGGCAATATTGTCTGTCTTTAGCAGCTGATGTCGAATCCCAAATAGTAAATGGTATTGTGTCATTGGTATTGAATACGGTGAAAAAAATGGCAATAGGTTAGTCCAAGTCTTAATCCAGACAGGAAACAGCTTGACTGTACATTTATCTCTGGATGAAATCTGTTGGGTTGATTGTTTATGTTCATTGCATGTCGAAGCTCCAGTATTAAAGCATGTGTATGAAGATAATTTTAAAAACGGTCTTGCAACAGATATACATTAACGACAGAGTCAGTGAGATAACATGTATTTGATTAAATTTACTAATATCCTGTTCTTCAGAAGAAATTAATACCATTTCAAAAGCGCAAACAGTGCTGTACAGAACTGTTTCCCAAAGAGGTCTAGTGTGTTTACAATGATTTGAATAGGCTATTGACGACTGAGCACAATGGCTGACCAAAACTGTTACAAATTCTGATATGTATAGCTGTCACCTGTTTCTTGGTTACCATCACTCTTACTATGTTTCAAATTAAATGTTATATTATGTTTAACATCTAACATGAAATAAAATTGAAAAATAAGCTAATGGACTTGGATGGTGTCAGAGTTAGTCCCAGTACAACAGTATTATGAGCGTAAAATGCATATGAGAGGACTAATTTCTGAGAAGTTATCCAAAAAGCCCTTTGGAAATTTCTGTGTACCTGAAACTCAGTATTTCGCTCATTAACTATACAAATCCCATCTTAAATTTAAACTCATACCATATGCTCGGCTCAGTTATTTTTGAAATCCACCATCATGCTAACTAGTGATCTTTTGAAGGCACTGCTGGAAGACAACATCTACAAAGTAAGTTTCTGATTTGTTTTTGCTTGTCTTATTGTGAAACTGTGCTGCTGCAACTCTGTGCAACACTGTAACCAATAGCTGGCCCTTAACACTTCCCAATTCCTACTCCACAATTCAAGGCATGCTAAGACATTGGAGCTACCTGATTTTGAGAAAAATGTCATTGTTAAGTTTATAGAGACATTCAGTTGGTTTTGTGTTCCCTGCTTTCAAGTGTAATGGAGATATGGCACATTGATAAACTTTAAACAGTTCAGATCTCCATTGTTATGCATACGTTTTCGATGGCTTCCAAATTTACCTCACTGATTGACACCTAGCTAATTTCTCCGTCAATATTTCAACTTGAGAAACTACAACAGACGTTCTGATTGACTGCCCTATTCATGGCTTAAGAAATACTCCAAATAGGAGATCTTGCAGTGCACTGGTAGCACCTCAACCTCTAAGCCAAAAATTCCAAGTTCAAGTTCCTGCTATGCCTTGTGGCCAAGGAAGAAACTTTCATGGTATTGTTCAATGAATTGACAACAGCTTTTGAATCTTTCTCGTTCCCAGAAGGAAATAGATATGTGTGCAGATACAAGATAAAGTTTTCTTAAGTATTTCAACAGTGACTATACAGCAGTTTCTCAAAGTGAGCTGGTGATGCTCCTTTAATAGCTTGCTTCAAAATTAATCCCATACATAAGCAGGCACAGGACTAGAATTGTGGGCTTCCAATCAGGGTTCAAAATTTCAGCCTTTCCTGACATTAACAACTAAATTTCCAGTAGAGGGCAAACTTCTCCAGTTTGATTACAGTTTGCAAGAGAAAGGCAAAGCTCTTTCAGAGCTGGCGGAATCGAAGGCCATAGTTGTCAAACACGTGGAGATGGGATGACCTCAGATTGTCCTAACAGGAACTTAGATAAATTGAGCCCATATGTTGTATCGATTTTGAAAACAGACAATAGGGAAATTTATTAAGTGAAAAGGAAACACCTTTTCAGAAATTCTAAGGAACAAATCAAAGCTTCTTGGCGAAAAGGAAGGATTTACTTCATCTGAGTTACGGATATTTGCAACAGGCAGTAAACTAATGGAATAAAAAGTAAAATCTGTTGCAAAGTAGGGAGACTGATGGTGGGTTTTGTTATTACAACATAGCGGATTATTTCAAGTATAAAATTGATGATTGGAATTATCAAATGACATAGTATATGTCATCAACATCTACTAATTTGATATTTATCGTTTAGGTAATACAATCGTACACTTTCTTTGTGATTAATGTTAGATATTAGTGGTAAATGTAAAATAGCAAAAAATGGAGATTTTACTGCAGTGAGAGCAGTTTAAATTTGTACAAACAAACGTCTTTAAAATACAATGTAAATACATGTTTTTCTACTTTATAATCTGTGTTTTTGTATCATAGTGTAGTTAATTAGCCAAAATACTCATGGTGATTTATTTGGTATTTGTCCATTTTGCATGACAACCTAATGATAGATATTCATCTGTTTTCTTTGGCAGTAAAAGTTTGTGTCTGACTCTCTAGCGATCTAGTGCTAGGTGCATACATCCAAATCCCTGGGGATCTAGCCAGAGTATTCCTAATAATCTCCTCATGGAACCACCGCTGATTATTAAAAGGTTGACTTTTATAATCTAAACTTTTAAACAAGTGACCCACTATAAATGCTTCTGTACATTTTGTTTGTATGTTTATTTATGTTATGCACAATATAGTCAAGAATGTGGGCCATTTTCCATTAATTTATAACAATGTATTTCAAGAAAGATGATATTTTTAAATGTGACCTCAAGATACAACAATCAGATATGATTTCTCAAAAGAGGAGTTACTAACTCTGATTCAAACCTCCATAACAATCTAAATGTGCATTGTTACTGTATTTCATTCAATTTATAGTATAACAGGGAAAGAACAGTAATATCAGTATAGGTAGATAGATACTGTTTTAATAAAACAGCCAAGAAACTTTGAGCCTATTTTCTGAAGTATTCATTTTCATTTTTGACCATTTTGATTTTCTGCCCAGCTAGACTTGCCAAAAAAGGTATCGGCAAGGTTTCAGCAATATCAAATTAATTTTATACTGAAGTCCTGTCATTAGTTTCCATGTACCCATCAACAATTCTTTCATAGAAGGCCAAGAGCGCTACTTAGCCAGCTAAACATCTGAGCTTGATTTATTTTGCCTAACTATCTGGCAGAGTTTCAAGCTGTCAGAAGTGCTTATTCTGAAAGGAAGCATACTGAATTTCAGCTTCCAAACAGAGGATCACAGTATTAAGGACAGAATGCAAAGTATTTACAAATCAAAGCGACAATTTGCTTTTACACAAGTAGAACTTGGAATGATAAAGAAAAAGAAGAAAAACTAATCACTCTCTTGAAGTTAAAAATTGTTTTGTGTTAAGGAGAACACTTTTCTTCTGTCTTACTTTCCGAGATTTCTCTTTCTATCACAAACATTGGCCTGCATGCACCCTTCCTCAGCTAGGAGAGTGATGTGCAGCTCCTCGACTTCTCCATGACCCCAGCTATACGCTCTGCAACAGAAGGTACTGTTGCTACGGGGTGAGCTTGATGAAAATCATCATGTGTGTCATTGCTGGTGGATTCAGGCAATCCTGAAATGTAAACCCAATAAGTAGAGCCATTTGAAAGAAGACACCTTAACTACTTGAGTTAGAAATGATACTTTACATTATATATTCAAGAAAGGGTGAACATTGTGTTATTTTCTGATTGACAACAACATTTGCATCAGTATATTTTGAAAAAAACACTCTATTAACATGTTGAGTCATATGGATGTAATGGATCATTTTTTGGATGTTACTGAAAGTGGTACTCAGTAAAATTATAATATCAAATGTAAGGCAGCAAGTTAGAATATGGTTGCAGTTACGTGCATTTTTTTTTGTTTTCTTAAAACTAAGTCATTGGCATATTTTGGACATGGACCAGAAATGCTTCCATAAAAATGCATAAAACTGATGAAATGGTCTATTGTACTAAAGCCACACTGGCAGAATTATGAGAGATTTATTCTGCTTTCAGCAAATTAACATCATTGTAAGATAGAATGTCAATAGAATTAGGAGATTTTAGTTTAGTAATGTTTGAACATTGCTCAGGCCAAATTAAATATTGTTTGTCAAGTGACTACTTAAAGTGCAACGAGGTCAATCTGTGGATAACATGCAATAATTTCTGTAGGCCTGGAAGCATTTACTCTTAGTAATTCTACCCACAATGTAATAGTCAAAGAATTTTTTTATTTCACCACACCAATCAAATCACTTTACATTCAACATATCATGCTAAAACTGTAGAAAATATTGTTAAAAGACAGAGGATAATAGAAACACTTAATGCTCAATAAAGGCACATGTTATAGAAAATAAAAAAAATCTGGATCTTGGCCTGAATAATTTGTATATAATATGTATATAATGTTATATGCTAGAAATCCAACAAAAGAAATTATGCTATCAGAGATAATGGGAACTGCAGATGCTGGAGATTCCAAGATAATAAAATGTGAGGCTGGATGAACACAGCAGGCCAAGCAGCATCTCAGGAGCACAAAAGCTGACGTTTCGGGCCTAGACCCTTCATCAGAGAGGGGGATGGGGGGAGGGAACTGGAATAAATAGGGAGAGAGGGGGAGGCGGACCGAAGATGGAGAGTAAAGAAGATAGGTGGAGAGGGTGTAGGTGGGGAGGTAGGGAGGGGATAGGTCAGTCCAGGGAAGACGGACAGGTCAAGGAGGTGGGATGAGGTTAGTAGGTAGCTGGGGGTGCGGCTTGGGGTGGGAGGAAGGGATGGGTGAGAGGAAGAACCGGTTAGGGAGGCAGAGACAGGTTGGACTGGTTTTGGGATGCAGTGGGTGGGGGGGAAGAGCTGGGCTGGTTGTGTGGTGCAGTGGGGGGAGGGGATGAACTGGGCTGGTTGAGAAATTATGCTGTTGTTTTTTCAAAGGAAAAAAAATGGTTTTAAACATCAAAACTGAGGTACGTTTTGAGTGAATTCATCCCAATTCCTACAGAACTGAACCCCCAACCCTCATCCACCTCACCACATCATTAGCCCCAATACCTTCAGACATATCCCTACAAGCATTGGAATTCCATCCCTAAACACTTTAGTTTCCCATGTTCTTCTTTTCCTCTTTCTTTAAAAAAGCCTTCTCCAAGTTCAGGACATATAACACTTGCTCTTTCACCAGTTTCATCCTCACTGTTCAATGTCTCAAACACTTCAACCAGTTGGAGCAGCCATGTACTTGCACTTTCTGCAATATAGTCTATTACATTTCTAGACTTGCTGGAGACCAAAAGTAGAATTTGTAGAACAGCTCCAATGAAACCACAAGAATGACCCAGAGCTTTTGACCATTTGCTATTTTAATACACCATTTTGCCTTCATCTTTACCTTTGTGTCCTAGGTCTAGTGCAGTGTTCCAGTGAAGTCAAACACAAGCAGAAAGAATAGAACTTTACTTCAGGCGTTCTACAACCTTTTGGTCTCAGGATTGAGTTCAACAACTTCACAGCATGAACACTGTACTCTATTTTGTTTCATCTGCCTTCACCCAACTCCGTCTCCCAGTCTTAGTTTACTTGACTTTTCTACCAGCAATGCTGACCTATATTTAGCTACCAACACCAACTAGTTATACCTAATCTTAGAATCATAGAATTATTAAGGTGCAGAAAGTGGTCATTCAGCCCAATGAGCCTGGGCCAGATCTTCAAATGAGCATTGTTACCTCACACCAATGACCTGCTTTTTCCAGATATCCTTGTGTGCGACTTTAATCATCCAACAGTCTTTTGAATGCCTCAATTAGTCTTGATCCACCTTATTTCTCCACAAGTATTACTTTTTACTTTTTGTTCTGTGATAACTATGATCTCTAATCTTGTTCACCCTCTAACCTTCCGATAAGCTTCATTGGTTTCTCCCCACTATTATCTACAGTGCAAAGCCCATCACTTCACTACCTCACTCTCAGCTTCTAAGAATATTTGTATCGGACTCAAAATGTTAACTTTGTTTCTCTCTCCAGAGATTTTGGATCTGCTGAGATATTTGACAAATTTTTGTTTATATCTCAAAATCTATGAGAAAACAAATATGTGCACAAGAGACAAGATTAGGCTATCTTCCCCTTCATGTCTGTTCCAATATTCAATAAGATCTAATCATTAACGCACCTCTAATTTCCTGCATATCTCGATAATCTTTTAACCCCTTGGTAATAGAAAATCTATCTACTTCTGCCTTAAAAATATTTAGAAGATTCTGCATCCATTGCCTTTTGAGGAAGAGAAGTTCAAAACCTCACAACCCTTAAAAGAAAAAAAATCTGTACCTCTATCTTAAATGGGCAGCTCTTTAGTTTTGAACTGTGACTGCTACTTTTGATTGTCCCACAAAAGGAAACCTCCTTTCAACACCCACTCGGTTAAGTTCCCATGGATTCTTGTATGCTTCAATTCAGTCACCTTTGACTCTTCTAAACTCCAGAGAATACAAGCGTCGACCGTCTCGCCTTTCCTAAAAAGGCTGACCACTGATTCAAATTAGTCTAATAAATCTTCTATGCTCTATTTCCAATGGATTAACATCCTTCTGTAAGTACAGTGACTAGTACTTTACACAATACTCCAGATTTGTTCTCACCAATGTCCTTTATAGATGAAGCAAAACCTCTTCTATTCAATTTTCTTTGCAATAAAGCATCACTATGAGTTTTCCTAGACACTTGTATTCACGTGCTAACTTTCTGTGATTCATGCACTAGGATGCCCATTCCCTGCATCTCAGAGTTCTGCAATCTCCCATCCATTAGATAATATACTTCTTTATTTTCTTTATTTTTTTCTCCCAAAATGGACAAATTCCAATTCCGAGGAATATTATCAAAGAAAAGTTACACTGAGAGATTTAAGAAATATTAGGAAAAATGACCAGAAATAAATTTTAAGGGTTCTTTTAAAAAAGGAAAGCCAAGTGAAAAGCTGTGAAATTAAGCAAGGAAATTCCAGAATTTAGAGCCTTGGTAGCTAATTACCATCAATGGTGGAGCAAGTAATGTAACAGATGAACAAAAATGGAGGAGTGGAGGACTACAGAGACTGCACAGGTCAAGAAGTCATAAGGAAAGGTAACAATATAAAGTCCATTAAGTACATCAACCAGGATATTGTAATTAATATGTTAAAGCTGTATTATAACAGAATTATCAGTGATAGGGTATTGCTATTTTCAGGGCTCATTTATGTTAAACAATTATTTTGCAGATAACTAGAAAATGGAGGATCTGTTGGGATTTGGGTGAATCAATGCAAAACTAAAACATGCTGCAAAATTGTATCGTCTGGTGGACAATTCTAGTGGCATTACCTAGGGGAAATATGGCCCACAGCGGTTAGCACTGCTACCTCCCAGTGCCATGGACCTGTGTTTGATTCCAGCCTTGAGTGACTGTGTGGGGTTTTCACATTCTCCTTGGGTCTGCATGAGTTTCTGCTGGCTGCTCCAGTTGCCTACCACAGTCCAACCGGTGGAGTCATGTGAATTAGACATGCTAGATTTCCCCATAGTGCCCAGGGTGTACAGGCTAGATTATTTAGTCACAGCAAATATAGGAATAGGGTAGGGTGATGGGTCTGGGTGGGATTCTCTTTGTCGGATCAGTGCAGACCTGATGGGCTGAATGGCCTATTTCTTTACTGTAAGGATTCTATGATTCTTCTATGAAGTGTTATATCGGAGTTTAGATATTAATGTAATAAGTTTTGCATTACGGCCAATAAACTAATGCATTAGCAGTATAGCGAATAGGAAAAGTCTCAGCAAGAATAACCTCCATTTATAAAGTTAAGAATAGTATGTTGCAGAGATATTCTAAACAGGGATAAATGACTGTAATGTTTATTTTGAAGTACTTTTTTTATTTACCTAAAAACGATCCACTTCTGTGAATAATTCATTGCTTATTTATTTAACACCTAGAATATAAACAGTAACTGTTAGATTTTTAATCACAGAATTGTGGCAATAGCATAGACAGTGAGTCACATGATTACAGTGCGCACCTCCTTCAGTGGTTTTACAAGAATATTATTGATACAATTGCAGTATTTTAAGTATATGTCTAAAATGTTAAACATCTAATGGAAGTGGAGAAACAGTAGCAGCTAGAATTGAGAATTGAAGGAAGTTGTCTATAATGTTGTATATCTCTGCATCTTTGTCAAGTACCTCCTCAAAGAAATCTTCTGATCTGAACTGGGTATATAGCAAATAAGTGGTTATTTTAAAAATATTTTCATAAGCTTCTTAAATCAACAACTCTTCCTAGGATAGAATAAGTGGTCTTGGCACCACCATAAAGGGAGCACAATTGAAAGTATGTCTAAGGAGACTATAGCTCAATATAGTTAGATATCAAGTGATGTGTTTATGGAGTATTATAAAACTCATTGGCCTAAATCACCTGTAGTGCTTTCAGATTAACAGTGAACACCTTTTTAGTGCACTGAAATTCCAGGGCCTCATTGAGAAGGAGCTAATTGTAGTGTATGGTTCAGAAGAAGATAATGTATATCTAGTATTGAGCTCCACCCAAACTGATGATGTCACACAGTCACTGGTTGGAGACAGTTGGGACCTTGATGAATACATAAAGGAACATATATTCTTTTTGGCTGTCCAGAATCCTTCCAAATTATGCCTAGTTTAGTTCATGCAAACTGTACATATTGCTATCAAGCAATAAACAATCCTTGTTAAGCAAGACTCATGCTTTTTATGTTTAGACTAACCATTTGTCTATCTAATACTACCGATAATTGGAGAAGCATAGACTCCATGAAGAGAAAGGATTGATTGCAGAAAAATACCCAAAGCAGAATCATGCTGGTGCTAATGAAATCTGAAAACACAATATGGTGATGAGTGATGGTCAGGCAGAATCCACTTAACCCTGAAGAAAGAATTAACAAATTGTTAAAGAGTGTTGACTCTCTAAGAGGTCAAAATCAGTCATCAGCTGAAATATGAAAATTAATAGTTAACAGCAGTCATGAGAGCAGCAACAGTCTGGTTGGAAGTCCAAGGACAAACCTTGATCAAGAAGTAGGAAAGAAGCAGAGTGATAACTAAGGAAAGAGATATTACCAAGCCTCACTGACAAAAGGTTAGGTGCTTTCATGGAGGAAGCTCTGAAGGGACAAAGGTAGACTTCAGGACTAAAATTACGTAGCCCCACAAAAAGGGAGGAAAACCTCATGCGAGTTGCACAACAACGGGAAGGTAATTGAATAAAAAGCACACTATACGTGTCGCAAGCATGCCCGAAGGTTGCAGGGACAGCAACTCATTTTCCGAATGGGAACCCTGCAGCCCAATGGTATCAACGTGGATTTCATAAGCGTCAAAATCTCCACTCCACCAACTGCATGCCAAAATCAGCCCAGGTCATCCCTGCATCCCTAACCTGTTTTTCCCCTCACCCCGCTCCTCCCACCTAAGCCACACCTCCATTTCCTACCTACTAACCTCATCCTGCTCCCTTGACCTGTCTGTCCTCCCTGGACTGACTTATCCCCTCCAACCACCCCATCTACACTCACCTCGACAGTCTCCATCCCAGCCCTTTTAACTTGTCTGTCCTCTCTCCACCTATCTTCTCCTCTATCCATCTTAGATCCGCCTCCCCCCACTTCCTATTTATTTCAGAACCCTCTCCCCATCCCCCTTTTCTGATGAAGGGTCTAGGCCCGAAACGTCAGCTTTTGTTCTCCTAAGATGTTGCTTGGCCTGCTGTGTTCATCCAGCTCCACATTTTGTTATCTCGGATTCTCCAGCATCTGCAGTTCCCATTATCTCTCAGCGCTACCATCATTGGACAGCATGGTGGCTCAGTGGGGTTAGCTGCCTCACAGTGCCTGGGACATGGGTTTGATCCCACCCTCTGGCAATTGTGCAAACTCCGCACCAACATTCTCCCTGTGTCTGCATCTGGATTCTCTGGTTTCCTCTCAACGATGTGTAGGATTAGCCATGCTAATTTGTCCATCATTTCCAGGGATGTGCAGACTAGGTGGATTAGCAATGGGATGTACAAAGATAGGGTAGATGGGTTGGTCTGGGTGGGATACTCTTCAGAGGGTTGGTGTAGACTCAGTAGGGTAAATGGTCTGCTTCTACACTGTAGGGATTCTATGATTGCCAGTAGGCTGCAAAAGGCGCAGCTGTGAGGGACAGTGAAAAGGCCAGGAAAGTACCTTTAACTGGGGCTGCAACATTAGGGATGTCTCAGAATTCATTTAAAATGGAAAACTTTGTTTTGAAATTGACGAATAGTTTATCAGAAGAAAAGTCAGAATTAACAGGAGATTTAAACAAACTTTGACTGTCCATGGAAACAGTTAGACACTTGCAAGCTCTGCCAGAACCAGACAGATAACATTTATGGACTCCCTGGACTTTCAACTCCAGTTTTCCAAGTATTTCTGCCAAATATGTCTGTTTCTCCTGTGCCTGCTCGTGTGTTTTGACCAAGCTATTAATGGCTGACACCGAGGGTTCATTTATTGCCTGGGGCTGAGCAGGTGCCTGGTCTCTAGCAGGCTTCTGAGTGCCACAGAATTTTGGGATGTCTTCCTTGGCCAGCTGCAGAGAAGCACCAGTGACGTTCTTATCAGGCCGGTCTCCCAAGTCTAACTTAAATAAAGTACTCACCACGGTTTCAGTATCTCAGCCAGTCAAGGGTACAGGCGACAATCTTGCCAGTACATCCTCTGCCGGATCTGAGAAGGGCTGATGTCTGAAGTGGTTGGTCTCTTCATGGCCAAGGTATTGTGGGTACCATTGGTGCCTGCATGAGATAGATTGAGTTCTGCAATAAGAAGGAAGCTTGAGCATGTTAAGAATACATTCACAATGATGACTGAGTGCAAGCAGCACAGCACAGCTCAATGATTCTTATTGTATTGTTGGCACATGGAGATCTCAGTGTTCCTGCAACAACATTACATTCAAAATAAATTCAAGGATTTTCCCTTGTTGGGGTGAGAAGTTGATTACCCTGCCACATGTTTTGGCTCTTTCAGCCTGATTAGTGGCTGTTTTCTCCTGCACTTAGGCAAGGAGAAGGATTGAGTGAGATGAAGACAGTTAGTACAATTATTAGTGTCAGTGCAGGAGCAGAGAAGGTGGTGAGGTGCCCCGGGTGAGTAATAGGAGATTTAGAGAGCAGGAAAGGTTTGGTAGCATAGGAGGATGAATAGAGTTAAAGCTATTTACTGAAGATGCTGCATGCTATATCATGAATCTTGGTGGGAACTCGATGAAGTGGCAGAGTTATATTAAGGATGTGATAACAGACAGGCAATAGTGACATTTAACTATACAGAACATAAAAAGTCAACAACCCTCTTGTGGTATGGTTGTGCATTCCCTTGGATGTGGGCCCTTACTCACAGCTGACTTCGTAAGACCAGACTGGCAGCATCTGGTGAAAGGATCTCCTTTGCCAGTTCGACATCAACCTTCACCAATACCACCAAGTCCAACAGGATGCCCAGGTCCCTGTTGGCAATAAGGGCTGCCAACTTCTCCCTCTCATCCTTGTCCTTTGGAAGAAGTGGTGCACAATTGCAATTTAAATGTAGCACTCACAACATGGAAGCCAATGGTCCTGAAATTCTCTGCCTCTTCCGGCTGCTGGATTTTGTGATAGTGGAACCATGTAAGCTAGAGGCATAATTAATAAAGTGAGCTGTGGAGAATTACATGAGAATGGTCATCAGGGCTTCAAAACCCTCCGTGAAACTCCCTGAAATTACCACTTAGCCAACATGTTTGAAAATTCAGCCTTCAAAGTTCCGGTTGAATGTTCTGGGCAAATGGGTTGAATCTCCCAAGGCAGATGATGAAATTTAGAATTCAATAACAATTTGGAATTTAAAAAAGCTAGTCAAACGGCAACTATGTAATCATTAGTGATTGCTATAAATACCCATTGGGTTCACCTACGTCCTTATGGGAAGGAAATCTATTAGCCTTACCTGGTTTGGTCTATCTGTGGCTCCAGACCCATAGCAATGTGGTTCATTCTTAACTGCCCACTGAAATGGCCCAGCATGTCACTCAGTTCAAGGGCAATAAGGGATGTTAGATCAGCCAATGATTTATGTGTCTCATGAATGCATGGTAAACAAAACTTACCCTTGATAATTAGAGAGGTCCTAGATTCAACACAGAGAGAAGAGGCTTGGTAGCATAGAACAATGCATTCACACAAACATGCTAACAGAGTGGTATCTGAAAATATGACACTGACTATAAAAAACAAACCTGGATGTGCAGACCATGAAGGATCAAGTAAGTTGATGTTGCTTTCATGACAACAGAAGACACTAAGGAGTGATTGAATGGAGGTGTTTAGTTTAATCAAAGAATGAGGCAATGTCAATATGAAGTGACTGTTACTAGCAATCAAAAGCAGTAGAAAGAGACTTTTTAAAAAAAATTCATACAGAGGATGTGGGCATCACTGATCAGGCCTGCATTTATTGCCCATTGGGCAGTTAAGAGTCAACGTTGCAGTGGCTGTGGAGTCACATATGGGCCAGACTAAGTAAGCATGGCTGTTTTTCCTGAAAATCAACAATGGCCATCATTAGACTCCAAATTCTAGCTTTTTATGACCTTCAAATTCTATCATCTGCCATGATGGGATTTGAACCCAGATCCCCAGAATATTTGCTAACAAGGTGTAGAGCTGGGTGAACACAGCAGGCCAAGCAGCTCCAGAGGAGCAGGAAAGCTAACTTTTCTGGCCTGGATTCTTCTTTAGAAATGGTTTTCTCTGACTGCAGCATTGGCAGTTCTTACTACCTCTGAATAAGTTTCCTGCCATGTGAAGACAACAGCAAATCAATGAGGACCAGAATGGACTCAAATGAAACACATTAAAAACATTTGAAATTCCCTGCAGAGCCAGGAGCTAAATGAGCAATCTAGCATAGCACAAGAGTCTCACCAGACAGCCCTGGCTGTTGAGCCTGCCTAGTCACAACTCGGGGCTTCTACAGAATTCAAGCTAACCACTGTTTCTCACTGACTTTGTGGCCAAAATGGATGTGAAGATTTAAAACGCTCCAGGGAGTTAATATATCCTCAGCCCCATTTTTGGAGAACAGGGAGATGTTCTAACTCATGCTACATTAATCGCTCATCAAAAAATGATCTGGCATTAAAACCAAACCCTGAAGTAGAGCCTGGTGATATTATCACAAGCTTGTTACACCAGGGATTCAAATAATATTCTGGGGAAGTGGTATGAACTTCCGATGCTGGAGAATCTGAGATAACAAGGTGTAGAGCTGGATGAACACAGCAGGCTAAGCAGCATCAGAGGAGCAGGAAAGCTGACATTTTGGGTCTGGACCCTTCTTTGGAAATGTGTGTCCATTTCTGAAGAATCTTACATGGCATGTAAGATTTGATGAATTGAATTTTCTACCCATCTCAATGCCTTACCCGCAGTACCATGTGCCTTATTTGTACACATTAATCTTTTATGTGGGACTTTTGCAGCCCCTGTGTCTTTGAACATGATTCGAGGGGTTCATGTGACCATTTATTTTGTTAGAGTTATAAATGTCTAGTCGCTATATCCTAAAATTGCATGAAAGGCATTCCAACAGCTTTCACTAACAGAAACCAGTGTATACTTAAAGAACAACACGGGAGAACGAGGATGGAGGCCAGTAATTTCATGGAGGATTTACTGCAGAGTGTATTAGGAAAAATAAGAAGGGTCCCGACCTGAAACGTTAGCTTTCTTGCCTCTCTGATGCAGGAAACTTAGTGTTCCTTTTGGCTAAGCCTACTGAATTTAAATTGGCTTTATTGGTCATGGACAGTGTCATCCTTACCCTTGTTAGAGGTTGATACAATTAAATAATTTTTAAAACATATGAATAAATAACAACTTAGGATTTAAAATAACTGACCTCAAATCATCCACCATTATACTTGTTGATATCTCCCTTTCTTAAACTGTTGGATTCATAAGGAGTTAACAAGAACAAGGCTATTACTGTGAGCTTTAGTAATAGGTGGGCTGGGTTCCAATTTTCTGTGTAAATCATCAATTCCTACCTCATTTGGATTGTATTTCTGTCTCCTAGAAACCATGGACAAATAGACATTGCCTTGACAATGTAAGATTTGATGCATTGAATTTTCTACCCATCTCAATGCCTTACCCGCAGTATCACGTGCCTTATTTTTACACATTAATCTTTTATGTGGGACTTTTGTTAAAAACCATCTGAAATTCCAAACTAACCACATCCACTGGCTCCCCCAATCAATTCCACTAGCCACATCATCCCCAAAATCAAGTGACATTATTTCTTCAGAAATTGTCACAGCAGAAGTTAAAACACTTCACTATTAACATCAATTCACATTTCACAAGCCAGAACAACTGATTGACATTACCGTTTCAGCAGACCTGATGTTTCCAGTGTGCCCACCCACACGAGAACTGCTTTCAGTATGGCACCGCAACAGCCTGCACCAGAAATGGCCAGAAATGATGTGCCTGCAGCTGTTATGAGTTCAAGGCTCCCATATCACGAGTGCCAGTGGCGACACAAAGCCCAATTTTGCAGCCCCAGTGTCTTTGAACATGATTCGAGGGGTTCATGTGACCATTTATTTTGTTAGAGTTATAAATGTCTAGTCGCTATATCCTAAAATTGCATGAAAGGCATTCCAACAGCTTTCACTAACAGAAACCAGTGTATGCTTAAAGAACAACATGGGAGAATGAGGATGGAGGCCAGTAATTTCATGGAGGATTTACTGCAGAGTGCATTAGGAAAAATAATTTGCTTTTGCTCAATGAGTTCAAATAGATGGGAACAGTAAAAATCATTAAAAATGAATTGCCTGCTATACATAACCATTCCCCAAAAAGTGCATTGCAGGACTTCTGTGAAATATATACTAATTATAAACAACTGATACATGTCCTACATTGAACTACAGTACAGACTGTGAAAGCTAAGACTGGGAGGCTGCTGTCATAGCAAGTTGAAAATTAGGACACTCTAGGCAGCACTCAGGAAGCTAAGCTGAATGAAAATGAAGTCACATCTGGCCATGTAGAGGTCAATTTCCATTTTTCATCAGCTGCACAAATCAAAGTGTGGCCTTTATTCAATGACCATTGGCTGCTATTTTCACGTTAAACTCCATGTTCCCAAGTCTACCTTCAATATAAATCTTGCCAGTATCAGTAACTTTGTTTATAAACATAAACGGATTATTAAAATGCATGGCATTTCAGGACAAAACAATTGATAGATCAAAAAAAGTCTAGCTGAGATTATTTTTTACATGTTTCTTTAAAAAAAACCTCTCTTGTATCTCAAATACATTGACTTTCTATTTCTGAGTCCCAAATGCCACTAGCCAGAAGTCCTGTCTCCACACTGAGCATAGTATCCACTACATTGTGTAACACTACCACCATGCTAAATGGGTAAATTCAGAACAGATCTAGCAGCTCAGAGTTAGGCATACATGAGGCACCATGGGCCATCAACAGCAGCAGAACAATAGTCAACCACAACCACACTAAACCTCATGGTCTGGTATATTCCCACTTTACCAGTAACATCAAGCATGTTGGTGAATCCTATTTCAATGAAGAGTTCAGAAGAGTATGTCAGGAATAACATCAAACATAGCTATAAATAAGGCTTAAATTTTGTGAGGCAACATAGGATTACTTGCATGAAAAGTGGCAGAAACAGTATATAATATACAGAGCAATTTGATCCCACATTTGCAATGATCTTCAACCAGAAGTCCCAAGTGGATGATCTGCCATGGCCTCCTCCTGAAGTCCCCAAATGCCAAGCTTCAGCCATTTTGATTCACTGCACAAGAAAGGGTGACACAGTGGCTCAGTGGTTAGCAATGCTGCCTCACAGGGCCAGGGACTCAGGTTCAATTCCAACCTCCAGCAACTGTCTGTGTGGAGTTTACACATTCTCCTTGTGTCTGTGTGGGTTTCCTCCCACAGTCTAAAGGCATGCAGGTTAGGTGGATTGGCCATGCTAAATTGTCCATTGTGTCCAGGGATGTGCTTGCTAGGTGGATTAGCCATGGACATAATAAGGTCACAGGGATAGGGTTGGTCTGGGTGGGATGCTCTTCAGAGGGTTGGTGTGCCCTCGACAGGTCAAGTGACCTGCTTTGACACTGTAGGGATTCTATATCAATAAACAGCTGAAGGTACTGGATGTTTTAAAGGCTATAAGTTCTGGCAACAACCTGCAGTAATCCTGGAGACTTGTCCCCAAAACTTGCTGTGCCCTTTGGAATTTCTTTTTCAATGCAGTTATAACAGTACCTCCTACACAACAAAATGGAAAATTGTCCTGGTGTGACCTGTACGCAAAAAGTAAGACAATCCAATCTGGATGCAGATGCATGGGAACACTGTCACCTGCAGGATCCACTCCTCAGCTTGACATGGAACTATATTGTCATTCCTCCACTGTTGATGGATCAATCTGTTGGACCACGCTTCCCAATGTCATTCTGGGTGTTTCTACACCACATGGAATGCAACAATTAAAGCGGTAGCTCATTATCCTCCATTTCAGGGAAATTAACAATATATGCTGGCTTTGCTAACAAAACACAAATCCCACGAAACGGTTAAAAAAAATTGATAAGAACCGTTTTCTGTGTTTGAAATTTAGAATGTGTAAAAGATAAACCACATCAGACCTATAAGCATTTTTTATCTGCTTTCCTTGAATTGGTTGATATCTAAAAGTTCATGACTTCCAAAGGGACTTGCACCGAAATACATCCTTGCCTCACATAGCTGAGGTTTTTGTATTCCTAGTTTTGATTTAAAACAATCAACAGGAGGCAAGTATTAACCTGAAGGCAAGCCAGACTCAAAGCAGTAAAAGTCTTCCCTGCAATAGGCAGACAACCAATAAAATTCATCATACATATGGCAAAGTACCAAAAGGCCTCAAACCCTGACCAGTGCGCTGTGGTGTATATGTCCTTCTGTTTCATCTATGCTATGATTAATTTAATGTCTATTCAAGGTAGACCAACCACTTTATCTTTTTTTTTGTACTGGACAGTGTCAAATATTGTGAGCTTGTGATTGAAATTAATTTTCAAGTATCATTGTTGTAATACCCATTGTAAAATATATTTATTAATTCACATAATGTAGTAAAGGATATTGTGTGAATAAACTCCCAGCTACTTACATATGCCCACTTTACTGACTTCCAGTATGAGACAAACCAATATGGCGAAATAAACTTAAGAGATCAGCCCATGTTTGAGATAACATGAGATTAAAAGCCACTCTTATTGAAAGTTTTCTTGTAAACAAATATAACTGTCAATACAACTCAATGTACTTTAATAATTTACACAAACCTACATGAAAATATATATTCAAAATGCTTATTGAGATTTAAAATTATTGCAATTATTACAGTAGTACTATTTCATTTCTTTTATATCAAATGTTTTCACTATCATTTATGATACACTAGATATTGACAGAAAGAGTGCAAGAAGAAAAAATAAAGAGATGCTTTGAATTAGTTGGTGCATTGTGATGCCCAATTTTTGAGTTGTACCTGATGCGTTAACAGTGTAGCCAATTCTGCTGTTCATCAATGGAATTTTTAAAAAGGCATGATAATAATATTGAAAAAACATTTCCAGTAAAATATAACAAATAATATCCAAATTCACATTTTGTATCCCAATTTTGCATGTTGATCTGTGGGGAAAACTCTGGTAACTGATAGTTTGAATTCTGTTTTTAAAAAATCCACAGCATAAGTTATCCTATCAGTAATAGAACAGAATGAAATGTGTGATGCTTGATCGAGCTTCAACTTACTGTTTCACAGCTTTACTTATGTTGAAATAACAAATACCTTCAACAATTTGGTATTGGGAAAGTTAAAGAAAAGATAAACTGAACAGCCAAACTCTAAGAGAAGAATGTCATTGGATGCTTCAATACGCGCTTTGAATCGAGACAACTAGTTTTAGCTTCAGGGAGTTTATCCCATGTACTGTCATATGCCATATCAATCAAAACCAATGACTTGTGAGGAAACTACATTTAGAGAAGGACTGCAACAGTTTCTGAGGGAAATTTTATTTTTGACTTGGCAAATTGAGCAATTTTAGCCAATTCTGCTTTCTGGTCGATGAAGCAATAAAAAAAAGTTGAGAATGTAGGTTTCTCTAATAATTTCTTTCTCCAATCACTTATTTTGTTGGGATCAGATGTGTATTCTTTTCAGCGCATGCTGTGTATAAGTTCATTAATGTGGCAAGGAAATTTTTCCCACATTGATAACCCAGTGTCAGTTTTAGCCTTCCAAAGAGAGTTAAAAAGTCTCAGAGCATTTTCATTTCAGCATTTTCATGTCTGAGAGAGTCAGATTTTTAATAGTAATGGAAGCAAGATTTTTGGGTGATCACATTGAATAGCAGAGAAAGCTCAATGCGCTGAATGGCCTACATCTTATGGTCTCATGGTCAACAATTTGACCTCCAGCTCACTGATGAAGTGCTGCCCAGAGGGACCTGCGTGCAAATGAAGAGTTCAAGCATGCTGTCATTTCTCAGAAAGAAACACTCATTCTTTCATAGTTACCTTTGGTTTGCCTCTGTGCTGCCCATGCTAAGGTCAGGTGCAGGTTGTATAAGTCAGGACTACTTGAGGTCATCCTGCGAGACAGTCCATGGTTTCCGCTTTTGAAAGTTAGCAACAATCCACCTTAAGAGTAGCATAATATAAAAAACATTAAGACAGAAAAATCACACGGCAGAGAAAGAACATGGGTAATTAATGATTTTTGTATGCAATATGAAATCTTTTGATTGATATATATTTTTTAAATGTTTATTTTCATCTTCTGGCCTATGTGAATACTATAATAGTCAGTGACAGAGGGAAAGTAAGTATGGAACAGCTGTTGTTTGGGGAGTTAGTGTTCGATTATTGGTACCTCACGTAGACAAATTGGACTCAAAGAATTAAATAGCTGCATAGACATGGAAGCAGACGCTTTAGTCCAACTCTTTAACAGTGACCGGATATCCCAAATAATCTAGTCCTATTTCCCAGCATTCGACTTATACGCCTTGAAACCACTACTATTCAGTTACCCAACTAGATGCCAATTGTCTAACAACAATTCAAGCAAAAAGGAGCTGCCTTGGTTGCAAGATAATAAAATGTGAGGCTGGATGAACACAGCAGGCCAAGCAGCATCTCAGGAGCACAAAAGCTGACGTTTCGGGCCTAGACCCTTCATCAGAGTGGTTGCATCCTTTTTCCTGCTTACCCTGCTTTTCTCATTCTTGCTCTTCCTCCTCCTTGCAAGTTCCTCAGCTGCTCATTGATAAATGGTGGTAAGGTTTGCTCTCCCATAATAGTTTGATTTTTTTCAGCGCACCAGTTGTCTGCTCTATAACAATCCATGTGACAGCATGCCTTTCAGCGTAACAATCAGTATAGATGGATATGATTTGTGTACATGAATTCTGTGTCATCAAACATGTGGCCTGCAGATGCCTCTTGTCACCTAGAATCAACCCTGTGAAGTGCCTTACTGACGATTGGCAGCAGAATGAATGCACCATTACTGCTGCCAGGATACTGCATTGATCTGCATGATTTTCTATGTACAGTCACACCAGCTAGAGGCTAAGCAGTAGCAGTCCTTTCAGTTAAAGTATTGAAGTCAACTGATTGTTAAGTCTATGTCAGAAGGCACATGACATCAGGTTGTCGTCCAAAAGATTTATTTGAAATCACAAGCTTTAGGAATGCCTCTCCTTCACCTGATGAAGAAGCAGCACTCCAAAAGCTTTTGATTCCAAATAAACCTGTTGGACAATAACCTGGTATTGTTGTGACTTCTGACCTCGTCCACCCCAGTCCAAAGCGGCCACATCCACATCATTGTTATGTCTGCAAAGTGATGCCCATGTGTTCTCTCTGGAAGCAAAGACTGAAACTCTAAACGTATAGAAAATATCGGTGACCAATTTTTACAAACGGTGCATGGAAAATTGCACAAAGTTGAAAGTATCTCTGTCTCCAACCTGGAAGAGTTCACAGCTACCTTGACAACTACTCGCAATGCACTCCTTGACATCTTCTCAGGTTGCAGCTGCAGTTGCAACAGGCAGGGGATTTCAGTCAAGAATTTCTAATGGAAGCGCAGATTTTGAGTACGCTATTTCATCCTGACATTCAGGTGGAAGAATTGCTGCATGAACATCCTGAATGGATACTGAATCCTGTTGACAATCCTTTCCCCTTCTGCCTCTTCCCTTTCCCAGAAATGAATCCAACTCTGCTCATCCTCCTGATCATCTTGCATTGCAAATTGATTGCTTACTTGTGTATCTGAGTCTGAGAGAAATCGGTTTATGCAGGAGCCTGAATTCAGCAAAAAGTCCTTCATCATCTGCCAGCCCATTCCTTGTAGATTTTTGCAACTTGAAACAACAAGTGCAAGTATTAGTTACTGAATTACAAAAAAAAGGCAGAAGAACTCTGCTAACTTCTGAGATATGCCATTTTGATGTGCTAATGGTGGTGTCTCCTACTCATGACTATGTGTTTAGCTTCACATGATTAATAGACTGCATTGGCTGGACCATTGAGATTTAAAATGATAGGACTTATGTCAAATCACTGACAAGCATTCATTTCACATGCACTAATGCTATATCAATGCAACATCTATTGAAACTCACCCAAGGAATGTGTGTGCATGCTTTGGACACTATATTAAATGTTAAATTGCATTGATATTAATCAAACGGGGATAATACCTGAGATAACAAGGTGTAGAAGTGCATGAACACAGCAGGCCACGCAGCATCAGAGGAGCAGGATTATCCAGATTTCATGACAATACACATGCACAATTTATCACTTGCAAAATTAACTCAGGATTGAGATCGAAATCGTGAGCTGATTTTCCTTCTTTACTTCTGGCTACTCGCATTTCTCTGGGAAGTGAAGGTAAATACACCTTCACTTTCTTGAGGAGAGGTAAAAACACTTCAAACGCCTTCACAAACATCATATTCTATGCCTTTGCCGTACTGGGCTTCTTCTTGACAGCAGGTACACTGCCAGAGGCCTATCATGCCTGTCATACATCTATAGTGAATCCTGGTGCTGGAATATAGCTCAGGATTTGGGTGGCTGTACAGGGCCAAATAGAAGCCCTGTCTTGTACTCCCATCCCCTGCCACCCTACAATCTGCAAGGAGAATAATATTTAACATGCAAACTGCTGTTGCTTTGATAGTATTTATATTAATAAAACAAAATGTAAAATATACATTTGTGACTAATCTAGAAATACAAACCTTAAAAAATCACAACTTACTTTCAATTATATTTTATTCCAATCATCATGATTTTTAATTCAAATTGAAACCATTTATGATCCAGATTAGGGCTTTCCAATTTAGCAATCCAGAATAAAACAGTTTGCTTGCTTTGCATTTTAATGTGCAAAGTGGCGTTGATTTATCTGCATGAGTTCACAATTCAGTGCTCAAGAGGACTGACTTCTCCAAAGAGCAGCCTTGAGAACATAGAAAACAATATTGAAGTACAAGAAATGAATCTGTGTTGATATGATCCAAGTTTGATTTGAGCTGTAAGTATAAAAGAAGCAATGGACCTCTGGACTTGGATTAATGTTCAGACAAATAACCTGTATGACATTACAACTGGTGGCCAGACCAGTCTAGAATAATAAAGCTTTTATATTGAAGCATTCTGGAGGAGAAGTAGTTAAATGATTATATGGAATCAAAACTAGCCACTGTCCCAGTATTAAATAAAATCTTTCCATTTGCTAAAACAATATAAGTCTGTAGTTCTGCAGAGAGTGTCTGTAATGTTTCAAAGTCTTTCACATGACAGCAGTGCCTGATTATTGGCGCAATCACTCATGTAACAGCGTGTGTAGCTATACTCAGGGACTTGAGTATTTGTCACTGTCATTTCACGAGTGCTGTGCATTGTTCAGGAAATTGTATGTGTAACGCAGAATTGGATATGACCCACTTCAACAGTGCTTTCAAGGGTGCGGGGAAGCGAGGGCGCTAGCAAGGAAAACAGCTATTTGATGTGTCCCATTATGTGTCCCAGCAAGACTCATAAATAATTGTGACAAGTTTTTTGTTGCATGGGAAAGTCCTTGACTCTGCCTCCTGTGCAGCCCCTCCTTTTCCATGGAATGGGGCTGACAGGCAGTCAGATGATGGATGGGACTGCGCTCCACCTGACATCTGGATGAATTTTTAGTTTGCAGAATCGGAGATATTACTGCACTGTACAAAGCAATATAAACAAAATGTGCAAACAGAAAAAAAATTTAAAAACTTATTGTTCATTCGAGTCAGACCTAAAACATATCTGCTGACTGAAGTCATCCTAATTTTTGAAGTGGAAGCCTCACCTGGAATAGAACTGAAAGAACAGAAATGCAATAATTTTTTGTACCATACACTGTTCACTGTGCTATAAGATACCATTGGTTTATTCAAGACAATGGGAAAGGCTAAAGAACTTTTCAATAAAGAAAACCTTCTTCATGTTTCTTAGGGTGCTTTTTTTTTAAATGTTGTAATTCAGAAACTTAGTATTTGGCTCATGTGCGCCCAAGAAATGACAACAAAATTTATGTATTGTGTGAAAACACTGATTATTTAGTAATCAGGTATCTTGTAGATTGTTAAAATGATTAATGATATGTTAAACAATCATTAAAATATCCCACCATATTTTGGCCAAATGCACAATAAGTTATTTTTCCATGTTTATGTGTTAACATGATGCTAATAAATCTCAGTTCATTCAAATTATGTTATTCAACCAACACATTTTTGTCAATCAGTTCCATAACTAATAAGCTATCGACCAAAATGTCAGTCTTTCTTTTGTTAGTATAAAAATATCAACAATTTCGGAAGAAGTGAATCTCAGTGATTAGGTAAAATGTACACTACACCTTTAGTTGTTGGCGTATTGACAAGCCAATTAAAGATCAGGGTTGTAACTGTGATGGCAACCAAATTTTATATTTTATGATGCTTAAATTTTTAAAAATTTTCATATATGCCAGTAAATAGTGTTCATGGGAAAACATTGTTGGGCTACATGGTCAGGAAAATTTTCATTTAAATAATAGTATTCATTTCCATTATCCTAAATCCATTTGTTAAAGATACTTTTCTCCACTTCTATAAATTCTTCATGCCATTTTCCTTCTTTGTGCCAAATATTAATTACATATCTAGGCAGGAACTAATTGGACCCCAACCTCTTTCGCTGATTATTTCATTTTTTTAGACGATTGAAATTTTGAATTGATTCTAATTAACGGATCATGCAGTCCTATTTTGAATGCCGTCTATGCTATTTACCAGAAGGAACAGAATTGTTGCTACAATCAGCACAGTTGTGATTTGTAGATGTGCAGATTTCATTTCTAACCCAATGTTATAATCACTAAGCTCGTTCAATAAAAGTTAACCCCTGAAAAGCCATAATGTCTCGATTCTGGGCATAATGTCCTCATTGTCTGTCACAGACATTCATATTATAATGCAAACTAGCCTTGACATTGCATCAGCCATGAGTTTCAGTTCAAGTATTAACGTATGACTCAATTAATTGTTTTTACTGTATCTGAAGTATAGGCTGTACATTCATTTATAGTTAATGAACATTGGCACGTATTGCCGATTGCATGATCAGATGCTGCTGTCTCCAAGTCCTGACAATCTGCATCTCACAAAGTCAACAATAATAATTAATATACAGTAATTAACATACCCCTAATACGTAGCTGTAAAGTTAATGAGACAAAATAAACCAGTGTTTTTAATATTCCATTATCAGCCTTTGTACTGGTCGACATTGTACTTGAACGACATTTATTCTATGTAGGCATAGTTACACAGACAATTGCATTAAAGAGAAGGATAATGCAATTAACTCTGCAGTGTTTTCTTTCTTACATTACAGCCTAATAATAAAGCACTGCAAAAATATTATGATCAAAAATACAGCAAAAAGACCAAATAAAGAATAGTTTCTGCATAAGAAGTGTACCGAGGAGAAGTAGCTATATATTATTTTTTGATGTGATGCATGATACCACTGCAGCCCTTAAAGGAAAAATTAGTCGGTAATTAGCTGCGTAACTAACCTATGAATAATTTCAAATTCTTATTACCTCTTTCTCCTATTGACTCCAACTGTAATAAGTGATATAATACAACATCATCAATTTCTAATTTTTTTTTAGATTCTGTTTCTAAGTCCAATTTCATGATTATTGATGTAGACACATCACTGGGACATTCTAAAAGAGGATAGGCAGTCTTTGTGATACAGAGAGCACAAGGTCAAAAGCTTAGCTTTGGATCAAATAGGACACTGGGGGCATGAAAAGTCTTAAGAAAGTGGTCAGGAAATAACACACAATTGAAAGCAAGGCTATGGAGTTTGTGGGAAGGGATGAAGATAATGATTTTGTCTTTCCATTTTTAATTAGAGGGAACTGCAACTCTGCATGTCAACTCGGTAAACTGACTGCACAGATGCAGTGAAGGAATCAGAGGAATTGAGGGAAAGGTAGAGATGTCTGTCATCAATGGAAACTGACCCCATGCTTGCATATTATATTGACAATGAGCAGCAAGTATTTGTTAAAAAGGAAAGGATGAAGATAGATCCTTGCGAGCTACAAGCAACAACACCACAGGCTAACAAGAAGGAAAGCCATTGAACAAGTAAGAGTGGGAGCAAATTGATGGTATCTTACTGAATGGAACATTAAAGGAGAAACTTTGAAGGAAGACCATATCAGTCGCTGCAATTGTGATGGAAAGTGAAAACATAGCAGTAAATGACATTTGTGTCTTTGATTAGGATGAACTCATTGTTATGGCAAGGATTCAAACATGCATTTGTAGAAAAGATGGACTTTGACGACGGTAAAAAGGGGTAAGAGGTAGGGCAATTTTTTTACAAGAACATGACTACATGATTATTTTTAAAGTGTAAGTGACAACGTTGCTTTTAAAAGGGAGAGGATAGTATCAGCGGAAAGGAAATCATTCACAATGCTTGCGAGCATGGAATGGGGTCAAGTGGGAAAGTACTGAATTTCTCAGACATGTTGACCTCAAAGAGGGTGTGAGGGAAGATAGAGGAAGACTAAAGAAAAAGGCAGGGTCAGGTGTAAGACAGAAAGAAAAATAGGTGGAAGGTGGGGAAAAAGAAGGAAAACAGCAGAGGCAGCCTGAATGGATGATATCGGTCTTTTAAAGTTTAAGGGGATGGTTGGTACTGATGAGATGATAGTTGCCCACTATCAGAAGCTGAGTGTTTGAGATAAGTGAACATGTGAGAAGGCTAGCTAGGTTAATCCCCACTGCGCATGCAATGTGGGAAAACTGACAAAAGTGGAGGATGGGGTAGTTGTGGTTTCTACTTATGAAACCAGGAGACAACTATCTCAATAGGCTATCATTGAATACTAGGAAAGCATAGCTTGGGGTTGATCCAAGAGATAATTCAAGTTGTTGTTGGATTTAACAGCAGATTATGTTCTGATCTCAGAGCAAATGTATTTCTTTTGATACAAATCACCTTTTGTAAGTAAAGCGATAAAGTAGCCTTTTGACCATATTAAACAGTTTGTACTGTCAATAAAACTGTTCTGTTAGTGTCTGTTTAAATAACATGGTTGTAGACAGATTAGCACGAACCTAACACATGCAACTGACAAGAAAGAAATAATTTGTTTCAAGACATTACATTTCCCTGATTTGTTTGGTTGCATTAATTCTTTTGACGCTCATTTGGATCCTGGGCTCAGTAAAAAATTCAATTTGATTTAAAACATTACTGCATTTTAGTCGGTTCATAGCTTTAGGCATTTTTCATGACTCACAATCTTACCTTCAGGAAAAACAAGATCATATTCAGTATTTCTTCATTTCTGAGTTGTTTTCTCATACAAGTTGTGATGACAATGTTTACATTTAATAATGTTTCAAGATTTTCAATGGTAACAATATCAAAAATATTCATCTTTTGTTTCTAGAAGTTCAATTTGATAACAAGAAAAGTATCAATTTTATAAACAGAGCATTCAAGGCACCTACATTAAATAAGTACACTTTTTCCGCCGTCTTCGCCTGCATGCCTACTTCTTCAACCGGGAACCCAACCCTCCTTCCACTGACCCCTTCACCCGCTTCCAACACAAGTCCTCCTCCTGGACACCACCCCCAGGCCTCCTACCCTCCCTCGACCTCTTCATCTCCAACTGCCGTCGAGACATTAACCGCCTCAACCTCTCCACCCCTCTCACCCACTCCAACCTCTCCCCCGCAGAACGGGCAGCCCTCCGCTCCCTCCGCTCCAACCCCAACCTCACCATCAAACCCGCAGACAAGGGTGGCGCAGTGGTAGTATGGCGTACTGACCTCTACATCGCCGAGGCCAGACGCCAACTCTCCGACACCACCTCCTACCGCCTCCTCGATCATGACCCCACACCCGAGCACCAAACCATCATCTCCAACACCATTCATGACCTCATCACCTCAGGGGACCTCCCACCCACAGCCTCCAACCTCATTGTTCCCCAACCCCGCACGGCCCGTTTCTATCTCCTTCCCAAAATCCACAAACCTGCCTGCCCTGGTCGACCCATCGTCTCAGCCTGCTCCTGCCCCTCCGAACTCATCTCCACCTATCTGGACTCCATTTTCTCCCCTTTGGTCCAGGAACTCCCCACCTATGTCCGTGACACCACCCACGCCCTCCACCTCCTCCAGGACTTCCAATTCCCTGGCCCCCAACACCTCATATTCACCATGGACGTCCAGTCCCTGTACACCTGCATTCCGCATGGAGATGGCCTCAAGGCCCTCCGCTTCTTCCTGTCCCGCAGGCCCGACCAGGCCCCCTCCACCAACACTCTCATCCGCCTAGCGGAACTCGTCCTCACACTCAACAACTTCTCTTTTGACTCCTCCCACTTCCTACAGACTAAGGGGGTGGCCATGGGCACCCGCATGGGCCCCAGCTATGCCTGCCTCTTTGTAGGTTACGTGGAACAGTCCATCTTCCGCACCTACACAGGCCCCAAACCCCACCTCTTCCTCCGGTACATTGATGACTGTATCGGCGCCGCCGCTTGCTCCCCAGAGGAGCTCGAACAGTTCATCCACTTCACCAACACCTTCCACCCCAACCTTCAGTTCACCTGGGCCATCTCCAGCACATCCCTCACCTTCCTGGACCTCTCAGTCTCCATCTCAGGCAACCAGCTTGTAACTGATGTCCATTACAAGCCCACCGACTCCCACAGCTACCTAGAATACACCTCCTCCCACCCACCCTCCTGCAAAAATTCCATCCCCTATTCCCAATTCCTCCGCCTCCGCCGCATCTGCTCCCACGATAAGACATTTCACTCCCGCACATCCCAGATGTCCAAGTTCTTTAAGGACCGCAACTTCCCCCCCACGGTGATTGAGAACGCCCTTGACCGCGTCTCCCGCATTTCCCGCGACACATCCCTCACACCCCGCCCCCGCCACAACCGCCCCAAGAGGATCCCCCTCGTTCTCACACACCACCCTACCAACCTCCGGATACAACGCATTATCCTCCGGCACTTCCGCCATTTACAATCCGACCCCACCACCCAAGACATTTTTCCATCCCCACCCCTGTCTGCTTTCCGGAGAGACCACTCTCTCCGTGACTCCCTTGTTCGCTCCACACTGCCCTCCAACCCCACCACACCCGGCACCTTCCCCTGCAACCGCAGGAAATGCTACACTTGTCCCCACACCTCCTCCCTCACCCCCATCCCAGGCCCCAAGATGACATTCCACATTAAGCAGAGGTTCACCTGCACATCTGCCAATGTGGTATACTGCATCCACTGTACCCGGTGCGGCTTTCTCTACATTGGGGAAACCAAGCGGAGGCTTGGGGACCGCTTTGCAGAACACCTCCGCTCAGTTCGCAACAAACAACTGCACCTCCCAGTCGCAAACCATTTCCACTCCCCCTCCCATTCTCTTGATGACATGTCCATCATGGGCCTCCTGCACTGCCACAATGATGCCACCCGAAGGTTGCAGGAACAGCAACTCATATTCCGCCTGGGAACCCTGCAGCCATATGGTATCAATGTGGACTTCACCAGTTTCAAAATCTCCCCTTCCCCCACTGCATCCCTCAACCAGCCCAGTTCATCCCCTCCCCCCACTGCACCACACAACCAGCCCAGCTCTTCCCCCCCACCCACTGCATCCCAAAACCAGTCCAACCTGTCTCTGCCTCCCTAACCGGTTCTTCCTCTCACCCATCCCTTCCTCCCACCCCAAGCCGCACCCCCAGCTACCTACTAACCTCATCCCACCTCCTTGACCTGTCCGTCTTCCCTGGACTGACCTATCCCCTCCCTACCTCCCCACGTACACCCTCTCCACCTATCTTCTTTACTCTCCATCTTCGGTCCGCCTCCCCCTCTCTCCCTATTTATTCCAGTTCCCTCCCCCCATCCCCCTCTCTGATGAAGGGTCTAGGCCCGAAACGTCAGCTTTTGTGCTCCTGAGATGCTGCTTGGCCTGCTGTGTTCATCCAGCCTCACATTTTATTATCTTGGAATCTCCAGCATCTGCAGTTCCCATTATCTCTTAAATAAGTACACCATGTTCTTTAAACAAATTCACAGTTCACAAAAGAATCTAGAACAGCTTTAAATACATTGACAAAATAATTCCATTTCTGTAAAATATAAACAGAATGCATTATGGGGACCTGTGGGATACTATATGTATATATACATATATCTGACTCCTCTCACTAATAACTCACTTGCAACTTTATCACTCATGAATTATCAGGTCAACCCACTCGTGGGATATAATCACACCCCATGGGTTTTCATATTCTGTCCACTATTTATCACACACTTGAGCTGTCATGACTCTGGTAATGCTTCCCATATCTTCATTTTTAGAAGGCAGCGATGAAACCATTATTATGTTATCCTAGGAGTGTACTAGACAGATGAATCAGAAAGACAATCATGTTACAAAATAAGTTTGATTATACAAAATAAAACTTGTTAATTTGTGATAATCTATCGTATCAGAAAGTGTGAAACAGAAAGGATGCTTTATCTACTTGACTGGTCTAAGTAACATTAATAGGTCAGCCCAATATTAAAACTATTTCACACTTTCTAAGCAATATCTTTTGTATGAGCTTGAGGTCAAAAGGCCACTGTAACATACATTAAATTTTGAAACTGATGTGGTATTGAAAAATTATCTTAAAATGCCCTTCATGTGACAAATGTCAATCTCCTGTTTAAGAGTACTTTTTAAAAATTTTAATTAACAACACTGCCCCAAATTCAATATAATACTGAGAATTTCCAATAAAATTTAAAGCCTGTTGTGAAAAATAGCAATTCAGTAACATAATCTTTCCATTTAGATGTTCGGTAGAACCTTGCTTCATTATTGCAATTTATGATGTTTTCTGAACTCTTTGATTGCACCACTACTTTGTAACGCTCTTTCTTTTCCATTATTTGATATGTATTACATTTATCCAATAATTGAACACTTTCTGGTCGAAACATTCTTTTAAAAGCATTAGAAAAGTAACATTTCACTGTGTGCATAATTTGTACACAACACATATGTCCAATTAAAGGGCAAGCAATTAATTAAGTGCAAATTCTGCTGCACTGGAGCCAGATAAGAATTTATCAAACAGGTGAAATATGACCTATCTTGTCCAAAAGACAAATAATTTTTAACAAAGCAGGAAATGGATGACAAAAATTAAGTGTAACAAAATGCAAACCGAGGCACACTTGAGACAGCTGCAGTTTAATTCAGCTTGTTAGCTTCGGTCCTTACTGTATTCATGATACATTACCTCAGCTATGTACTGTATACTGTCTAATTTAGCTTTCTGCAGATGAATCAATGAAGGACAATTTTCTACAATGCCATTACTTTCACTCCATGTTCATTCTAATATATGCATCACAATGTCCCTTGGCATAAGTTACTTTTTCATCTAAACCTTTGACCGTAAAAGACAAATGTGCCATTTACAAATAGGTGTCCTGGTTTTTAATGAATTCTAATTTTAAAATTACATTAACTGTTTATAATAATTCAGAATAGATGGCATGCATGCCGGGACAATGCTGTAGAACAATGTATTTACTTGATAAAATTATGATTGCATGCTTTGTTCCTGCATACTTGTTTGAAAGTATTTTATCAGCAAATATGTTACTCTATCAACCCATAAATTTAAACAACAGTTTAACTATTGGAGTGTTAACCAATGTATGCAAAAGATTAGGTAAGTTAAATCACAATATGTAATTTTACGGTTTATTATGAAGAATCCTTGGTGAAGGACCAATGTGCAAGAGAGAATTTTTACTTTCTTCTGTATTATGGATGTATTTAGTTCATATGCTAGGTTATTTATTACTTTTCACCTCTCCAAAAAGAGTAACTGAAATTTCTCAACCTGTTACAAACAATGATACTGTGCATTTGCTGGTGTCTTTGAAGTTGGAACGTGCATTGGCCTGTGACTATGTTACCAAGCCATGATTGTAGTCCTAAACTGATGAATAACTACCTGTTATTTCAGTGCCTGTATTTGACTCTTTGCTATGAAAGAATTGGAAGAGGGAAAAATGCTTTCATGCAAGAAGAACGGCCCATTAAATTTTAACATCAAGTGCACCTCTATAGTGGTTCAAGTGCTATTGGTATAAACATATGCTGCAAGAAACATTTAGCTTCATAATCAATTATGAGACTGTTTCTTTTGCGTTGCTCAGTAAAATTATTTTTTAGGACCTTTGCTCTTGGCTTAACAATGTAGCTCCTGAACAATGAATAATTATATTCTCATAATCAAATACGTAATATGCTATTTTCTCCCCTCCTGCTTTCAATTTAACCACACGGTAATGCCTTCTACAAAGTTTCTAAAATATTGCAGGCAGAGATGTTCTCCGATGGGTTTTATGCTGCTCAAACACATGTTAGAGTAAGCGGGGATAATGGGGACTGCAGATGCTGGAGAATTCCAAGATATAAAATGTGAGGCTGGATGAACACAGCAGGCCAAGCAGCATCTCAGGAGCACAAGAGTAAGCCATGGCCTATCACTGCATTGGCCAAAAATATTTATTTCAATCTATAAAGTGTACTCTGCAACTACATTTCCTCATTATTTAATAAAAGATGTCACATTTGTATAGCACCTTTAAAAACTTTCCAATGTTCAGCATATGTTGAAGCAAGCACTTTTAATGTGTAGTCCACAGCATTGTAAGACATGCAATTGATAACTTTCACTCCAAAATGTCCTGCTCAATGCTTTCCTTTTTTGCCCTTGCACTTTCCAGAGCCTTTGCATCATTTGTTAAGAATTAATTTTCACAACCTCGGAGCTTCAAAATGTTTTACACAGTGCCGCCACGTTGGGAAACTCAGAAGCCAGTTTGCACATGCTAAGATACCACAAAGAGAAATCTGATAAATAAGAATGCAGCTTTTATTGATAGTGAAGGTTGAGGGATAAATTTTGATGAATTTTGACCTGGAAAATCAGAGAACGTTTAAATAGTGCCATGATCCCTATACATACATCTGTAAACAAAAACAGAACTTTTGGCTTAAAACTTCATTCCAGTTCAGAACTTCCAGCTGTTCTTCAGTTTTTCACAGTTCTCAAGTTTCTGAAATGGCCACAACCTTCTGAATCAGGCATGTGAGTGCTACTTCTGAGCCAAAACAGGCACCTATTTATTCTGAGTGATTGATTTTCTTTTCCAGAGGAAAAAAAATAAAGTGTTTCAAGGAAAAGAGCAGGACCAGCGAAAGGATGCCAAACAAATTGAGCTGGATGACTTGAGTTCTGTGCTCAGCCACTGGTCCCCAGTTGCCTGCATAAGCAGACAAGGACAAGCAAACTTCAGTTTGATATACAAATTGTTTCAGGTTCCGAAAGCAACTTCCAAATCTTCAGAAGACAGCTTACGTCTACAAGTACTAAAAAAAATCATGAAAACCCATACAGTGGGTGCTTAGTGCTTCATATCTGATTTTCTCTAATTCCACCACTGTGAAAAGAAAGATGTGAATTTGTATCACACACTTCAAAACATAAAGCTGTCTCAAAATATTTTACAGCGCTTTGGAAGTCTAATCACTGTTACATTGCAGATAACAATGTAACCAATTTGCAAGCAGCAAAATACAATCTGATCCTTAGCACAAACATTTTTAAGGGCATTTATTGAGGGATAAATATTGACGAGGATACCCAAGACTTGTATCCCTATGTTATCTTTTTGGAAATAGTGTCATGGGATGTTTTACAAAAACAGGACCTCAGTTTACTGTCATGTCTGAAAGATAGGACCTCCAACAGGGCAACACCGAGTACTGAACTTAAGTGTCTGTCTACATTTTGATACTTAAGTCTGCAGAATGTGGCTTGAATCTACAACTTTCTGAATCAAAGGTAAAACTGCAGACCATAAGACCATAAGACATAGGAGTGCAAGTAAGGCCATTTGGCCCATCAAGTCCACTCCGCCATTTAAATCATGGCTGATGGGCATTTCAACACCACTTCCCTGCACTCTCCCCGTAGCCCTTGAGCCCTTCTGAGATCAAGAATTTGTCGGTCTCTGCCTTGAAGGTATCCAACGTCCCGGCCTCCACTGCACTCTGTGGCAATGAATTCCACAAGCCCACCACTCTCTGGCTGAAGAAATGATGTCTCATTTCAGTTTTAAATTTATCCCCTCTAATTTTAAGGCTGTGCCCATGGGTCCTAGTCTCCCCGCCTAACGGAGACAACTTCCTAGCGTCCACCCCTTCTAAACCATACATTATCTTGTAAGTTTCTATTAGATCTCCCCTCAACCTTCTACACTCTAATGAGTACCATCCCAGGATCCTTAGCCGTTCAGCATACGTTAAACGTACCATTCCAGGGATCATCCATGTGAATCTCCGCTGAACACGCTCCAGGGCTAGTATGTCCTTCCTGAGGTGTTGGGCCCAAAATTGGACACAGTATTCTAAATGGGGACTAACTAGAGCCTCAGAAGCACATCGCTGTTTTTATATTCTAACCCTCGTCAGACAAATAGGTCATAGCTGGCATTAATTTACAAAGAAGACAAAGCAGCATCTGTAAAATATTTTCTGTGCAACAAAATATCGCAAGTCATTTCATGCTGTCCATCACCTAAGTTCTATCTCAGTTGCTGGGGTTGTGTGAGTGGACTCTCTGAAGGTCTCTAGCATGCCTTCTGCAACCAATGAGTTCCTTGTACCACCAACTCTTGCTGGTGTCCATTCCTGCCATGAACAACTGACTATTAGTCGGATTACTAGTGCCGGAGTGGACCATGAACTTTATTGAATGTACACCGATTGGTATAGTTCCTGATGGTATAACACCAGAGGGCAGAAGTGTAGCTTGAGCATTGTTTCAGTGATAAACCAATGAAGGAGTGAAATCTAGTTCTGTTATTTGGAAGCTGTACTATGTGAAAATAACTTTGAAATTTTACTGTTAAGTACTTGTGCACAATAACTGAATATGCTGTTCCACCATCAAAATGGACATAATAACACATGTATTTTAAGCCAGCTAGATTTAGCTGTGTTGAGAACTTGTTAATCCAACAAATCACTTCCTCGTGTGACCTAGATGTAGTTAAGGAGAAAGCACCCAATGGAACAAACTACTCAGAACTGGGATGAATGGGAGGTGGAATAAAATTCTGAAAGTAACTTCTATAGTAAACCTTGTACTATTTAATTATGCTCTGATCATGTAAAAGTCTGATCAGATGGGAAGCCAGGTTCATAAAAGACCTGGGTATTCTGATTTAGCTTTTGGGAGCAATTGTTTGCAGTTTGCCTTGATAGTTGTAAGTCAACACATATTTCAGACATGTGAGCATTTAATTCTGATCATAACACAAGCACATTGCCAAGCTGATGCTACTACTGTTCTAATGAGAGGAACCCCACTGCCTCAAGAGAGGGAAAAGATCTTGTGACACCGTCCATAGAAAAGTTGGAGTTTGTTCCAAAGTCTTGACCAACATTTATCTCTTAACTAGCTAAATAATCTTAAAATACATGGGGATAGTGGGTGAATCTACCCTTGAAATTCCCAGATTCTCCAGGAAATTGATTCTCAGAGGTGACTAATCAAGTAGAAGTCACTCCCTGTAAATAGAATGGAAGGAGATTCTGCTACAATCACAGGCTGATTACCTCCCATTTTGTTGTTAAGTGGTTTATCATGAGCTTGTTGGCAACAAACACAGAGAGAACCAAACTGGGTCGGACGAGTAAGGTGAATGGCAGCAGTCAACATGGCTGGAAGAGCGGGGTAGAGGAACAGGAATTAAAATTGGAGAGCAAATTCAGCAAGGCCAGGGAGGGAGGTGTGCTCAAGATACTGGAAGCCCAGAGGCACAAGGAGTGGTACCAGGGCCCAAGGGAATGAGGCTGAGCCTGAGCCTGAGACTGGACAACAATGCTGAGTGCATTGGGGCATAGGATGTGGAAGGAATGCTGCAAAGTGGATTGAGAAGAAATGCAGAGCAGAGGGAGAAGAGTTGCAAAGGAGCTTGGTAATAAAGAGGAGCAGTTTTAAATCTTTTGTTAGCTTGTTTTCAAATAAATTCTCAGGTAACGCGAGCATAAAAGAATTGAGGTAATTAATTCTTTGCAAATTAATGTCAAGCCTGTAGATTAAAACTGCAGGAGTTCGGGAGTTAGAAAATGAGAGAAATCCAGTGGATGCTATTGCAATGAATGCTATGTCAATCATATAATTTAATATTGAAAAGTTTTATTGAATGAAAATTTGTGTTTAAGCACTACTACTTCACAAAGTGTCTTCTATATAGTGAGGTACTTGAGGTGCAATGGCTGTGTAAGAGACAAATATATAGCCACTTAGCTGTGACCTCACCAGTCTGCAGAAACCATGATTAGGATGACATCTTTTTTGCGAGCAAAAGCTTTTTTCTTAAAAAATGCATTTATCTGTTGCTTTGTTCCAATTTGAATGCTGTTGTGTCTGGAAATATAATGTTTTCCTTGCAAGTTTAATACAATGGTGATGATTATTGGAGATACTGATGGATTTGTCTTATTCTGCTTATGTATGAGTCCAAATCTCCCATCCAGCAGCAGGTACACAGAAATTATTGGTACAAAGTGATTTCATCAACTCATGAAGGAGTTAGTACAGCCGAGAAAAAAACCCAAAAAAATCAAAATGTAGTTCTTTGGAAATCTCAAGAACAGTCCTCAGGAAAAGAGAAACTTGGGGACCCTGCATCAAAGTCACATTATATGGTCATTTATTTCAATGCTTTGTGGGACTTTGCAGTACACAAATATCCTATAATCCTAAAGTAGATAAAAACTGAAATTCGTTGGCTGTCAAATACTTTAATTTGTCCTGAATAAATAAAAAGGTGTGATATTAATGGAAATCATTTCTAAGATAATACAGAAACAAATGCTGCAAGTGCCCTCCTTACCATAAAGAAAGTCACTGGAATAACATTGGCAATATGCCCTGTTACAAGAGTTAATTTGTTGTTCAACATTTACTGGATGAAGTTAATAGAAATAGTGAGATTCTGTTTGGCTTTTTGCCTTTTCCTTTTTAACTGACGTACATAAAGTAGTAGATGGATGTACTGGGTTTTCTGCACAGTTCAAATAAGGCAATTCAGAGTCAGAACGAATGGTAATTGCTTTATTTGGCATGCAGTGACTTATCTAGAGAGACAGAATGGAAAATCTGTTTTGCTATTTCAATGTTTAAATTAATTACTGTGCTCAGCAGTGACATTGCAGGACAATACTGGAACTGCAGCAGCAAATTCGTTTGGAGGCTAGACAGAATGGGAAGGGGGAGGCGAGAGTTGGTGGAATGCAGATCCTGGTGAACTTAATGACAGGAGCTGATTAGAACAATTTCTGTTCATTATCCAGTGAAAGAAAGGCAAAGGCTGCCTAGCTTTTGGCCAGTTTGGCCTTCAGCAACAGGCGTAGTTGGGAACAGAAAGGTGAGAGAGAAAAAGGTCCAAAACACTTGAAAGTATGGAGATAAGAAAACAGAGCAAGGATTGAGGTTTGCGGCAGTGATGGTGGGGAGGACATAAGGATAGGGAGATCAAAAGCGGAAGAAATATCGTTGGCAGGGCAACAGAGGATAATCATCAGAGGAGATCAGAAAAGATAGAAAATGGACAGGGGCAATGATATAAATTGGAATGCATTCAACAATACTGTATCCAACCATCCTCACCCCTCTTCAACCTTTTGTTTTCCAAGAATCCTGAAAACTCAGCTATTCAATTGCTGATTGAAGCATACTAATGTAGAGTAAAGTGTTAATAATCAAATATATAAATTGTGAGTTATTTCAGTGGTGATACAAGAGATCACACAATGGAGAGACTGAAAATAAATGCTTCTGGTCTTATGCTAAGTCTGAGTGCAAATCATTTCAAGAATGTTGAATTAACAGCAATCTGAAAAAGAGTATAGGTTCCTGCATCCTCACTAAACAATGCAGAAACCCAACCTCTTCCAAAAGAAGCACCAAAGTATTAGATGGTGACAGCAAGTGTGAGAAACAACCGCAAAACAGGGCAGCTAGAACATTGCTGAAGGAACAGTTCAGTAATTGAAAAGTAGTTGGGATCACAGCGCCTGTAAAAACATACAACAGCATGGGAAGTGAGGCACAAAGTGGGAAAGCCTTGGAACAAGACCTATTGCTAATAGAACCTTTTTGATGATGTGGAAGGCCCACAACAGGTGAGATATTGCAAGATCTGACAAGAAATTTCAGGAATGCTTCAGGATTAACCGCTATATAAGGACCAAGTCAGTACCCCACTCTGTGCAGTCAGCTTTATTGAAAATGATGTTTCAGCAAGACACGATTAATGAAGAAACTTTTACTTAATGACAAGTTTATCAGTTTTTGACAGGTACACCAGTATTTGGTGAAGTATAATAATGGAGAGAGCAAACTGTTACAAACAGAAGCAAAAATCCAGAGAGAGCATAAATTTATTTCTCAACATCCATATTGTTTCACAGATAAATGTGAATACGGGATATTAAACACAATTAGAGGTGACGTTGTGGCCTGAATTTTGGAAGAAACCTTATCAGATTTCTTACATTCCAAGGAGAACTTGGCTTTAGCAAAATCTATCCAATTAATGAGATAAGCTGAAGTAAGGAAACAACACAGAGCCTTTTAGCCAAGGTGTTAGAGAGATTTTGTGGAAGAAAAATATGCCACAGGCAGTACAATAAAATCAGGCACGAAAATGAAATTTTCTTAATGTTGGGGTTAAAATCTTTCTTCTACGTTTCAAAGTGCTTTGTTTTCCCACATGTGCACTCCACATTTTCACTTAAACAATGTCCATTTCAACTTTATTTGGAATGTCTGTGTTGTAGAAAGTTTATGGAAAGATGTGCACCATGAGACCTAATGAGTTTTTGCATGCTATCTTACTAAACTTGCAATGTTAACAATCTGAGATACCTCTATGGTATATATCACATCAGATTCTATCTCGGTCTCATCATGCACAAATGCATGAAAATGAAATTTCACCAGAGCTGAAGCCAGCGAGGCATTACTCAATGTTTCTACTGAGTCAGTCTGAGTCTGCATCAGCATGAAAATTGTCCCGCCAAAAATGTGGAGTGCACATGTGGGAAAACAAAGCACTTTGAAACATAGAAGAAAGATTTTAACCCCAACATTAAGGGAAAAATCTGTAAGAACAAGCCAAGTCCAGGAAATTGAACAGCCAGGCAGCAGTGATGTAACATTCCGAGAAGAAACAAAAGAATCAAAATGATATTATTGGAATGCTAAGAAAGAAATAAAGTGGACCATAACAAATTTCAAGTTTGACAATGGGATATGTGTATCACGCATCTCACACATAATAAAATGGATGAATCAATGAAGACTCTAGACATCTACCATTCACCTCCAAGGACCAGGAACTACTTAATCATAAATTAAAGGTCAAACTTACTGTGAGACTTTTCTGTAAAGAGACAATAATCACCAAGGCTTCACAATGAGTCAAAATCAAGAAAGTGCATTGTTTAGCAAGGAAGGTTGTTATCATAGAGTCCTTGCAGAGTGGAATCAGGCCACTTGGCCCATTATGTCCACACTGACCCTCTGAAGAGCATCAGTTTTTGGTAGTTTGACATAATACCAGTTCCAAAACTGAATGTTTAATTAGGAATATATATCAATGTTTTGCAACTAAATAAAGCAGTAGAGGGAGAAGTATAATCAATGGCATCAATGCTTGAAAGCATGGGGAAACTGACAAAGAGCACCATTTTTACCAAGCTCAATGCTAACAGGGATTTGTGACCATTTACATCAGATGAGAATCTACACTCTAAATAACATGTCACATTATTTGGATGGCCTCACTTAAAATATTTACCTCTTGCCATTACTTCCACATCTGAAATATTCCAAAGAACAATGACAAGTATCTTTGGAGATTGGAATCTGTCATATAGACATCATTCTAATTCATGGCTCAACCACAATGGAGCATGACAGAAGAAGAAGGATGATCTCTGAATGAAAAACATTAGTTGTCACAATGTGCTAGCGAATTCTTGAGGTGCTGTGTTCATTCAGCAGGCATTACAGAAAGCCTGCATAATGCCAGAACTATCAAAGAGTTGCTATCATCCAGAAAGACACAGGATGGGCAAAGATTCATGGAAATATTCCATCAATTATGCAGATATTTAACAAATGTTGCACAAATAAACTAACAATTGAGGCAGCTCCTCTGATAGGGTAAAATATGGTATCGGAACAAAAATCAGCAGTGTTCCTTTGAGAAAATAAAGCAAAAGCTAAACTGATCAGAAATGTTAACTCATTATGACTCTGAATGACTGAGTAATACATTGTAAACTGAACTGAGGCAGTGCTAATCCAAAACTAGACAATATAAACTAGCCTACTGTGCATCCCTATCTTTAACAGAAATGAAATATAGGAATGCAATAGAGTTAGGGTAGTTGAGATCAAAGTATTAGCAGCCTCATAGATATGCAAAGCATGTTCAGGTTGCATTTTCAGTTTGACATTTAGTATAGATATGAACCATAAGTCATTGGCAAACTTGTTGAATACCAAAGAAATTGCAAATATGCTTCTGAGAGTGCAGAGTTTCTGATTAAGATTGAGATATGGTACAACAACAGAAATATCCAAGGTAAATATCAAACTATAGCACATACAGCATCCTAAATTTCAATTGAACAACCATCACAGGAGGAGAGATCATTAATGATTGAATAAAAGTCTTGGCTTCCTTGACTGGAGTTATTTTCTTGAAACAGCAAGAAAATTGCAAGAGATATATAATGAAGCAAGAGTGAAAAGCTATTCATACAATAAACACTTTCCGGTCCAGAGAAATAAAAGAGAAGAAGACAGCGAAACAGCCATGAAATAACTCCACAGAGGATGGTATTCTGTCACCCTTCATTTATAAGTGCATAGTACCTGACACTGGTCCGACTTCCTCAGAGCCAGCTCTCAGGGTGTGCAGAACCTCTTGACATTCCTGTTTATATCTTACAACCAGGGATCTCTGATTGAACCAGATTAACGGCCCACAATCAGGGAACTCATTTTATGAGGTCCACCCAGCTGACCTCATTTTTGACAACCTCAAGTCGGTCCTTTATTCCAATGAGAAGAAAACTATTATCTGGAACGGCTGGCTATTGAGATAACCAGGAAGTGAACAACAGTTCATAATCACTGATCACTTAAACAATGTCCATTTCAACTTTATTTGGCTAAGTCTGTGTTGTAGAAAGTTTATGGAAAGATGTGCACCATGAGACCTAATGAGTTTTTGCATGCTATCTTACTAAACTTGCAATGTTAACAATCTGAGATACCTCTATGGTATATATCACATCAGATTCTATCTCGGTCTCATCATGCACAATACCCAGAACAATCATTCAGCGGATATCTGATAAAAGACTGGAATAACTTGCACCCGTGCCTTCTTTTAAGAGTCACACGGTGTACTCAGATGAGTACCGGCGTTATGAAACTGCCCACTTTGTTGATCGATGGAATCCGAAGAGGTTGGAGAAGAGAAAGATGGCACCATGATTCTCTATCAAGGACCTGGGAGGGTCCTGATGGATGGAGGTGTGTCAAGGAGAGCAAACCTCTTCACAGAGGAACAGCAGAGGAGGCCTCATCACTCAACCCTGGCAGCCTGGTTGAAAGATGACAGCTGGGTCAATGCTATCTCCATGGTCCAGAGGAATGGTCAGCCGTGCTGTAAAAAGGTCAGTGGTTGCTTTTGATAACACAGTGTGGAGCTGGACGAACACAGCAGGCCAGGCAGCATCAGAAGAACATGAAAGCTGATGTTTTGGGTTGGGACACTTCTTCAGAATTTTTTTTTCATTTTTTTTCCAAAGAAAAACCCTGGCTCGAAAATTCAGCTTTCCCGCTCCTCTGATACTGCCTGGCCAGCTGTGTTGCTCAAGCTCCACACTGTGTTATCTCTGATTCCAGCTTTGGAGTTCTTACTATCTCTCAATGATTGTCTTTGCTGTGCTCGAATAATTTCCACACTCTTCCCTCTGCTTCCTCACACTCTGTCTCTGTTGCCATCTGGCCCTCATAAATACATGCTCTGCCACTCTTGCCTGCAACATCCATCCTCACTAGCTGTCACCCCATTGACCCCGCCCCACACTTCATAGACTCTGCACTGCATCCTCACTAGGCCAGAACACTTCAGCACCTTTCACTCACCTCCATCAAGACAAACACCCTTGCCATCCACTTTCATCTCACTCTATCCACTCTAATTAAAATAGCACAGTGCCATGCAGCAAAATAAATGACCCTTTACTCATGGCTTTTGACCGGCTTTGTAAGCTGGCTGTCTGGAAAAGTGCACTAATTAGAATGACATGTCATGGAGGCTCTGAGTATGCAGGTAAGCACTGTGCGAATGAGCACTTGGAAAGTAAGTGAGTTGCCCTGAGAAGCAGTAGTGAGCTACGTGCCTGTCCCTGACTGAAAAGTGTCTCTGCTGCAGCTTTTCAATACTAGCTGCTGTTGTGCCCTACAATGCAAGTCTGTGCTTCTATAGCACCTTGCCAGTGTATCAGAGAGATTCCATGATGGTCTTGTGGAGTTGACAAATGCTGGATGCCAATGTCTGTGATCAGGGGTGGATGTGGTTTGTGCCCTTGGATCATGCCTTGTACAGGTTTGGTAGGGATGCAACATGGAGCAAGGCTTTTGAGATAAGTGGTCCAGGTGCCCATTTCAATTTCCAAATTGAATTCTTTCGACATCTAGTTCAATGTGTTTAGTGAGACAAGAAGCTGAATATTAATGAGATGAGCTGGCTTATTAACAAGACGTTTAACGAGCAATTAACCCCATTGTTTGTTAACCCATCACTGCCGAGGGAGAAACTCACCATGCTGCTTGCCAAAAGCATAAAAGATGAAGTGATGTACTCCCAGTGTCAAGACTGACCTTGTCAGACTTCTCATCCCAATTTTGCCACAACTTTTGCCATAGCCTGTATCACTCAGACCCCTTTCAGGCTCTGCCCAATGACTCGCAGAGTGAGAATGAAAGCTAAGTGAACACATATAATCACACGCACCCGAGGGAACTATGAATAGGATCAGGGAGATGGGTGATACCATCAGAATGATTATCCAAGTGAAAAAGAGAGTTTGGGAAAACATATATAAGGGTGTAAATATTATATAAATATCGTACATTGGGGAAGATATAGTTAAAGATCCATATTCATATGTAAACAGTAAGTGACATCTCAGTAGTGATGCATTAAATCACATGATAAAGAAATTCTTGAGAGATAAGCTACATAGAATATGTGAGGGTGTTGTACTATTTAAAGTGTGTAACTAGTTCATGGAATGTTGAACAAATAATAATCTTAAAAACTTCTCTTAAGCAATGTAATGCTCCCTAACTATCCAAAGATTCTTGGATGACAACTAAAGACCGGGTGATAATATTTAAATTGCCAACATTCCACCTTGGAGTTGTGATAATGGGAACTGCAGATGTTGGAGAATCCAAGATAACAAAGTGTGAAGCTGGATGAACACAGCAGGCCAAGCAGCATCTCAGGAGCACAAAAGCTGATGGAAGGGTCTAGTCCCAAAACGTCAGCTTTTGTGCTCCTGAGATGCTGCTTGACCTGCTGTGTTCATCCAGCTTCACACTTTGTTATTCTACTTTGGAGCAGATTTGTTGTCCAACCCTTGGACTGCCTCCATTAGAAAAGAAAAGTGAAAAGTGAAAAGAAAATAGATCATCAACATGTTGCTATCACACACAACGTAAATCTCCCTGCTTTGGGGAGCCGAAGAGGATTTACAACTCCCCCAGATGACGTTGGGTGGTTAATATTCAACAGTAAAGATATTACAAAACAGGAAAAGGAAGATTGGCTGTCCTTAGAAGTCAGTGGAAAGGGAAAATGAAAAAAAAATCAAACAGGATTCATTACTGCCTGTCTGATGTAGCTATCCAACTTTCACTGCCAGGATTCTCAGCTCCAAGAACTACCTTAGGGCAACTAATAAAAAATAGACTGACTGGAGAAAGGCAAAGGAAATACTGTGCAATAGATAGAAACAAACCAAATTTACCTTAATTTTATACTTAAGAATAAACAGATAATGGAATGGAAAAAAGAAAAGAAAGACTTGGGATTTCTGTATTCATACCTTTTACAGGAGTATTTTGAACATTTTCGGTCAAGGAGGACAGTAAATTATTGTAGATTAATTACACTCAAACATCTCTCCAATTAGCACTAAATATGCAACTCAATTTATAAATACATTGATTGTTATTTTCATTATGCGAAAGATACATTGGTCTCACTTTGCTGGCCTTTATTCATTGGATTTTTTTTGGCGTTGAGTGAGGCTGCATGATGTTGAGGTTTAAACTTTCTCATTTTTGCTATACCTAAGATCATGCATAAATAATGGTCCACGTCTTTTGCTGCTGCCTGTTGGAACGAATATTGTAAAGAATTGAATTATTTTTCAAGATTTTGTTGTGCAATACAAGGCAATTAGGAAGAGTACAATGTCTATCGTGTTAGAGAAGATAGTCAAGAGGAAAAGAAAATGAAGTTATGAGGTGGTGATGTAGGTTGAAAGAAAAAACCCTGAAAGTGAATGACATTAATGCCAAAATAGCCAAATGCTAAATATTTGAATTAAATGAAAAATTCCAGAGATTCAGTCCAGGTCAATCAGAATGTGCAAGAAAGATACATTAATGCTTCTGGTAGATTCTTCCAACTGAATTGGTTAGGGAAAACATCTGAAATCTTACGCTATCATTCTTAAAAAGCTGAATGAACTGTGTGCATTTTGTGTTTTGTTTCTAGAAAATAAAACACTTGAGTACCCAAAAATAGCATTTGAGAAAACAAATATAGATAATCAGACAGAATACAAGACATACAACACTAATAGGAACTAAAAGGGAATTAACATCATTTTGGAGAAATGTAAGAAAGAGGAATATAACAGCCAGCATGCAGAAATATGCAAGCCAACGGGATCATTGTTTTTGTTCTCAAATCTGTCAGATAGAATCTTGCCACCTTCACAGTGACAATTTTTTGTCTTCATTATCTTAAGCCCTTTCCTTTCAGGTGATCTGTTAGACTTTTGTTATAAATAACGCCTTCAGTTGACTGCTGCTGTAGATAATTATTAATTAAATGTGAGAGTAAATAATTACTACTATGTGTTCCAATACATATATTTTAAAGCACTATGCATTTTAATTGTCTGGATAATATTCTAAAAGTTACATGTAGACAGGGCAGTGACACAGGTAGACAGGGTAGTGATACAGGTAGGCAGGGCAGTGATACAGGTAGGCAGGGCAGTGATACAGGTAGGCAGGGCAGTGAAGAAGGTTTATGGCATATGGGCCTTCATCATTCAGGGCATTGAGTATTGAAGTTGGATAGTTATGTTGCAGTTTTGCAGGACATTGGTGAGGCCGCACTTGGAGTATTGTGTTCATTTTTGTTATTGAAAGGGTGTTATTAAACTGGAAAGACTGCAGAGGAGATTTACAAGGGTGCAAGGACTCAAGGGACTGAGTTATCGGGAGAGGTTGGACAGTCTAGGACATTTTTCTTTCAAGTGTAGGAGCCTGAGAGGGATCTTATAGGAGTTTATAAGATCATGAGAGGCATGGATAGGATGAATGCGTTCAGTTTTTCTTTCCCAGAGCTGGGGAATTGAAGGCTAAAGGGCATTAATTTAGGGTAAGAGAGGAAAGAATACATGGGAACCTGAGGTGCAACTTTTTTGCACAGACTGTGTTACGTACATGGAATGAGCCGCTAGCTGAAATGTTTGAGGCAGGTACACTAACAACATTTAAAAGGCATTTGGATAAATACACAGATAGGAAAGGTTTGGGAGAATGTGGGACAAACACAGGGAAATGGAGTCAACATGGATAGGCATTTTTGTCAACATGCACCAGACCTAAGGGCCTAAGTTCATGCTGTAGGACTCTGTGAATCTATCCATAAATATGCAAAAATATCTCTTTATCTTTACACATCCTCTCAAAAAATCAGTATTTGCAATGAAATCAACTTTGTAGAAATTGGCACACATTATGCACAGTCCTCAGAGTTAAAATGAAGGCCATAAAGTGCAAATTTGCAGCCTAGATGTATATGTAATGGAATAAAGACCGAAAGAACTGCAGATGCTGCAAATCATGAACAAAAACAAAGTCGCTAGAAAAGCTCAGCAGGTCTGGCAACATCTGTGAAAGAAAAGACAGAGTTAACGCTTTGGTCCCAGTTCTGAGGAAGGGTCATCGGACCTGAAACGTTAATTTGTTTTATCCTTCACAGATGCTGCCAGACCTGCTGAGCCTCTCCAGCAAATTTGTGTTTATATATGTAACGGAATATTGATTCAGATGCTCTTACTTGTCCATGATGACATTCCGGAATAAACACAGTTTTCATTAAAATCTCTGCTCCTCCCTGCACCTGAATTTGGATCCTTATGAGACATCAGTATCTAGAAATACTTGAACCATCTCTTTTTAAATCCATTCAATATGTAATGGTGAGAATACTATGATCTTTACAAGAAGGAAATCAATCTATACTTATAGTAAGATATATCTCTGGATAGATTTTTGGACCAATTGTTTGATAGTTTTTGCTATTGCTTGGGTGTGAAACACTTTCCAGGAAAATGTTTTTCGGTGTCTCTACTGCTTTTTCAGAGGATACAATTCTCCAATGTGGTTAACCTGAAAATGTCGCTGCGTTTACCCTGGACAATGCTAAATCAGGAGGTCAAACTGGATAAAGTTATATAGTTTACAGATGAGGACAAAGGAGGAAAGAGCACGGGAGAGTAATCAGGAACAAAATATCACACCCAAGCCTTGCAGAATAGTAATCTATGAGAAAACCAAAGTTCAAAAGAACTTCTGTAGCTGTAAAATACTTTGGGACTTATTTGAGAGGTATTATACAAGTGCAAAAATGTACTATTCCAACAGGAATTCACCTTGCCATCTGTTGGTTCAAGATTTGGAATCCAGCACAAAGCGTGCACTATACCACTTGTAACAGTGAAGGTCACTGTAGCTCTAAACTATTATGCCTCTGACTTCCGTCAAAATGCTTCTGCTGACATTAGGAAGATCAATCAGTTTGATATGCACATGATTATCAGGCAGGTGATGGATGCACTGTTTGCAAGGCACCAACAATTCATTAGCTTCCCGGTGGAAGAGATAGCACTGGTATGTGCTCACCTTGCTGGATGCCTACAGGATATCATAGATTGCTTTCATGTAGATCTGCATTCTACCCACTATGATTCAGCTTTCTTTTTCAAGAACATTCACTCAATGTTCAAAATTTTCATGACCACAAGCAATGTGTGATACAGGTATCTGCCTGTTTTATTTTTGGCATTAATAATAGTGTGTCAGTTCTCAAAATGCCTCCCAGACCAACATGTGGTAAATTCATTTCTCGGGTACAGGGCAAATCCCATCACCAACTGGCTCATCACTCCTGTCAGCAATCCTAGACATAACTGATACAATCAGAACCGTTTCAGCAATGATAGTTCTTAATGAGCAAACTTTTTATTTCACAACAAAACTCCCCTCTCTTGACAGCTTGGAAGAGATCCATCTGCACAAGCTTGTGCAAGCAGCCAGGTTGGCTTTTGCTACACAATCCTGCCTGTCAATTTTATTTAAATGGATCAAGAAGATCAATTTGAATGTGAGCTGTGTCCAAATGCAGGGTGTAGCACCTGAACTCTGCCTGAAATGAGCTGAATATCAACATCTATAATTCTTACATTTGTTCCCAATCACAGGGCTACAATATCTGAATGGAAGTTTTGTTTGAAAAACATTACATGGAGTAAAGTAGAAGGAATTTTAACTCCCAGCTCAAATTTCACTGGGTCTATTTTCACATGCTGCACCCCAACTGCCTAGATAATACAGGCCTCTAAGAATAACTGGCTGGTCTTTAACTAATGAAGGTCAAGTAGCCCTGAAAACACCAGGGCAGCAGTTGAGTGAATTACATGATATGAAGAGGTGCTTTGAGTTAGAAGCCTCAACAGCCCAATAAATATTCAACATTAAAAGCTTGGAGCGAGAAACGAGCAATTCAGATGACATGGACCTTAATTTTCATCTCACTAGGTTTCAACGATATGACATTTAAGTGGTATTTCAGGTTTCAGATTTTCCAATTGTTTTGTTTTATTTCAGATCATGCATAAGAAACCCAGCTTTTTCATACAAAATGGTTGAATGGGACTATGCAAAAGTCTTGCAGGAAAGGAGGGTGGCAGGGAGTCCAATCAAACCTCTCTCAGGCCCCTGGGTCAAAGGTGTAGGTGCAAAGGCACTTGGCTCTGTCAGGAAGCTGCTAAGTTGCCTATGGCTGAGGGGACTTGACTGGCAGCTGGTAACTTTTAAAAGCTGAATAACAATGTGACTCACTGCTTCATTACCATATTTAAAGCAGTGAACCGCCTTGTTGCATTTGGTTGACTATTACTCTCCTTCCAGTTTCAGATAAAGCTGAAGTGAGTATGTTTAAAGCTGGTTTAGGCCAGTAGAGAGATTTCTGACACTTTTACAACACCAATTGTTCCAAATCCTCATGTATTTTTGTTAAAATTCAGTTTCTTGTCACCAATGTGAACTACCTTTTGGCTTTCCTTTGTTACATGACTGTCTTCTGTCTCCCTTAAACTTACCATGGCTACTTTATTATGTAGGCACATTTATTGAAAAAAAATGGATGATTTGCAATGCACATGCGTAGAAAATAATGATGGTACAGAAAAAAGAATGATTTGCCAGAGGCATTGTTCTGGGCCTAAATATTTTTTGTAGACATTTCAATTCCTCTTTAACTGAGCTTTGACCATTGTTTTCACAAGGACAGATATGAGAAGGTAACAAACATTATTGTGAAAAAAATTAAGGATAGTTTTTATTGTTCACAAGTATCATTAAAAATGCACTGCATTTTAATTGAAAGACTGCAATTCTGATAGGTTAACAAGCAAATGGGATCGTCAGAAACAGCTAAAATATATGCAATTAAAATAATTATTAAGCTCTTCTACCCAGAACGCAGCCTGAATCAGATTAAAAACATCAAAATATATACATTTTACTTTAACATGTTTTCAACTACATATTTCCTTTTCTTATTAGCTGACTTTTTACATATATTAAGGTATTCAATGAGATTGCCCGAAATTTTATAAAAATAAACATGCCGTACAACTAAACTATCACATAAATCATGACAGAATTTCAAATAGTATCCTCATAAAGTCCATGGTGTGACATGGTGCACTGATTCATTCAAAACCTCCTGACTGTTCCAGATGTCAGCTCCCATATTACATTAAGTTCTATGATTTCCAAAGTCAAGGAACATTGACAATTTTGAATATGAGCTTATTTCACCTGTAAATGTTACGAACATTGACTGAAGCCTCTGAGATGCCTTTCATCTGTTTTCATACATGGAGTAGTCCACCAGATATAGAAACAAAATGACAGAATGACTGTCTGATCTCAGTCGTGCGTGGCTCCTGTCTGCCAATCAATTAAACAGATGCTGGGATCAGTGCAGGAATGTGCAGTCCACTCACTCAACCTTGGAGCTGGGGAATCCTCTCAGCAATAAGTGAAAATATATGAGGGGAAAAACTAATTGTTTATTTAAGAATGTGCACAAAAATTCCATATTTCTAAGGAAACCTGGATATAGAGGTCATTACATGTCAAGTTATAAATCATGAAAAATAGAGAAACCACAAATGATGAAGTACAAAGAGAAAAATGACATACCTACATACATGGAATACACAACAGATAAAAGCACTCCATTAGCTTGCTTTTACGCAGCACTCAATTACAGTACAAGACAGCATTATGCTCATTAGCCTTATAGAATAGACCAGTTTTCAAGTTAAGTACTAATGATCCTGTGGTCTATTGTTGTACGTGGTTGATGTCTGTAACAATGGAGTGTGAGTTCAGAGAAGACAGTTTGCTACTCTGCCAATGATTATAATGCACACTTCTTTCATTTCAACATTCTGATCGTATGCAGGGCCATCCTCAATACTGATGAATAATCTACCCCACCTTAGAGATGCTTCCCTAAAGTTCTATTAAGGAGGGCACGTAGTAAAGTAGTTAATAATTTTGACATTGTTACACCCTTCCACTGGATAAAATTGGCTATTTGAGACAGTTTGCTATCCTGTTGACTAGATATGTTATAGTATAAGGCACTTTTTCACACACAGCTGGGTAAAATTGATTGACTTTGACCTTTGTTTATTTCTGAGGTTTAGCTCTACACTAGGTGATTAACATTCAATCTAAACTTAATTTACTTAGTATAATTCAAGAAAAGTCTGGAACGGGATCACATCCAGTAATAAACTGACCACTTCTTCTTGGTAACTACTAATGCAAACACGTTTATTACTATTGCTGAATCAAGAATTTCAATAATTGTCTGAAGATATCTGTTACATGTACTGATTCACAAGGATGCACAAATATATGTAATGTAAGTTTGACTTTGATTTAATTAATGGTTTTTCATTATAGAATAATAACAACCAGAGCTCTTCAGTGACTAAATATTTATTCTTCAGGTATACACAGAACCTAGCTGAATGTAGCCCAGACTGCAATAACATTTCTTTTACTTGTCAGACTTAGGATACAAAGCAGGATAAATCATGCACTCCTGTACTGACAGATGTCAGCAGAGCTGTATACGAAAAGTGTAAATGTCATTGTACAATGCTGTCGAGGTAGGTGTTGTATAAACAGTAAAATTCCATTGGCATGTGACTATGTGCTGGTGGAACAGTAATGTCTATGCAGGACTGAAGGTTATGGGAATGAAACAATGAAATGTTACCAATAATTTATTAACCTTACAAATTTACATCAAAGTCCTCACCTTTCACATCAAAGAGGTCAAGTATTATCCAGCATGTGCAGAAATTTATTAAATTGTATCCACACAGAAAAAGCGAGCACAAACATGCTTGAATATAGTCATGATATATAAATGTGAAGCTTTTGTCTGAAAACTTTGAAATATTATATTTAACAGTTTTAGTCATTACATCCTGTCAGTTCTCAGATTGGATATGGAGTACTTAAGCTTCTCTTGCTGATATTGGTTATTCTCAGGATTCCTTAACAGAACACAGTCAAAACAAAAACCTGCAACAACACAATAAATCTGGAAAAAAAATCAGGATCACCACCAAAAATATCATAGTCATAAACTCCACTGATATCACTGCGATAAACCACACCAACATCACCATGATGAACCCCATCCATATTGCCATGTTAAACTCCACCCACATCACCGTGATAAACCCCACACACATCACCGTGATAAACTCCACACACATCACTGTGATAAACTATAAAATCATCACCGTGATAAACACAACACACATCACCGTGATAAACCCCACACACATCACCGTGATAAAACCCACACACATCACTGTGATAAACCCCACACACATCACCGTGATAAACCCCACACATATCACCGTGATAAACCCCACACGCATCAACGTGATAATCACCACACACCTCACCATGATAAACCCCACAAACATCAGCGTGATAAACACCACACACATCACCGTGAGAAACACCACACACATCACTGCGATAAACCCCACACACATCACCGTGATAAACCCCACACACATCACCGTGATAAAACCCACACGCATCACCGTGATAAAACCCACATGCATCACCATGATAAAACCCATACGTATCACCGTGATAAACCCTAAAGTCGTCACCGTGATAAACACAACACACATCACCGTGATAAACCCCACACGCATCACCGTGATAAAGCCCACAAACATCACCATGATAAACACCACATACATCACCATGATCAACCCCACAAACATCAATATGATAAACACCACACACATCACTGCGATAAACCCCACGCACATCACCGTGATAAACCCCACACACATCACCGTGATAAAACCCACACAGATCACCGTGATAAAACCCACACACATCACCGTGAGAAACCCCACATGCATCACCGTGATAAAACCCACATGCATCACCATGATAAAACCCATACGCATCACCGTGATAAACCCTAAAATCGTCACCATGATAAACACAACACACATCACCGTGATAAACCCCACACGCATCACCGTTATAAAGCCCACAAACATCACCATGATAAACACCACATACATCACCATGATAAACCCCACAAACATCACCATGATAAACACCACACACATCACCGTGATAAACCCCACACACATCACCGTGACAAACGCCACACACATCACTGTGACAAACCCCACACACATCACCGTGGTAAACCCTACACACATCACAGTGATAAAACCCACACACATCACCGTGATAAACACCACACACATCACTGTCATAAACTCCACACACATCATTGTGATAAAACCCACACACTAGGCCATGACAAACCACGCACATCACCGTGATAAACCCCACACACATCACCGTGACAAACTCCACACACATCACCGTGATAAACACCACACACATCACCGTGACAAACCCCACACACATCACCGTGACAAACCCCACACACATCACCGTGACAAACCCCACACACATCAGCGTGACAAACCCCACACACATCAGCGTGACAAACCCCACACACATCACCGTGATAAACTCCACACACATCACCGTGATAAACCCCACACACATCAGCGTGATAAATCCCACACACATCAGCGTGATAAACCCCACACACATCACCGTGATAAACTCCACACACATCACCGTGATAAACCCCACACACATCAGCATGATAAACCCCACACACATCAGCGTGATAAACCCCACACACATCACCATGATAAACCCCACACACATCACCGTGATAAACCCCACACACATCAGCGTGATAAACCCCACACACATCACCGTGATAAACCCCACACACATCACCGTGATAAACTCCACACACATCACCGTGATAAACCCCACACACATCACCGTGATAAACCCCACACACATCACCGTGATAAACACCACACACATCACCGTGACAAACCCCACACACATCAGCGTGATAAACACCACACACATCACTGTCATAAACTCCACACACATCATTGTGATAAAACCCACACACTAGGCCATGACAAACCACGCACATCACCGTGATAAACCCCACACACATCACCGTGACAAACCCCACACACATCACCGTGATAAACACCACACACATCACCGTGACAAACCCCACACACATCACCGTGACAAACCCCACACACATCACCGTGACAAACCCCACACATATCAGCGTGACAAACCCCACACACATCAGCGTGACAAACCCCACACACATCACCGTGATAAACTCCACACACATCACCGTGATAAACCCCACACACATCAGCGTGATAAATCCCACACACATCAGCGTGATAAACCCCACACACATCACCGTGATAAACTCCACACACATCACCGTGATAAACCCCACACACATCACCGTGATAAACCCCACACACATCACCGTGATAAACCCCACACACATCAGTGTGATAAACCCCACACACATCACCGTGATAAACCCCACACACATCACCGTGATAAACTCCACACACATCACCGTGATAAACCCCACACACATCACCGTGATAAACCCCACACACATCACCGTGATAAACTCCACATGCATCACCGTGATAAACCCCGCCCACATCCCCGTGACCAACCCCACACACATCACCGTCACAAACCACACACACATCACCGTCACAAACTATACACACATCACCGTGACCAACCCCACACACATCACCATGATAAACACAATCCTCATGACAATGGGATAGAATTTATGAATGTCAGGCATTCACGTTGTGTACTAGAAATTGCTGCTGGTTGGGTAATAAGAGCTTGGTGCAATCAGCACGTGTAAAACTGTGGCCTAGTCATTTGGAGATAATGTCTCAGAGAAAACATTCACTTATTTTGATCATTTGTATATGACATTTTGCAGCACTGCTGTTAGGTCCTCAGGGCAAGATTCCTTTTTTCTTTGAAGCGAAATCATCATGGCCCCCTGTGGTAACATTGCACCTCTCCATCTTCCCACCTCCTGGGCAAAGCAGCCAGAGTACCTAGTTGGCCTCGCTTTGGTCTGATGCTTCATTAGTCTCCTTTATTCCTTGTGAGAAACACTTCTGAAGATCATTCCATCACTAGTTGAAAGCAGAATTCACCCTCATTTTGAAAAGTAGCAGTGCTCCCTTTGTAGGCTAACTTTAATTCATGTTGGCCTTGTACAAACCTGGACTGCTGCTGAGCGTGAAGCCGGTGAAAAGAGCATCCAGTATCAGACTTCATGGTACATCGTTGCAATGGGCATACTGTGCAAAATTTCCATGCTGTGCCTGTTCACTTTAATCAGGTAATTGCACATTGAATGCAGGATGACTTTGAAGAGGTTTCATCAAATCTTCAGCTTCTTGTTTCTCTTGTTAGTTTCAGCCCTTCCACTTTGACTAGGCCACCTGATTAGTGGACCATTTCATATCTTTTTTGAGGGAAACATTCCTACAGATATGTCTATTTCAACTTACTAGTGCCTTCTCAGAAAAATACTAATTTTTCATAGACCGACTATGAACAACCCTTAGTTTTTTGAAGTATACTTAAGAACTACAGAGTTCCAATTCTCAAAATCTAAATTGTTACATTTTTGGAAATTCACCAATGAGGTTATCAATATGCCTAAGAATAATTGGTTAATTTCATTTAACAAGCATTGTTGAAGCTGATTTTTCATAATATTACTTTCCTTACAGCTGTTTATTATATTGAAGGTTCACAATAACTAATAGAATCTCCCACAACTATAGGATTCAAGTGTCCCTGAAATGTAGTTTAAATTTGTTATTTAATCCTGATTATCTTTCTTGGCAAGCAAAATTCCACGTTTAAGGTGCAGTAGCACTGAACTTTGACATGATAAGTGCACTGCAAAGCACAATATGTGACCAACATACTGAATAACCAATAAGAAAGAGAGGGCGGATCTAATTCTTCTTACTCAGGAAGAACTGGAACACTCCGTTAGCTTTCAATTCTTCTTGTTGTTTCTTTCTCTACTAATTGTACTCCCTTATTTGCCCACTAAATCACCCCTCTGCGTAAACCTTCTAACCAATTTCATTGCAAGCCCCCGAACCTTGTCATATCACATGACCTTGCTCTCATTGTGATTATCACTAAGTCTGTTTGATCACATGATTTTATTGTTTCCCATCCATATTGCCTTCCCACCAACACTTCCTCTTATGTCCACCAATGGAGAAAGACACTCCCTCGAGCCACACCTCACTGGGCTTTTAACTTCTCAAAACATTTAGCCTTTGGCCCAACTTTTCATCATGCCTTTTCTACAGCTATTGTTAGGAGAAATTCATTTGTATGTTATAGTTTGTGCATTGTGGCTTGCCATAGCCATGTGGTCTTTGACATGAATGCTTTTGAAGCTTAAGGCATGCGGCTGAAATTGTGTGGATTTTCAGAGCTGTATAAGAAACAGCATGAAATATTTAAAACAGCAGTCTGTAACTTTGTATTACTGGGGAGTAACTTTAGCTTTGAATTTTCCATTTCTTATTTCTGTGGGGTTGAATTGGTTCTGAGACTGTATTGGAACTTTTACCAGTCTCAATGGCACAATTATAATAGGATAGAAAGTTAAACAGAAAACATGACTGAATAAGAGTAGGAACCTTGTTATTCATTCCTAAAAGAGTGCCATAAGCTGAGTTGCACACTGGATCTCACTGAGAAATAGAAAAGGCCAGAATGGAGAAATTTAGAATGCTTTTAAAATGTATCTTTGCTCATGTTACATATGAACAACATGTGCTTCACATTAGAGGGGAAGAAATAAAGAAATGTTTGCAGGAGTCCAGATCAAGGCCAGACTTTCAGATGTAAAAAACTGAAGGACACAATGAAAATGAAAAGGATATACATTTCGGACCAGGAAAGCAGAGTTGTAGCTGCAAGAAGCTTGAACACTTTACACTGCAAGGGTTTTACTGGAAAGAAGCAAAGCAAGCCTTTAAAAATGGCACTGGGAGAGATGTCACACGATGATTCAGATGAATCACTCAACATCAGTGACCTTCAACCTTTTACCCACAAGATCATTTTTTGAATTTAAATGGAATCCAGAATCTGAAGAAAATCCAGAAATAAACAATTTACTCTCCGTGCTATATAAAGGCAAAATCAAATATTTTTAATTATTGATTTCGTCCTCCACGCACCAAGTCTCAGTGTGAAGGAATATCATAGGCAGTGATATCAACTGTTAGAGACATCGTAATCAACCAGTCGGTTGACACCATCAGGTCTAAACTTGATAAGGTGACTATGACTATTAGACTACAGAAGGAGGCCACCAATTGAATGAGAAATATCGGACATCGTAAGCTCTGCCGCCTGTGTTTCTGGCTTGAGATGGTGATCCAAAATTTTGACATCGAACATTAATTTGAGACTTTCAGATGGAGCAGTACTTATCCCATGAGGACAAACAAAGACAAGAGCCCAAAACAATGGCAAGTATGAATACCTGTAGTTCCAGATAGCTGCCATTAAGCAAAATCCTCTCGTCACAACTGAAACAAATCTAAAGCATGGATGGAAACCCTACACATAACAGAAGACACATACCAACGTTCACAGGTAACTAAGACATTTATTTCCGAACAAAGCATAAACAATATAAAGATGTTTTCACAGGTGATGTTTTCCTCGTGAATATCATCTCGAAACTTAACAGGAGTGAGAGACCAACTCAACATCATCTGAGGAGAGATAACAAAATGTGGGGCTGGATGAACGCAGCAGGCCAAGCAGCATCTTAAGAGCACAAAAGCTGATGTTTCGGGCCTAGACCCTTCATCAGAAAAGGGGGATGGGGAGAGGGTTCTGAAATAAATAGGGAGAGAGGGGGAGGCGGATCGAAGATGGGCAGAGGAGAGAGATCCCCTGAGGTTTGTCCGGAGGGAGGAGGGTAACTTCTTTAGGTTAGGCATCCCTGGAAGAGGCTTCACAGTGAGGTTAAAATTGTATCAGAGATAATGGGAACTGCAGATGCTCCTGCAGGTGATCTCTCTCCTCTATCTATCTTCGATCCGCCTCCCCCTCTCTCCCTATTTATTTCAGAACTATCTCCCCATCCCCCTTTCTGATGAAGGGTCTAGGCCTGAAACATCAGCTTTTGTGCTCCTAAGATGCTGGTTAGCCTGCTACGTTCATCCAGCTCCGCACTTTTGTTATCTCGGATTCTCCAGCATCTGCAGTTCCCATCATCCGAGGAGAGCTTCATTTGCCCTTAAGTCCAGCCTGAAAGACATGTTACAAGAGCTGGTAAAGAATGGAATAATCAAGCAGATGGCAGCTCCTGCAGACTGGATTAACAGGACGGTGTCAGTGAAAAGCCGAATCTCAACAAACCCTGGAAGACATTTCACTACCACTGTATAAAATTGATCAAATTTTGCCATAATTTTACTTCTCTCAGTGCAATGGATGCATACTGGTGGATGAAGTTGAATGAAAGCACCAGTATTTTTACTACATGCCGAACATCATTTAGGAGATAGAGATGAGTGCACTTGCCATTTGGCTTTTCCAGTGCATGTAAGAAAATGAACGCAGGCAGCACAGCAGTCATTAATGAATAAACTATTGCAAATGATCTTCTAGTCCATCATAATCTATTACAGCCGCTAAAAGCTTGGCACTTGAACATGTAGGTGAACAAGAAAAAAGGCCATTGCAGATGACCATAGGTCATGTTCTGATGGTGAAAGAACATATCCTTATCCTGGTTGACATGATGCAGTTATAATGCAACAACCTACAGATTTGAAGGCGGTAAAATTAGTTTTGGATTTTTGAACTACCGTGAAAATTTCTAGGCCAACCTGTCATCAAAGTATGAATCTCTATTCAACCTCACTGTAAATGGTATGCAGTAACAGAAGAATGAAACAACAAGCAGCTTCCAGTTACAGTGAACAACTAGAGACAACAAAGCCAGCTTTAAGGTATTGCAGTCAACAATGATATTATCCTGCAGCAAGATAGGATTTAGAGCACCCTTCATGCAGTAAGGACAACCAATTGTGTTTGCATCCAGGGCATTAACATAAATTGTGTGCTATTTCCCAGAGTTGGAACATCACCCAGAAATAAGCCAGTTGAATAGCCAATGACAACTAATGTGTACCATTAGAAGATTATTGGACTGGATTGGACAAGGTCAGTTGCACAGTATTGGGAAAGTAGGAATGACAGGATGGGTAGTTGCTTACAGCTGTCTTTCATACAGAAAAAAAAAGATAATATAAGTAAATTTCCAACCATAGTAATATCTATTTTTAGAAAATGACAGCATGGACTTTTGAGGATTCGAAAAGGGAATTTATGTTCAACAGGATCATAAAGAATGTTTAGAAAGAATGAAATTATAATTTACATCGCCTATGGTGCAGGGAGAAAATCTTTCCCAATGGTATGATAATTTAAGAGTCCTGGTGTACAGAGTGAACAGACGTTGCATCAAGACATCTCATTACCATATCTGTCCTGTGAGACAGAAATGCTGCAAAGTTGCGAACTCAGCTTAGTATTTGATCTGAGATTATGATCATCTGATCAGACCTCCGTTTTGAATCCTTGATGTATAGCCAGGAAATATGGACCTTTTGAACTTGCCTTTAAAAAACTTCCCTTATGTGGATTATGTTTCATCATTCCTTGGGGTGCTATGAACCACTAGTCCTTTAAAACTGACACAGCTCCATAAAAATTGCATCTCTGTAGATCATGCCTATATCTTCAATGGATCTGGTAAGTCAAGAATCCCAGGTGAAGGCTTAGCACCTGAACTGAGCTGCACCCTTTAAAAGGAAACTCCGGTAAATCAAAAAGCCAAAAATGGGGCAAGAAAGCCAGAATTGAGACCCACTGGCCATTTTTGAGAAGCTCCCAAGACATCCCAACTCAGTGAAAATCCAAGTACGATCTCAGTTTCTGTCTCCACAAATACTATTTAAACTGCTGAGCATTTCCAGCATTTTTTGTTTTTGTGATGGTAGAGTTCTTATGCACCAAAGGATTTATTCAGAACCATTTATCTGGGTAACCAACTGGGAATAGTTGAACTTATCCTCCTTGTATGACATTTCTTCCCATTTTAATCGAATGTACAGTGATTAATAGTTTCCTTTCAGTTATCTGGGTATGTAGAAAATAAATCTACAAATGAGATTTGTGGATCTTTAATATCCAGAAAAATGTGATAGTTCAATTGAACATTTGTTTATAGCTGTCACTCATGCAGAATGATAAAATAAGTACATTTCAATCCGTAATAGTGCCTTTTTAGAAAATGTGAGCAAGCATTTATGAAGATTTGAAGGGGGGATTTGCTTGCAACAGGATCATAAAACTGTTTATAAAGAATGGATTTATAATTTATATTGCCTATGACACATGGAGAACATCTTTCCCAATGGCATGATCATTTAAGAGTTCTTGTGCACAGAGGGAAAAAAGAGTTGCAATATGACATTTCATCATTGTATTTGTCCTGTGAGACTGCAACACTACAAAGTTGCTAACTCAGCTTCTTAATACTGCTTTGAGGTTCTGATATGCTGATCAGACCTCCATTTTGAATCTTTGGCACAGCTGGGAAAAACATCTTAGTTAGCCTAGTATGTAGCTTAATATTGGATTCTTAATTATGTCAAAGAATTCAGAAATCAGTAAAACCTATAAGAATCAAGCCCCAGCTTAATTCAATTCATTATGAGAAACTAATGTTTAATTGGATGCCAAATAATTTCTTTAGGGAAGAGTGAAGCTATGCAGTTCAAGTGCAAGCATATTCTGTATTTTTTTTCAGATATACTTTTGCTTAATAGCTCTTTGAATTTAAAAGGCTATTATTTAAATTAATGTTGGTTCATTGATAACAATTTATTAACCTGCATTTTTAACATACCTGGGACCAATCCTTGTCTTCAGGTATAATCCCCAGGTAATGGTTTAGACATATTTCACACTGAGGAAGGGAAATTGGGTTTGCAACAAATAGTATTTTTGTGAGGAGATTGGTCTGAGCTGGTAACTGAGTAAAGTTCAGTTCTGGGGCTTATTTGAACCTGTTGGGGGTGTCAATTCAGTGTCCTGATACAGCTAGCCAATCACAACCTAGCAAATAGACAACTTGAAAACTGAGCCTGCACGCAGCTCAGAAACAGGAAGGAACAAAATGAAAGGCAGGTTCCTATGTTTGCTTTTCACAGGCCAGTCCTAATGAGAACCTAGTAAAAATTGTGAATGATGCATACTGATTCAATTTATCTCGTGTACTGCAAAATGGAGGCCTATTACTGCTACTTTCATTTCCAAATATTACCAATTTACTTTTCAATGTCTTTATTCCCCTCTGGTTGGCCTTGAGCATCCTTGCAGAGGCCAAAGTGCTATCTCCTCCATCTAATTTTTATTCTTTTGCTGACCTGCTTTTTAAAGTGAAAGTGTTACTTATGACAATAAATACAGGCATACTTATTTTTACTTTATCTACACCTCTACAAATCAATGGTGAAACCATTTTGGAGTATTGTGCTCAGTTCTCAGCTGAAGAAAAGATGTTAAAGCCCTGGAGACAGTACGAAGAAGATTTACTAGAATAATACCAGGAATGAGGGATTTTACCTGCGGGGAAATATTAGAGAAATTGGTCTTATTCTCCTTGAGCAGACAATATTAAGAGGCAAATTATTGAAGTATTCAAAACTATGAAGCATTTTGACAGGGCAAAGAAGTATATTCCTATTCCACTCACTGATATGTCAGTAACTAAGGGTCACAATTTCAAGGCTGTCAGCCAGAGAACTAGAAATAGGATGAGGAGAACCTTCTTTACTCAGTGAGTTGTTAAGATTTGTAGAGTAGTAGAGGTAGCTTCCATAGAAGGTTTCAAAAGAGAGCTGAATATATATTTGAAAGTAGTAAATTTGGGGAATTATGGAGATAGAGCTGGAGAACAGGATTAGCTGTGTAGCTCTTTCGGGTGCTGGTTTTGATATAATAGGTTAAATGGCCTCCCCCTGTACTGTAAAATTCTATGATTCTATTCTTGGAATATTGGCATTGCTGGTAAGATTGACCATTATTACCCAGTAACCCTTGAAAAATAAATAAGCCAACGCTCTGGATTTTAGCTAGAACTTTCATAGAAAGGTTGTCTTGACAATAAGTTAGGGCAGACTACTTTCATGATCAATGAAGAAGAAATTAGAGCCTCTATTTAAAAAGAATGTAATTATAGCAGTGTTTTAGTACACGCTTGCTAGATGTTTTATTTTGTTACATGAGGAAGTTAAAAATCTGATGTAAAGATGTTTTATAGTTGCTGCCATTGGCTTATTCAATTTCTGCTTAATAAATGAATAAATGGCAGATAAAACCAAAACTAAGGTTTGAGTTTGTATATTATTAAATAGAAAATTGTAAATGCTGGGAATCTGGCGTAGTCAGCAGTTGAAGGTTTGATCTTCAACACAAATCACACTGAATTCTTTGAGTTAAACAATTCAAACAACTAAAGCCTACTGATTATTTGCTTAGATTGATTTTAAAAGATGATTTTCATTTTGTCAGAATTCAACCTTGTGGTGATGTGCATGATGTAATTCTCATTTTTGTATCATTTGCCATTGCCTTTGTAATAAACTGAATATCTGTAATATAACATTATGGTAGCCACTTATGTTACCTAAAGTCAGAAACAATGACATGCACACTGAATCCATTGCACCAACTATTGTATTGAATACTTACAAAATAGTGTTAGTCTTTCAATTGAATGATGATGTGTAACTGCAGTTTCCGAGTAAGAAAAGGACAAAGTTTACATTTTTACAAAGACTTTCACTTCCTCAGGACAATTTTCATGGTCAAAAATATTATTTTAGCAGTGTCATTACTGGTTTTGTCAAAATTACATAAGTTCAGCATGTCATGGGAAGAAACTGGCCTCTTCATATTTGTTTGATTCTTCATGATCCTGCAGGATTTAATATTCAAAAAGATTGAACTTCACAGCCTAATGCTCATATGCAGGTAACTCAGTCTAAGTATATTTTGAGCAGAGATCGTCTGTGAACATGAAATCTAGCCTGTGGATCAAATTAGGGCCAACAGTACAAAGGTGGATCCCATTTCAGCTGAGGTAGATTCAGTGACTGCCTACTTGTCTTATTAATCATAAAAATAATTATGCCTTTTTGTTATGTTCCTTTTTTGAAAGTAAAATTACGTTCACCAAGTATTCACTAGTTTAGCTGAATGATTTAATAGTTAAGAAATGAATATTATGCATCTTGGTTAATTTTATCACTCTTTCATTATATCATCACTCAACTCTCGTTCCCATCATTTGGTAGAAGAAAAGAACACAGGAAGAACAAAGTAGTATTGGGGTTCTTCATAATGATCTCAGCTGCAATGTCAGGGTTTATGATAGCTGAACTTCTTCAAATTGAATTCCAGCCCTATAATTCAATGTCAGCTATAAATCCTATTCTCCTTTAAAAAAATCATTTTTTAATATATTTTCATTACATCAAGTTTTTCTTTATATTTTTCCTCTATCAAACTGTATTAAATATGTTTTGTTTCAGTAGCTCTTTCTATCATGTAATGTGATACAGTTGAAGGCTTTAATCATAAACTGTTATATCGCACTTCCTGTCACATTACACAAAAACTCTCGCTTCTTCAAAAAATCAACATGGCAGGACCCACAGGCAGCAGTAAATAATGGCATTTACACTGCACTGAGAAAGAGTCGTAAATTAATAACTTATATGTGCCATATATTCTACAAAATAATAGTGGATTTGGCATGAATTATGAGCTGTAAAATGACCTTGATTATAAGTGCGAATAAGAGATATGCACAATTGCATGTGAACAACTGTGTATACAATGCATTCACACAAACATGCAAACAAAACACCGTACATTCACTGAATCTTAAAAAAAATATAATTTGTACATCTGAACAAAAGGCTTAAATGTACTAATTGGATAGAACTGGAAGGCAAGCACTCAGGGTAATAAACTGCAGATTGGAAAGGGGCGAATGTTTTAATTTATTCAAATGCCAGTATCAATTAAGATTTTGACCTGTGGAATCTTTGGCTTCATTTTTATGCTTTAAAATGCTTTTTTTTAAGGCTATTTTATCAATTATTTTGACCTCATGCCACTTTATCTAGGTCACACATGTGACAACACTGTCATTCTCACTTCCAAAATGTTATGCAAAGTGCTGAGGTTTCAAAAATGGCTGTAATATGATGGAATACACTGCAGGATCAAAGGGAAAGGCAGGCATGATGATTTTCCAATTAATTCACCATTATAATTTCAGCTGACTGCAGCTAACTAAAGGTATCTTAACCCTTTTTCTTCGCATGAAGAATGAGGTAATTTCAGACCTGAACTGGAGTGGTCATATATAGCTTTAGTTCAAACAGACTAGAGATTTGACTCATATTCTGAGTTTATTTTACAAAGGTTCTACTTCGCACAAATGGAAGGAGGTGAGAAAATCCAGTTTGAGTTTGCAGACGTGCTCACTGCAGCCAATGTGTTTGATTGCAGACAACCCGTCACCCTGCTAGGTAACATCGTCAGCATGCCTCCAGTAAAGCGCTGGTGTTCTGCCCCACTTGTTATTTATGTGCCTCTGTTTGCTAGGGTGGCTGGTATTACTTCCAGTTTTGTTCTTCAGTGGTTTATATTTTGGGTCCAGTTCAATGTGGTTGTTGACGGAGGGGCAGTTGGAATGGCAGGCCTACAGGGAATTCCCTGGAATGTATCTGATTGTCTTGTGCTATTATGGATGAGTTGTCCCAGTCGAATTTGTGTCATTCTTTGTATATTGAGACCAGTGAGAATTGTCTCTTGGTGACTAGTTGATGTTCATGTGCCCTTATTACCAGTTTTCTTCCAGTTTGGTCTATGTAATATTTCTCACAGTCCTTGCATGGTATTTTGTATACTGCATTAGTTTTGTGGTCTGTCATAGAGGTAATGGCAGATTGTGCTTTTGAGTAAAACAAAGTCTGCAACTTCATCCACAACCCGGCTACAAATCTTCCCAAAAATTTTAACAGCCAGTTTCTTCATTACCTTATATTATCTCAGTGAAGGCTTTAACTTCCCATTATGCATTCATAGGCTGTAAAATTCATCTCCCTAGTTTTGCTGCTCCCAGTGGTATGGAAATTGAAACAGCTGAATCATGCAGCACACCAGTTCTGGTAACTTTTGGTGCAACCTATGCTTTATTTGCATCCAAGTACAGGCATACTATACATTTGCTGAAAACATGAAAATGCACTGATCATGACAACAAAATAGTTAAGGCTGATTTGACAAATATCTGGACTACAATTGCTTCGATATGAATCAGCAAGGTATCACTCAATAGTTAAAAAGTTACCCATTCACCTTGCTCACAAGGACTTACTTTCCGCAGCAACAGTTATTGGTTTTCCCAGATGGTAGCCAACCAACTACCACTTGATCCCTCTCATCCAGCTCACATATCAGGGCTTAAACCATTGAATTTTGTCAACATCCTACCTATATCCCAAACCAGTCTCAAATTACAGTTAATTTGAATATTTCTTACAACTGTCAAAAGTATTGTCATTCGGCACATTTAGGTCCTTTGAAACATACAGCTTCATTTGTGGTAAAATTTGGTGTTCTTTACCAGACTAAATCATGGGATCAAATTTCCCCATTGCTTGAACAGCATAGGCAATGATGTAAAATTTTGGGAAATACAGCAAAAATGAAAATTCCAACTCCAGATGTTAAGAGAAATATGTTCAAATATGCTCCTTATATTTTGAAGGCCAAGTTCAGAAACCTGCTTATGGCCAGTGACTACTTTCTATGCATGTATTTGTATCTCATTAGTTTTCCAACTCATCATGTTAATATGCAACTTTCAATTTTCTTTTCTATTCCTGAGGAACTAAGTGGGACCAATTCCTGATATGAAGGTCAGAATGGTTACCTGCATGTTGTAGCTTTCTGATTGCTTTTCCTGGCCAATTTCCAACTCTGCCTTCACCACAACTTTCCTGTGTGCTCCGTGGACACATCAGCCTTAATACTTCACCCACACAATGTGGCAGCAACCATTAACCTCAGCAACTCATCAAGTCTGCTCTCTGGCCAAGCCTCACACCATTTCAGTCCATCAGGATTTCACTTGTAATATTATGGAGTTTTACTTACCTGGCTGCAACATGTCTTATTCTAATCTCCTACTATAGCATTAGCCCTCATCAATAAGTTGAACTGAACCCCTATTTTGGCAATTTTTCCTCCATCAAACATCCCTACCTCCTATGTTATTCCTCCCTTTCCACCATTACAATTTTTTTTCTGGGCACTTCTCAGTTGAGTCACACATCAATTTCATCAGAAAGCCAGCCTTCCCTTCAACCATCATACTCTACACTATTCTGACCTTCTCATTTTTGATGGTTTTGTACTAAGCCTATGAATAAATGAATCATAGTTGTTAAAATCAAATATATATATGCACACACGCATGAAAGAGAGAGGATTTCCAATAGTGAGACACCTCCAATAAGTTGGATTTTTGCCTGTCCTTTTTAAAATGTTATTAGTTCTATTCATAGCTGGAACAAGTAATTTCTAGTGGCTGCTGGCAGAAAAAAAAATGACTCCCAAGTAAACAGTGAGTAGGACATGCAGTATTATCTGTAATATACATATCTTCTAGTTTGGCCATGGCTAAATTGTTCTCAGTGCAGCATATTCCTAATCCTTGTAAGGTTGTGCATATTATTGAAAGCATCATTATATTTCTCAATTTTGGTTTGGAATTGTGAGTTACAGTTTTGATTGAAACTCGAACTTGGAATGACAGCTTGTTTTGAAAAAAAGAGGAGAAAACAAAAGCCAAATGCTTGCTGTTGGGACCTGGCTTGGAATGGTAATGCATGTTAATTAATCTCTAAGGACACTCTAGATATATTAGCACTAAGATTTTGCTATGTTCAGGGACTGACAGCTGTTTGAATGTTGAATTGGCCAATCAAGAAGAATGGCACTGACCAACCAAGAACATAAAATATTGAAAAAAAAACAAGAAAATTATGAGTGAACTAGCTCAGTCTGGACTGTGGGCAGGACATAGTTCCAGACTTGACCTGTGCTTCTCGCAGGCATTCATTTCCATTGTTATTCTCCAGTTATTGATTTGTTAAAAGTTCTGAGAAAAGAAACAAAGTCTGTAAGAGCAAAACAAAGGTCTCCAAAGGTCTGTGGAAGCTGTTGGGATTGTCTAGTGATATTGGAATTCAAGCAAGATATACAGTCCCTCGTTAATAAAATGTGAGGCTGGATGAACACAGCAGGCCAAGCAGCATCTCAGGAGCACAAAAGCTGACGTTTTGGGCCTAGACCCTTCATCAGAGAGCTCTCTGATGAAGGGTCTAGGCCCGAAACGTCAGCTTTTGTGCTCCTGAGATGCTGCTTGGCCTGCTGTGTTCATCCAGCCTCACATTTTATTATCTTGGAATCTCCAGCATCTGCAGTTCCCATTATCTCCTATACAGTCCCTCGTGTTTGTATTGCAACCAATCATCCAAGAATTACATGAAGGTCTAGTATTCATCATTGAAATGGTCATTAGCTGGAAAATTAATATTCTTTTATTTTCTTTTTCTCCAATTTATCCTTTAACTTTGTTGACTTATTTATCTGTGTTTGAGTGGCAGTTTATAATCAAAGCAGATTAGGCTTAGATCAAAGATACTAATTAGTTTATCTTGTAGTTTATCTGCATTCTGTGAAAGTTGCATTAGTAAGACTAAATTGTTAATTTTTGTTCTATTTATATTCAATTTATTAAATCTTGTTCCCAAGATTTGTACTTTCTAAAGGCTTGTTAAGAACAATTGAGCAATTTTGAGGGTTGTTGAATGTTTTAATTTCATTGTGCTGCAAATTCAGTAAAAGTGTGGCTGATTTCATTTGGCTTGCTGTCCCTGTGCTATGACAATGTGCACAATTTAAAGGAAGCATTGAAAAGAACTTTTTTTTTACCCCAGCTGCACTCTGTGGAACTCTGGCAGATATATCTGATGCGCCCCACCAAAGTTGGGCAAGTTGCCAAGATGCCCATGATAATGCATGATGGTTTTCCCAATTTATGTCGTAATGTTAAGTAACGAACAAAATCATAACAGTATTACTAATGTTGTGTGCATTAGTCACAATACTTCCTTGAGAAGTTTGTCATTGCAAAACCCTTACAGCTAGCACCATGCTGTAGAAAAAAATCTCTATACAAAGCCACAATGGAGTATAGTAGATTGCCTAGCATCACCAAAGCACTGACATAGCGATATTGATAGCCTGATGTTTGTCACCAGTGAGACAATTCACAGTTTACTCCTGCATAAATCATTTGAAATTGCAACAATACTTCCTCAGTGCATAAGGTACATGATTATTGTACAATTTCATTTTGCTGCTGTAAACTCATTGAAAGAAAACACTATTTATTATGACCAATGCGTACACGGAAAGACTTTAGAGATTGTAAGAAGAAAAAATCCCAGAGTAGTTTGCAGGTTTTATTCTGCATGGAAAATGAAGGGGTATGTAGTACATTATCTTGTGCACCACAGCCTAAATGTATAGGAGGGAGCATGACTTGATGCGAGATAGTTCAGCCACACCAAGAGGATTTATGAAGAAGATATCAAATGATTATTATCATGAAGGTCACAGCTTTACCCTTTCATTTCTCCACTGGAGCACATCTGTACAATGCACACAAGAGGCCGCATAGGAATGAATCAAAAATGGTGTGCCTTACTCATGTGTTGATAACATGTATAATTTGCATCAGCTATTGATTCAATTCCCAGACTATTGCAGTATGAAACATATAAAATGATACAAAAAAAATACACTGTGTGCTTGAGGTATAAGGTTGTTTCCATTCTTGACAGAGTCTGATAATGTTCATTTTAAATCTGTCATTCAAGTAGCTCATTAGAATAGAGTAGAAAGTAAAATGCAAAAGCTTTTTCTTTTGAAGAAAATGCCCACAAATAAATGAAAACTCCACAGAAGTAAGTAGAGCTGGAAATGTATAGAAGATTTTGATTACATCTGAAGTTGAATAAACATTAATGTTCAGACAGGACTCTAACTTGTGAAAAATATTTGATACATTTTTCTTTGAAAGATTATTTACTACAAAAAAATAGCTTGCACGTATGTTTTGCCTTTAACTATTTCTCATTTACAGGCTATACCTCACTGATGTCATCCAAAGACACACTTACATGTACACTGATGATAACCAGCTCTAAACATTTGCTCTCTCAACCTATTCTCTCTTTCTAAATTTGCTGACTGCTCATTCAGCATCCAGTATGGGATGAATAGAAATTTCTTCTGAGTAATTATTCAGAAGACTTATTTCACTCTGACAAATTCATATCCTAGCTAATAATTCCATCCCTCTCTCTGGCAAATGTCTGATATAGAACCATATCATTTAGAAATGTAATGTGTTTGACCTCAAGGTAATCTGCTAACCATGTGTCTATGGCATTGCTAAGACCATTTACTTCTGTTTCCATAACATTGGCAGTCTCTCAGTTTATCCGCTGGTGCAAAACATTTATGCCTTCATCTTTAAGCTTAATATTCCAATGTACATTTGATTGACCTCCTATCTGCTCTAAATTCAAGATCACACAAAAGTCTTCTGCTTGTGTGTTTAGTCATACTAAATTTCATTCACTTATCACCTATGTTCTCTTTGACTTACCGGTACTGTCTTAACCTCCCAGTTAAGTGACAACTTGATTTTAAAGGTCTAATCCTTGTTTTAAAAAAGCTCCTACACATCACCCCATGCTTTCTGTATAATCTCTTAATGACTGTTCTGAATATCTTGGGGTATTTACTAGCTGTGCCATTATGTGCTACTGGGTAAGGGTTGTTGGAAATAATTTGCTACCACCAGTTCTCCTGTATCTTTGTTTTGGCTTGGACCTCATTAGTGGCTCATGAGACAGGATACAGCACCATGCTGCATCTTCAAAAGAGGCAATGATCTTAGATAACAAGAAAGGTTTTTGTGTGATAGTAATAAGTACAATGGCAATTGGTCTGATATAATTGCTAGGACTTTGGGGATCTGGCGTCAGTATAACTGCTCATTCTGAAAAATAGAATAGAATCTTTTGTCTTCACCGAGATGGTATGTGATGTTAGTAGATAGGTGGCACCAATGTAACATGAGTATCGACTCCTTCAGAACCGTTACCTTGTACAACATTGCCCATTTCCTTGATTTCCTGAGTTATCTGCACTTCTCTAATTCTGGCTTTTTGATTATCCCCAATTTTATTCATACTACTTGCTGTCATCCGAAGCTCTTTCCCTGGCCCTCACTATCTTTCTAACTTTCTTTCCCCAGTTAAGGTGCTCGATAAAACCTCCCTGATTGACCAAGTGTTCAGTCATCTTTCCCAATATTTCAATTTTCCGTTATGACCTAATTATGTGAAGCACCATGAGTTAAATGTGTTATGTTAATACAAGCTATTCTTCAATTTAGTTGTGATGTCTCAAGATGCTTCACAGGAACCGAATTATTGATTTGACTCAAAGTCACAAAAGGAATACGAGGAAAGGCAACTAAGAGATGTGGTCTTATTTATTGACCAAAGTCATTGGAGAAGAAGTATATGATTCAGCCCATTACCACCATTCAATGAGAATATGGCTGAGGTTTTTTTCAGTTCATTTGCAGGATGAGGGCATCACTGGCTAGGCCTGTATTTGTTGCCCATCCTTAATTGCCCAGAGGGCAGTTAAGAGTCAACCATATTTCTGTGGGTCTGGAGTCACATGTAGGCCAGACAAGGATGGCACATTCCCTTCCCTTAAGAATACTAATGAACTAGAATTTTTTTTTTTTCCGGGCAATCAACGATGGTTTTGTAGTCATCGTTAGACTCCTAATCCCTGAAGTTTTTTTTATTGAATTCAAATTCCATCATTTGCCATGGGATTTGAACCTGGGTCACCAGGACGTTACCTCTGGTTAACATAATGCCTCTAGGCCATCGCCTCCCCTAATTCCAATAATCCTCAACTCCATTTGCCTGTCTAATCCTTGAAAATCTTGATTCACTTTTTGATTAAAAATCGGTCTATCACAGCCTTCAATAAATTTAACCACCTACCCTCAACAGCCTCTCTGTTAAAGATTTCCACAGATGTTTTTTTCTCTCTCTGAGAGAAGAAATTCCTCTTCATCACCGTTTAAAATACTCTGAGATTATGCCCTTTTGTCCTATACTCTCTCACATGGGGATACTACCTCACCACATCTAAACTGCCAAATCCCTAAAAACCTTATTTGTGAAGTTACAGGGAAGAGAAAGATGAAACTTAATAACAAATTAAACTCCCCTAATTCAAATACAATGATTCAAAAAATTATTTTGTTGGAGCTGGCTGATGCATTCTCTCACAAACTAACAATCTGGGAAGTTCCAGGCTTAACTGGTGTGAGATATTATTTTTCAACAATGCAAATGCTCCCCTCTCACCAGCCATAGTGGATACCACACACATTACACTGACTATGAGCTTTTCATACTATATGTATATAACAAATTTTATTGTTGCAGGAGACATAAATGTTGCCAAATTGTTTACTCAAGTTTCAGGAGAAAAGTAATTGCTTGAAAATAAATCACTTTATTTTTCTCATGTCACTGGTAATTTAAATAAAAATGTGAAGCCTGGAAAACATTGGGCAGATGAGAATAACAAACTTATATTTCAAAGCAAAGCAATTGTTTGGATTGGGTTGTGTTGTGTTTGTTCAGGGGACAGTGCCAAACACAAGCTGAGTTTTTTTCTTTCCTATTGTGTGTTAAGTATGCTGCGTATGTATATGTAGGATGTCATTTTTCTTTCTGTACTTTCATACCAATACATTGATTAATTCATCTAAATGCAACAGAAAATAAATGAGTAACGTATCAAGGCAGCTTTTGTTCAAATAATATGTAACATCAGAAGCAAAGCTTACTTTAAAAATTAAAAAGTGGATATCCTCCTCAGTGGAAGGATTATAATCTTGCCATACCACTCCAAGCATTAACAAAGGTACCTTAAGATGGAAAACATTATAACAAATTTCTAAACAGATAACTTGAGTAAATCCAATTTGTGATTATCTATGAAGGTCAAAGATTACGTTGTTTCAAAATGAATGAAACTGTGATTAATTGTGTTTGTTTTTAACCTGCAGTAACTGGGTAAACTAAGTTAAAGTTAAATGTGGCTTGTGCAGTGGTTTTTTAATGTCCTTGAATATAAATCACAAAAATAAATTTGTCTTCATTCTTCTGGTTACAGATACTTGTCTGTAATTTTGGAGAACATGTTTTGTGCAATTGCAATTGTTACATAGCAAGACTTATCAAATGAACTTGGATTGAAAATCTCTGCAGATTTGAAAACAAACAGAAATAGTCTTCAGCATGCAGTCATTGTAAAAAAAATTTTTAAAAATCTGTATAAGAAAACTTCCCGAACAAAGGCTTGTCAAGGATAAACATTATAAATTAAGATCAATTTTCTTTCCTTAATGATGTTGCCAAATTCACTGAGAATTATGAAACATTTTCTGTTCTTGAAACATTTTCTTCATTATCTATTAGCCCTAAAACTGCTACAGACGACAAATCTAACATAAATTCATTATGAATCTTATTAATGACAATGTAAAAAAAATGCTATCAGAACCCATAATTCAAGCCATGCACATGTAACTATAACAGTGTATGTGTAGCTTATATTGCAACAAAGAAACACAGGGCCAGAGCAAAACTAAAACACTTTGGATGCTGGGGATCTGATTGGAAAGCAGAAAGTGCTGTAGTAACTCAGCAGTTCTGGCAGCATCTATGGTGAGAGAAATAGAGTTAATGTTTGAGTTCAATATGACCCTTTTTTCAAAAGTGGAGGCATGGAATAGTGTTGCCTTTGATACTATAGAAAAAGGTGAAGGGAGCAAGTTCGAGAATGGGATGAAGGTGAGAGAGATTAGATATCACAGGTGTCACAGAACAATAGACAAAGGGAGTGGTAACTGTTCTTGAGAAGATAGAGAGTTCCAGCGTAAATGTTACTAGCAGATATTAATGGCAGAATACAGGTCAGCGCTGCTGAAAGAAAAACCGAAAATACCAAACACTGGCATGGCAATGGGCATGAAGAGGCAGGGGAAACAATGGAGAACAGAGTCATGGCCTGAAGTTGTTGAACTCGTTGTGAATTCCTAAAGGTTGCCAAGTGCATAAACAGAAATTGGACTGTGTTCCTCCAGCTTGGATTACTATAACACTGCAAAATATCTAGGACAATGTGAGAGCAGAATGGAATGCGAAAGGGCAGGTAACCAGAATGCCAGAGTCATTCTTATAGACTGAGCAAAGGTGATCTGCAAAGTTATCAGCATCATGCATTTGGTATCGACAATATAGAGGAGACTGCAGTGAACGCAGTAGAATAAGTTGCAAGAAGCAGATCACTGCTTCAGCTGGAAGAAGTGTTTGGGGCCTTTGACAGTGAAAATGGTAGAGTGTCGTCAGAATGTTGGAAGTGATAGAGGGGTGGATAAAGGTGTGGGAATGGTTCCTTCAGAATGCTGACAGAGAAGATGTATTTGTGGCAGCATCCTGAGGGAAATGGAGGCAATAGCAGAGAATGAACGTTTGGAAAGTGAGAGCAAGGGGTTCCATGTCATGGGTTTGGGAAGAAGGGAAAATCTGTAAGAAATAGGTTGGAAACATTCGAAGCTCCTCTCCACCACAGTTGGGGCAGGGGGGCTTGGGAACATCCTTAGTTGAGGAAAAATGAAAAGGTGTCAGGAATGCTGTTGTGGAAGTTAGCATCATTGGAACAGATATGGGAAAGAATTTGAGCATCCATAGTAAAGAGGAGGCAGTTAGAGCCGGGAAACTCTATTATTGAAATAGTTAGAAGAATCACCAATGAAGTTGAGAACAGACTGGACAAGGAGAGAAAATAGTAGCATCAAGATCAGATGAAGTAAGGTCAGGAATAGGCTGAAATGATGAGCCAGTGACAGTCCTAAAAACAGAAGTTGCTGCAAAAGCGCAGCAGGACTGGCAGAGGAGAGAAATGAGAGTTAACATTCCAGGTTGAGTGACCCTTCCTCAGAACTCAAAACAGCAGCTTGATGTTCAGTGGTACAGTCATGGTCCAGGGGAGGATAGGAAAGATGTATCTAAGAGTAGGCACTTGGTTTTTTTCAGCAGAAGTTTCAGTCCATCAGACAACAGCAGCAGATTTGACAAAATGAGAATTAGACTTGATGGAACAAAACTCAGCTGTTTCGGAGGGAGGCAGGTTAGAATGGGTGAGAGGAGCGGAGAGGACCAGATGATGCCACGTTATCAATGCTTGGCAACATAATCAAGAGCAAGTAAGTGACTAGAGGTATGATTCCAAGTTGAGGGAGTATATTGGATATGGGTGAAATAGTCTGTGAAATAGGGAGATAGCTTGATGTCAAAAAAGTGGAAACAAAGATAAAGATGATGAAAGAATGGTTCATACTTATGCCATTCCTAAAATGTATTAAGGTGAGAATGTAAAGGTATAAAACTGAGCAGAAATCATCCAAAGGGTCAACTCAATGTATTTTAAGCAAGTCAAGATGGAATCAAGCACTGGGAAATTTCTAAGTGATTCTTTCACTCTGCCTCAGTGGAAACCCTATATGGTTGTGTGAAAAAATGTTTCCATTGAACTTCTCTGACTTCTCTGGTATTTGCCTCAGTTTTGTACAACTACCCCCCTAAACCTCAGCAACTCTCCACCTCCTTCCAGTGTCTCTTAAAAATCCACTTCCATGACCCAGATTTTAACTCCTTGTTCTTATGGCCCTTTTTTGTCTAAGTGTTAAATTTGCTTGGTATCAGTAATAATGATAAAATCCTTTAGTTCACTTAGATCACACTGGTGCAATAAGCATCTTCTTTCCTGAATGGCTTTAATAACTTTGTGCTTAATGAACCAAATTTTAATAAAAAGTTAATATTGAGAATGCTGAAGATATGAAATCTGAAGTTTTGGCCATCCAGGTTCAATTCTTGATAAGCCTGGAAAACAAGAAGAAACAAAGTCAAGGATAGAAGTTGCTGGAAAAGCTCAACAGGCCTGGCAGCATCTGTGAAAAAGAATCAAGAGTTTCAGGTCGAGCCACTGGTCACCTAGATCTCAAGCCTTTTTTTAAAATCTTTTCAAAAGTACAATTCAATTTGTATCTGGAATGAAGTCTTTTTGTTATATGAAATTTTTTTTTGAATCAACAACCTTTCCTGGCAGTTAGTCACTGGACCCGAAACATTAACTCTGATTTCTCTTCACAGATGCTGACAGACCTACTGAGGTTTCCCAGCAACTTCTGTTTTCGTTTTTAGAATCCATAGTTCTTTCAGCTTCTATTAAATTAAAGGTGTTGTTCTCTGGCAGTCACTATGCAGAACTAAGCCTGCCAAGAGTACAGAAAGAAACTCATATCATTAGGTATGTTTTTACAACCCTATATATTAATGTAGTAAAAAATCCCATTAATAGTCTTGCCAGGAATGAAGAACATTGAAGTCTATACAGTTCTATGCCCCTTTCCTTGCTATGGAAAAGATCTGATAACCACTCATGGTCAAGAATATAATACATGAGAATGATAACAATGGATAAGGAAAAGCATTTTAATGCACATCAAATAGTTCTCAAGCATTTGCTAAAAACTTTTAAAATGTACAATTCAATTTGCATCCAGAATGATGCCTTTTTTCATCCGAAATCATTTTTTTTATAAATCAACAACCTTGCTCGGTTGCCAGAGTTGACATGTCTTCAGTTTTCCATTTTGAATGTGTGTAAACAGCCGTGCTAATGATCCCTCTTTTATTAACTAATACAGAAGGGGAATCTTTAAGTCCCCACATCTGGTTCACACATGGCAAGAATAGATCACGCGCATCGTTGGAAAAAAACTGTTCCATTCCTTTCCCACCTGCTATCACATTAGCACCTAAACTCAGAAGGAGACATTGGCCCAGTATTATTATCACTAGATTATTGCCTGATGCCAAGCTGATTCTGGGAAGCCAGGATTGAATCCTGTTACAATAGATGGTAGCATTTGAATTCAATAAAAATCTGGAATCAAGAGTCTAATAATAACCATGAAACAATTTTGTTTGTCGGAAAATCCAACGTATCTGAATGGCGTAACGCGTTGTGAAGCTGGATGAACACAGCAGGCCAAACTGCATCAAAGGAGCAGGAATGTTTGACATTTCAGGTCAGGAGAAGAAAGGTCCCGACCTGAAATGTCAAACTTTCCTGCTCCTTTGATGCAGCTTGGCCTGCTGTGTTCATCCAGCTTCACACCGTGTTATCTCATATTCTCCAGCATCGGCAATTCCTACTATCTCTATATCTGAATGGTGTGTTGCCTTCCTGGAGACAGAATCAAAGATATCTCAGAGAGAGTGCAGAATATCCTCAAAGGGGACAGGGTCCATCAGGAGGTCACTGTACACATTGGAACTAATCACATAGGAAGAGAAAAGGATGCCATTCTGTGGATAAAATGTAGGAAGTTAATCAGGAATTTAAAAAGTTATGTTCTCGAGGGCAGTAATATCTGAATTGCTCCCAGCACACGAGCTAGTGAGGGTAGGAATATGAGGATAGAGCAGATGAATATGTGGCTGAGGAGCTGGTGCTGAGAAGGAGTTGCATTTTTAGATCATTGGAATGTCTTCTGGGGTAAAAGTGACTTGTACAACAAGGACGGATCGTACCTGAATTGGAAGGGAACTAATACACCAATGGGGAGATTTGCTCGAGCTACACAGAAGGATTTAGCCTAGTAAGGTGAGGGGAGGGGTGCATCCAGGGAGATAGTGAGGAAAGACATCAGTCTGAGACTGGTACAGTTGGGAAAAGGAATAAGTCAAACAGACGGAGGCAGGCAGGAACAAAGTAGAGAACGAAGCAGGACTGATAAATTAAACAGCATGTATTTCGACGCAAGAGGCCTAACAGGTTAGGCAGATGATTTCTTGGCATGGTTAGGAACATGGGACTGGGATATCATAGCAATTACAGAGACATGACTCAGGGATGAACAGGACTAGCAGCTTAATGTTCCAGTGTGTAGATGGTAATGAAAGGACCAAAAGGAGGGCAAGAGAGGGGGGGGGTATTAGCATTCTTGATTAGGGAGGATATTCCTGGGAATACTTCCAGTGAAGTTATTTGAGTGGAACTGTGAAATAAGAAAGGCATGATCATCTTATTGGGATTGTACTATAGACCTCTCAATATTCAGTGGGAAATTGAGAAACAATTTTGTAAGGTTATCTGTAAGAATAATTGGGTGGTTACGGCTGGGTATTTTAACATTTTAAACATCGGCTGAGACTACCATAGTGTTAAGGGATTGGATGGAGAGGAATTTGTTAAGTAGCACAAGAAAAGTTTCTGATTCAGTATGTGGATGTATCTGCTAGAGAAGATGCAAAATTTGACCCACTCTCGGGAAATAAGGCAGGGCAGGTGACTTGAGGTGTCAGTGAGGGAGCGCATTGGGGCCAATGACCATAAATCTATTAGTTTTAGAATAGTGATGGAAAAGGACAGACCAGACATAAAAGATAATTTTCTAAATTGGAGGAAGGGCAATTTTGACAGTATTAGGGAAAGAACTTGCAAAAGATGATGTTTGCTGGCAAAGGGACTGCTGGAAAATGAGAAGCCTTCAAAAATGAGATAATGAGACTCCAGAGGCAGTATGTTCCAAATAGGGTGAAGGGCACGGCTGGAAGGTGTAGGGAATGTTGGATGACTAGAGAAATTCAGGTTGTGATGAAGAATAAAAAGGAAGCATTTGTCAGGTTTAGACAACAGAGATGGAGGGAATCCCTCGAGATAGTAAGAACTGAAGAAGGGACCCGGCCCGAAACATCAGCTTTCCTGCTCCTCTGATGCTGCCTGGCCTGCTGTGTTCATTCAGCTCCACACTGCATTGTGTCTGGAGGGAATCCCTAGACAGCAGGGATCGAGTAATTCCCTAGAAGGGTGTAAAGGCAGTAGGAGTATACTTAAGAGAGATAGCAAGAGGGCAAAAAGTGGACTTAAGATAGCTTTAGCAAATATGCTTAAGGAGAATCCAAAAGGATTCTACAAATGCATTAAGTAGAAAAGAGTAACTAGAGACAGAATTAGGCCCCTTAAAGATCAGTAAGGCCACGTATGTGTGGAAACGCACGGGGTACTAAACATATATTTTGATTCCGTGTTTACTGGGTAGGAGGATATGGAAGGTAGAGAATGTGGGGAAATAAATAGCAACCTCTTGAAAAATGTCCATATTACAGTGGATGAGGTGCTGGACAACTTGAAATGCATAGAGATGGATAAATCCCCAGATCCTGATCAAGTATATCCTAGAACCCTATGGGAATCCTGGGGAATAATTGTCGGGCTCTTTGCTGAGATATTTGTCTCATCAATAGCCACAGGTGAGGTGCTGAAAGACTAGAGGTTGGCTAAGGTTGTGTGACTATTTAAGAAAGATGGTACAGAAAAGCCAGGGAACTATAGACCAGTGAGCCTGACATCAGTGGTGGGTAAATTATTGGATGGAATCCTGAGAGGCAGGATTTACCGGTATTTGGAAAAGCAAGGACTGATTAAGGATTGGCAGCATGACTTTGTGCATGGGTAATTGTGTCTCATGAACTTGATTGAGTTTTTTGAAGAAGTAACAAGGAGGATTAATGACAGCAGAACGGTCAATGTGATCTCTTTGTCATTCAGTAAAGTGTTCGATAGGGTTCCTTATGGTAGACTGTTTCACAAGATTAGATCACATGGAATACAGGGAGAACTACCTATTTTGATACAGAACTGGCTCAAAGGTAGAAGGCAGAGGGTGGTTGTGGAGGGTTGCTTTTCAGGCTAAAGGCCTGTAACCAGCGGTGTGCCAAAAGAATTGGTGTTGGGTCTGCTGCTTTTTGCCATTTATATAAATGGTTTAGATGTGAACATAGGAGATATGTTTAGTAAGTTTGCAGATGACACCAAAATTGGAGGTGTAGTGGACAGGTTACCTCAGAGAATAATAGGATTTTGATCAGATGGACCAATGGGCTGAGGAGTGGCAGATCGAGGTTAATTTAGATAAATGTGAGATGCTGCATTTTGGAAAGACAAATCAGAGCGGGAATTATACACTTCATGGTAAAGCCCTGGAGAGTGTTGCTGAACAGAGAAACCTTGAAATTCAGTTTCATTGCTCCTTGAAAGTGGAATGGCAGGTAGATAGGATAGTGAAGAAGGGGTTTGGTATGCTTGCCTTTACTGGTCAGTGCACTGAGTGTAGGAGTTAGGGGCTCATGTTGCTGGTTAGGCCACTATTGGAATGCTGCATTCAATTCTGGTCTCCCTGTTATGGGAAGGATGTGGTACAACTTGAAAGAGTTCAGAAAAGATTTACAAGGATGTTGCCAGGTTTGGAGTGTTTGAGCTGTAGGAAGGGGCTGATTAGACTACGGCTAATTTCCCTGGAGCATCAAAGGCTGAGGGGTGACCATATTGAGGTTTATAAAATTGCAGGGGTCATGGATGGGGTAAATAGACAAGGTCTTTTCCTCAGAATGGGGGAGTCCAAAACTAGAGGGCATAGGTTTAAGGTGAGAGGGGAATGATTTAAAAGGGACTTAAGGGGCAACGTTTACATGCAGAGGATAATGTGTGTATGGAATGAGCTTCTAGAGGAAGTAGTGGTGGCTGGTACAATTAAAACTTTTAAAAGACATCTGGTTGGGTATATGAACAGGAAGGGTTTAGAAGGACATGGGAAAAATGTGGCAAATTTATTGAGGATATCTAGTTGGCTTGGACGAGTTGGACCAAGGGTCTGTTTCCATGCAGTATATCTTTATGACTGTATGACTCTGGTTCTCTGATATCCTTTAGGGTTTGAGACTGCCACCTTTACCTAGCCTGTATCTCCAGACTCATAATAATATTATTGAATTTTGCCTGACCTCTGAAATGGCATGGCAGGCTACTCAGTTGTCACAATCACTAGAAAGTCTCAAAAGAAACGATTGGCAGATTAGGGAGTGCAGGATTTCAAGAAGGTAGAAGATTCACGGACAACTGTCTATCGGCACTAAATGCTGGCCCAGCCAGTGATGGCCATATTCCATAAATGATTTTTTTAAAAATCTAGGTATTAGGTCACACCTATGTGAAGTTGCTGTTTACCAAATGGTATTTTGTAATCATGGTGTCCAATTAGCAGCAGAATTTTAATCTTAGGTGGATAAATCTCATTCTTGACAGGAATACATCAAGCAAGAAGAATTAAATAAGCTTATAATGCATTTATGTATAAACGTTCACCTGAATAATTAGCAACAAAATAATACAATCAGTTGCATTGTCTGTATTCATTTAAATGAATAATGATTGGCAAAGAACTCTGTTAAAACCCATTGTAAACACAATTTTTGTCTGTCAAAATGATTTGATAGTTTTGAGCAGCGAAGAGACAAATAAAAATGCAATGAATTTAATCACTTTAAGTACCAAAGTCAGCAATTTTATCAGGGCTGTATGTCTGTTTCATCAATAGGTTTTATTCGAGGTCTCTTTATTTGTGCCCAGTTCAATGGGGGTAATGGTTTCCGACTAGTTTGGAGCTGGATTCTATTAAATTGATTAAGCGAAAACAATTTATTCCAAGTGCTAAGGTGATGACCCAGCTAAAGTGTATGTGTTGTATTTGCATTAGTTGTACTTATCTGCTGGCTTCAGGGCATTTATGAAATAATAAATCAGTGACCTAGATTTACAGATTTTAGAAATGTAACAAGAAGCGATAACAAAGAGTGTCCAAATGGAATTCAAACAGCCAAAATAGCAGCAATGAAAGGATTTTTTAACGGTACTGTTGATGGGGGAAATCACACGTGTGAAGTGCTAAATGATGTGGGTTGGAAGTAGTTACACATTTATACTGTGTAAAAAATGGAAGTGCAAAATATAGTATAATAAGACTGGATTCTGCCAATGGAATTTTGGCATACAAGCGGAGTACACAGTGTCCAGCGTTATGTCTGGGCTCCACTGTTCCATTGTCCATACTTTTCCAACTGATCTTTACACTCTTTTATTTTGCCTCTGTTTGTCCCAGTAGCAGCTTCATTTTAGAAATTTAGGAATTTCTGAATCTTTGGATGCAATTGCTACCAATGCTACATCCACGAATGTTTGTGGCAACTGTTGTTCAGCCTGCAGTTCTCTGCCTTTGGAAAAGAGTATTACACTTTGAAATTCCATTTCTAAACTAGAGCATCAAAGAAAACCAAGCTACTACTCCAGCGGAGTAAGGAGCAAATGCTACACTGACAGAAGCACTGCCTTTTGGATATGATGTTGAACCATGGCCCTGTTTGCCTGTTCAAGTAGACGTGAAAGATCCCATGACACCATTCCAAAAAGAACAATCAACTGTGGTGTTCTGACCAATTTTAAGCTTTAATTAACATCACCAAACTGATTATGTGAGCATCATCACAATGCTATTTTTGGAGCTTACTATGTCTCATTTGGTTGCTATGTCTAATAGAGAGTGCTCTTTAAAAAATAACTTAATTGACTGTAAAGCACTTTGCTATATATGATAGTCATAAATGGTGGAATGTAAATGGGACATTCAGCCGTTAATGGAATATAAATCTTGTCTGTGTATGTTTCTGAATAGCACAGTGTTGGGTCCACAGTGTCAGATTTTTTTTTTAACCTAGAGGATACATGCCCAGAAACTTGTCCTCTTGTTGGTCATGTAAGTGAAAATACGTTGCATCTCAAGACCACACAGTTCCCTCCTGCTAGATAAGTGATTGTCAGGTCAGGAATTGTGTATTGTGTGGTTCTTAAAGTTGAAGTAAGGGAGTACAGATGTTCCAAGTCAATTCAGAACAAAGATGGTGGTGGTGTTATTGGTGGTAGTGCACAGAGGTTGGGTTGGTTGGTCTGGTCTCTTTCTAATTGCAGATTAGCTTTGGGGGCTGGAAGGAAGCCCTCCTTGTCTTCTCAGCCAACAAGCAGTGCTGACAAAGCACATATCACTTCCATTCAGTATTCCTTGACTTCCTCCAGTTGCTGGGTTTTCAGAATCTGGGAAACCCAGTTGTCCAGGCTTAAACTGGAGGACAGAGAAAATCTGAAGCCCCCACCCTTGTTACAATAATTGGAGCAGCATACTGCTTCCTCACGAAAGGGCTGATCGTTGGCCTGTCTCTCCATTCCCATTGAAGCAGGAGATGGTGAGTTTGAAGAGCATTGAAATTACTTCTCCCAGCTCAGGAAGACTGGAACACCTAATTACCAGCTATTGAGCACAGTGACATTTGGATAGTCAAAGAGAAGGCCTACATTCATGTCATAACTTTTCAATTTTTAACATATTCCAAAATATTTTGCAAGGACTTTATCACCATTTCTTGGACCCTCAATATGCAGCTCCAGGAAGCACCAGTAGTTTAAAAAGACAAAATAAAATTACCTAGGCAACCAAGCTCATTCCTTAATGCCATATGTGCATGATAAGTGAGTAGAAAGTGGTCAGATCTGCATATGTGGATAAAGGGAACTCCTGGCCAAAGGTAATGGTAGGCTTCTACATTTGGCCTTTTCTTCATTTAAGGAATTTGCCTGTTAGGGAATGGATTTGCAGTCTCAGGCCTTCTGAGTAGGTCAATTTTCAATTGTTACCAGCACAGGACCTCTATTCAACCAGGAATATCAGATGTAAAACATGCAGGATGTTAATCACATTTTCTGTAAAACTGCAGTGTAATTTCCCATTCTGAATGTCAGAACTTATATCACAATAAACCTATAATTTTCATCTTCCAGCATCCCTCATCCATTCTTTTTACTGTCACTGTCCATTTCTGTAGTCTGCTCATTACAACAATAAATTCACACTCTACATTGCATTAAATCTATCAAATCTTGTCACAATAAGTGCACTAATATGTTTTGTAACATACTTGATTGTAAGAGATACATTATTATATTGTTCCTTGTCATTCTTTGGTTTAAGTGTTGCATGCTACCTTTGCACATAGCAGCCTTAAATCAGTCCAGGATTACATGCAAATTTGTAGTGTATAACCAAACCAACCATCAATCACTCTAAACATTATAGGATGTTATCTACATCAGTGTTATCTTCTAGTTTTAAGTTCTATCAATAATTATTATGGGTTACTGATGGGAGAAGTTATCCTTCCCAAACTGACTGATCTAAGGTTTTTTTTCACAGTCGCGCATTCTTTGTTTAGTGCTGGCTATACTGCTCTCAGAAGAAAATAACATCTTTGTTTGCATAAATATTCAGGGATGATATTTAAAAAATAATAATAATTTGCCATGTTTATTAATAAAATGGTATGTGGCAATTATGACAACTACATAAAATAACATAAGTCATTGCCAAAAATGATAACAATATTCAGGATATCAATGGCATGGCTTATTCGGTTATGCTTAGCTGACTTTAAATGGTGTATCCTGGAGTTGGAAGGTTCTGCTTAATATTTACAAAGATGATGTACAGAATTACTGCAGATGTAGATTGCAACACCAGCATCCTCACTATGGTGGTGGAAGGTATAGATTTTGTTCCTAAAGTCATTGAGCTGCTTATGTATGCTTTGAAAACTGAAAACTGGAGTTCAGACACCTCAGCAAAAAGGTAACGTTAGTATAGTCTGTACTCTCAATAGAGAGAGAGAGACGACTGGTGCTGAGTTTAAACTGAGGGTTGTCATGCCTTGGGTCAGGGTTAGGGTGAGAAGGGAGGATACTCACAATAACCTCAACCAGTACAGGTTTGAGCCCATGCTGTTAGAGTCATACAGCCAACTGAGCTAAACCATCCCCATGCTGAGATTCCCTAGTATAGCAGTGATAAATAGCTAGAACAGATTTATCCTGGCCTGTGATCACAAGTTTCTTAAGATAGAACAAATTATGCAGCTGTCCTCAAAGTCTAAAGAGATATCATGTTAACCAAGCACTTTACATGAATGAGAAGGAAACAGGGACTTCACATCATATGAAGGATTAACGCATAGGCGCAAACAAAGAAAATTGGTTAATGTATTAAACAGGCTTTGGGGAAAAATAAAGCCAAAAATTTCTAATTCTCTCCGTTGTAAAGTAAATACAGAATTTAAGTCCAGGTAGTACATGATCCTGATTTGGTTTGTTGGAATAGCGGAGAATATTTTCCTTGTTTCAATAAGAGCAAATGATCATGCAGGGTCAGGAATTCAAACGTTTCTACAAAATAAATTCCAACACAAGGCCACAAAAAAGTAAATGTAATATGTTCAGTGCCAAAATCAAAAGCTAATGAAAATGATAATTAGAGTTATCAAGATCTACAAAACATTTGAAGTAAAAACAATGACAGTTGTAGAAGAAGTAAGCATAGCAGTTTATCTTTGCACATCATTGTGTCTGTAAGCATCATATCTCTACTGTTTCGGGTCAGAAAGCTCAGTTGTCTGGATGGTTGGTTTGCAATCTGCAGTGATGTCTGTAGTGTGAGTTCAATTGCTCCAATGGCTGAGCTCACCATCAAGGAATCTCCTTCTCAACTTCTCTGAGGCATGAGAGAAGACGTGGTGACCCTCAGAGAAAACCATTGCAAGTTGTCACTCTCTAAAGAGGGGAACAGCCTTGTAAGATTATGAAAACTTCACCTTTATCCTACTGTAATCACCAGACCGTGGACAAGGTTCCCAACTTGTTATGGTTCCAAACAGGTACGCCAAATTGCAAAAGTGAGGTTGGATGAACTGGCTGCCCTTCCTTATTCACCCATCCCTTTGGTTGGTCGCAACAAGTTGAATACAGAATAGATTCCTACCGTTGTGAATACCTTTCTCTCAGATCCAAACTAACTTATGTTTTAAAAAGAGCCAACATTAAGATTTCTTGAGTGAATAAAAGAGTGAGTTTATTCATGAAGCCCAGAAGAATTAGTAAAGCAGTACACGTACATGCAGATTAGGGAAAAGAAGTAAGAGTAAAGGTATAAGATTCTTTATTTAAAAAGGACATACCAATCAATCTCTGAATGGTTAGACAAAAACGTATAAGTGAAATTTGCAAAAATTGCAGTGCAGATTACTGATAGCATTGGCCTTGACAATTGAACAGTTGGTTCCACGGGGTTCCATAGCTTGGATTTCTTTCAATTATAATTGAATTTCAGAATTTATGATGAAGAGAGTCCTTCTGCTATTCTGTTTCCTTTGTGACTAGTTTGTAGTGCTTGGAATAGTTAGCGTCCTTACCTGTAATAAAGGGATAACTAGGGGATTATTCTTCAGCTGTGACCTTCACAACACACTGACAGCTAGACCCTAGCTGGTATACACATTGGTCCACTAATACACACCGGTAGAGATGGAACTGCCTTTTTAACCCTGTCCTTAAGCATTCTTCAAAGGACAATAATAACAAAAATTTGTCCACAATTTGAGAAATAATTCAGAAGATTGGCTTCTGTTTAACAGAGGATCATGTGCACCTCATTATCTTTGCTGTCCCAAGAAATCACAGTTTAGTCAGTTTGAAGTTTGCTTGACACTCTAGATGTGACTTTCCATGAAACTGTCTCTCTTCAGGCAGCTATTTAATCTATATCCACAACTCTGTTTAAGAAAAAAACACATTTTAGAATTGCAAGTTAAAGATGTCCATCCTATATTGGGATTCTGGCCCATGGTCGTGATGCTACTCCTGTTAAAACTCGATACCACACACCAACAAACATAGAACAGAGAATAGTCCTTTTGTTTCACCATGCCTGTGTTGACAATGATCCCATTCTAAATTAATTACGTCTGCCTGCACAATGTCCGTACATTTCTATTCTCTGCATGTTCATGTATCTGACTAAATGCCTCTTAAACTTTGCTACCAGGTACCTATCACCCTCTGCGTAAAAACTTCCCTGTCACATTTCCTTTAAACCTTCCACCTCTCAGCTTAAACCAATGCCTCCTAGTATTTGACATTTCCACCCTGGGAAAAAAAGACTCTGACTATCCACCCTATCCATGCCTCTCATAATTATATATACTTCTTTCACATCGCCCCCGCCCCCCTCAGTCTCTGACACTCTTGTAAAAAACAACCCAAGTTTGTCCAATCTCTCCTTATCACTAATACATTCCAAATCAGGCAGCGTCCTGTTTGCACCCTCTCCAAAGCCTCCAAATCCTTCCTATAGTTTGGTGACCAGAAGTGCACACTGTGGTTTAACCAAAGCTTTATAAAGCTGGAACATGACTTGTCAATTTTTATACTTGATGCCTCGACCAATGAAGGCAAGCATGCCATATGCCATCTTTATCACCTTATCCATTTGTATTGCTACTTTCAGGAACCTATGGACTTGCAACCCAAAATCCCTCTGTATATCAATGATTCTAAGCACCCTGCCACCCCTTAGTGTACACTTTCCTCTTACATGTGACCTCCCAAAACTCATCACCTCACACTGGATTAAGCTCCACCCATTTCTCCACCCAACTTTGCAACAGATTTATACTCTGCTCTGTCAACCATTCTCACTATCCATGATTCCACCAATTTTTGTGTCATCTGCAAAGTTATTAATCAGATCACTTACATTTTCATCCAAATTATTTATATACTACAACCAACAGAGGTCCCAGCATTGATCCTTGCAGAACACTACTGACGTCCAGTCAACAAACAGCCCTCCGCTACTAACCCCTGTATTTAATGACCAAGCCGATTCTGTATCCAACTTACAAACTTACAGTTGATCACATTTTCTTGACCAGCCTATCATGAGAAAAAGTTGCAAATGAAATTTTAAACATAGCATAAGGCAACTGAGATGGGGCAAGAGCAGCAACCTCTGAAAACTGTGCTTTATCACACAAATGAGTAGTTGCTAAACATTTTTGAGCATACCAGTCTCCTGGATGACTATTTTTCTTTCTGATAATATTTTTGCCTGTAACTCTTAGTAATTTAAAATTAGTCACAGGCTGTTCATTCCAGAAGAACCATAAATCAAGAAGGCAACATTTATTGTTGAAAATCCTTTATAATCAAGCTACATGACACAATGTTAGTTAAATATTAACACATTGTGGACAAAAGCCATATTTTATGAACTGACCAGTCTCCTGAGGTTTGCTACCTAATTTAGAAAAATGGTGACTATCTTTTGCATTTTAAATATCTGCTTTGCTTCAATTTAAACATACATTGATAAATAATGGATAGAAGTCAAACAATATAAACTGCTCTGTGAAACAGTTATGCCTGAAACTATGCTCCAAGATACTAGTCTACAAACACTTAACACATTTCTCTCTAATACAAAAAAAACTCTTGTCTTCCATTTTAGTGGAGGCATTAAGCCATTTATTTTAACTGGGTTAATAACACCCCTAAGAGTAAAGAGGAATTTCAGATAAATGTGTCAAGCATTAATGCAACAGTATCCATGGCTTAATTTCAGGCCCTTAACGTTATTTCTTTGCGATATTTGTTCCTTGATGTTTCTCACCGGGATCCTAATGCAAACTGAAATAAGAACAAAGCTGTTGAGGGACTGAAAGATTGCGCACCAACATTTAAAAACAATTGAGTTAAAATGAGTAAGAAATGCTCTGGAATAACATACATTGCTGTTGTAGACAGTTTGCTGTATGCTGGTGGTACCAATCACTGGTAGCTTGTGGAAGGGGTAGAGTGCTACTGTAAATCCTCTTTTCTACTCTTTTAAATAAAATCCTCAATAGGTTTGATAGCCACTGGTATGGCAGTGTAACAAATGGTCAGTGAGAACATATCAAATTACATTGAATTATCGTTAATAGAAGTGATGATGCACCCCAGTCCCTGCAGTGCCAACTAGCTGCAAAAGACGTCTATTTACCAGAGTACATGCTCTCTCTCAATGGACACTCAAGCATGGGTGTAATTGCAGAAGACGAGCAGACAGGTGAAATCATGGCCTATTCCACAGCCTGCTACACAGACTCATTATTGGCTACTTTGGCCAAGCCAAGGAGTAGGCCCAGAGGAGGCCCTCTGGTCAGTCTGCTCCCCACACCCTGCAAAATGTGCTCATAGATTGAAGTACAATCCAAAGCTTAAAAGCAGCCCCATTAAGAAATTAAATAAGGATTGCAAATGAAAACGCAAAATGTGAGTTGCTAGACTCATTTGCCGCAGGCAAAGATGCCCCGAGGCATTGGAGTCAGACCAATTTGGTGAATTGGTATTGGTGAAACCATGCAGGTGCTACACTGGCAGAATGGACACTGTGCAACAATTGTCAAACAAGGATGTTCCCTTTCAGTGGGGGACACTTCTGCAGTCAAGGACATTCAGCTTCAGATCTTCAGGTAAACATCCTCCAAGGCAGACTTCAGGATACACACCAATGCAGAGTCGCTGAACAGAGGCTGATAGCCAGGTTCCATACACATGGGACGGCCCTAACCAGGATCTTGGGTTCATGTCACACTACAGGTGACCCTACCACACTATATACTATACACTCACACACACACACACACACACACACACACACACACACACACACACACACGTGTGAATCTATGGGGAGAATTTGTATTTGCAGATACATTCTATTTTGTTCAAAGAGTACACAATTTGTAGACAGCCTGTCAATGTGGTGTTTTATAAATTCCCATTTTATAAATAAAACCAGTCTGACTCCAAACCAAAACATAAACAGATTTTAAACAAGGCCTCACACTTGACATGCATTTTCTGACCGAAAATGTCACCTCTTCTTTACACTGATGAAACCTTTAGTTCTCTCAGGGCAGTGACTTGAAATTTGGGGATTTATATTTGTATTTTAATCAATTAAAACCTATTAACTGTTTAAAGAATTAACAGCATCTTAGATTTGTTTACTACATCCTCATCAGTGACCCTTTGAAGTTTTCCTTGTAAATTCTGTGTCAACACCATTTCTCTCACTAATTCCTGAAGAAGCAATGAGCCTCCAAAAGCTCGTGTTTTCAAATAAACCTGTTAGACTATAGCCTGGTGTTGTGCGATTTCTGATATTGTGATTTGTAGCTACCTTATTGGTGGATTGAGCATTTTCACAACTTCCATTGTGGTACCAGAGAATTGCTACATATTTAGCATGGTCTTTAACACTGCTGGAGATAGTAAGAATGGCCGATGCTGGAGTCAGACGTAGCACAGTGTGGAGCTGGAGGAACATAGCAAGCCAGGCAGCATCAAGGGAACAGGAAAGTTGACATTTTGGCTCCTCTGATGCTGCCTGGCCTGTTGTGCTCCTGCAGCTCCACATTTATCACTGTTATTCTTGTTTACTGTTTAAAGGACAACAAGTTGAAATGTTCCCTTTTTTCTTCAACCTCATGCTGTCAGGGACCTATGTTTACTAAAACATATGAGAACATGTTCACAATGCTCGCTCATCCTTTTCACATATTTAAAGATGGTCTTTCCATGCATTGTACATTATTTGCTGAAAATCTTCTGCAATCCTTAGGGTATGGATGTCAAGACAGCATGTAGCCTCAGAAGTGTTGATTGTGAATTACATCAAGATTTTAAACCGTCTTACCGTGTTACTTGTAGCATTCCTTGTTGTTATGAGAATACTCCATCTGGAGCATGTGGCATCACCTCTGTAGTCTGTGATTTTAGTTTCTTCAGCAGTGGCATTTGATCTAAGAAAATAGTAACCTCACCCTTTAAGAAGTTTGGATTGACATGCACAGGTCTGTCGAATTAGCGACAGTTGGGTTGCCAATTCTTACTAAGATTGATTTAGTTAGTTTTTACAATTATGGTGTTTCATCTTGTGTGTGTGTCTTTCGTAAAAGTGGAAATTCTACTACATCAGCATCTTTGCTTAAGTAGGTATTTGACATTTAGCTGCACTAAAACTTTGTCCTTCTTCAACACAGCTTCTAGAAATGATCCACTGTTTAACAGATGTAAAGTTCTTTTGTCATAGCTGGGCACTGTTTGTGTTTGAGAGGTTCTTTTGAACCATAGAGTTTATGCTGTTAATCTCTCTTGTTTTGATTACTTCTTGTTTTGACTTGTCACTTGTGTCTTTAGAATATTTGCAATTCATAACAAATATATACTTTTTAAAATTCTCCTTTGGTTTGGTCATCATTCTCCTCTCGGGATTTGCATGCGTCTACCCTGGTAATAACTTTATCCAAAGTGGAATGTAATAAAACAGACCAAAAAAATCAACAATTCAAACAATAGTTGTCTGTTATGAATTCCAGCTTCAAAACTCAAAGACTGCTGATGGCTTTAAAGCTGGTAATCATGCATTAATTGTCTAATGTTAGAGTCTCTTCAAATTTTTAAACTTGGCATAATATCAGCATTGCAGGTATATCTTAGTCTACAAAATTTTCAACTAATACTGTGATGCTGCAGTGTATTTTTTCGATGTAGATTTGAATTATTTGTTATGGCAATAATCACTTTCTCTACAACTTACAGGGGATTTTCCCACATTTTTCTTCTAATCAAAATGATGTTCTCCTGCCTTCCAGAGGTTTTCCTGCCTTACACAGCTAAGATGGAGATTTTCCTGCCTTTTGCGATCTAAAACACAATGCATGTTGCCTTGGACAACCTTTTTAGAAGGACCTCAGTAGCTGCAGCCTAGGTAAACATTTCCAGCAAATTGTAGCTCTGGTCCTTCCTGTGTTTACTGTTGCCATGCCTTGTGAAGCATGCTCATGATGGCAACGACACTTGTTTTGAAATGTAAGTATTGCATTTCACTTTTATCCTTCCCAGTCCGGTCCTTAGTGCCATTAATTTAAAGTTTCTTTGCCTCGTCTTTAGTAATTTCAAACTTTACTCATTGAGCTTCAAACGACTGCCACAGATCCTTCTTCTGCAAGGACTCTGTAACTTCTCAGAGTGACAGGTTTATTGCCGTATTCCTAACCCACACTGTTTTCTTCCTTTGCATTTCACCAACACTGACATGAAGGTTTTTTTCTGACGTGCTGCTGTTGTCCTCCTGTTGCTTCCATAAGAGATACTCCCTGTTCCTCTGTTTAAGTCCTTGCAGCTACTGACTTATTATCTGAGTCTGCTTAAAGCCATAATGTTCAGAAGTACTAATCTCGGTTTCTGCAGAAAGTTGTTTTTTTCAGCAGGTCAAGTGAATTTTGTTTTCCACTGTTGTTACTTTTAGTACAACAATCCCCATTGTCATCATCATGTTGTCTGTTGAGTTTTCAATCACTGATGGCTTGCAAATAAGTTAGAATGCCACCATTAATCCTCCTTTCTATTCTGAGTCTAAGGGCCTAGCTAATTAGCAAAGGTAGAGGTTAAACAACTGTTGAGTCCTACTAGAAGGAGAACTTGTCTTAGGCTTGGGTGGCATGGTGGGTCAGTGGTTAGCAATGCAACCTCACATCACCAGGTGCCCAGGTTTGATTTTGCCCTCAGGTGACTGTCTGTCTGGAGCTTGCACATTCTCCCTGTGTCTGTGTTGGTATTACCTGGGTGTACCAGTTTCCTCCCGCAGTTGAAAGATGTGCAGGTTAGGTGGATTGGCCTTGTAAATGCAGGCTTACCGGGATAGAATAGGAGGATGTGTCTGGGTAGCACTTTGAAAGGTTGGTGTGGACCTGATGGGCGGAACATATGCTTCCATGCTGTAGGGATTCTGTGGTGATTCTATGATACACTACAAGATGTAATTTGACAATGACAACAGTAGCAAGCTATGTTGACTAGTTAGGCAAAATATCAGGTGTCAGATATAAACTACCAGCCTTCATTGGGACCTTGTACTAGAACCCTTCTTCTCCACCTGAAGTCTCTGTGACCCCCTCAGACAGGGAGGAGCTAAATGAGGCTTCAACATAAACACATTCAGAACCATTGCCTCATGCCACACTATGGTCAATTGAAAACTTTCTTGTTAGGTCCTTCCTATTGAAATTGGACATCTTAAGATTCAAAAACTTCAAAACCTGTCTCAAGGTGATGTAAAAATCATGCGCATCTCATTGATCACATGTTAAATTTAAGACACAAACTCAACAGTATTTTAAATGAGATATTATACAATTTACGTTCAAACTGCCCTTCTGATGATTTGTATGTTTATGGCACCCTGTTAACATTATTGAAATTTGTGTAGTACTCAGAGATTTATGTGCAGTGCTCTGAAAATATATACAATATTTGTACTTGCTTTGTCAGTCTATTCTGTATTCAAGCAGAGTGGCAATGGTCTTTGTTTTTCAATTTTAATTTGAATGCATGTATTCAAGCACTGAATGCAGACCAAACGAGATATTGAATGGATTGCTTGAACAGAAGCTAGATTAAAAGGTAAAAAAAATCACCTGTAACTATCACATTGAAAATAATAAAATATTTATATACTTTAAAGTGCAACACTTAACACCTCCTTATTTAAATCGTTCAACTAAATATCTGAACTTCTGCCTCAATTTAATTTAGTGTAGAAGATTAATCCTCAAAGAATATCACCAATCATTTGGTTAAAGCTAGGGACTGCAAGAAACAAGAACAATACAAAGAGCCATTCTCAATAAGGAATAATAAAACTCAGTTTTAAGTTTCCATTTGTCAAACTAGTAAGCGCTACATTACATCACTATTGTATTAGTGTTGCTTTGCTCTTTAACTGAAGCAAATGTGACTTGGGATGTCTTGTGACAAGCCAGAAGAGCATTGAATGAGGTGGGGTGGCGGTGTGTCTGATTGCCTAAATTACACTCTGCACAGGAAGTCCCATGGATTACCTTTCCATCCCTCTGCCAATTCAGACTCTTAATACTTATCCCAACATTGCTGGTCATAAGTCAGTTACTGGGCTACCTGTCATCATGGGGCAGGCACAGCAGCTGAATCTGTGTAGCCATCTTGTTCCATATGGTTGGAAGGGAGTGGTGAGGAACTGGGGGGGATACCAATATCTCTCAATAAAAGGCATTCAGTGCTTTTGCTCCAAAGGGATTTGTAGCTTCTGATACCACTCTTACACCAGACCCAACTGCACCAAATCTTTTCCCTGCCTTGCCCTCCCTAACCCACATTATGTACCTGTGTCCTGGCTTGCTCTATAATTCTAGGATTCCAGTGGTGCTTTTCCTTCAGCAGTCGACATTTCACATTGTGGTGCTACTGACCACAACAGCCACTGGCCTTGTAGTGACCAATAGCTCTCGGGAGGTAAAACTTCTGTTAGATTATGCCTTTACAACTTGTGCACAATATGCTTTGAGGAAGTACGCTTATGATATCTTCATCATATCGTTGTATGTGACCTGATGGCCCAAAGGTCCCAGTTTTCATCTTAATGGGGCCATGTGCAGCATAGCACACTGAGGGAAGTATGCTATATTTCAGTACTAGTCTAATAAGGCAATCTCTGTGATAATAATTTATGTAGATGTGGAGGGCTGCAAAACATGTTTATTGGGTCTTTCACTGCTAATTACAAAGTCAGGTTCTTGCGTTATATGAGCTAGCATAAGTACCAACTCATCAGATATGAATAGCCTGCTGAAGGTAAAAAAAGACCTCTACTGCACCTCTCGTAGATCATGAGAGCAGCACAGATCATCTTGTGCCCATGGGCCTCAACTTCAGGAGAAAACCTGCCAATGGCCCTGCCACTGCCTGATTGGTTTAAGGCTTAGCTTTGGGAAAGGGGCAGCTTTGGTCTCTTACCATTTTCCCAATTAGTAAGCAAGATGATGAAAACTCCAACAGCTCAACTGGATTCCACCCCAGGATACTAACATATTTGTAAGAATTGAGGATGTGTTCTTTTTTCATTCTCCTAATGAAGTACTAACATGTATTGTTATATTGTATGCCAATTGTTCTAGCTGTAATTGTCTTTGGAAATCGTTTGACTTGCAACACAATTAAACAAAATTAGGAGTTTCTTTTTCAAATCACTGAAAACATAAATGTGAGAAATTAAAAAAGAAATTTTGATGATGACATTAGCTTTATTAATGCACTATTTGCACAACACTATGGCTATTAGATACATTTGCCTGATTTAGAAAACAACTCATAATAAAACAAGCAAAATGTAACAGAACTTCCTGCCAAGTATTATCATTGGCTGCATTATGACATCAGAGATCCAGTACTTCAAGATGCAGTTTTTGCACATGGTAGTTCAGAGATAGATGTAGAGTGGAAGGCGCACCTCACAAGTTATATTTTGATTCTGCATGAAAATTAGCTGTACTCTGCTATGCAGAACAGACCACTGAATTTAAACATACACATAAGAACACTGACCCTCCAGATCATTTTTAAAATTTCATTCCTGCTCTCTTAAGTCGTGAGAAATTCTCATTCTAATTTATAGAAGAAACTATAAACTATACAGAATTATTTTGTCATAATGGTTTGTTTGTTTTCACTCTGAACAATGCTCAACCCAAATCTTGTAAATCAAAAAGCAAAATACTGTTGATGCTAGAAATCTGAAATAAAAATGATGGCAATACAGTTCAGATTATGGCAGCATCTACAGTACAAAAGAGGTTTTCTGTTTCTCTCCACAAAGGCTGCTGTAATCTATCGGGTATTTCCAGCAGTTTCTGTTTCTATTCCAAATAACATTAGGCTGGACTTTTTGAAGAGGTCACAGAACTTGGTCGTATATTGCAGAATTAGATAGGAAGCAAACTCCAGAATTATGTTTTGTTGTCTAATGAACACACCTCAAAGTCCCTTTTTAGTGTCAAGAATTTGGCAGCCTAACCAGAACATCAATTTTCAATCCAATAAAATTGTGTTTAAGAGAATTTTTGAAAAAAATGCTTTGCTAAAATCTTATTTAATAACCAGTGGAGCTATCAAAAGAGCCTACATTTAAATTCATCAAGGATATGTTTGATCTGATATCTTCCTGTACAACATTGAACATCAGACCACAATCCTTGCCTGACAACTCAAATTTATAAAGAGATCAAAGTACTGAATGTACTGAACAAAGAACAAATACATTAATATTGAACAAATATTTAGTTATATGCTCAGTGAATTAATTGATTGTATCATGTTTCCAATGTAGCATGAAGACAAACTCTGGCTTTAAATATAACATAGCAGTAGATAAACATTGTACATCTGATGGCTTTGAAAGTAATAATCACCTAATGGAATATTAACAAACTGACATGAAATATCTGTTTGATTTAAGATGATGACAAAGGATTGTTAGAAGTGCTATATGAAATGATATAACTAAGATTACAATACTTTGCTCAAACTGAAAAGGCCAAAGAATTTGAGAGAAACCTTATGAAAGTTCTGAGCAATGTGGGCTAGGGTAAGGTTTGAGATCAAAATAGATGAAAACTCTATGAGGTCTACCTAAATGGGGGAGCATCTCACTGCAAATTTTATGCTTTTGTGGAGCTAGAAGGCAAGTTTCTCACTAGACAGTGAGTTTCCAATTAAAGAGGATTATAGTTTGTTAAATGCTTTATTAATGCCCCAACTGTCCACATTAATACTGAGCTTCCTATCTTATCAAATGTGTCATACAAACTAGACATTAAGAAGTATTGACATGGTAGTCAGAATGGGTACCTGGCAACTTCAGCTCACCATTGGCTATGAGGAGTTTCAATGTTGCTCAGCAGCAAACAACATCTTAAAGCATCATTCATGGGCACAAGCAGCATGCACACTTCATAAACAAACATTGGCATTGAACATTTAACCCCTTATAGCCTTCACGAAACCTCACTGATGCACTTGCAGGATATTTAAAAAGCACATACTTGTATTGCAGGGCAGTCAGCAACTAACATTGAAAGGCTGCCACAAGGGCACTTCTTTCATGTTGGGATGGGTACCCAGCTCAGAGATTGGACCAGGCTGCAATTCAAAGCTGCTAAGTTCTTCTTTTAGCAACATTCTGTTCGTGTCCACTTGCATGCTTCCAGGACCCTGCTTTGTCATACCTCTTAAGGCATAGGCACTTCAGACGGAGCAGAAAGCTATCAGGCACTGCTGTGTTGATGTACTTTTTAATGCAGATACACAGACAGGCTGCCTCTCATGGTTGTCAGTAGTGATTTGACAAGGACAATTTATTGGAGAGGGGGCCGTCTTGCTGTATGGCACATTGAGACATCAATCTAACACCCACAGGATATGTCAGCTGCCTGTGCAGCAAACAGACAGCACATATTTTCAACTTATGACCATGTCAGAAACTAAGTGGAGACTTATATTCAGTCAAGGGGGGAGAGGTGGGTGACAACCCATTGTGGACCGAGAGTCCCAGTACCATCAGTCATGAGCACAGACCACATTTATCCAGAGTCAGTTATCTATTTGCACCATTCATGGCTCAGCAGATTTGTGCACCTGTAGTCTGGGTATGGGCAATGGTCAGTCCTGTAGGGCCATCATTAGCAGTCAGGGGAATCACAGAGTATTAGCCAGCGTTCTGCAAAGACAGTAGTCAGGGTCTGGTCAGTCCTGTCTAGGGACTGTTTGTCAAAGATGGTCAACGGGCTTGTGGGAATTCAGACCTGGGGGCGATTCATCATTCAGAGAGGTACAAGAGGTTCTATAGACATAGCACAAGATCACTCCAAAAGGGATAGAGGCAGGCAGAAAAAAAATGTTTATAGAGGTGAGAAGGATGATGAGATGGGCTCTTAAGATGTGGGGGGTGGAGGTATGTGAAACAACATTAGATGGCTTAATAAATTATAGGAGAGGTTATAGGCATGACAGTCACTGTAACCTCCACAGTGAGGGTGTAAAAGAGCTGGGTGGACAAAACTACTTGCCTAGATGAGTGCAACTCCAACAACACTCAAGAAGCCTGGCTCCACTGAGGATAAAGCAGTAGTTTGATTACCATAGCATCCACAATCACTTTTTCCAACACTGATGCAAAGTAACAGCAATGTGTAACGTTTGCAAGACTCTGCAGATATTTAGAAAGGTTTCTTTGAAAATACCTTTCAGACCTGTGACCACTATCATCTTGAAGGACAATGGCACCAAATACATGCGACCACCACAACCTGGAAGTTCCACTCACTTTTCTGACTTGGAAATATATTGCCGCTCCTTCACTGTCACATAGTCAAAATTTTGGAATTCCACCCCAGACAACACTTTGGATACTGTTGCATATTTTCAGATAGATGAGACATCTTGAAGGTTTGAGTTTGAATTTTGGTTGATGCTGGTAGCTGCAAAAATATGGGACATAGTCAGACTCAAAGTCTGTCTCCTGTCTGCGTGCAATAATCTTTCTTCTCAAGGCTATTGTTTTAAAGTGATGGCTGTGGGGAGATTGGGATTTCCACACACTGGGAAGAATCTTGTTGAGGCATGGGGTCTCATCTGCTATTTGCAGAGATAGTGTGAGATCCTCAGAGCTAGGTCCTGCTGGAACCACTTGCCAATCAGGCAGAAACAGAAAAGTGATAACAATCAAAATAATCTGTTTCTTTTTAATTTACAGATTGTGAAATAAATATTGACCAGAAATCATGGATAGTTCCTTTGCTCTTCTTCAAGATAAAGTAATCAAACTTTTACTTACTTCAAAACAGGAAAAGAGGTCCTCAGTTTAATGCCCTATGTTAAAGATAGAACCTTTAACAGGACAGGGGTCTACATGGAAGTACCAGTTTCAATTGCTGTACTCAAGCCCAGGGGCGCTCTTGAAATTTCAGGCTTAGTTTTTTGGAAATCCCATGAGAATCAGGTATAATCAGCTGGAATACTTTAGTCACCAGTATCTACATGCAGCATTGAGGTGAACTCTACTATGGAAAACAGGGAAATAAGTAGGTAGATAAAATACCGTCATTTGACTCTCAGCTAAATTTAATCACAAGAATTATTTCTGTCACAATTTAATAGTATCTGCCTAAGAGATAGCAATTATGCCAGGTAACAGGACACCGCAAACATGCAGGCAAGACTATTGCTGTAAAGAGTCTGAGACAGAAAAATCCCTTTTTCAAGGAAAGTCACGTCAGGAGACATAGATAGTCCAATGATTCCACATTCACTGATGTCAACTTTGGCTAAATGGAAGTTGGAATCAAACATTTTTAAGTGGACTTGTTTGGTGCTGTCACATAGCAATGTCTTGCTATAACAATGGTGAAGAATTCCCCAGCATAAAGTGCATCAGTTTCCTGTAAAATTATGTCTGCACAGCAGCCTGATATTGCAGAAATTACTTATGGTCACTATCAAAGAGCCAGCTTTCATGCAGCAGACATTGTTGCTATCATAATGCATCTTTAGTAAAATGTAAAAATATCCTCATTAAGGCCATCACATGGTTTGGCTCAAAACAAAAAAAAAAGTCAAGGGGGTGCTGTTGTTGTCTAGCAGTCTGACCTCTACATTACAGAGGCTGAACACCAGCCCTCAGAGACTTCCTCCAGTCACCCCCGGACCATGATCCCACCATGGAACACCAGGCCATTGTGTCTAAAACGGGCATTAATCTAAATTCATCTGGTGACCAATTCCTCCACCAATCCTTCACGGCCTCCAAGCTCATGGTCTGCAAACCATGTACAGCTTGCTTCTAACTCCTTCCCAAAACCCCCAAACAGGACTGCCCAGGCAAACCAATTGTTTCTGCCTGTTCCTGATTTACAGAGCCCATCTCTTCCTATCTTGACCTGATTTCCCTTGACCAGTCCCTTCCCACTCACATTTGCGATTCTTCTGTTGCTTTATGTTAGTTGAATTTCCAGCTACCTTCTCTTTACCATAGACATTCAATCCCTTTACATATCCATCCCCCATCAGGATGGTCTCAGGACTCTCCGCTTGCTCATGGAATGAAGGCCTGAACCATCCCTATCCACTGCTACCCTCCTCTACCCAGCCAAGCTTGCCCTCACTCTGAACAATGTCTCTTTTCACTTCCTCTCTCTTTCTTCAGATCAGAGGAGTGGCCATGGGTACTTGCATGGGCCCCAGTTATGCCTCCCTCTTTGTGTGGTACATGGAACATTCCTTGTGCTCGCCCTACCCTGGCCTCCACCCACAATTTTTTCCCCAGCACATTAATGACATCATCGGTGCTGCTTCCCTCTCTCATCCAGAAACAGAAAAAGTTTTTCTATCACACTACAATCTTCACCTGGTCCGTCTCTGACACCTGCCTTCCATTCCTCGACACCTCTGCTTCCATTTCTGGGGATAGGCTGCCCATCAATATCCACTACAAACCCACTGATTTTCACAATTAACTAGAAAATACAATCTGTTCCTGTAAAACTCCATTTCATTCTTCCAGTTCCTCTATCTCCATCACAACTGTTCTGAAGATGCCAACTTTAACAAAGGGGCATCTAAAATGTCAACGTTCTTCCTCAACCGAAGATCCTCACCGCTGTGGTTGACAGGACCCAGAGCTATGGCAGACCCATCTTTGCACTTTGGCCATCACCTGCTATCTTCCCTCCCACAACAGCGATTGGGTCCACTATATCCTTGTTTGCCCTCCTAACAGCATCCACACTCAACAGGTCATTAGCCATCTTTTCCGCCACCTCCAGTAGGATGCTACCACCATACACATTGTTGTCTGTTACAGTTGAAACAAGTTGCAGACAACTCCATCTAGAATGTTACAAATGAATTTGCTCAAGTGTCCCACAATATTAAGGTGGTCAAATCAAAATAAATGCAAGCTGGTACCAAAGCAAAACTGTCCCACTTTACTAGACACAAAAATTACAATAATCTTTAACACTAAACATGCTATCCCAAATCTTATTTGGCCTTGTAAGATTACAATGTTGTGTGAGTCTCTGTAAATTTACACAGTCGCTCTCTCCCTGGCTCTGTCTCTGAGTCTGTAAAGCTGCTTCCTTCCTCTCTCTCTAGATGATCAGCTTTTGCCATGCTGGTCTCCTTGGAAGGCATCAGATGATTCAAGAGATTCTGAGAGCAATTTAAAGAGAGACGTCTGCAGGTGAACTGATGTTTTTATACCTTTTTGATGGTTTTCTGAAACTTTCAATGGTTCTGGCCAATCAGGGAGATACACTTTATAATTTGAAACGAGTCAATCATTTTGTTACGGTTAGTTTCTTTGTGTAGCAGGACCCCATGCCTTTTTTTCTCGGCCTTCCTTTGTTTAGTGGATAAATTGTTGGGGTTTGTCTGTCCAGAATAACTGTGGCCTTTTACATTATGCTAATGTCATTAGCGCCTGGCTGCTTTGTTTGCATTGTGTCTGGTGTGTGGGCTTTTTCATTTCAGAGTTTCACTTAGCCATTGTACCGAGCATCTCTTGCTGTTTCATCAAATTAGCAATCTGTGTTTTAGCAGCCAGGAGGCTGCTATGCCATATTTCCATCCACTCCCTCGTAAGCCTTTCACAGGGACCATTCCATCCACCCTTGCCCAATCCTCCTCCATTCCCAACACCTCCTTGCACCCCCATAGCACTTTCCCATGCAATTACAGAAGGTGTAACACCTGCCCATTTTCTTCTTCTCCCCTCACTATCCAAGGCTCCAAACATACCTTCAAGGTGAACCGGTGATTTACTTTCACTTCACTCAAGCTAGTTTACTGCATTCGTTGCTTACAATGTAGCCTACTCTAAATTAGGGAAACATAATGCATACTGGGTGATTGCTTTGCTAAATAGCTATGTTCTGTCGTCAAAAGTTACCTTGAGCTTCCAGTTGCCTGCCATTTCAGCACACTACTATGTTTCCTGGCCAACATCATTGCCATTGTCCTGTGAAGCTCAGAGCAAGCTGGAAGAACAGCAAATCATTTTCCGCTTAGGAACCCTACAGCCTTCTGGAATTAATATCATGTTCAACAATTTTAGGGCTCGGTAACTTTTACCCATGTCCTTACTCCAATCCCCGCACACCAGGCCTTGACATCACATAGTCTAATACCATAAACAAAGCATTATCAGCCACTAATGGTCTCCATAAGCAGCTATTCATTCTCCCTGGCTGACCTTTATCTATTGCTTTGTCTGACCCACTGTTTTTCTGTCTCTCTGGGCTCGATCTCCACCTGTCCTCTGCTCCTCCCCGCCTCCTCCTCACCTTATTTTCAACGTATGCCAACTCTTTTCTAGCTTCAATCAGCACTCAAAACTTTAACTTAGCTTTCTCGCCACAGATATTGCCAGACCTGTTGAATTTTTACAGCAATTTCTGCTTCTTGAATGTGATTTGGCCTGTTTGCATATTCAATAGGGGAATAAAAACAAAGTTGCTGGAAAAGCTCAACAGGTCTGGCAGCTTCTGTGGAGGAGAAACAGAGTTAACGTTTCGGATCTGGTAACCCTTCCTCAGAACAGTTCCGAGGAAGGTCACCGGACCTGAAATGTTAACCCTTTTTTCTCCTCCGCAGATGCTGCCAGAGTTGCTGAGCTTTTCTGGCAACTTTGCTATTGTTCCTGATTTACAGCATCCATAGTTCTTTTGGTTTTTATTTTGATAGGGGAATGGGGAGGTATCTGCCTATAATGCAACCTGATGCTTCAGCCTCTCATCCACTGGCCCATTTCCTTTCCCATGATAAGAGCACACATGGTAATAGTGAAAGCTTGCCTCGCCCTGAGAAGTCCTGAAGAGTCATTGAATAACTCCCTTAAAGACATAACAATAAAACAATGGATCAAATGGCTTCCTGTTATCTTGTAAGATTGTTTGATTCAATCTTCTGGTGTTTTTTTAAAGTGCCAACTCATTTGAATTGTATTCCATGGGGTGTGACATCCAGTTGTGATACTAGTTCCTTCAGTGGTTGTGGGCTGATCCTTGACTTCTAATCTAGACTTCCATATTAGCATTGGAAATATGCTAATAATGTAATAATTCATAGAGTAAATGTACCTTTGAATCCAAGGACTTAGTCTTAAATATCTGATCTGTCGGAGTAGCCAAAACTAGAATGACATGCACATCTATAAACACAGCAAACACATTCTTTAAATGCCACTCACTGTCTTTTCATTGCAGGCATGACTTTCTTTGCAAAATTGCTCAATTTGAATCCTTCCCCTGCGGTACTCATTTGAGAGTTAATCCACTACCGTCCACTAAGATTCCATTTCCAGAAACAATAACTCATGCACTTCAACCGTGGTGATATCATATTCGCATTTCATGTTTTTATTGCTGCCATTACATTTAAACAACGCACTGTTAATTCTGTTAATTAAAAAAGCTGATTGCTTTCACGAGCCTGAGATCTCCATTTGGTGAGACCATATGCTGAAAGGTTATCTATTGTAAACCTCAAGATTCAATTCAACGCTATAAAAGTGTCGCAAAGGAGTTGTAAGGTGAAACACAAGCACTAAAAGAAAACAATATAAAGCTACTTTGTAATCTTTATATGTGTTCTACTTCATGTTCCACATATTGTATAATATCTATATACTTATAGAGGTAATTACACTATAGCAGTGTTTATATGTACTATAAACCTTTGATTACTTGATTACAATAGTACGTTTATTTGTAGCACACTTAATTTATAGCTAATATATATTAACTTTCAAAGTCAAATCTTCTGCAGTCTTCATTTAGTTTATATTTTGAAGATACTTTTCTATTATTGCATAGATCCTGGAAAGACAGTGTTTCTTAAAAGGCGTTTGTATGTGATATAACGATATAAATCTCCGCATCTTCAGTTATCACAGTATAATGAAGTCAGTGTGGTGTGTAGTCATCGCAGTCAGCTTTGTCTAATGTTATTGTCACAATGTAGGCATAACATCAGTAGGCATAGAATCCAAACTATCATAACAGATCTTATAACAGTGCAGATAAACTTCAAGACATCTGTTTCAGCAAGAGCCTGGCCTTTGTGGTTTTCGTTTCATATAGGAAAGCACTCAGTCTATAATCATGTTGGCAGTGGAGTTTGACTTAAGAAACTACTTCAGCTACTGTGGGCTGAATTTTACAAAAACTCGCAAAGTGTTATTTTCAGGGAGTTACATGGAGGGTTTCTTTGCATAACCTCCAGTGAGTTTGGTTGGATTATTCTTTGCTGCTAAATTTAATATGTACATGCACCTCTCTGGTGTTGCTGTCATACTATATCACACTCACCAGCAGTGGAACTGCTTGCTGCTGCCTGGACCTTCCAAAATTTCTGCATCCACGACTGAGCAATGCCTCAGGTCATTTACTGCAAGCCTGCTTCTACCTTCATAGTTGTAGCATACAGATCCTGGGGATTGACATTGGAGGGCTGTTTGAGACCCTGATTGCTAATAGGGGCATGGTTGCTACAATTGATGAGATGGCATAGAGGAGGGCTATCTTTTTATCCTCAGGATCACCAGAGGAGATCTGCACAGAAGTTGCCACCAGGGTCAGTGTAGTCTAGAGGAATGTCCACCAGTGGAGGAAGATTAATGACCTGATGCATTTCACCTTTTCTCTCTTCTACTGAACCTCTTCTAATTCAGCTCCTGTCGTGCCCCCACCTCCTAAAATGGCACATGGCCTACAATTCTATTGCATGCAACAACTTTCCTCAATGGCCTGCATCCATCCCAATGCTCAGAATGCTAAAACTGCATGTCCTGTGCACCATCCCCTCACTTGCTCACCACCATTCCCCTGTCTGCACCAGCACCAGCACATTCAATACACCCTCGATCTCATTCAAAGAGAAAGCCACCTACAATAGGGCAGAGAGATCTAATATGTGTAGTGGGGTGCTCGACATTCAACTCCTGATACCCAATAATGACGGAAACCTTGCCTAGCTGGGAGAGGGCCATGAACACCCATATGCTGATGTGGAAACCTCCAAGTCCTGATAACCAAGTAAGATTCATTGTAAAGTACTGTTCTGATCTCCATTCCCAGCGCTAGAAACCGTTGCCCTTATTTTGTTACTCATTCACTTTCTTGTCTTCTGCAAGCAAAATGGCATCTGCCATGAAAAGATCAGTCCCGAAGGACATCCTCTCCTGCACTACCTCTGTGGATTAATTGACTAACAAGGACACTGTCAGCATATCTGGACCTTCCAACTGTAAAAGCCCCCAGGGCAGCCCACCCAAACACCCAAAGGCACCAGGGTCCCTCTAGCTGGCTGTGGATCCAAGACTTCACATAAACAGTGTGGGAGGGAAGGGTAGGAGGAAGCTTTCTGAGGGCACATGGATATCATGGATGAAAATTATTTGTAATCACATCATCATAGTTTTGAATTTCACTTTCCATCAACAGCTCTGAGAGTGACTCTCATTGGAACTGCCCCTACACCAGTGAACGTAGCCATCCTCAGTGCCACACCCTGTCTGAATGATTAGTTATCCTTTCCAAAACACCCCTACTATCATGAAACCTTGTCATGTTTCAGTGAGGGAGCATCAGATGTTGTGCAGATTTCCATCAGTTTGCAACCTTAAGTTTTATCAAACCACTGGAAAAACATAAAAACATCAAACTGAGAAGGCACACTTGCATTTGGGCTCACAGAGGGTGCTGGTTTCGGCAGCATCAAAACATTTTCAGTCAGTGATGACTTCATGCAACTCAGTTCCATTGAACAAGGCTCACAACAACGCCCTCCCTGTGTTGCTTTGGCTGACCCTGCTGCTCTGTACGATGTCGAAGACTAACCTCGTTCTTACTCAGTGCAGTGTTGTAACTCTCAGTGCAGATTTAAATTGACCATTCATACATACATGGTGTGCAATGGTGTGAGATCATTAGACTCAACTTCAAGTTGCCAGCTTATACAGGACAGTCAGCTACGGGTAAGAGCAGAAGATTTAGGAACACTTTTAACTGTCCTCAATAAGGAAGAATATCTGAGGAAACTTCAGATCTAGTAAGAGATGCTCTGAAGCAGGAAAGTTAGAGAATGAGAATAAGTACCTCCATAGCAGATACAGTCTGCAGCATGGAATAGAGCTCTGTGAGAGCAGTCCTGAGTCAACAGTGAGCAAATAGACATCGGAGGCTCCATAAATGAAGCTCCTATGAAATTTTATTTTTAAGGGAAATGTTGAAAACTTTGAAATAATGCAGAAATCCATGCTGAAAAAGTGAGTTTTTTTTTAAAGTTGCATCTCAAATTGAGCACTGTTGAAACAGCGAGCAGGTACCACAAGGTACAGAAATGGAAATGTAAATTAAGGGCAGTGAAAGAAATATGGATCTGAGATCACTGAAATAAAGGCATTGCAAAGCCAGTAATTTAAGTGATAATATTGTGCAGTTAAAAGCCTAAGCAGACTTGATCTAACATAGAGTGGTAGAACAGGAATAGGTTCTTCAGCCCACCATGCCAGTGCCAAACATAATGCCATCTAAATTAATCCCATCTGCTTGCACATTGTTCATACCTCTCTATTCCCACATGCCCATGTGCCTTTCTACATGCCTCTTAAACTTTGCTAATATATCTCCTGTCAACACATTCAAGGCACCTACCACCCTCTGTATAAATAACCTGCCTCTCTCATCTCCCTTAAACTTTTCTACTCTTACCTTAAAACTTTGCCCCATAGTATTTCACATTCCTACCCTGGGAAAAAATACACTGACTATCCATCCTATCCATGCATCTTATAATCTTATACGCTTTCATCAGTACCCCCTCAGCTTCCAAAGCTCTAGCATAAACAACCCAAGCTTGCCCAACACCTCTTTATAGCTGATACACTCCCATCCAGACTGTATCCTGGTAAAACAGTCCCCATTATCTCTGTATCCTGGTAAACCTCTTTTGTGCCCTCTCCAAAGCATCCACATCCTTCCTTCTGGGAACTGGGTTTGGACTAACATCAATTTGATGATGAAATATGTGGGCACTTTCTATCCTAGCGTGGGGACCTGACTGCACACAGTATTCCAAATGCTTTCTAACTAAATTCTTATACAGTTGCAACATAACTTGCCAACTTTTGTACTAGTGCCCTGACCAATAAAGGCAAACATGTCGTGCACTTTCTTTACCGCTCTTTCCATTTGAGTTGCCAAATTCAGGGAGCTATGGGGTTGGACCTCAGTGCCCAGTGCCCCTAAGTGTCTAGCCATTCAGTGCATAACAGAGGACAAAACATGTCTTCAATCCAAAGAAATAGCTGGAGTTCCTTCAAAGACCTGCAATAAAGGCACAAATCTTTCATTTACCACGTTTTAGCACAGTTCGCCATCAGAGGGTAGATTCCTGACTTCTTTTGTGAGTAATAAACAAGAAACATCTTGACTTCTCATGTGGCAGCATTCCATAAGCATACCAATTTATGGGCAGTTGAATGCTTTGGTTTCAGATTCATTGTGGTCAGGGTGGAAAGTGCCCAAACATTTTATCACTGAATTGATTCGAGTTCAAGCCCAAGCCCCAGAGAAAGAAAGAGAGTGCCCTAAATCATTGCAGAACACAGTTCCAAAATTGCACTGCCACCACAGAAGTGATAGTGGGAGCTAAATTCTGATGAATTTGTTTAAGTTTAAATTGTGATGTATAACTTCTCTCTTGCAAAGATCCCAAGAGACACAATGATCTGTGTTGTTCTAGTTTAAGTTGGAAGGAGAGATTATTAGAGGGTATTTAGGCAGAAGCTTTAGAGATGAAGGCATTTCAAGTGGAGTTACTGACAGTCCTGGAATTCACTTTACTCAAAATGGGAAATTAAGCCCACAGCAAAATTCATTGAATGGATCAACGGATTTAAAGGGAGTACCATTGAGATGAGTAGACTGTTGAGTTTGAAGAAAATCGAACTTATTTACTCAACAGGGGTGAGACTATCACAAAATAATTTAATGATATTTCTTTTCTTGAGGACATGAAAGGGAACCACCTGGTTGGTTGCCTGCATGAGATTATAAAAGATTTTTCTGCCTCTGGACTTAAAGACTAACTTTTCATTAAGTATTGGCAGCTCTGAAATAACTAAGAGTATTTGAAGTCCAGTTTTAATAACTTTCACGATGAAGAAGTGCTCCAGGGAACTTGAAGTAATGGAAAGCTTTTTTTTTCCCAAAACAAAAATCCACTGTAGGCCATAATGTTAGAAAGGCAAATTGAGAAAAACTTAAAGCTGTTCACTATTTATTTCGTTGCTGCAAGCCCTGTGACATCTGGAGATAGTTTGTGCAAGTTCAGGAAGCTCTTGGCAAATACACACTATCTTGGAGGTTTTTCCTGTTGGCAAGATTTCTGCAACCTGTCTAACCAGAAGCTCCTACTGGTCCTTTGGGCACAGGTGTTTCTGTTGACTGGTTTATCCTCCTCTATGGCTATCCCCTTCTGTTCAGCTGTCCAGCAGGAATGAGTGGATGGATTGCAGTTGGTACCTCAAATCTACTGGACTTTTTAGTGACAGTATTAATCATCTTGTGTCCTAATTCTATTATATTGCCCCCATCTCTTAATAGGTCTGATTTTTAAAAATATCTACCACACTCACTTTTAAAAATAGCCTTAAAACTTGTGCCCTGAAGATACAGGCAATTGTTTCTCACATTCCAAACTTTCCTTCAGGATTTCAAACAAAGTAGTGGAAACCTTGGAAGCCATGTGCTCCAAAGATGCATCATTCTTCACTGTTTCCGAGGAAAGTTTTCCTCCTTGCACGCCTCCCTGGACCTGCTCCAGCTACAACAGATCTCCCTTTAAAAGGTGCAGATTAGTTCCGTTCATTGGTTGCACACTCTCAAACTTTAAAAGGCACTGGAAGTTATAATTTCAGACACCCTAATCGTACGTACAGCCAACGAACAGTGCATACAGAGCCAACAGAAACCCTGGTAGCCAGCTAGCAGCACAAAATATGTGAGTTAAACACTCATTGAGAACCCTGCACCTGTTTTCAGTGACCATTCAACTTAGTAGCTATCTACTTCTCCAACCTCACCAGACATGACAAAAAAAAGTGATATTGTTATATGTTGAAAAGAAAAATGCCACAAATTTTCCAACAGAAGCTGTTTGAGTATCTCTTGTACATGAAAGAATAAGGTAAATTTTTTCTTGCGCACTATATGAAATTAAATCGTAAACCCTTTCTTTATGAACTGGTTTATGATTTCATTTCATGCGGCACACAATGAACTCTTTCCGCAATATTAACAATCTAAATTAAATATTTGATCGTCCCTGACACACTCATTGACTTGAACCATTGGAAATACTTCACGTTTGTTTTGCATTTATGCTGCTAGATAAATACTTCAATCATCTAAACAATAAAGAACAATGATATAGAATCACATTCGATATAATTAAAATAAACTACATATTAATGGAAAAATAATTTCTATGGATGTTGGAACTACTTTGAAAGGTAGTTATCAAGGAATGATAAAAATAAATGTGCAAGTTGACAGAAGTCTAACAACATTTCATGATTTTGGCAACGATTATGATATAACACATCTACAGAGGTGTGAAAGATTGAAACATAGAATTTCTTCAATGGTGACTCTTTGTTTCAGTAGAAAAATCGACACAGCCCCTATCCCTTATAGCCATCCGTGACTCCTGCTAGAAAGTGTATGTGCTGAAGATAGAATAAGCTTCATGTATGAATTGAGTGCAGCTGAGTGGATTTTCAACATTTATAATTTAGACTCAAAGAACGCAGGAACTCCACTGTTTTGAATTTATTCATTCTTGAAATATGGGAATTGCTGGAAAGCTTAGCCTTTATTTCCCATTCCTTACCTCCCTCGAGTAGAGGATGGTGTACCATGACCTTCATCTAGTGTAGATACATTGCTGTTGGTTTGAGTAGGGAGGAGAAAACAGGGTGGGGGAGGGGAGGGTGTTGTTGCAAAGTTTTGACCGAATGACAGTGGAGAACAGCTACAGTGAACTCCAAGCTGAGCTTATTTAAAGTAGTCATACATCACCTAAAGGAGAAAATGAAATAAATTACAATCATCTGTAACCAAAATCTGTTTATTTAATCAGTCGCAGAAATAGCTATTGCAAGTCAGTTGATTGTAAAATAACAGGCAGTTTGCTAAAAAAATGGAAAAATTCAAATTGATCCGTATAATTTCTAAGATTTATTCTAATAGAATATGTTTAAAGGTCAGGACAAGAGGTTTACTGATAGCGCACAAGCCAACTGTATATAGTTACCAGCAAACTTCATTACTCGAATACTTCAATATTAGCTTTGAGATTTAGTGCTGTATAATTGGACATCATTTGCATCTAACTTTTAAATTAGTTTGAACCAATTCTATTGTGAAGCCAATCTGGAACAATGCAACTAAAACTTTTTGTTGAAATATGACAAGTAAATGTGACAGCCATGTTGTTTTATTCAGCATTCATTTAGATGGGAGTGAAATGGAATTAAACTCACCCATTCAAGAAAGACGGAATCAATGGGGATGGATGGGGATAGTTAGGTAATTTTTTGAAGACTTGCCATCCTGTACGAACTAAAACTACCCTGGCCATTGCAACATCTGCGGCCATCCATCATCCATCATCCATTCTACATTTTGAACATTTGAAATAAACTAATATTTTGGATCCACAATCTAAATATGTATGGATTTCATGCCCACATTGTCTTCATAACAGATGCAAGGAGCTGCATCTTGTGGTGTTTTGGCTAAGTGTGAGTTGTATTGAATTGTTTGAAGGCATTCTCGTCTTAAGGCCTAACAAATTTTCTTGCCATACCAAATGCACCTTAAATACTTAGCCTGCCCTTACAGCATGTATCACATTGATCTAGCCCCAAATTACTCGCTGCCATTCCTAGAACAACTCACCACTCAGCAGGTATCAGAAAAAGACTGGCACATGTTGAGCCTGAACTATCTTTGAAAGGTCACTGTGTGCCTGTACAAGCTTTGGCAATTCAGGTTTTCTCTTCAGCGGCAGTATAATAACACAGCTGCACCTAACCCTAACCACAAAGCCCCACTGCCCACAGTACTGAGCCAGCACGTCCCTTGCACATACAACCTCATTCTCTTGCTCTTGTTGCAGTTTAACCACCAGGCCATGCGCTTCATATTTCCTTGCGTACAACCCATCTGAACACCTCCTCTGATTACTCGCTGGGTTTCCCTAAAACCCACTAGTCGTCCACATCTTGTCATTGTCCAATTGGGGAAAATCACATACACTCAAGGTTTCTGACAATTCCAACCAAGAGCTTTCATTGACAGCCAGCAAAAGGGAATGGTCAGGAAATGAAGACAGGCCGCAGTTCACCCCCACAATACAAACCAAATGTTGCCATCTTGCCCTTGACTACCCCAATTGTCTTCTGCACCAAGCTCACATCAACTGTCAGATCCTGTCAGCCTTGTAGTGCCTGAGAGCTGTCACCATCAAGGAAAGCTTCCTCCAGCTCGATGTCCTCATTATCCTTCTCGGAAGACTGCTCAAATTCACCTGGTTCCTCAGCAACATTCATTGTCTGCCCCAGCTGTGCAGAACAAACTGTGGAACTATAACTTCTGCAGCCCTATCGTCCAGTCTACCACAACCCTGGGCACAGCATGTGCCCCAACTTAGTGAAGATGCTGCACCAGCTGAATAACTAACACTTTACATTGAAAAGGGAGTACCTGCTCAACTCCAAAGCCCTTTTTATTGCAGACCCACATTAACCTTTTCCAAATATCTTTTAATTCAGTAGAGACCACCATCATTCTTACGTGACATACGATGCAGCAAGGTTCCCCACAGCACCCTTGATGACAATGTTAATTTAAATAGCATCAATGGCATGGTGCAATCCTCCCTTGACTGACAATTGACACATAGCATGTTCACCCTGCATGCATTGCATATCTGTGGAGAAATTATTGGAAATTAGATGTAGTTGGAGCTTGCAAGCCCTTGTTTCATGTATTTGCCCCTTCAATGTCCAAGCATCTTGTAGGTGTGGATCCCATGCTTTGACCAACAAAAGGACATTGACTCTACTCCAACGTGCCCTTTCCCAACCATTTTCCAATTCCATTTTTCATTCAGAGAAAGGCAAGTGATGACAAGGAAGACAGTGCACAGTGGGCATCATCAGCATCAGATTCCATCAGGTCACTAGGTAATCCTCCCTCCTCTGTACAGATTCCATGTCCCCGATACCTCACAGTCCCTCAACAGCCCATTACTTCTCAATGTGGAGACCCAACACATTGAACGTTTCCTCTACCTGTCCTACCTGTCCCATGACCGCTGGCATTACACTACAATTCTACACTCCCCCTGTAGAAGCCACAGTTGTGCTCACTGCCAATGACACCCTTTTCCTAAGCCTACCTTGTTGTTCTACGCATACCCTATGAACCTTGAAATTCGACCTGTTACCATCCTTGTTTTTGCTTCCACAATTCCCATGTTTTCTCAGCCCGACCTTGACTCCACCCACCCACTTTAGTAGTGATCTCCTGCACCCACCCCTATTGACTTTATAGTCCCACTTGCACCCTCCTTCATGACAGTCAGTCCCCCGGGAAGCTATTCACCAAGATTTTTGACCAACGTCAACAAGCAGCCCCTGGATATAACTCACCAGATCCCTAAACGCTATCTTTGCAGCTCCCAAAGTGATAATGCGCACTTCCGCTGAATGATGCTGTCATTCCTACATGACTGGCCATTGCTTACTCTACTGACAGTCAACAAACAGAACCTCTGGGAGTGAGCATCCCAATCTTGTGACTTACTGCGGCTAAACCCCTGGACTATTTGTAAATATAGCCCTGACTGACAGTATCAGGACTCCCAAGTTGAAATTGCCAGGTACCTGCTCTGATGTTCATGTCAAGAATTATTGATATCAAGCTTGCTCAGCTCATTTGATAAGCTATGACACTGAATTTAACAGAGTTGTGATAATAATCAGATATTAAATGCGCTTTGAACCCCTTTATTGGCAACTCACCACTGCCAGCAAGAAACATTGCCTTGCCACTTGGCAGGAGTATGAAAGGTGGAATGAGATGTTCCCAATGTCAAGATAGATATTGCCAAATCCTTCAGCTCATGCTTCCACAAATCCTCCCATCCCCACATCACTTAAACCTCCACAAGATTAAATTTATGGACTTCAGCTTGTATTGTATCCAGATGACCAATATCAATTAAAAAAAATACACCTTTTGTGATTTATGAGCATTCCATGGCCAAACAAACTATTTGACAATGGTTTCCCTGGGGTGTGAATAGTATTATGTTTGTCACAAAAAAAAACTGACAGAATGAGAGATATTCAAGCTTATGGCTGAGATGTTTAATGAAGTTAATTGCTTTTAAAAAAGACCTAGGGATGAGTTGGTGTTGTAGAACTAGGTAAACACAATAATTAACATGGAACCACGATTTAATAGTTTTGGGATAGCAGCTGTTTGAAGTTTTGACCTGCATGGAAGTTTGGCAGTAAGGACCACTTTTATGCATAAACTATGAAAGGTCAAAACTCAAAGTAGTCACTGTTTATCAGGGAGAGAGGTATGAACGTACAGAGTTGCTGAACTGAAGTTGTCTACCAAAAGCCACAACCTGCAGTTTGAGAAAGGTGAAACAAAGAAGCCTTCACTCACTTTCAGGACCTACTCTGGCCAGATAAACTGAGAGAAGCCTCCAACTATTCATCTATGTAAAGAATCGTAGTTGCTGAGCCTGACCAAGTTTTCAACTTCTTGACTTTGCAAAGTGAATCTTCAAACAAGCAAGCCTAGTAACAATAGTGAGGACTAATTTCATTTTAATTTTCATATGTAGCTTCTATCTTGTTTCAAATCTTTGTATCAGCATTTTAGTTAATAACATTATTTAAACTGAAATAACCTTCTGCTGTTGCTGCGTAAGAAGGGAACCTTTTGAGCATAAAACAGTGTTGCTACATATATTTAAAATTAAGATGTTCAGAAACTAAAAGGGGACCTTGCACAGTTTTCTTGTGTATGGACTACAATGAGGATATACTGGCTTTATGATTGTAAGGCTATAATGCTATGTCTTAACTTGCACAATACTGAATCCAAGCCTTCCTGCTTTTTACTTTTCCATACCATTATGATTGTGTTAGAAGATGAGAACTGATTCCTTTCCTTTACTCTCCAACTACTAATCAAACAAATATTTTATTCAAAAAAGGGGTGACATTGCCACTTATATATGTATCTGATGAGTATGTGGCTTTACAACAAAAGAAAAGTCAACTGGGCTCCTGTAGTAACAAATAAAGAACTAGTTTATTGTACCCTAACCTTACAAAAGCAAGGATGTATATATTCTTTAAGAAAAGGTTTAAATTGTGCAAATATATACAATCGTCCCTTCTTAAAATTAATACACACACACTCTAATACTAGAAAATAAAACCAAAATCACTGCAATGGAATTTCTTTTGCCAAATGGTAGTTAAATTCAGGGGAAAAAAAATCCCAGATTGTCCAAACATTGTCATGTAACCAAAGTCATAATGTTTATGAGCCTTCAATAATGGATGCCTTCCTGGACTAATTATGGTTGGTTGAATTCACTTTTTGGAAGACAGTGGTGAGAGTTTCGAAATCATAATTTCAGAAGCCCCCACTTTCAGTGATGAGGCCTTCAAGTCAGTTTTTACCTCATAAATTAGTGGAAAGTCAGTGGGTTGAAAAGTCTTTTAAAAAACAACAGAGGACAACTTAAAAAAATAAGTGGGAGAAGGCTACATATGGGAGCAAACTAGCTAAAGAAGGTAAGTGAAGATTGCAAGAGATTTTTTAGACATATAAAAGATAAGAGAGAGGCAAGAATGGACATTGGACAACTGGAAAATGAGGCTGGAGAAGAAATAATGGGGAACAAATAAATAGCAGTGGAACCGAATACTGTAGGTACTTTGCATCAGTCTTCATGGTGAAAGACATCAGTGGCATAACAGAACTTCAAGAGAACCGAGGTGCAGATGTCAGTATATTAGCCTTCATTAAGGAGAAGGTGTTTGGAAGCTGGAACGTCTGAAGGTGGCTAAATCATCCAGATCAGATGGACTATCACAGAGTTCTAGAAAGCTGAGGAAATTGATGATGCACTGATAGTGATCTTTCAGGAAACACCAGAGTCAGGGAGAGTCTCAGAGAACTGGAAATGGCTAATGTAATACCCTTGCTTAAAATGGGAGGGAGGCAGAAAATGGGTAATCATAGGCCGGTTAGCATGGCCTTGGTCATGGTAAGATTTTAAGAGTCTATTATAATGCATGAGATTGTGAAATATATGGAAGTTCATGGTAAAATAAGGCTTCATCAAAAAGAAGTCATGCCTGACAAATCTTAAAATTCTTTCAGGAGGTAACAGGTATTTTCGACAAAGGCGAGCTAGTGGATGTGATTTAGTTGGATGTTGACAAGGTACGTACAGGAGCTTGCTAAATAAGGTAAGAGTTAGTGATGATAGATTCAAGACAATGGCATGGATAAAGAATTGGGTGAAGGCAGAGAATGGGGATAAAGGAATCTTTTTCATGATTGCTGCCAGTGATTAGTGGAGTTTAGCAGGGGTCAGTGTTGGGACCACAATTATTCACAATGTACATTACCAATTTGGATGAAGGAACTGAAGGCATTGATGCTCAGTTTGCCAATGACACGTGATAGGAGGAGGGACAGGAATATTGAAGACGTGACACTGCAGAACAACTTGGACTGGTTAGGAGGATGGGTAAAGAAGAGGCAGACAGAATACTGCAATGGATCACACCAGTCCAACCAACAGCCTCACCCCACCCAAACTATTGTAAGGAAATAGCCTTGATCTTAACCTTCATTTTATATAAAGGCAAATATAATGCGTGATGTTCTATATGTGTTTTTATTTGTCCACCACTAGGCTTTAATCAAAACACACTTTATTCTTGCAACACAGTTAAAACATACAAAAAAGCATAACCTTAACACTATTGAAACTCTTAACAAGATAATATATTATTTAACTGCTAATCACCAACTGTTTAGGCTGCATCCCATTAACACACCCTTTGGCAAAAATACAATTTGGCTAAAGGGCGGTAAATGTTATTCCCTTGTTCAAGAAAGGGAATACGGATAACCCTGGAAATTACTGACCTCTCAGTCTTACTTCTGTTGTAGGCAAATTATTGGACAGGAATCTGAGAGATAGTATCTATGATTATTTGGAAAAACACAGTTTGATTAGAAATAATCAGCATGGTTTTGTGAGGGGCATGTCAAGCCTCGCAAACCTTAATAAATTCTTTGAGGATTTGATAAAACACATTGATTAAGGTAGAGCAGAGGGTGTGGTGTATATGGATTTTAGCAAGGCATTTGTTAAGGTTCCTCATGGTAGGCTCATTCAGAGAGTAAGGAGGCATGGGATTCAGGGAAATTTGGCTGTCTGGATACAGAACTGGCTGTCCAATAGAAAACTGAGCGTAGTAGTAGATGGAAAGTATTCAGCCTGGAGCTCAGTGAGAAGTGGTGTTCTGCAGGGATGTGTTCCAGGACCTCTGCTCTTTGTGATCTTTATAAATGACTTGGATAAGGAAGTAGAAGGGTGGTTTGTAAGTTTGCCAGTGAGATGAAGGGTGGTGTAGTTGTGGACACCGTGGAGGGCTGTTGTAGGTTGCAATGGGACATTGAAATGATACAGGGCAGGGGAAAGAAGTGACAGATGGAATTCAACCCAGAAAAGTGTGAAGTGATTCATTTTGGAAGGTCGAATTTGAATGCAGAATACAGGGTTAATGGCAGGATTCTTGGCAGGGTAGAGGAACAGCGGGATCTTGGGGTCCACGTTCATAGATCTCTCACAGTTGCTACCCAAGTTGATAGGGTTGTAAAGAAGGCATACGGTGTGTTGGCTTTTATTGGCAGGGGAATTGAGTTTAAGAGCCATGAGGTTATGGTGCAGCTCTATATAACCCTGGTTAGACCACACTTGGAATATTGTGTTCCGTTCTGGTCACCTCATTATAGGAAAGATGTGGAAGCTTTAGAGAGGGTACAAAGGAGATTTACCTGGATACTTTCTGGACTGGAATGTGTGTCTTATGAGGAAAGGTTGAGGGAGTTAGGGCTTTTTTCATTGGAGTGAAGAAAGATGAGAGGTGGTTGATAGAGGTGTACAAGGTGATGAGAGGCATTGACAGAGTGGAAATGACTACTACAGGGGGGTCATAATTTTAAAGCGATTGGAGGAAGGTATAGGAGAGATGTCAGAGGTAGGTTCTTTACACTGAGAGTTGTTGTTATGTGAAATACTTAGCCAGTAGTGGTAGTGGAGACAGATTCTTTAGAGATTTTTAAGCAACTCTTGGATAGGCACATGGAGGATAGTAAAATGTAGGGTATGCAGGGTAGGTTGATCTTTGTAGGATAATAAGTTTGTACAACATTGTGGGCCGAAGGGCCTGTATTATGCTGTGCTGTGCTGTTATATGTTCTGTGTTCTACGTAAATGATTAGGATTCTCACACACTGTCTCTTTTCAGTCCAGAAGAAAGAAACAAACTGCCCCTTTTGATTTTTAAGAAGAAGCTGCTCATCTAAGACTTTCCTCCAGCAGCTTCAGCAGCCAGCTGGCCTTCAACTAACTGAAAACAAAACTCCACACCTTCTTGGGTTTGTGTGAGCCCTGACCCCTGCCCACTTATGGTTCTTGAGGTTGTTGAGGTTGGTTGACTCGCCAAGCTGGTTTCCTGTTTCACAGATGTTTTGTTACCGTGCTTGTTAACATCCTCAGTAACCACGCTGAGGATGTTAACAAGCATGGTAATGGAACATCTGCGAAACAGGAAAGCAGCTCAGCGAGCCAACTAACCTCAACACCCACAAACTGAGCTGCAAAATCTACTCCAAAACTTAAAAAAAACCTTATGGTTCATTTCATTTTAAAAAAAAGCCAGTGAGAACTCAGACTTTCCAGTACCACTGTGGCAACATCTCTCTGCAAGAGAAGAAGCACAAAACACATCTCTCTTACAGGCACAGCACCATCACAAAACAATGTTTGAAAGTGTGAGTGCGCAACTTTGGTAGAAAGAATAGAGGCGCAGACTATTTTTGAAATGAGGAATAGCTTTGGAAATCTGAAGCACGAAGGGACTTAAGAGTCCGAGTTAAGATTCACTTAAGTTAAACATGCAGGTTCATTTGGCACTTAGGAAGGCAAATGTGATGTTAGCCTTCATTTCAAGAGGGCTAGAATACAAGAGTTGAGATATACCAATGAGTTTGTATCAAGATCTGGCCAAACTGCATTTGGAATATTGTAGGCGGTTTGAGGCCCCATACTACAGAAGGGAGTGCTGGCCTTGGAAGGAGTCCAGAGGACGTTTACAAGAATGATCAGGGAATGAAGGGTTTGTCATATGAGGAGCAGTTGAGTACTCTGGGTCTGTACTCAATGTAGTTTAGAAGAATGATGGGGGATTCTCACAGAAACTTACAGAAGATTGAGAAGCCCGGAGACAGCGGATGTGGAGAAGATGTTTCAATTTGATCTTTCACTTCAGGTCCTAGTCTCTACAAATCACAGTCTCAGAGTGAAGGGATAACCCTTTTGAGCTGAGATGAGGAAGAATTTCTTCAGCCTGAGGCGGTGAATCTGTGGGACAGTTTAAGAAGCCTGTTGAGGCCAAGTCATTGAGAATATTTAAGACAGGGATTGAAAGGGCTTTGTAAGGTGCCCAAAGGTGAGAGGGTAAAAGCAGGAGAATGGGGCTGAGAAACATCAGTCACAATTGAGTAGCAGTGCTGTCTCAATGGGCCAAATGACCTAATTCAGCTCCTATATCTCATGGTCTAAAAAGGAAAAAGAGAAAAGGCTTTTTTTTTCAGGAAAACTATCTCTCTGACTAGCCATGTTCAAATCCAATCACTGTATTTCACTGGCAAACTCTGTCTTGTGACACCTCTCCAAAATTATTGCAGACTCGATGACACAAGTTGAACAGCTTACGCTATTGGCAAATGCGACATTTTTCTCTGTTGCAACTAGTGACCTTTTGTTTTCCAAAGAAGTCCAAGATATAGGTCCATGGCACAGGTCCACACAATTAATTTCTGAATAACCACATCTCCATAATATTGTCAGAGCAAATTACTGCAAATGCTGGAAGCTGTACAAAAAACAATAAATGCGGGAGACAAGAGTAATCTCGACTTGAAATGTTAGCTTGATGCCTTTCCATAGATAATGTCTGACCTGCTGAGATCTCCAGCATTTGTTGTTTTGAGTGTCTTCATAACAATGTTGTCTTGCTGTTTTTTCCTCATTTATCTTTTCCCAGGTTTTTCCAGCATCCATGCATTACTGCTCCTTTAGATGCCTTTTTCTGGCACTCCTTGATTATCCAAGAAAAATCTTTCTACCGTGAAACTTCTTTCTATCATGTCCCTTTCCTTGCCATACCTTCCTACAGAACTGAAATAAAAATTTTAGCCTGAAGTCTAGAAATATTTTGAATTCTGCAGAGAGCGTGCTTGTGACAGCTGAAAGAGAAGATGGGATCTGGTCTGCTTCTTTCTGAAAGGCTCTATCGTACACAGTGGTATAAATGACTGGAATGGCTTGTTTAAGGGAGACTTTACATTAGCCCTTGTCTCAAAATGATTTTAAAAATGGCAATAACAAAACTGCAAGATCCACAGCCCAAATCCATTGAGAGTGAGCAAAAATTTCCTGTTATTGTTTTTAAATGAATGGAGTCCTGTGTCCTGATTATATCCTATCATTTAGTACTATTTTTAAATATGGAATGAAAGTGTCTACACATTTTTAAGTGTTTTTTTATGATCTTTGTCTGAGTAAGCCTCAACTTCAGCGTGAAGAATTAATTTATTGTATACCAGCAAAGAATCTCAAAATTACTACAGAATAAAAACACTAATACAGCATTTGCTCTACAAATCATTTCAGAAACAAGAGCTGTACAATGAGACAATATGTTCCAATGCACAACATGAACTAACAAAGACAAGATGGCTTATAGCACAACAAGCTGTGCAAACAGAAAGAAATATAGGTTTTCAAATGCACCTTTTGGTCAAAAAACATTGGTGATTGTGGAAGTTAGATTTTCAGATACAAGTACACATGAATACTTTTACACTGTGAGAAGTATCAAATGTGGTAAAGTTAAATAAATGCTGACAACAAGTACATATGTCTCTTGCAAATATTATTTTGTTATTAAGTATTTCAAACACCTAAGGCAATGTCTGTTATGCTCAGTTCAGTAAATAAACCAAACCAGTTGCACAGAAGGTGCAGGAGCAATTTGAGGCTGTCTTCTCTCAGCTCTTTACTTAGACAAAATAACAAAGTGTGGAGCTGGATGAACACAGCAGGCCAAGCAGCATCTTAGGAGCACAAAAGCTGATGTTTCGGGCCTAGACCCTTCATCAGAAAAGGGAGATGGGGAGAGGGTTCTGAAATAAATAGGTAGAGAGGGGGAGGTGGATCGAAGGTGGAGAGAGGAGAAGATAGGTGGAGAGTAGACAGATAAGTTAAAGGGGCGGGAATGGAGCCCAAACCATCCACAACCTCATCACCTCAGGTGACCTCCCACTCACAGCCTCAAACTTCATTATTCCCCAACCCAGCACGGCCCATTGTTATCTCCTTCCCAAAATCCACAAACCCGCCTGCCCTGGCCGACCTACTGTCTCAGCCTGTTCCTGCCCCACCGAACTCATCTCCACCTATCTGGACTCCATTTTCTCCCCCTTGGACCAGGAACTCCCTACCTACGTCCGTGTCACCACCCACGCCCTTCACCTCTTCCAGAGCTTCCAATTCCCTGGTCCCCAACACCTCATTTTCACCATGGATGTCCAGTCCCTATACACCTGCATTCCCCATGCAAATGGCCTCAAGGCCCTCCGCTTCTTCCTGTCCCGCAGGCCCGACCAATCCCCCTCCACCGATACCCTCATCCACCTAGCCGAACTCGTCCTCACCCTCAACTTCTCTTTCGATTCCTCCCACTTCCTACAGACCAAGGGGGTGGCCATGGGTACCCGCATGGGCCCAAGCTATGCCTGCCTCTTTGTAGGTTACGTGGAACAGTCCCTCTTCCGCACCTACACTGGCCCTAAACCCCACCTCTTCCTTCGTTACATTGATAACTGTATCGGCGCCACCTCTTGCTCCCAAGAGGAGCTCAAACAGTTCATCCACTTCACCAGCACCTTCCACACCAACCTCAAGTTCACCTGGGCCATCTTCAACACATCCCTCCCCTTCCTAGGCCTCTCTGTCTCCATTTCAGGCAACCACCTAGCAACTGATATCCATTTCAAGCCCACCGACTCTCACAGCTACCTGGAATACACCTCCTCCCACCCACCATTCTGCAAAAATTCTATCCCCTATTTCCAATTGCTTAGCCTCTGCCACATCTGCTCCCAGGATGAGGCATTCCACTTCCGCACATCCCAGATGTCCTCGTTCTTCAAGGACTGCAACTTACCCCCGCAGTTGTCAAGAACGCCCTCGACCGTGTCTCCCGCATTTCCCATAACTCATCCCTCACACCCCGTCCCTGCAATAACCACCAAAAGAGAATCCCCCTCGTCCTCACATACCACCCCACCAACCTCCAGATACAAGGCATCATCCTCCGACACTTCCGCATCTATAATCCGACCCCACCACCAAAGACATTTTTCCATCCCCACCCTTGTCTGCCTTCTGGAAAGACCACTCTCTCCGTGACTCCCTTGTTCGCTCCACACTGCCCTCCAACCCCACCACACCCGGCACCTTCCCCTTGCAACCGCAGGAAGTGCTACACTTGCCCCCACACCTCCTCCCTCACCCCCATCCCAGGCTCCAAGATGACTTTCCACAACAAGCAGATGTTCACCTACACATCTGCCAATGTGGTATACTGCATTCACAGTACAAGGTGTGGCTGCCTCTACATTGGGGAAACCAAGCGGAGGCTTAGGGACCGCTTTGCAGAATACCGATGCTCGGTTCGCAACAAACAACTGCACCTCCCAGTCACGAACCATTTCTTCTCTTCCCTGTCCCATTCCTTGGACGACATGTCCAACCTGGGCCTCCTACAGTGCCACAACGATGCCACCCGAAGGTTGCAGGAACAGCACCTCATATTCTGCGTGGGAACCCTGCAGCCCAATGGTGTCAATGTGGATTTCACCAGCTTCAAAATCTCCCCTCCCCTCACTGCATCCCAAAACCAGCCTAGCTCGTCCCCGCATCCCTAACCTGTTCTTTCTCTCACCTATCCCCTCCTCCACCTCAAGCTGCACCTCCACTCCCTACCTCCTAACCACATCCCGCCCCCTAAAACTATTCCGTCCTCCCCAGGCTGACCTATCCCCTCCCTACCTCCCCACCTATACTCACCTCTCCAGGCTCCATCCCCACCCCTTTAACTTGTCTGTCTCCTCTTCACCTATCTTCTCCTCCCTCCACCTTCGGTCCGCCTCCCCCTCTCTCCCTATTTATTTCAGAACCTTCTCCCCATCCCCCTTTTCTGATGAAGGGTCTAGGCCCGAAACTTCAGCTTTTATGCTCCTCAGGTGCTGCTTGGCCTGCTGCGTTCATCCAGCTCTACACTTTGTTATCTTGGATTCTCCAGCATCTGCAGCTCCCATTATCTCTTTATTTTAGGCGTACCATTTGAGATAGGACAGTTCATCTTGAAATCTGGGCTGCAACAATGTATTCCATTCATGATTGAAATTCAGTTTATATATTTAGTTTTATAAACTGGACAGACTTCTATTTACTCTTTGACCTTTGGGCCTTTATAGTAGGAACTGCATTCTTGCCTTTATTTCAAAATGGGACCTCTGCTGATTTCCATATCTAATCTACAACCTGTCAGACAGTTGTAAATTTTACGTTTATCTTCACCCATAGAAAATTCAACAGCTGATCAACAATTCCAATAAATTCTCAGAAGGTTGTCACTTGACATGAAATATTAACTCTGCTTTCTCTCCACAGTTACTGCTGGACCTGCTGAGTTTTGCCAGCAATTTATTTTTGTGACAGTTCCTGAGGTCAGGACTGTGTGCTGGCTCACTAACCATCATCCCTGAGACAGAACAGTAAGAGCTGACATGGTAAGAATGGATAGTTTACATGATGGGATAAGTAATTTGTAATCAATAACTCGTGATGGTAAATAAGATAAATCCCCAATTCTTCAATCTGCATTGGGAGGAAATTTTCACAAAATATACCATGTATTTTTGCAGATTAATTGAACTACATCAAAACATAACATTTTGTTTCTTTTTAATTAAGATTAAACCAGATAATTTAATTCAAGCTGAAATCACTTAACAAAAGTAATGTTAAGGCTTGTCATGTGTTTTGCACTGAGGAGTCATACTTCTCTCAACAGTAACAATTTACTATCTGTGTCAGAAGTCCTGGGCTCAAACCTCATCCTAGAAACTTGAAGACATAATTCAAATTGACAATTCAGTGAGATATAGGGAGTGCTAATCTGCTGGAGACCTCATCTTTCCAATTCGATATCAAACCAAAAGCCCATCTGTGCTCTTTACAATTCAAAGAATATAAAATAAATAATAACTTAGAAATGTTTAATTACAAAAGAAAGGAAAACAGTATCAGGATAAGGTCACCAAGGCAAAGAATAGGTAGTTCAGTCCCTTGAGCCTGCTCTGCCATTCATTAAAATCATGGCTGCTTTTCTACCTCAGTTCCTTTGTGCAGTCTATCCTCAGATCCCTTGATTCCCTTAGCATTCAAAAATCCAATGAGAATTGTCTTGAATATACTCAAAGTAAGAATCTGCAGCCCCACGGGGTACAGAATTCTGCAAAACTACAATTGGTTGAGTGAAGATTTCTTGTCAGCTCATTTCTAGATAGCTGATCCCGCCACCCCCCACACCCCCAACCCCTGAAACTATATCATCTTCTTTTAGGATCTCTGGTTAAGGCAAACAACCTCTGATCAGCAATCCTTTCACAAACCCGCAGATGTTTAATAAGACCACGTCCAATAGACCCTTTCTATTTAATCTTTCCTCATGGATAATCCTTCTCAGCCCAGAACTCAATAATCCATTTAGTGAATCCTTCTGTAAGGGAAATATATCCTACCTTGGTAAAAAGGTTAAAATGATGTATAATGTTTCAAGAGTGGCCTCTCAAAAGCCTTATGTAATTGCAAAGGGAATTGTTTACTCTTTTCCTTTAACCTCCTGTCAATACATATGATAAACAGCCAGGAAATTAAACAAAATGACATTAATTGTGGCCTAGGGTCTCAGAAAGTAGGGGTGGCATGCTTATTGACCAGGGAAAGCAGGGTTCTCCAAATTATTTCTTGAGCCCCGCTTGGGACACAAAACAAGATTCTGGGGTCATGAAGTCTGCTCCAATTGAATGTTAATGTACATGTGCTCCCTTTAATTCCTTAACAGAGCAAGCAAGCAGATCGGAGATGCAGCCTGATCCAAACTATGAGATTGGTATCAATGACTGCAGCAAAAGTGTCCTGGCAGCAGTAATGCAATGGCAGGTGTCAGTGAGCTTTGAAATATAGAACCATACTGTAAGTGGATTAGAGATGTGCCATGATGATGGGACAAGGTGGGTTTGCATCAGGTGCCCTGCTCCATGAACAGGAAGCATATGTGGTCTCTGTACTCGGAAATTAACCTGGGATATAAGTGATTGGTGTCCAAGAGAGTTATCTGAAGGAGTAAGCTGGTGTAACCAGGTAACTGCTCAGACTCTAATTTCGGAGCTGTCACTATCAGGTTTCTACCCAATGGCTGGGAGAATGGGAAACTGCATGCATGCATTAATTTCCCATTATTGCTCAATTTCACCTCATTATCAGCAAAAATTTGTCCTCAACATCTAACACTTGGTTGGAAAATGGGACATTTTTTCTCTTGATGTCAAGAAGCTGCCTTTGGCCATCTCATGAAATTTTCCCATCTTTCTCATCAAACCTTTGTCACTCAGGAGCTAGGTAGATTAAGCATGATGTCCACTGATGTCTTTAACATGGCCTCAGCTTATTCAGTGACTCCATTTTGTAGTTCTATTTCACTACCACCTGCATTTCGTCCTGCAGAAATCTTCCAGGAGCCAGTCATAAATTCAAACACAGAATCACAGAACATTACTGTGAAGATGAAGGCTAATCAGCACATCATGCCTGCATCAATCCCTTAAATAGCATCTGAAAACTGAGGAGGCTTCATGTCGTATTCAGAATGATGGGCAGATGTCTCACCCTGATTCCGTCAAAGTGGAACAAGCTGTATTTATACTTAAGTGTTAACTTAAGTTATGGAAAGCAGGCAGAAGCTTCTGCTTTCTCCTAATATTAACAATATAATACATAGGTCCTTTTAAAATTTGTCCCCAAGTAGCTGAAAGTACTCAGCACTGCAAACTCTACTGGAAGTGTATTTGCAACTATATAATACTGGAAATTTAGATCGCTAGCCTAACTGCACATGATAATTAGACTGCTACATACTTAATTCTAAATCACATCAACATTAAGACAGCATTACAAGGGTAATTTTTGAGGATTTTCTGCCAGTGCAAAAACTGGCAGGACTCAAATTTGGGCACTTATTGGGCTATAATGCGATGAAATTTTAGATTTGCAGTCATTGTTGGTGAGAACTGGCAGCAGAGCCTCATACAATGTATGCTCATAATTGCAGCTTCCCAGTTTCTGCTGTGCATATTCAGGTTCCAATTCATTCACTTGGTTATCTGAGGCCAAACCAATAAATGTTGCAAATTCAACATTGCTTATTGATTCAACCATTTTATTCCATTCAATCAACTCTGTTCAGTTCAATTAATGGCAGGGAATGTAACTATCAAGGGGCCAAAATTTGCTGTCAAAATAATGGCAAGGTTAATGGAGCTTGTCATTATTTATGGGCAATTGGTGCGGAAACTTTGCTTGAAAAACCGATGTACAATTAAATATGAATAGCCAAAACCTGCTGAACAAATTGTGTCACTCCATTGTTATATGGCAGCTCACCCTTAGCCTCCCAATTTTTTCAGGAATTCGCTGCATTTGCCCATAAAGTGTCCATTAAACTTACCTCAGAGAGTTAAGTTTTATCATTACAAGCATAAGTACCTTATTAATGATGTGATAAATGTTAATGACTGCCAATCAGCTCTCTAACACTGAAAATTAACTAACTATATAAATATTAAGTGCTTATCCCCTGTACAATTGTGACTACTTATCAAAAGCACTTTGTTGGATGTAAAGTTCTTTGCAGGTCATGAAATTTAGAAAAATGTAAGTCTTTCTTCTTTCTTTGTATTGGAAGTTCATCCTTTGGTTTTTACTTGTCGGAAAGATGATAAAAGTATTTTTTTTCTTATTATCCTTTCTATCTTTTTCCTCTTTCTCTTTCTTAATCTCATTTTTCTTTCATCTTTGTTGCTTCACTGGCATTCTGAAGTTAATTAGTAACTTTTTCACAAACAAAAACAGAAGTTGCTGGAAAAAGTCAGCAGTCCTGGTAGCATCTGTGAAGAGAAATTGAAGTTACTGTTTCAGATCCAGGGACCCTGCTGAGCTTTTCCAGTTTTTGTTTCTGATTAACAGCATCTGCAGTTCTTTTCTTTTTAAGTAATTTATTGAATTTAATTCACACCTCTTCTTAGTGTCTGTCCCATTATTTTCCAAAACCTAAAGGGCATTGGAAGGCAATATTAAATCAAGTCCCACATCCTCTACTGTTGTCAGATTTTTCTTTCCCCCTCTTACCTTGTGCTTTAAATAATCTTGCAAGCAAACTTCCTTGAACTGAAAGTGCAGGGGTAAGTCTAACCACTAACAAATATTTCATGGAAAATGGCAATCAGTGAAATTTTCGTCTCTCTCATAGGTCTTGTGAAGATAGTAGAGAGCAGCCCTCCTTATCAGCTGCAGTCTGTGTGGTAGCAGTATGTGAAGCGAGTTGTGAGATCCAGATTTGGATCAAATGACAATGACGGAACAGTAATATATTTCTGAGTCAGTGAGGTGTGTGTACTGGCCTGGAATTTAGGTGCAGTTGTATTCCAAGACACGTGCTGCTTGTAGCTTTTTGAACAGGAGAGATGTGGGTTTTGGACGGTGCAGGTGAAGACTTTTTGGAGAACATTCATTGCAATACATCTTAAAGTTATGCAGACTGCAGTCCCAGTGCATCAGAGATAAAGGAAATTAAGGTTTCAGATTGTGATCAAATGGGTTGCATTGATGTGATTTTCTTCAGTGGATTGGAATTGCACTCATCCGACAAGTGAAGATAATTCCATCACACTCCTTAATTCAACATTATGGACCGTGAGAAGGATTTGAGAAGTCTAGAAGTGATTCCCTCACCTTTAAGTATACAGCCTCTGACTTACCTTTGTGGCCAGAGTTTTAACATAGTTGAGTCAGTTAGTTTCTGGTCAAGGGTGACTCATATGGCATCAGGTCATCAACAAGGACCAGCGGGCCCATTGCCGATGCCAAGTTGAGCACAAAAGAAAATAAAATCAGAGTGGTGTTAGTAAAGAAACAGTCAAGGACTGTGCCAGTTTTCTTTTCAAAAAATAAGCAGAACATTGTGATAAATCATCATTGGCCATTAACATTTAATGATAGTGGTCTACTAATCATTCACTCATCAGATATTGATTAATTCCACTAGTTAGCTTATTCAAAATAAAATATTTTGCAAGCTGTGAAGCAACCATTAAGGCAAACCAACTGATTTCTGTGTGCGCAGCTTGCAGGCCTTCAGCAGACTCACTGACAGAGAAATATTATTGTACATATGCCACAATATGTTCACATGTTATCTTATTTTAAAGGCTAGGCATCCCCCTCATTTCCAAAGGACAGTTTTACAATTTACAATAACATGTGAACCTTGGAGTGTGTATGACGTGTAGGTGAGTTGTTAATGTCTTATGGTAGCAACTTTGCCGAGAAGTTTCAAAGTCTTCAGTGATTTTGTTTATCATTCTGGTTGGTGCAGCTAGTTTTGATTTCACGGATTGCAGCTGCTGTTCCAAAACTGTCTGATTCCAATGCACAGCCAAGTTTCATCCCATATTGGCCACTGACCGATCTCAATCCTCAAGCTGTTGAGTGTTTTAAATCTTCTTAGCATTTAGTATTTTCAAGCTTGTGTTGAAGCTTTTCGTTTCGTGCTCAGGGTTCTTCAAATTCTATCAACATTTCAGCCTATTTTTTTGTCGTCTTATGTTTTGTCCTGAATAAACTGCTTGAGCAATTGTCCACTTCTTCACCTTGATTCTTTCCTTGTTGTTTTCTTTGAACAGAGGACTCTTTCATCTGCTGCTTTTGAAATTTTTTGGTTTTCTCTCTGTCTTGTTTGAATACATCCACCAAAGCGCCATTGCTGGTATTTATTTCTGAATGGATGGTTTCATGGGTGATTTGTAGTACCCTGCTGTATACATTGTGCTCTCTCCACTGCTTTTGCAGTTCTGTCACTTTTTTTCCAATATTTTCTTGAGCCCAAGCCAATGTTTCAGTAGTCACTCCTGTTGAGTCTGATACTTTGTGTCAAATCTTCCCTTAAACTTGCAATATTTGCATTGAATAAATGATACAGCGCTTATAGTACTTTTTTTTATTCTTTCTTACTTAACCAGATCTTTATTCATCACTGTGTAAACTAAGCCAAGAAACCCAAAAGGGAATTCATAATCTCAGAGATGGCGTTCTTAATTTTGGCTTTATGCTCAACTAGAGGTTTGGCCTTTACCTTAATGGGTTGCTTTTCTGAATCAGCTGTAGCCAAATCTAAAACCACACTTCTGAGTGTTATTTAAACAGTTTGAATTCTGTGGCCTAATTTAAACTAAGAAATGTTGTGGACAATATACCTTCGATGTTCCCTTGCTTGCTAACCAACCAGCACTTATCTTAATCACTTGCATCTCTTGAGCAAATTAAACTAGCCACTCAACAGGAATTCCTCTGCTTACCTGTAAGCTGTATTTCCAATAGTCTCTGACACTGTACCAAACAAAAGAACTTTAACATGACCTAAGACTTTCAAACATGTGTTCTATCTGAATACTAACACGGGTTCTGACTATTCAAGCGCAATAAAATTCATTACCATAATGTTCTCCATCATTGTACTGTATGAAATGTTATTAATAATGGTCTACTAGCTAATCACCAGGGATTGATTAATTCCATGGGTTAGTTGTTTTAAAACAGTAAAACACATTACAAGTTATGAAGCAGACATTACAACAAACCAACCAATCTCTGCTTGTGCAGCAGACTAACTGCCAGGCCAGAGTTGCGACAATGTATACATAGAGAACATGGAGTGTTTAAAAACGAACTCTCTTAATGGTGCTCATGTAGCAATTAAATTGGTTTGGGACTGCCAATAGATCTTCATAATACTTTTGCTTGCTTTTGTGTCGCAAGAAATCCAAAAGAATTTTATGAGGATATACTGGATGATTTTCCCGGGGTAGCACAGACATGTTACTTTAAGGTGTGAATGTAATATTAGTTAGATTGCCATTGGGTTCACAAAGCAACAGAAAGAACCCCAGAAGAAATATATTTCACTCCATTTCCATGTGAGATAAGCAGACTCTCTGCCCTAGCTACAGCTCAGAGTTCCAGGGCTGAAAAATTCTTTATAATATGAATATAAAACCGAAGAAAATAGCTAATCAGAGCATTGTACACTTCAAGCAGAAGAGCATTTTGTAGTGTCAGAAATTTTGCAGACGGTCGAGTAGTATTCATCTATTGTGGACAAAGGTTCCTAATTTCTGACATCAACTTACAATGCCAGGAAATTGGTTTTCAATGCCACTGAGAACACAGCAATTAAGACCATTAATTGGTGACTGGATTCAAGTAAATTGAGCTTTATTACAGATTCTCATTACTTAAGGAGTTACACATGTGGCAGTTATAAATTGAGATCAAAGTTGCCTGCTGTCAGGATGAATATTTTTGCCAACCGCAGACAAAAAAAACAAAATGGCTTTTGTTGCTATCATCCTTTCTGAAAACCAGCCATTTGAATGGAAAAACGAGATGGATTAAGGCAGAACTTTTAGGAGTTGCCCATCTATAATGGGTAAAACTGCAAGGTTAAGTAAGATAATTTCACTCTCTTCAAAGATGCTTGAGCTCAGCAGCAGTAAGGGGACTGTTGTATGCCTTGGGCCTGGCACATGCCAGAGTAGACTTTGGGAAATGCATCAATAACCCCTAATGGTTTCAAGGTTGTATTGTCAAAAGCTGCTAAAATTTAGTCCCAACAATTATATTAAACATTTTAGCAAAACTGATGGAGAAGGTTATGTGGAATACTAATCCTAAGCACAGCCTGTCAGAGATCTCAGTTCCACAGATGGCAACAGAGGACAGAATATCTTTCATGGCTCTTTTGGGAAGTTATAGTTGCCTGGCCCTTGGATCAGGTGTTTCAAGTTCAAATTCCCCTGTTAATAGGAGTGTAATGACATCTCTGAATACGTTGATTAGAAATATCTATAATTGACTTAATCAATGTGACTTCCTTCTATGAGTGTGATAAGGTTAAATCATTTGAACTGTGTGTTTCTGGAATGAACAGATAGACAAAGAGACTGACACCTGTGTCATTTATTTGGATATTGTGAGCTTCCCGTACCAAAAGAGTTTCTAAATAGAGCTCATTGGATTTAGGCTAGTACTGTCTGATTGATCCAACTTTGAACTAGACTCAGTACCTTATTCTATTCTTAATGTACTTTTCTTTACAAAATTGAATTTAGAAGAGCTTTAATTACAACATATACCTTAGATGTTTACACTTTTTTATAACCGTGAGTATTTGTAAGGTAAGGCACAGAAACCCATTATAGATTCCACATTGGAGAGAAAGCAGAGTTAATGTGTCAGGTCCAATGACCCTTCTTCAGAACAGATGAACTCTGCTTTCTCTCCACAGATGCTGCCAGACATGCTAGGTTTTCCAGCAGTTTCTGATTTCTAGGTTCCACAGTTCGTTCTTTTATTATATATAGGTTCCACATTCATTGTTTCAAGAGATTCCTTTGAATGTCAAAATAAATACTGCCACATAGTGTGGAAATGAATTACGCAGATGAGGGTACAGCAAGGAGGCCCAGAAGTCAGCAACACTGCCATGTAGGATAGAAGTGGGCTGGCTGAACATACTGACAAAGACACCAGCCCTGGACACGGTGATTGGATAACTTGACAAGCTTATAAGAGAACTCAGGAAATAAGGTCAACAATTATTTATTGCCTGCCTATTTCAGGGTGAACTAATTCTGATGAGTTACAAATGCCTCCAAGCTTTATTCAAAACATTACGACATGCATATTACATTATGTACTGTTTTTCCACAGTTTTCACAGACATCATCTGCATCTCACCCAAGGCTGGTGTCATCTTTCTGATAGTGCAGCTCCTGCACTTGCAAGCCTTTTTCTGCAAATCTGTGGTTCCCACTGACATTCAAAATATGAATAAAAATGTAACCCTTAATGGGTGAAACTGATTACACCCTTTGGTTGTTATTTTTAATATGGCAGCCAGGACTGCCGGCTGAATACCTTTTTTCTGCTTCTCTGGCAAAAATATTACAAAAGAATGGAGAACTACACAGCAGACACCTCAGTTTTCAGATAGTCAAATAGTGTCAATAGGATATAAATACTGCTGGCCTGCTACCTCTTACATGGCTGGACCATTCCTATTATAGCCTCTTCTCTATACCCATTGGCCATGGTTCAAGTGAGGCAATTTTCATACATAATGACATCCATTACAGTAGGTGGCCTACTAGTTTCGGTAAGATTACTCCTTCACACCAACATTCTTTACAATCCTACGGACTCAACTGTGGAGTCAACCTTTTTGATAGAAAAAAAGAATTGAATTTTCAGTTTTCTCCCAATCAGTAATTCTGGCTGTAGCAAACCACCCTAGAATGGGGTGAAATGGTAGTTTAACAAGGCTACATTAGAGTCAATATTTTTTCTTCAAAAGGGATTTAACTGTCTAAACCCAACACTCCCGTTCCACAAATAACTGCATACATTTGGTTTCAGAGACAAACCTCATTAGACAGAATGGGAATCCCTGTATCGATGGCAGCATCTTTTACAGCTCTTTCTCACCCAATAGGAGAGACAAATGACCATTCTCCAGACTAACTTTCATACCAAGAATATAACCTGAAATTTTCTCACAAGCTTAGTCAACACAGCATCATTCTTGATAGCAGTATAACATCTTTTGAAAAGATTTGTGGCTCTGGATGTGAGTTTGCTCGCTGAGCTGGAAGGTTCGTTTTCAGACGTTTCGTCACCTTTTTTTTAATTTGAAAAAATATACTTTATTCATAGAATGTACAAAAAATAAAACATTTATACACCTACCCAGTCATGCAAGCCACTCCGGGTTACCCGGGGGTACGTACACCAACTAAAGAAAAAAAAACAAAACAGAGAAAAAAAATCAAAGCAAAGAAACCGCCCCGGCAGTCGTCACCCCGCACAGTCCCAGTTGGCCCCCTGACCAGTTGGGGAAGGCGCCAGCTGGGCCCAGTTACCAGATAGGATTCTTTTCCCTTTTCTGGACGAGGGGGCTCATACGGTGGTCTTTCCCCACCGCGCCTTGGCGGTGGCTGCCCCAAGCTTTAGCGCGTCCCTCAGCACGTAGCCCTGGACCTTGGAGTGCGCCAGTCTGCATCACTCGGTCGGGGTCAGTTCTTTCAGCTGGCAGACCAGCAAATTGTGGGCAGACCAAAGAGCGTCTTTCACCGCATTGATGGTCCTCCAGGCGCAGTTGATGTTGGTCTCGGTGTGTGTCCCCGGAAACAGCCCGTAGAGCACGGAGTCCCGCGTCACGGAGCTGCTCGGGACGAACCTCGACAAATACCACTGCATCCCCCTCCAGACCTCCTGCGCATAGGCACACTCCAGAAGGAGGTGATCAACAGTCTCGTCCCCCCCGCAGCCACCTCGAGGGCAGCGTGCGGTGGTGCAGAGATTCCGGGCATGCATAAAGGATCTCACTGGCAGAGCCCCTCTCACGGCCAGCCAAGCAATGTCCTTGTGCTTGTTTGAAAGTTCTGGCGATGAGGCATTCTGCCAAACGACTTTGGCAGTCTGCGTGGGGAACCACACGACGGGATCCACCCTCTCCTTTTCCCGAAGGGTCCTGAGGATACTACTTGCTGACCACTGCCTGACGGCCTTGTGGTCAAAGGTGTTTCCTTTCAAAAATTTCTCCACGAAGGACAGGTGGTACGGAACGGTCCAACTCCTCGGAGCGTTCCGCGGCAACGAGGCCAGGCCCATCCTTCGCAACACCGGGGACAGGTAGAACCTCAGTAAGTAGTGACACTTGGTGTTTGCGTACTGAGGATCTACACATAGCTTGATGCAGCCGCACACAAAGGTAGCCATCAGGGCGAGGGTGGCGTTCGGTACGCCCTTTCCCCCATTTCCCAGGTCTTTGTACATGGTGTCTCTGCGGACCCGGTCCATCCTCGACCCCCAAATGAAGTGGAAGATGGCCCGGATGACCGCAGCGGCGCAGGTCCAGGTAATAGGCCAGGCCTGCGCCACATACAACAGTACCGAAAGCCCCTCGCACCTGACAACCAGGTTCTTACCCGCGATGGAGAGGGACCGGAGCGTCCACCTGCCCAGCTTCTGCTTCAGTTTGGCGATACGCTCCTCCCAAGTCTTAGTGCATGCCCCAGCTCCACCAAACCAAACACCCAGCACCTTCAGGTAGTCTGTCCTGACGGTGAAGGGGACGAAGGAGCGGTCGTCCCAGTTCCCGAAGAACATGATCTCGCTCTTACCCCTATTGACTTTGGCACCTGAGGCCAGTTCAAACTGGCCGCAGATGTCCAACAGCCTACACACCGACCGACGATCGGTGCAGAAGACGGCGACATCGTCCATGTACAGGGAGGTCTTGACCTGAAGGCCTCCGCTGCCTGGGATAGTCACGCCCTTCAGGCTCACGTCCTTCCTGATGGAGGCGGCGAAGGGCTCCACACAGCACACGAACAAGGCAGGAGAGAGCGGGCAGCCCTGCCTGACTCCAGATCTAACAGGAAAACTGTCTGATTCCCACCCGTTGATCGAGACTGCGCTAACGATGTTAGCGTAGAGCAGCCGGATCCAATTGCGGATGCCCTCCCCGAACCCCAATTTGGAGAGGACGTCCCTCATGTAAGCATGAGAGACCCTGTCGAAGGCCTTCTCCTGGTCCAGGCTGACGAGGCAGGTGTCCGCCCGCTGTCCTGTACGTAGGCGATCGTATCCCTGATGAGCGCGAGGCTCTCAGCGATCTTCCTGCCCGGCACAGCACAGGTTTGGTCAGGGTGAATCACTGACTCCAGGACAGACCTGACCCGGTTGGCAATGACCTTGGCCAGGATTTTGTAGTCCACGTTCAAAAGTGAAATGGGACGCCAATTCTTAATTTCTTCCCTCTCCCCCTTCCTCTTGTAAATGAGGGTGATGATGCCCTTCCTCATGGACTTGCACATTTCCCCTGCCCGAAGCGCACTATCGTACACCTCCAGCAGGTCCTGGCCGACCAGGCCCCACAGAGCGGAATACATCTCGACCGGTAAGCCGTCGCTTCCGGGAGTCCTATTCCTCTGCAAGGACTTGAGGGCTCTGGCCAGCTCGTCCAGGGATATCGGCCGGTGCAGCCACTCCCTCGTGCCGTCGTCTAAGACCTCCGTGATAGACGACAGGAACGACTCGGAGGCCGTGCTGTCCGTGGACTTCGTGTCGTACAGTCCGGCATATAAGGATCTGCTGATCCTCAAAACGTCGGGCCGAGACGACGTCACCGAGCCGTCATCCTCCTTTAGCCGGCTAAGCACAGAGCTCTCTTTGTGCACCTTCTGAAAGAAGAAACGCGAGCACATCTCGTCCTGCTCCACGGAGCGGACCCTGGACCGGAAGATTATCTTGGAGGCCTCCGCGGCGAAGAGCGAGGCTTGCTGGCCCCTCACCTCGCGGAGGTCCTCCGTGACATCGACCCCCATCAACTGCAGAAGGAGCAGGTTCTGCACCCTTTTCTGGAGTCGCGACAGCTTTCCCCGCCTCTCTCTTGCCTTCTGAACACCCTTGAGGACAAAGAACCTCTTGATGTTCTCCTTCACCGTCTCCCAACAGTCGCCTGGAGACTCAAAGAGGAGTTTCACGGTTCTCCAACCGGCGTACTCCCTCTTAAGCTCCTCTACGTTCTCTGGGGTCAACAGAGTCGTGTTGAGCTTCCACGTCCCCTTGCCGGCCGGCTGGTCGTCCTGTAAGTGACAGTCGGCCAACAGGAGGCAGTGGTCAGAGAAGAACACCGGCTCGACACCGGTGGACCTGACTGAGAACGTCTGTGACACAAACAGGAAGTCTATCCTTGGCGGATAGACCCGTCTGGCCGCGACCAGGTGTACCTCTGCTGCGCTCCGTCTGCAGGGGTGCTGAAGACGTCGAGCAGCTTGGCGTCCTTCACCGTGCCCATCAGGAATCTGGACGTGACGTCCAGTTGAATCCCCCCACCCGCTGTCCCCACGCCGGATCTTCCATCTGCATCAATGATGCAGTTGAAGTCTCCGCCTAGGATGACCGGCCTGGACGTAGCCAGCAGGGGTGGAAGCCGCTGCAGGACGGCCAACCGCTCACTCCGTACCGCTGGGGCGTACACGTTGATCAGCCTCAGGGGAGCATTCCTGTAGGTGATGTCAGCCACTAGGAGGCGCCCCCCCCCACCACCTCCTGAACTTGAGAGATGGTGAAGTTGCGCCCCCGCAGCAGAATAGCCAGGCCCGAGGAGCGACAGTCGTTACCCCCCGACCAGATCGAAGGCCCACAGGTCCAGGCGCTGGACCATTTCCCGTACCTGCCGAGGTGCGGTATCCCGCACTCCTGCAGAAACAGGAGGTCCGCCTTGATGGTGGTCAGGTAGGCCAACGTGGACACACATCTCGCGGTTGACTTGACGCTGCACACATTAATGCTCGCAATTCGTACCCCCATTGTGGGCAGTGACCGCAGTGCCCTCCCCAAGTCCAAGGTCCAGCCCCTCTTTCTTCCCTTCATGCCCATTGCCCGGGCTAACTGCTGGACGCTCTCTGGGCTCAGGAAACCGTCAGTGCTGCCTTCCGGGTGGCATCCCCCCGTCAGGGGTGCGGAGGCAGGAGGGTCCGGCTCTGGGTCAGGCTGGGGACACGCTGTTTCCTCCTTCCCGCCTGGAAGTTCCGGGCGGCCCTCCAGTGCTCCAGCGGCACTTGACTGGGTGTCGGAGTGAGCCTCAGGACGCCTCCCATCACCTGGAAGCGGGGTGCTGCTTTCCTTCCCCCTTGAGACCTTTAACTTCTGCTTCGGGTGGGCCCTCTCCGAATCCTCCTCGTCATTGGAGCTCTTATAGCCCCCCTGTAGCTGCCTCTTCCCGCCTGATTGTGGCGGTTCCTGGGCCCGTCGACGCACCTTTCTCCTCGCTTTCCGGACTGTTGTCCACTCCCCTGGGTCGCCTGTCGCCGCCTCCATTGGCTCCGGGTTGTCGGGGGGGATCGGAGCCTGCAGGGGTGCTTTGCTGGCCTCGGGCCCATCCTGCACGGCCTGGCCCTCCTGCACATTAGTGGGGTCCTTGCTGGGCCCTGGTGCCTTCCTCTCCTCCGGGGGGGCTGGCCCCGCATTTCCCCTGCCGGCGACCTGGGCGTAGGTGGCACCCCGCTGCGGGCATGCCCTATAGAAGTGGCCCGCTTCCCCGCAAAGGTTGCAGCTTCTCTCTCGTGGGCAATCCTTTGCAAGGTGTCCCTCCTCCCTGCAGTTCCTGCAGATGGTGGCTTTGCAGTCGGCCGCCATGTGACCTGACCTACCGCAGGCATGGCAGACTTTAGGTTGCCCTGCATAGGTCAGGTAGCCCCTGCTCCCGCCGATCGCGAAGCTGGACGGTGGGTGTGTGACATTCCTGTCTGCGCCCATCCTCAGCGTCACCTTGACCTGCCTCTTACTCGTCCAGATGCCAAAGGGGTCCACAATATCAGTTAGGTCCCCTTCCACCTTCACATACCTTCCGAGGAAGGTCAGGACATCAACTGCTGGCACATGCGGGTTGTACGTGTGTACAGTCACCATACGGCTCCTCTGTGCTGGCATCACAAACAGTGGGACAGCGGTCAATACAGAGAGGGGGCCCTCACCTCCTTTCTCCTTGAAAACCTCCAGGAAGCGCTCGCAAAGCTTGGCACTCCAGAAGGTCACGTCGTAAAAACCTCCTCCGGGGAAATCCTGCAGGCAGTAAATGTCCGCAGCAGCGAACCCACAACAGTCCAACAGGACCCTCTTCACGAAGAAGGTGCGGTCCACAGGTGCACCTTCATCCACCTTCTTTACAGAAACACGGATGGTGTTCCAGACCCCCCGACCTGGGGCACGAGCACTTGCCGCAGCCATCGTTGCAGGTTGGCTGCTCCCCTGAACCAGCGTTAGGCCGAAGCCAGCATTAAGACCCACTGGTCGCAAGGGTGCACAGCCAACCCGACGTCCTCCTTTCACCTCCAAGATAGCACTCTCGTCCTCTCAGTCCACAAGAGAGTGGGTCTTTATTGTGTTCGAGATGTAAGCTGGTTCACTGACCTTGCCGGTTTGTTCCCAGATGTTTCGTCACCATTCTAGGTAACATCGTCAGTGAGCCTCCAACGAAGCGTTGGTGTTATGTCCCACATTCTATTTATCTGTTCAGGTTTCCTTGGGTTGGTGATGTCATTTCCCATGTTGGTGATGTCATTTCCTGTTCTTTTTCTCAGGGGATGGTAGATGGGCTCCAAATCAATGTGTTTGTTGATGGAGTTCCGGTTGAAATGCCATGCTTCTAGGAATCCTAGTAATGCGGTTTATCTGCACTGCACTCTGGGATTCTCTTGCATTTGTGTGGAAAAATAGAAGATTCCAACCGCATCCCATCCCCCAACTATGAGGCCAAAATGGAGTTTCCTGCCCAGTCGCAGGAAACAAGGTTTCCATTTGTTGCAGGCAGAATGGATGAATTCCTACCTTTCACAGCCTCATGAACAATTCTTTTCCACTACTTTCTAAATAAAACCTCTTGGCCTTAATAATTCTTCTTGCTTGAACACTGCTTCAAATTATCAATCTTCCACTCATAGCAGTCTTCAAATTCTCCTCTCATCCTCTCTTGGAATCTGTCTGCTTCCATATTTAAGTTGTCCCTTTTGTTATCTTAAGTCTGCTTGGCAATTTCTTTTTGATATTGAAACTTTACTATGAAATGTTGCTGTGGCTGTTTATTTCAATACTGTAATCATGCCTAACGGTGAGCACTCACTATACCGTGACATTTTATTTGAATTGTAAATGCACTTTATTTTACTTCTAACCTTCTCATCTGTGTTTTTTTTGCACTCTTAATTTGCATTTTTCTCCAATGTTCCACCATGGATTTATATGATACATTTGTTTTTCAGCCAGATCTCTAACTGGGAACATTCCTGAGACATTGCTTCTCAATTGAACGATTAACTGCCTAGAGTGACTGGTCTTTCAAATCTTTTGAGCTATCTTTCTTCTACAGCATTTTTAGGAGTAGAGGCTTTAGCCTGGAGTTCTGTTTCTCTATTTGCATGAGCACCTGTTGAGCTATTTCCAAGTATGTATTGTTGAACTATGCAGGGCACATTCCCAGCAAAATCCCCAGACAGCCATCATTGCCAGGGATGAACTGCTGCAGGACACTCTGTATAGTATAAACGAACTGAAAGAAGAACATCTCAAAACAAGGGAAACTGAAGTGCTGCAGAGATATAAAAGTTTTTTTTTGAAAATTTCTCAGACTGAGCCATGGTTTAAATAATGCAAACTTCATCTGAAGTAAAGAACAGTTGCCCACTAATGCACCTTTTCTTTCTTAAAGTATCTGTCACCCTCTCAGGGTGTCTTAACATCTATTTTCTCAAGATAGTAGCAGCAGAAGGTTGGGGAGTTTTTAGACATCTTATTGCCACGTCCTTTAACATACAATTGGGTGGTCAATGATCAATGTTAGCCATTTTCTGCACTGACTAGGAGCAAACAAAGAAAGTACGAATAAAGATGAAAAAGTCAGCAGTAGATGTTTCTTCCAAGTTTTGAGACATTCTGACACTGAAGTACTCAACTTTAGACAATAATCTAATCTACTTTGTCACTGTCACTGACACTAATCTTATCACCTTTATGGCGTAAACACTTCCATTGTCATAAAGCTCTGACATTTTGCAAAAAAATGCAATGGGATGGACATCTTGTATTATATATAATCATTGATTCATTTCTTGCAGTTGTAATCAATGCTTCCATCAAATTATAAACTATAAAGAAATTTCTGAAAAGTTAACGAGATTTACCAAAAGACCTTTAAAATCCTCTTCCTCGTGATAAATAGAAGAATGGCTGCTTTTCATAGTAATTAATGACTTGCCAACAAAATTGCATTTTTAGAAATCACATGTTTCAAAGGCACACATTCATTAATGGTCATTTACTATGGACAGAAGGAGGCTTTCTTCTATCCTTCATTAAACAGCGAATCGGCGCCTACTTGGCCCTTGCAAAGAAAAAGGAAGCAACAGACTACATCCTGATCGTAATCTGAAAAACACTTTCGAAGTTGTCAATTAACATGCAAGGTAATTTAATTTTAAAATGCTATAAAAGACGTCAATTCACATGCAAAGAAACAGCCTGTCTGAATCTTTGTGAATAAACAATTGCAATTATAATACATTCACATTTTTAATTCGTAACCGTTTAAGATTTAGAATGATGCACCAAGCTTTTCAAATATATAAAGTGCTTGTAGGTTTGGAAATGTTGCTTTAAGAACAGTTTCAATATTTGGATCTTATGGTCTTTAGAATAGACCAGGAGGTCTATTGTTTTGTTTCTTTAGCAAATCTCCTTTGTTTACAAGCTGATTGTAATGGAGGACTTATAAATTTTAGTATGCTAATAGCAAACTGTCAGAAGATGTAGAAGGCACATTTCAGAAAGCACAGTCACTTCCTATTCCATCAAGATAGGTCTGTTGGGAATCGTAAATAGCAGGGATCGTGGATTTCTTCATTAAAATAGGTATAATATTTTACCATTTATTATATTTTATATGATCATAAATTTTTGATGAGTTTGGAGATGAACAAGGTGGAATGCTGTATGGGTTTGAGTTTTTATTCCTATGAAATCATTTCGGTGTCTCTGGGAACAATGTTAACTCTTTTAAAATATTTCAGTTGTGTGCAATCCAGCCCATGATACAGCCCCTGAATAAAGTAGCCTTGTCAGAAAGTCACTGCAAAGCTAGATCTACAAGGTGACAGATTCAACAGGTGAATAACACAACTGATTTAGTCCTTCCAAATGCGGGTCCAAGCTAAGTGCAAACCTGTTAAAATAACACATTTATATTTCTCCTGTACTATGCAGGTACCCAGGTCCTATAACATAATCGGTGAGAATGAGTGACTTCTAACATTGGCTGTATTTCGTAAATTCTGTCCCTCCTCCATTCTCCTCACCAAACCTCACAGAGGGGAATTTTATTATTTTACTTTTAAGTGATAATCCATTGGGATTCATTACTGACACATCAACTCACATAATTACCTCAACTATACAGCTGCTTCCTGTAAGGGCTCCGGCTCTTCTCCCAATTTCTCTATCTCGGTCACAACTGTTTGATAATCCCACCTTCTGATGCAGGCCTCAGAAATGTCCCACTTATTCTTCAAATGAAGAATCCTGTACATTAGTTGACAGGCCCCTCAGCTGTGTCTGACATCACCCCTTCTCTACCCTCCCATAACAGTAATAGAGTGCCCTTGATCCTTATTTTCCATCCATTAACATCCGTACATTTCTGTCACCTCCAGCGAGAAGCCACGACCAGACACATATTCACGTCCCCTTATTTGTCAGCTTTCCACATGGATCATTCATCCTTGGAGACCCTGATCCACTCCTCCACTTCCAGCATGTCTCCACACCTCCTCACATCTTTACCTTCCCATGCAATTGCAGAAAGTGTAACGCCTGCCAGTTTACCTCTTCCTTTGTCACCATCTAAGGCACCTTCCAGATGAAGCAGTGCTTCACCTACATTTCACTCAGTCTGGTCTTTACTGCATTCACTGCTCAGAATGTGGTCTCCACTACATTGGAAAAATGAAGCACAAACTGGATGACCGCTTTGCTGAGCTGTTACACTCAGTCTTCCACTCGGGTGTTCCCATGGCAACACTTCAGCCCCAGGTAGGCCTGCTGCAGTGCTCCATCGAGGCTCAGTGCAAACTGGAAGAACATTAACTTTTCATTTTGCTGAAGTACCTTTTATAGTCTTCAGGTATCAATACTGAGTTTAACAACTCAGTACATAGAAAGCCTACAGTGTGAAAAGAGGCCATTCAGCTCATCAACCCTGCAAACAGCATCACACACAGATCCAGCCTGATTCCTGTAACCCTGCATTTACCAACAATAATCCTCCTTGCCTGCTTAACCCTGTTAACGGGGAAAATTAGCATGGCCATTCCACCTAGCCTACACATCTTTGGACTGTGGGAAGTACCAGGTGGAAACTCACACAGACACAGAGAGAACATGCAAATAGACACATTCGGTCACCCAAAGCTGGAATCAACCTAATTTCCCTGGCACTGTAAGGCAGCAATGCTAACCACTGAGCCACCTTTTTGCTCTCTTCCTTGATCATGCCCTTCCCTCACACCCCTAGGCCTGGCCTGTATGGGCTGCTTGTAGCATAGACAACCCATTTTCAAATATTTGCTATTCTTGTCAGCACCCCACTTTGCAATTATCTCTGTCAGTATATCATTAGGAATTTTTTTGTTTGCGTATCCCTTTTCCTTTCTCTCTCTCTCTCTCTCGCTCTCTCTGGACACCATCTCCATGTATTCTAATCTCTTCCACTTCACTCAATTCCTCCTTTCCTTTAAGTGAAGCAGCCAGGTCAGATGAAGGAATGCCTGACGTGATGCTCCTCACCCTACAGAAGGAAACAATCCTGTCAATCACAAGAGACGACTGGGATCGTTGAAATGTCTATGTCCCGCCAATCGAGTTAGTACAACTTTTCACACCACTATAAATTTCTCGTTAACTCCACTGTCACTCACATCTACTTCTGACTGTGCCACATTTTCTTTTCTTTCTTGCAGGCACAACCAGCATATCTACCATTTCTGCAGAGACATGACTAGCTTCCCCAGAAACCACCTCCCCCAACTTCTGAGGATGAAAGTATAGAGTTCTCAAAGGAAGTGTTGGCAAGGTTGCCTCCTGCACTTTCTATCAGCTCAGATACTGACACTTCAATGGGAATGTTACCCTTAAACTGTGGCACCACACACTGGTGAGTACCTCACTGTGACATCTCTGCAGCTGGCTGAGGAAGAAACCCCAGGCCATTGCCGCTCAGAGGGCCAACAGAGACTGGGCACCTATTCAACCCCAGGTTGGAAAAATCGCTGTGGAGATAGAAATCAGGGACTTTGTCCACATGCACAGGGAAGGACAGGAGTGGCATACAGGTAAACGGGATGGAATGGCTTCTATTGCACAAAAGCTGCAGCAGTGCAATGGGTCATGATACCATCTGTCTGCCTCCTTGGAGTAGACTGAGCATTGCCATGAGAACCAGTTCCAGTATCCCTAGGGTCTGCTGGAGACACACACACACACCCGCACTCCAGCACCCCAGCCATTGCTCCTCAAGACTGAACACATAACAGGAGGATGGGGAATCAGACACAAACTCTAGGTGCTGAGCAAGGTGAGGGCCCATGGTGTTCGATGTGAGCTACTGGCTTGGATTGAGGATTGGCAAAAGAGAAGACAGAGAGTTGGGATAAAAGGCTCTTTTTCAGAATGGCAACTAGTGATGAGTGGTGTCCCACAGGGTTCAGTGTTGGGGCCCCAACTGTTCACCATATACATTAATGATTTGGATGAAGGGACTGGGGGCATTCTGGTGAAGTTTGCCGATGATACAAAGATAGGTGGACAGGCAGGTAGTACTGAGGAGGTGGGGAAGCTGCAGAAAGATTTAGATAATTTAGGTGAGTGGTCCAGGAAATGGCTGATGAAATTCAATGTGAGTAAATGTGAGGTTTTGCACTTTGGAAAAAAGAATACAGGCATGGACTATTTTCTAAATGGTGAGAAAATTCGCCAAGCAGAAGTACAAAGGGATCTGGGAGTGTTGGTCCAGGATTCTCTAAAAGTTAACTGGCAGGTAGAGTCCGTAATTAAGAAAGCGAATGTAATGTTGTCGTTTATCTCAAGAGGGTTGGAATATAAAAGCAGCAATGTGCTTCTGAGGCTTTAAAAAGCTCTAGTTAGGCCCCATTTAGAATACTGTGTCCAATTTTGGGCCCCATACCTCAGGAAGGACATACTAGCCCTGGAGCGTGTTCAGCGGAGATTCACATAGATGATCCCTGGAAAGGTAGGTTTAATGTATGGTGAACAGCTAAGGATCCTGGGATTGTTCTCAATAGAGTTTAGAAGGTTGAGGGGAGATCTAGTAGAAACTTACAAGATAATGTGTGGTTTGGAAGGGGTGGACGCTAGGAAGTTGTTTCCATTAGGCGGGGAGACTAGGACCCGTGGGCACAGCCTTAAAATTAGAGGGGGTACATTTAAAACTGAAATGAGACGCCATTTCTTCAGCCAGAGAGTGGTGGGCCTGCGGAATTCATTGCCACGGAGTGCAGTGGAGGCCAGGACGTTGGATGCCTTCAAGGCAGAGATTGACAAATTCTTGATCTCAGAAGGAATCAAGGGCTACGGGGAGAGTGCAGGGAAGTGGAGTTGAAATGCCCATCAGCCATGATTTAAATGGCGGAGTGGACTTGATGGGCTGAATGGCCTTACTTCCACTCCTATGCCTTATGTTCTTATGGTCTTATGCCCCTTCCTCACAAGAAGACTCAGCAATGCCAAGAGGCACCCAGCCAGAGGAAGAACGACACACAACAACATGAAAATGGTCCACTTAGAAAACTCCAAGTTTGGCCAGTGCCTGCAGCTCCTCCCTGCTAGTGACATCAAAGGATACAAATTGATATCCTACAAGCCAATGAAACACTGGCCATATTAATGAGGAAGCAGGAGCGCAGACCAGCAGCTCTATTAACAATGACAACATACTCAAACTACTAGACTTGTGCCTCACCACACACTTTAATAGTCAAATATACAATAGATCAATGGCGCACCAACGGAGTCACTTATCTCAGGACTCATCGCAGAGGCAGTCATGTAAAAACTAGAGCACACTACTCCACCCACACCCCCCACCCCCCCACACCTCATTCAACCTAAACTGTGGATCCAGTATGTGGACAACACATTTATCATCATTAAGCACATATAACTAGAAGTGACCCACCACCTCATTAACAATGTATTCACTGGGATTAAATTCATGATAGAAAAAGAAAACAACAACCAGCTTTCATTTCTGATGTCAGAGTTGAACGTATGACCAAGAGGGATTTCCAAATCTCAGCGTACAGGAGAGAAACCCACACTGACCAATTCCTCAACTTTCACAGCAATCACCCCAACGTCCACAAACAAAGCTGCATTAGGACACAATTTAAACCGGCCGCTACTCCCTGCAATACGCCAGAACTATGTAGGAAAGAGGAAGAGCACCTATATAAAATCTTCGCTATGAATGGATATCATCCGCAGGTGCCTACTAAGCAGACAACAACAGGAGGACACAGTACGCCCCAACACACTGACCACACTGTCTGATATCAAGTACATAGCTGAAATGACAATAAGACTCCTAGAAGCATTAGAAATCACGGTGGCACACAAACCCACAATGACTCTACGACAGACACTCACAAGAATTAAAGATCCCATTCCCACAACATGCAGAACCGACGGGTATACAAAATACCATGCAATGACTGCCACAAGTATTACATTGAGCAGACAGAAAGGAAACTTGCCATCAGAATACATGAACATCAGCTAGCTGCAAAACAACACATCAAACTCTCCTTAATATCAGAACACTCAGAAAATGAGGGTCATCAGTCTAACTGGGACAACATAACCATAGTAGCCCAAGACGAAAATAGATATGCACAAGAATTCTTAGAGGCGCATAATCCACCTGTGATGCAATCACAAACATATAGAATTGGGTCCCATATACAATTCCATACAAAACAAAACCATAAATGACATAACAGGCGAGACGGTATAAATTCCAAGCGATGTAGAACAACAGCACTTCATTGGAGGCCTCACTGATGATGTTATCTAGCATGGTGATGGAATGTCTGAAAGGAAACAAGCCAGCTCGGTGAGCAAGTCAACAATCTCAGGAAGAACCAAAGTTATTGAAAGCACTTTCATAGCACAGTTGACAATAAACCGTACATTACTTTGTAACTTTTAAATAAATATCACTACTTTTAACAGGCACCTGGTTATTTATCTCTCTGCAAATATCATTATTACAGAATGAGACAGATCCTCATGTCAGTATACAACTTACGATGGATTGATGTCAGTGATGAGAACCAGCTCCACCATCCGGAAGCAAAAGGATCATGGCATTTACAGGGCTATGGTGCTGCTAACAACACTGGCCCTCATTCTAGCATATCCCTATTCTTTTCCAGCCTCTGTGATCAAAGTGTTTGAATGTGGGTCATTCAACAATGTCTGGGGCAGGGAGGTGCAACACAAACAGGGAGCAACGCATTAGGAGGTCTCGAGATTCAGGAACACTCGGGTCATCTACGTCCTCTGCAGTTCAGTGGGCTGTGGGCAGATTTATTTTTCTTTAAAAGCCTGAACATTGATGGTAGAACATAGATCCTGCAGTCCCATCCCTCACAGGTCAAGTCACTTACTCCGCCCACTCCGAGGATGATTACAGTCATTTCCCACCTCAAGCCACACCTCTATTTCCTACCCACTAACCTCATCCCGCCCCCTTGACTTGTCCGTCCTCCCCGGACTGACCTATCCCTGCCTTACCTCTCCACCTATACTCTCCTCTCCACCTATCTTCTCCTCTATCCATCTTTGATCTGCCTCCCCCTCTCTCCCTATTTATTTCAGAACCCTCTCCCCATCCCCCTTTTCTGATGAAGGGTCTGGGCCCGAAATGTCAGCTTTTGTGCTCCTGAGATGCTGCTTGGCCTGCTGTGTTCATACAGCTCCACACTTTGTTGTTTCTTTATTTTATTATTATTTTATGGGATGTGTTTCCCATCCATAATTGCACTTTTACTGCATGGCCTGCTCGGCCTTTTCAGAGGCCAGTTAAGAGTCAGCCACAATCTTGTGAAGTTAGAGTTACATATAGTCCAGAATTGTAAGGCTTGTTAACAACAGTTTATGATGGATTCATGATTTCAATCCTGAGCCTTCCTTTATTTTTCACATTTATGAATGAATTTAAATTCTACCAGCAACAGTGGAGGGATTTCAACCAGTATCCCCAAATCTGTCCGCTTGATTACTAATTTAGTGATATTACCACCACACTATCATCTTCCACATTTGGCCCCACATTTAACCTTCATATCTCCCTGCAGCATCTCTGCATTTTGCTTGCAGTTAATTTTCCCACCTAACTTTGTATTATTAACAAAGTGGAATGATATTACCATTGGACTTCTTATTTCGATCACTGACAAAATATGTAAATAACTGACCCTCCTAACACCTCATTAGGTACAGTTTACCAACTCAAACATGGCTTGTTTAAGCCTGCGTTCTGTTTTGTGACTCATTAACTAACGTTCAGTTCAGACTGATGTATTACCCCTGTTTCTATGAGCCTGGCATTTGTACAATATTTCCTCTCCCTGTGCTACCCACCCTAATGTTCTTTGAAACTACATCAGTGGGGTTCGCCTTTATGTGCCCTGATAGTTTCAACTTCAGTAAAAACTCTGAAAAGAATTCTTAACATAATTTCATTTCCAAGAGGATATTCGCAACGTACTGGCAAATGCCAAACATAGAAAAGTCTGAAGAAAGTCAGAATGTCTTGCAGCATCCATGGAGAGAGAAGTAGAGTTAATGTTTCAAGTACAGTATGACTCTTCTTCAGATCTGTCCAATTGTGAAGAAATTGTATCAAACCATGATGCTACTGGAAGATAGGAATAGAACCAGTGGGGAAACCCAGCATCAACCTAGGCACCAGAGACAAGCACAGCAATCCCAAGCCTGTCAATGCTACAGTCATCCTTTCTAAAACATGGCACTTTGCCAAAACTGTGAAAGCTATATCACTAGGACCAATCCATAAGACAATAAATTTAGGAACAGGACCATTCAGCCCATCGAGGCTGCTCCCTCTTTCAATAGAATCATTTCAATAGAATCCAACACTCCTTGCATCCACCTTCCTATCCTTTCCCTGAATCCCTTGTTTTGCCTACAGTTCAAGAATCTATATATCATCAAATTTATACAAGGAGTAGCATAGACTCATAATTCCCTGAGAGAAGAAATTCCTCCTCAAGTCAGTAATATATTGGCTAGAGACAAAAAAAATTGCAGATACTGGAATTCAAGATAGACAAACAGGAGGCTAGAAGAACACAGCAAGCCAGGCAGCATCTGGAGGAAATGAGAAATCAAATTTAAGGTATTGTCCTTCTTCAGGACTGGATTTGAGGTAGGGGGAGCTGCAGTTAAAGGGCGGGAGGGGGGATACCAGTATCCACCTATCACCATCATTCCACTACTCCCTAATTATCTGCAGTACCCACTCCCCCCCACAGCCAGTCCTGAAGAAGGGTAATACCCAAAGCACTGACTCCTCCCTTCCTCCAGGTCCTGCCTGGCTTCCTGTGTTTTTCCATCTCCTGTTTGTCTACCAGTAATATACTGGTGCCCCTTTATTTTGAAACCATGCTCCTCAACTCTCCCATGAGGGCAAACATCCTCTCAGTATTTACCTTATCAAGCCCCTTAAAAATCCTATATATTTCAATGAGATCACCTCTCATTCTTCTAAGCTCTAGTGAATAGTGTCCAAACCTGTTTAGCATTTGCTCATAAGACAATCCCTCCATTCCAGGTATCATCCTAGTGGCCCCTCTCATACCTTTCCTTAAATAAAGGGACCAAAACTGCACACAGTTCTCCAGATGTGGACTCACCAACACTTTATACAGTTGCAGTAAGAATTTTCTTTTCTTACACTCCAAGTACCTTGAAATAAGGGCCAACATTCCATTAGCCTTCCTGACTACCTGCTGGACCTGTGTGCTAGCTGTCTGTTTCATACACACGCACACCAACTGCCTTTGTGTTAGTTTTCTGCAGATTTTTCTCCATTTAAATAATATTCTAATCTTTTATTTTCCCTTCATAAATGAACAGTTTGACATTTTCCCATATTATACCCCATTTGCCAACTTTTTGCTCACTTAACCAACGATACCTCTCTGTCAGGTATTTGTAGCCCTCTCAGAACCTGTCTTTCTATCAACGTTTGTGTCATCCTCAAATCTGGTTACAGTATCTTTATTTGCTTCCTCCGCATTAATATATATTGTAAGCAGTTTTGGTTCCAGCACTAATTCCGATAGAACCCCATGGGTCGGCAAGCTGAAAACTGCCCGAGGTCGCAGCACAGTGGTATAGAGTTGGAATATATTTTCACTGGGAATCTTCAATGTTGAAGCTCAATATTGCATAGGAAAGATCAGGTGACCTGATTGCCTCCTATCCACTGCACTCATTCACTCTTCATCACCAATACACAGTAACAATGGCGTGCTATAACAACCCACCCAGGCTGTTTCAATAGCACCTTCCAAAGCCAGAAACTCCACCGCCTCTAAGAGCTGTAGATGCTTCGGAACACCACCATCTATAATTTCCCTTCATCCACATAACTTCTACAGTCACACCTGCTCCCTTACTGTCACTGGATCAAAATACTGGATCTCCCTAACCAGTAGCATTGTGGGTGCCCTTACACCAGAAAGATTGTAGTAAATCAAGGACCCAATTCACCACCAATTTCTTAAGGGCAAGTCAGGATGTCTGACCGAGACAGTGATGCCCAAATCCATGAAAAAATAAATTTTTAAAAAATCATTCTGATTGTCATTTGTTCAGAACACGTGTACTCTATTTACATGACACTTATAATAGTGTGGGATTTCCCTCTGATGTGAGGCTACCTGGCCTGTTTTTACTCAGCTTCCTTCCTCGAATACTGGGGTTATAATTACTGTCAATTTTCTATCCAAGCCCATATCTTTAGAAGAAATCTTTAAATTTTCCTTATCAAACTGTGGCTAGCTATGACCTCAGGAACTAATTAGCCACAGGAGAGAGCTGACCAGTGGACTTTATGTATAAAAAATCAGGTTTAGCAACTAAACAACATTGCAGATCTAACACAGAGTAGAGCAGTACAAATCATTCCTGATATCAGAAAATGGTAGACATTGAAAATCAAAAGAAAAATATTTTCAATAACTATTTAAATAAAATCACAGAAGCAGAACTTTCATTTAAAGCAAAAAAGAAAAAAATGTTGTCAAAGTTTTATTTTGGCTTTCATGGAATCAAGATTTTATGAAGCATAAAAACACAGCAGTTGCTACTGGACTGGTAATCAAGAGATGAGTTTAAATTTCATCGTAGTAGCTGGGGAATTTAGTAACCATGGCTTGTGAAAGAACTGGTTCACTGATGCTTTTAATGGAACAAAATTTGTCCTCTATACCCAGTGTGATGTATATCTAACCATAGACACACAGCAAAATGCTAGACTCTTAACTGCCCTCTGAAATAGTCTCACAAGGCAATCATTTGCATCAATACTGCCAAGAAGAAACCATAATATAAAACAAATGACCAACAACATTTGTTCTTCCTGATACTGGGGGCAGTGTTTTCTTCTATTCAGTTGTAGGTTGTGGGTATTGCTGGCAGGCCAGCATTTCTTGTACATCCCTAGTTGCCCTTGAGAAGGTGGAGGAGAGCTGCTTTCTTGAAATTCTGCTGTAGGTTGACCCACAATGCCATTAGTGAGGGAATTCCAGGATTTTGTCCCAGCAACAGTGAAAGAACAGTAATATTTTCCCAAGTCAGGAAGGTGAGTGGCTTGGAGGGGAACCTGGAGGTGGTGGTGTCCCCACATGTCTGTTGCCCTTGTCCTTCTAGATGGAACTGTCGACCAGTTAAACACCAGAGCTCATGCTCATTGGATCATACCGTACAGTCAAAGTGCCACATTCCTCCATTATTGCTACTGTGTACATCCTGTCTTGGCAGGATGGCTTTATAAGCAATGGTAGCACATTGGGATACTGTTAGGAGAGCATGCCCCAAGGACAGCTCAAATTGAGTGAGGATACCAAAGGCTCACAGACAGAAAACCTCTTCACAACTCAACAAAACTGCCACTGCAAAAAAAAATAAGATTTAGCCCTTTGGAGTTCACATGAGTGACTTTGACATTTGTGAATTGGAAATAATTTTGAATAATATGTAACTGAATGATTGTTCTTTTCACATTACAGCCAGAGACTTTTTCCTAAGGTGAAGGTAGCTAATATGAGGAGACATAGTTTTAAAGTGAGTGCATGTTGACATAGGAGAGAAGTAGGTTGTTTACTCAGAAAGTGGTCAGGTCGTGGAATGTATTGCCAGAGATGGTAGTGGAGCTGGCCTCATTAGGGGCATTTAAGCAGCTATTAGATAGGCATATGGATGAAAGCATAAAGTAAGGGTGGGATTAGATAGGCCATACGATTGGGGTAAAAGTTCGGCACAACATCATGGGCCAAAGGGTCGGTACGGTGCTGTACTGTTCTGTGTTCTATGTGCTATGTTCTCTGTTCTATGTTCTCAGTTCTATGTTCTATGCTCTGTCTGCATTAGGACATGATCATAGAACATAGAACATAGAACATAGAACATAGAACATAGAAAAGTACAGCACAGTACAGGCCCTTTGGCCCATGATGTTGTGCTGTGGAATAATCCTAATCCAAAACTAAAATAACCTAACCTACATTCCCCTCAATTCACTGCTGTCCATGTGCATGTCCAGCAGTCGCTTAAATGCCACTAGTGATTCCGCTTCCACGACTACTACTGGTAAATTATTCCATGCGCTCACAGCTCTCTGGGTGAAGAAACTCCCTCTGACATCTCCTCTATACCTTCCTCCTAACACCTTAAAACTATGACCCCTTGTGGCAGTCAATCCTGTCCTGGAGAAAAGTCTCTGGCTATTGACTCTATCCATGCCTCTCATTACCTTGTATACCTCAATCAGGTCACCTCTCTTCCTCCTTCTCTCCAGAGAGAAAAGTCTGAGCTCAGTCAACCTCTCCTTGTAAGACAAGCCCTCCAGCCCAGGCAGCATCCTGGTAAACCTCCTTTGCACCCTCTCCAAAGCCTGCACATCTTTCCTATAATAGGGCGACCAGAACTGGACACAATATTCCAAGTGTGGTCTCACTAGGGTTTTGTAGAGCTACAGCATAACTTCGCAGCTCTTAAACTCGATCCCCCTGTTAATGAGAGCCAAAACACCATATGCTTTCTTAACAACCTTATCCCCCTGGCTGGCAACTTTGAGGGAGCTATGCACTTGAACACCAAGATCCCGCTGTTCCTCCACACTGCCGAGAATCCTGCCTTTAATCCTTTATTTATCATTTAAGTTCAACCTTCCAAAATGCATCACTTCGCATTTATCCAGGTTGAACTCCATCTGCCATTTCTCAGCCCAGCTCTGCATCCTGTCAATGTCTCGCTGAAGCCTGCAATAGCTCTCAATACTATCCAGGGCATCTCCAACCTTTGTGTCATCAGCAAACATACTAACCCCCCCCTCAACCTCCTCATCCAAGTCATTTATAAAAACTACAAAGGGCAGAGGCCCAAGAACAGACCCCTGCGGGACACCACTCAGCACTGACCTCCAGGCAGAATACTTACCATCGACAACCACTCTCTGCCTTCTGTCAGCCAACCAATTCTGAATCCAGACAGACAAATCACCCTGTATCCCTTACCTCTTGACTTTATGAATGAGCCTGCCGTGGGGGGCCTTATCAAATGCCTTGCTGAAGTCCAGGTACACCACATCCACTGTTCGACCCTCGTCAACCTGTCTCGTGACTTCCTCAAAGAGCTCAATAAGATTTGTAAGGCATGACCTGCCCCTCACAAAGCCATGCTGACTCCCTTTAATCACGCTATGCTTTTTCCAAATAGTTATAAATCCTATCCCTGAGAATTCTTTCCAAAACCTTGCTGACTACAGACATAAGACTGACTGGTCTGTAATTTCCAGGGATTTCCCTACTCCCTTTCTGAAAAGCGGAACAGCATTTGCCTCCCTCCAATCTTCTGGTATGACTCCCGTGGAGAGTGAGGAAGCAAAGATCTTTGCCAGCAGCTTAGCAACCTCCTTTCTCGCTTCCCGGAGCAACCTATGATAAAACTGTTCTGGCCCAGGGGACTTATCAATCTTAATGTTCGCCAAAATTTCCAGCACATCAACTTCCTCAATCTTGATCTGTTCAAGCCTGTTTTCCTGCTCTTCAAAGTTCTCATTCACAACGAGGTCCCTTTCTTTAGTTGAAACCGAAGCAAAAAACTCATTCAGAGCTTCCCCTATCTGCTCAGACTCCATGCACAAGTTCCCTACACTACCCCTAATCGGCCCTACCTTCTCCCTGATCATTCTCTTATTTCTCACGTATGAGTAAAATGCCTTCAGGTTCTCCCTAATCCTTCCTGCCAAGCCTTCTTCGTGCCCCCTCCTGGCCCTCCTCAGTCCACTTTTGAGCTCCTTCCGTGCAAGCCTGTAATCCTCTAAAGCTGTGCTAGACCCTAGCTTCCTCCACCTTACGTGCGCTGCCTTTTTCTTTTTGACAAGAAGCACCTCTGTACCCGTCATCCAAGGCTCCTTAATCTTACCCCTTCTTACCTGTCTCAGAGGAACAAATTTATACATCACTCACAACAACTGCTCCTTAAACAGCCTCCGCATGTCTGCTGTGCCCTTTCTGTGGAAAAATTGCTCCCAATCTGTACTTCCCAACCCCTGTCTGATAGCGTCATAGTTTCCTTTATCCCAGTTAAATATCTTCCCCTAGTAACTGCTCCTTTCGCTTTCCATGGCTATGGTAAATGTGAGGCTGTTGTGGTCACTGTCACCAAAGTGTTCTCCCACCACGAGATCAATGTGACATGTGATGGTTTTAAATTGGATAAACTAGAAACTGTTTAATGAATTTGCATTTATGTAGACCTCTCTGCCCTGTTTTCATTTCTGACTCTACATTACCCTGAACAGAGGAGAGTTAGATGTTCATGAGAGAGATAACAAGATGAGAAGATCCATAGAGGCGACAATGAACTGAAGATACAGAGGTGTTGGAATTTTGCAGTATTAGAATTTTGTGTTCTTGCAAATTTGCAGCTCCTTGCCTGTGGACCACTTTGCAAAGCTGTCTGGCCTAGTTCATCCTTGTCTTCATCAAACTCATAACCAGAGAATGGGACTGTCTTCATCAAATTCTCCTCTATTAGAATTTCCTTTTCAAGAGGACTAGGATGTAGCAGGCATTGCAGACAATGACCATAAGTGAAGCTCTACTCGACCCATAGATTGATGTCACTTTCATGTCCCGATGACTCTATGCCACATTTTACATTTGTACAGGATACCTGGGATCCTGATTTTAGAATACAAAATCCAAACTAATCCCTGTTCTGTTGTTTTTAATTGGGGTTGTTCCTGTAGTTCAAAGCAAAACATATAATATAAATCAATTATAGTTCAGTGCCAAAACGTTGAGGCAGGATTAACAACAAAAGTTGCAAAAGGAGATGAAGTTCATAAATCTTACAAGGTTATTCTATAGAACATTCTTATAGTGATTAATCTGTTTTGCAGATTACAGCAAAAAGGAACCACAGTTTGTAAGAACTGTGAAAGTACACAGTGACAAAATTATAATCATAATTATTGCAGAGCATGTTGGGAACAAACATTAAGTTCTTCTGCTTTAATCTTTTATTCGCCACTATCAGTTAAGTTTGCATCAAAATGTTATGTCATTATCAAATTTACAATATTGTACTCAAGCCTCTCCTGGTTATGTTGCGAGTGGAAAAATGAAAAAAAAGTGCCCCGAAGTCAGATAAAAAGATGAGTCAAATTAAACTTGAGCTCTTTACTTCCTTAATTTCTTTTCCAAATAAATTTTAGCTGATAGAATTCAGCTCAGACGGAATTGTACTGAGATAGTTACAAATTCAATGCAATCCTTTGGTCACAGATGAAGAATGGTAATCCAGAAGAATGAAAACAAAATCTACATGCACCTCAACACAATATTTAAGTGTAGAGATTGTGATTCACAACATGGGATTTATCACAAAGTATTTGCATCAAATTTTATATTGGAGGTGGAAGATGGGAGCTGGGTTTGTTTCTGGGTAAGAATCTTGCCTCGATTAGAAAACTGATCACATGCAAGATTTTTGAATGCTATCTTTCATTGGTATGGAGACTAATTTTCAGTCCAAATGGACTTTGTGGGACTGGAAACTGAGGTGAGCATAATAAAGTGTGGGAGTTGCTTTGAAGATCTGAGGCTGTGTGGACTGCCAGAACATATAGGAATTATGCCAGCAACCGGGAGAGTGAATACACACATGATTGAAGCTCTGTGGTGTTCACAGCCTAGTGGGACATTGAAAGACTGAAAGCATTTCTGCTTAATGAATCTGATTGAGCACTTCCTGCATTTCCTGATGGCATGATGAATGAAGTCAATGGTTTACAGTGGCAGGGTGGATCTACCAAAGGCAGCAAAACTCAATGTCTTCTGCCGCTGCGGAGACAGCATTTGTTATGAAATTAACAGTATTTTTCGGCTCTGGAAGTGAAAGGAGAGCAGTGACCAGGCAGACGCAGTGGCGAGCTGTCATCTGCAAGCTGTCAACAACATCCACATCTGATCATTGGTGACAGCCACAAAGACCAAGGCTACAATGATATTGATGGCCATTGGCAGGGTGAGGCAAGCAGAGCTGCTAGATGCAATGCCTATGTGGTGAGCTCAGAGACCTCTGTAACCACTTCCTGGACTGTCCTTCAGCAATGGTTTCTGCTCATCACCAGGAAGTTTCACTTTTGGTGTTAGACTCTGTGTTGACAATAAAGCCACCATTGACATCTGTTTGTTTCTTCTTCCTGTGTTGTCCTACTGCTCTGCCTTTCTGGCATGGAGTTGCACTTCATTACCACAGGGAATAAAATCTGACAGCTGTGCCCTTATTGTCAGCTGCAGCATTGCTTTTCATGCAGTTGGGTGTCCAATTGTTCTTGATAGTTCTGCCCTTTTATCTTAGGATGGCACAGTGGCTCAGTGGTTAGCATTGCTACCTCAGAGTGCTAGAGACCTGGGTTCAGATCCACCCTTGGGCAACTACCTGTGTAGGGTTTGCAGATTCTCCCTGTGTCTTTGTGGGGTTTTTTCCTGGGTGCTCTGGGTTCCTTCCGTTGTGCACATTAGGTGGATTGGCCATGCTAAATTGCCAATAGTGTCTAGGGATGTGCAACCTGGGTGGATTAGCTACATGAAATGTAGGGGGATATGGTAAAGGGGTGTGGGTCTGGGTGGGACCGTCCTTCAGAAGATCAACACAGACTTGACAGGCTGAATAGCTTGCTTCCACACTGTAGAGATTTGATGGATTCTATGATTTACCACCATAATGTCAGTTGGTTGAAGACAACATTCAGTGTTCAAACATTGCGGGCCAACTCTTTTTGTCACTTGTAAAGGGCACTTCTTTTTAAAATTCTGAGTCCCCTTTTGGCGTGTTTCCAAATGGGACTGGGATAAGGCCTTGACTGTCAGTTGAAACCTTTTACTAATTGCTATGTGGCTAAATAGTATAGTTCAATTTAAACACAAGCTAGTTACGGAAAATGACAAAGGTGGCAAAAGGCGTCAGCTGACAAGGTGCATGTGGAGACAGGAACTGGGGTCTGTCTTTCTGCAGTGCTCCAAAGTAACAATCTGATCTCTCAAAAGTGCTGCCCTGTGAGGTGAGAGTTGGGTTTGAGTTGAGGAACACAGTTAAACTATCGCTTCATGTTAAGGGCAGCAGAAGAGGGCTACCTCACATTTACAACATGATCACTATGCTGCAAGACTTAGCAAGAAGTGCAGAAAACAATGAAAAATAACAAATTGGCAATTGCCACTGTCAGATTCCCCGACAGCACCACTTTTGAGCTGGAGGTTGCACTCGTTTATGCCATGAAATGTCATCTATCAAATTCTTTCATTTTCAATAGTGGTCTGTGCCACGCCCTCAAACACTTTACTACTCTTTCGCTGCGCATCACACCTGCTCAAACTTAGACAGGATGCACATCCAATCTGCAAATTATATTTGACATACTTGCTGTGACCACATTTTCAAAAGGATCATGCCTAAAATTATTGGAACATGACTGACATAGAATGGCCATTTACCACAAATGGTATGAGTTTCCAGTTGGCTCTGTTCAATAACTCCTCTATTTGAAAGCTTGCAATGAAAATAGAGTTTCAAGTTTCATTTCTGTGTAGGCAGCATGTTGGTTGTTAATGCATATGATTCATGTGCTGGAGCACAAAGAGACAGAAGAGCATGGTATCCAGCAGTCACTCTATGTGTGCTGCATGTTTCACTACATTAGCTGCAGATCTGAAATTGGTGACAACATCAGTCGGGCAACTTCTTACAACGACTTCTAGGTAGGCATGACCAGGAGTGCAGGTACATTTCCGGATATGTTGGTAAGAGGGGGCAACCTGGTTTCTTTCCTGCTTGTGCCTTTTTCTCATAGTTTCATTGAGATTTTACTCTTTCAATCCTGTACTTGTGATTCTTCTCAAACCAACTACTATATTAAATTTTACATTGAGTTGCCGAATCCCACAAGCCATTTTTCTCAGATGTAAATGATTACTCCATACACTCCTATAAAATTTTGTAACGTAGCAGTTCCATTCCCATGACCTGCTCATTATTTCTGCTCAGCTGAGGTTTTGGAATTCTTCCATGCAGTCATCATGCTGGTGCATTAGCATACAATATTCAGCTGTTTTAGACTTTGATTAATGACAGAACACAATAAAATGATTTGATTAAAAAATATATTAAATGCTAGATAAATCAGTATTAAAGATATACGATTAATCCAGAAATTTTTTTAAAAATGTGTAGAAGCTTTTAGAGCACTATCTTTCATGCCTTTTTTCTTTAGGCTCCATGCAGCTGGATGAAAGCCGTAATTCATCCGAACGAGATGGAAAATGGAGTTAGTTATATAATTGGATTATATATGTGTAGTTTTAAATGAGGTGGTTTTTTTGGCATGTCCAGTTCAGACAAGTTCTAAATGTATGATTGAGATTCACAGTAGAGCATAAGTACTATAACTTTCAGTACCTGAGTCAAGTTTTGTAATCTCCACATGCATTGTGCTCCAGCAGCCTTTATCACCAGAAAATATTCTCGTACTTATTGATTTTCAGGTTTCATTGGAAGTTGAAATATTGAGGTGCGAATTTCATTTCTGCAATGGCTAAATTCCAATGTCTCACCATTTTCTACAATGCAATCTGGGTATTTTAGAGAAATGAAAGCACATGGCTGATATTGAGCATACATTACTCACAGACAATTGTCCATTTTCACAATTTTGACAACTACAAAGCAAAGGGTCAGCCTAAGATCATGGAGAGTAGCAATAAAAAGCTGGACAAAAGTGGGCCAGAAAGCAGGAACAAGACGTACATGGAATCAATTAAATTAGTTCAAAACCAGTCAATTGTGGCAAATTAAGACAATCATTTTCACACACTAACAATGTATGCCAAAACAGTGCGACCAAAAACAAAATACAGCATTCAATGTGCATCACATTGTCAAGGACAGCATTAAAAAAAACACGGGGAAAATGAACAATAATCCAGTTAAAATTATTCTGAAACAAATTGAGAACCTAATCTTTAGACCATGATTTTTATATATAATATAGAGTTTATCATTACATGATATTAATAGTATTATATTTGCTTAATTTTCTACATTGACTGACAGGTGTATCAAAATGCAATGAAAAGCTTTGTTTACAGGTGGTACAGGCAGATCACAGTAAGCAAAGGATGTACAGATCAAAAAGACTTTGAGTTACATTGCAGGTTACTTTATTTAAGGCTAGAGTCGATTGAACAGTTTGACAATGGCCGGAAAGAAGCTGTTCCTGAACCTGCTTGTGCATGTGTTCAGGCTTTTGTATCTTCTGCCTGACAGAAGAGGTTGTAGGAGAACATTGCTGAGGTGCGATAGGTCTTTGATGATGTTGGTCGCCTTTCCGCGGCAGCAAGCCATATAAATGGAATCCGTAGATGAAAGGTTGGCTTCTGTGTTGTCAGGGCTGTGCACATCGCCTTCTGTAGTTTCTTATTGTCCTGGGCAGAACAGTTACCATACCAGGCCATTATACACCTGGACACTAGGCTTTCAATGGTGCATCTGTAGAAGTTGGTGAGGGACCTTATGGGCATGCCAAATTTGCTGAGCTGCCTGAGGAAGAAGAGGTGTTGATCTGCCTACTTGACTATTGCATTTAGGTGGGAAGTCCAGGGCAGGTCGTCAGATATCATCACTCCGAGGAATTTGATGCTGTTCACTCTCTCAACCTCAGTTTCATTGATACCTTTGGGATGTGCCCTCCTGTTTTCTTTCTGAAGTTGGTGATCAGTTCTCTTTTTCCAACATTGAGGGACACATATTTTTTCATTTCACCGTGTCAACAAGCCCATTATCTCCCTTCTGTATTTTGACTCATTGTTATTAGACATCTGTCCTACTATGGTGGTATCAACAGCAAACTTGTAGATGGCATTCATTCAGAATTTGGCAACACAGTGTGGGTGTGCAAGGAGTACAGTAGCGGGCTGAGGATGCGTCCTTGCAGGGGCTCCAGTGTTGAGTGATATTGTAGGTTAGGTGCAGTTACCTATTCTGACTTATTACAGCCAGTTGTTCAGAAAGCTGAGGATCCAGTTGCAGAGGATGGAGCCAAACCGAGGTCACACAGTTTTGAGATCGATCTGGAGGGGTTAATCGTGTTGAAGGTGCAGCTGTAGTCAATGAGCAGGATTCTGACAAAGGTGTCTTTGTTGTCCAGATGTTCCAGAGATGAGTGTGGGGCTAGGGGTATAGTATCTTCTTTGGACCACTTATGTCGGTAAGCAAACTGTAGGGGATCAAAGAAGGTTGGGAGACTGGAGTTAATGTGGGCTATGATCAGCCTCTCAAAGTACTTCATGATTATTGAGGTCAGAGTTATTGGGCGGTAGTCATTAAGCACATTGCATGTGATTTCTTGGATACGGGGATGACGGTGGTCTTGGAGCTGTTGGGGACTTTTGTTTGTAGGAGGGAGTGGTTGAAGATGTCAGTGAATACCAAGCAAAGCAAGCGAAAAGAACTCAGCACTACCCATGTATTAGCTTCAAAGTCTGCCTCCCCCGCCTTAATCCAGCTGCAAAAGTTAACTCACACTAACCAATGATAATAAATGAAAACTGGGGAAAGAGCTATTATTACAGGTAAGTGAAAATAATATTTTACCAGCTGGTCCAGGTAATTGCAGAACAATATTTTATTCTCTGAAACAAGAAGAAGGGGACATTCATCCTGAGGTGTTCCAACAAATTCTCCATCTGTGCAGAGGAAGATGTTGTCAAAAGTAATGACTCTGGGTGCTGGGATATACAGTTCCTTTAAAGTTGTGTCACATAGACAACGTGGTATAGAAGGCAACTGGCGTGCTTGCCTTTATTGGTCAGACCATTAAGTATAGTTTGAGGCATCATTTTATGGCTGTACAACACATGTAGTGGCTGTACGGCCCCTTCTGGAGTACTGTGTACAATTCTGGTCGCCTTGCTGTAGGAAGGATGTTTAAAACTGGGCACATTGAAGAAAAGGTTAACAAGGGTATTGCTGGGACTGGTGGGTTTGAGTTGTTATGCAAAGCCAGATAGAACATAGAACAGTACTGCACAGTACAGGCCCTTTGGCCCATGATGTTGTGCTGACCTCTTAGCCGAATAAGATCAATGTACCCTGCATACCCTACATTTTACAATCCTTCATGTGCCTATCCCAGAGCTGCTTAAAAGTCTCTAAATTATCTGACTCCGCTACCACTGCCGGCAGCGCAATCCACACCCACCACTTTCTGTTTGAAGAACCTACCTCTGATATCTTCCTTACACCTTCCTCCAATCAACTTAAAATTATGCTGCCTCGTAATAGTCATTTCTGCCCTCACAAGACCTGCCCTCCAGTCCAGGCAGCATCCTGGTACATCTCATCTGCAACCTCACTAAAGCTTCCACATCTTTCCTATAATGAGGTGACCTGAACTAAACACAATATTCCAAGTGTGGACTGACCAGAGTTTTAGAGATTTGTAACATAACCTCATAGCTCTTAAACTCAATTCCCCTGCCAATGAAAGCCAACACACCATAGGCCTTCTTTACAACCCTGTCAACTTGGGTAGCATCTTTGAGAGATCTATGGATTTGGACCCCAAGATCCCTCTGTTCCTCCCCACTGCCAAGAATCCTGCCATTAACCCTGTATTCTGCATTCAAATTTGACCTTCCAGATTGAATCATTTCAAACTTTTCTGGGTTGAATTCCATCTGCTACTTCTTTAGGCTGGGACATTTTACCTTGGAGTGTAAGAGGCTGAGAGATAGCCTAGAGGTTTATAAAATAATGAGAGACATAGGTAAGGTGAAGCAACAAGGTATTTTTCCCAGGGTAGGGGAGTCCAAAACTAAGGGCATAGGTTTAAGGTGAGAAGGGAAAGATTTGAAGGAGACCCAAGGGGCAAATCTTTCACACAGAGTGGTGCAGATATGGAATGAATTGCCAGAGGAAGTGTTAGAGATGAGTACAATTACAACATTTAAAGACATTTTAATAGATACATGAAATGGAAGCATCTGGGAGGATATGGGCCAAACACAGGCAAATGGGACTAGTTCAGTTTGGGATGCATGGTTAGTATGGAGAAGTTAGATCTTTCTGTGCTGTATGCCTCAATGATTCTATTTAAGAGGAAAGACAATGAGTAGAAGAAGAATTGTAAGCATGGCTATGTTGTCTTTGAAACTACTCCATTATGTTAAATAAAGATTTGCTTTGAAATGGTAACTTTTAGATCAGATAAACAACTGCACTGTACAAAGAAATCTAAATTTTTCTCTTGAGCAATGGAATGATAACATACGCAATTCGTAACATCATTATTGAAATATTCTCAACATCACAGCCTAAATACTTTGAAAACCTTATCACATCAGGGCATGTTCTTTCGGACAAGCTTCATTAGAAGAGCACAAAATACATCAGAGATTCAAGGAAAGAAAAGACTCATTTTTATATCTATCTACATCAGCATTTTTGAATCAATATGTATTGCTCAATTAATTTGCTGAAAGTACATGCAATCATTTACCAAAATATTTAGGAATGAAAGCTGAAAAGGGGAAAGAATTGCAGAAAGAAGCATTGGAATATTTAGGCAGACTTGGGTAGTCTGGTAAAATTATGCTCTTTGTTTTTAAAGGTGCAAAATCCTGAAGGTAAATTGTTTGATTGTTATTTGATCATTCCAAAGCTCCCAAAGATATTGCAAATGGTTTACCACTGGCTTGTGGGCTGGGGTGGCCGTTAAATTCAGCTCATAAAGTGCCTCTCATAACCTTAAGGTGCTTCACAGACAATGCAGTGCTTTTGAAATAGGCAAAGGCAACAGTCATTGTGCATATTGCAAGGATAACAAAAATAAATCGGGAGATTTGCACTTTTTTGCAATTTCAGGTAGTGGCGGTAGACTTGCTGCTGTAATGGACAAAATCCATTCTGAATTGAGAGCAATACTCCATCCCTAAAGTAATCTTATGTAGGAAAAAGACAAAGTTAATTATTTGAAACTGCTGAAACTCAAGGGAAGATTAATCCTCAGCAGTAAGCAATTTCAGTTTTAAATATTTTGGATGTTTAACATCGATATCTAATTGAAAGCTTTTCTAAACTTCTTTTGCCCCAGATAAAAGTTTATTGGAGAACAAGGTGTATTCACTTTATCCTGTGTTTTTATTTCTGGATTATAGCCCTATTGACGCGATCATTCAATGGGGCTGAACAATTTAGTTGTAGATCAAGCACTAATCCAGTTTCCATGCAGGAAAGTTAGTGAGCTTTTTAAAAAATTTATTTTACTTGCAACAATATTTAATTTGAATATTTAATAATTGTTAAACCTGTCGTTGTTATTATTTTCTTTTGTTTAATGTTTCCTTTGACAAATCTATAACTACAAATAACACTATGTCATAATCATGTTTTTGTTCTGAGAAGTGCCTGAGATGGATGAGGGTCTTATTCTTCTTCCAAGAGTTAAGTTATGATAGCGAGTCTTCTCTTCAATCATTTGCTCAACAATAATACCAGACGTTGGCACTTTAGGAAGCTTTGTGAGCAGGGCTCTTGAAGATAGAGAAAGAGATCTGGTGCAAAACTGAAAGTTGTAATTGTGACCATCTGTTATGTTATAAGGAGATAGTAGGAACTGCCGATGCTGGAGAATCTGAAATAACACGGTGTGAAGCTGGATGAACATAGCAGGTCAAGCAGCATCAGAGGAGCAGGAAAGCTTGACATTTGGGTTGGGACCCTTCTTCAGAAATGGGGGAGGGGAAGGGGATTCTGAAATAAAAAGGGAGACGGGGGAGGCGGATAAAAGAGAAGGTAGGGTGAGAGGAGACAGACAGGTCAAAGAGGCAGGGTTAGAGCCAGAGAAGGTGAATGTAGTTGGGGAATTAGGGGGGATAGATCAGCCCAGGGAAGACGGACAGGTCAAGGGGGAGGGATGAGGTCAGTGGGTAGGGGGTGGGGGTGGGGCTTGAGGTGGGAGGAATGGTTAGGTAGGCGGGGGTTAGCTGGTCTGGTTTTGGCATGTGGTTGAGGGAGGGGAGATTTTGAAGCTCGTGAAATCCACATTGATACCCTTGGGCTGCAGAGTTTCCAAGCGAAATATAGGCTGCTGTTTCTGCATCTTTTGGGTGGCATCATTGTGGCAATGCAGGAGGCCCAGGATGGACATGCCATCCGAGGAGTGGGAGGGAGTGGGAATTGAAATGGTTCACGACTGGGAGATGTAGTTGTTTGTTGTGAACAGAGCATAGGTATTCCGCAAAGTGGTCCCCAAGCCTCTGTTTGGTTTCCCAATTTATGTTATAACTCTATTTCCTCACAATGAAACAAATATATTGTGAGAGATATGTACAAAGAAGGGGAAAAGTCCCAAAATGGGCACTGTTATTTAAAAATACACTGTTCAGTGAATCTTTGTATCTTGAGAAGTTGGAGATTATCTTTATCATTTCCTGTCAAATAACCCAGTTCTATGTCCAAATCATAATCTTCATTAGCTACCCAATTTGACAGGAATTGGACTCTGAATGATGCTCAAAAGATAATTGAATCCTGTAAGTAACATTTGTCTTCTGGTTTACCTGATAGTTATACCTCTGACAACTATTTACTTCAGGTAAAAGGTTTTGAAGTCATTTTTATTTGAAGCAGATTTGGAGAAAAGAACAGTTTTAACATGTTGGTTGACATGACAATGAAAAAGCATGTAGCTGTACTAAGCTTTTCTGTTTTAATGTAATGGATGCGTTCATTGCTTCTAAATTATTTTCATTGGTCGCTGAAGTTTCATTAATGGCATCCATTTTAAGTACTTTTAATATAATTGATGAATATGTGGAGAATAATGGATCCTGAAAGTGATTACAAAGATGTAATCTAATCAAGTGGTTCAGATGATGTCATATGCCACAAGAGTGAAGCTTTAAAAGTTTATAACCATCACTTGAACCCTCTGATTATATTATAGCCTTGAACTTGTTCAAGAAAGAATATTAATGTTTTTTAATCTAGTGTCGATTATCACATTTACCAGAGTCAGTATATATTTGTAAAACATTTTAATAAAATCCTAATTACCTGAAGCTACATTGTGCTGTAAGAACCATGTTTACCCCACATACAGGGGCATTAGACTTTTTTTATTTAAATTTATGAATGTTTTTGCAAAAATGTTTAATGAAGTCTAAAAATTGTTTTCCCCAGGCAATTAAACACACATTTTAAAAATTAATGCAAGATATTAAAAAAATATGCATATTGAAATTAGCATTGTTATTGTGCCGTGTTAAATCAGAACTACATGAGTGATTATTCAACAAATACATTACGTGTGTCTGAAATGAATACTTGAGATTAGCCAAAATATTAGCAAAAGTATCATATTGTAGATTATTATAGTAGTCAGACCCATTTGAAGAGATCTGTCTTGCTGCATTTGGCATTTAGCAGAGGGTAAAATAATAATCTATCCTTTGTTGGACACCAAACAAGATACATTTTTAAAAAAATTTCAGTCATGCAAAATAGATAATCTCTTTGCTTGCCATTTTGATCGTGAATTATGATCACGGTTAAATTTTCTCAAAGTTTATTTACACTACAAATAGTGTTTTTTTATTTCAAAAATATACTTTATTCATAAAAACTCATATTCATAAAAATACACACATTACCACAAATGTAAATCATTTCTGTACAGTTGTATATCAAATAAACAAAACAAAAACATTGAACTTTGACTCTATCCAACTGTTTCATACATGCAATACCAATATTTACATATATTTGAGATATTGGGAGGGCCTGATAACTGAACAAATAGTGTTAATGAAACCCATCACTACCAATAAGGCTCAACCTAGCTCCAGTGAGGAAATGCCCAAGATTCAGCAAGACACAGTCCCATTTTTACATGGTTTTGACATTTTATGGAAGGTAATTACAAAACTGAGATTAACAAATCCAAATGGGGAGGAGGAGATCCAAAAGGGAGTGCCCCTTCAAATCTCTGTATCAGAAGTTGGTTTAAATACTTAAAGCGTGCATGCTAATTACCTCAATTTGAAAATAGTTCAATTTTACCTGCTAGGAAAGTAAGTCTACCTTTTGTTATGAAACTAGTTAGGCAAGTTAGAGTTTGAGCTCAGATGTTTACACAGTAGCTGAAACAATGCATTAGTTCTTATTGCAATGAGTCAGTGGGCCTTTTGAACTTGGATAACAGAATGCCTGGCTGCTTACCCTGCACGAAGTACAGAAATCAAATAATTGATATTTATTGAAGAAAATTTATGAAATGGATTATAAGATTAACGAGAGTCATTCAGCAAAGGCAATATAATCGACTGTGATTAACAAGTGAATCATAATTGCTAGCTAGTATTGTAGCTACAAAAACATTATGCACAACATAATTTTTGGTAGGGAGAATTGAAGGCATTTCTTGATTCCTAATAAATTATTATGCAAGTTCCCTTCTCTTAGTGCAATGAAAACTTGCCTTCATCTTCAATGATACTGAATACAATTTCGGTTGGGTAAGGAAATGTAGTAAATATGATCTGACGGATTGCTGGGTAATGCTCCAGTTAGTGGATGCTCTGTTTAAAAGGCAAATCTGATATGGCAGTTGGCTATGTGAGGGAAGGTTGGGATATATGTTAAGTAGAGGCTTTTATAGCATTCTAACAGCCAAGTCAAGCTGATAACAACAATTTTGACAAATTCTTCCAACTTGGCAAGACCCTTTAAAACATCAAATTGAAATTGAAAATAATCTTCGGATCTTTGGAATGCAAATGGCTTTCCATGCAAAATGAATGAATCTTCTTTATGGGTAAAGGTTACAAAATATTCAGCAAGGTGAGGGATGAGGTCATAGCTCAAATTGAATAAGAGAATCTTGCTGTTAAAATTACATAATTTTAAATGGTTTCCAATTTGATTAGATATCTCACTTAAAAGGCACGCATAGTAATTAATTAGAAAATCCTTCACAGATTCCATGATATTATTTGTAGAATGTTTAAAGTCAGCTAATTGATACAAGTTATATTAAGCTCACTCACATATTCTGACGCTGTTTTGGGAGTAGTCAAACACCTTGATTATATTATCCTTAATATTCTAAACTCAATGGAGTACAAACCAAGTTTGTATAACGTGTCCTCATTAATGAGTCAGTTAAGTTGCAGTGTCACTTTTGCTCCTCTTGGTTGACATGGATGGTACCTATAGGGAATAAGCATTTTCCAGCAATTAAATTTGAAAGTTTTTTTTGAATTGCTTTGTATTTCTGACACCTCCCCTGCCACATGGCAGGCTTCAAAGGCCTGGTCATCAAGTTGAAGAAACAGGATAACTATGCTTGATACCAAATACTGGCCCCATTATTGAACATGTAACATGCAGGAGCAGAACATTTTGGACAACAAACCCAAAGATTGGCCAACTATTAGACTAAAGGGGAATTCATTGGAATTAAAATATCAGCTTCATGCTTTGTAATCTGTTTATTGTAAATGTTGCACCAGTTATTGATTAATATTTACTGATATAATTTACATTTCAAATGCAAATAAAATCCCAATTATTCAAAGATTTGAGTCAGCTAGCACAGCAAAAATGAACAACTGATGAGGGATTATTCCATGCAAGAACAGTAATAAATCTAAAAAACTCAATGTCTCTAGAGTGACAAAACAGAACGGAAACTTTATTCAATTTGAAATATCTTTTGATGCAATTCTATTTTTTTTAAATACTATACTTATAAGCTCTATTTCCAATAACTCCATTATCTTTGAGAAAAAAAATTCTACAGTTGATCATCCCAATATCCTAAAGTCTTTCTCATGCACGCCCTCTAATGCAGGATTGTTTTCTGTGCTTACTGTTTCTCATGTCTTCATGGGATGAGGATGTTACTACTTAGGCCAGCATTTATTGCCATTCCTTAACTGCCGGGAGGGCAGTTAAGAGTCAACCACATTGCTGCAGACCTGGAGTCACATGTAAGCCATAGGTAAGGATGGCACTTTCCATCTCCAAAGAACTTTAATGAACCAGATGCTTTCCAACAATAAACAATGGTTTCATGGTCATCATTAGATTCTTTATTCCAGACTTTTAAAAAAAATTGAATTCAAACACCACCATCTGCCATAGCAATACTCAAACCTATGTCACAAGAACATTGCCAGAGTCTCTGGTCCAGCAACAATACCATTAGGCTGTCATCTCCTCTTTTGTTAAAGCTTCAACTTTTGCTTGTGTTCTGCCATTTCCTTTTGTGATCCCTCATAGGCGCTTCCCCTGAGTTCCACCGATTGCTCATTAATCTGAAATTTCCTCTAGTTCATCTCACCACATCATTTCTCTCTTGCCCAAACCACACTTGGATCAAAGTGTCCAAGATCAAAAAGGTTATCATGTCATAAACAGAACTTAAAGTGAATTCCTGTATTCTTTACATTGGCTTGTGTAAAAGACCAAACAAGGACAATTCTAGAAAGCTGTCCATTATTAATCACCTCAGTTACTGTTTACGTGGTTGAATTTCGTAGCTAATGTTAAGCAATTGTTAAGTGTTTGGAGCACTGAATAGGGGCCACAAAACCTTGAAATGACAGCATGAGTTCAAACTACCTTGTGCTACCTAAGGCACATCTGCACCTCTTGAAAGCTCATGCATTTTGTGTGAAATTGATGGTGGAATTAATTGCACAAGAGAGTTTAATATGAGAAAGGCAAGAGAATGACACAACATAGCAGAGAACATTACCTCACACAGCAATGAAGATCTTAGTGCAGGCGATTGGCAGGAAGAGATAAATCATCCATCCACAAATTATAAGACCTTTTCCTTCCAAACAATATGAAAAGTCAAATCATGAGTTTTTTTTAAAAGATCCAGGAGAAGCAGCTGAAGAATCAAGTCTTTCACTTAAAAATGCTGAGGCAATCACTAATGGAAGGATCCCCATAACATAATATCAGAGAAAGCTGTGTTCCCAAAGAGAATTCAAGTAAATTCCAGGGGACTGTGGCATAACTTCAGGTTGATTACATGAATAAAAAGAAATTTTAAGACTTCCAACCTAAACAACTCTTGGCAGAATAAAATGTGGTAGTGAGAGACAGTATAAATTTTTATAAGCCATAAAATGAAGTTGGTAGTGTTTGCTTTGTTTAACTTCATATGCAATAAAGTTTAACTTTGTTTATATACATAAAACCACATGATGTAATTCTGCCGGTTGATGAGAGTTCGGATTTGTTTATATACAAACAAACCTTAGCAGTAGTGTGATGCTTCGTTGATGAGGAGCAAATGCATGCTTGAAGTAAGAATCAAAACAAATGCAACTTAATTCCCTGAAGACTTCAATATCTTTAAATAAGAGTACATACCACTAAAAACTTTAGCTAACTCAACAAAAGCTGTTAGAAATCAATCAGCATCGAACCTAAAAGTGGATGATGACAACTTGAAATAATTTTAGTGAGAGTTCTTCCTAATGCTGATGCACAGTCAGCTTTGTGAGTTTGAGCAGAACATTAGCTAGAACTTTGAGGTCAAAAATGTCACCATAAGAGTCAAATCAGCACTACATACAGGCAGACATCATGACCTGCTTACTCTGCATACTTCTAAACTACAAACCTCATACCTACAATAACAGCCTCGCCAAAATTGAGTGTGGTGCAGCTTGGACCAAGAGGTCCTGTGCACAAGCACACATTCACTGGGTGCATGTTATTTTGCAGACAATATTGGATGTCCATAAATATAACCAAGGAAGTTTTATTTTTACTGTCTAATGTTCTATAGCCCGATGTGTCTTTAACATGGAGTTAAACAATTTCCTTATATCCACTCAGCAACAAGTTCAATTCCAAAATTCCTTTTTCTTGAGACAGTGAGTTTTCTTTTTGTTTGTGTAACCACGTTAACTGAAAGCCCAAGTGAATTTAACCACATGATCTTGTTATCTTTATATGCTGAAGTAAAAAAAGAACAAGGTCTTTTATTTTAAATTACTTTAATTTGGATAAGTGCAAGCCCATTCAACCTCAGTCTAATTTTTCATTTTGTAACACAATTTTTCAAAACAAAAAGCTCAATCTTTTCCCAATCTGTTCTTCATCCTTGATCAGCCAGTAACATTTGTCAGCAATGTCACTCATCACCCGTGTCACTCAGCACTACTTCTAGAATACAATATTTCCTCTGTTATTGTCTGCAGTACATTCAACCCAGTATCATTCATTACTAGATTTTTTAATAAATTTCTTCCTTGTAGTATTTGGCAGTTATTTAATCTAACAATGCTGTGAGCAGATCTGGCCACCATGCTTCAGGAAAAATTATATTTTTATTTCAAAAATATACTTTATTCATAAAAATGTCTTTACATAAATATATAGTCACTAAAGCAGTTCAGTTCTATACAGTAGTACATGAAGAAACAAACAAACGTTGGAGTTTGACTCATTAGCCTTGAAAGAAATACAACCTAGGTTTGCAAAAATGACATCTGGACTTCAGGGATTGAGTTATGAGGAGAGATTATACAAATGAAGCCTGTTTTCTGTAGAATTTATAAGGTTAAAAGGTGATCTGATTGAAATGTTCTAAATATTAACAGGAAGTGGCAGAGTAGATAAAGATAAACTATTTCCACCGAGCGGAGATCAGGACCAGACCATTCAGGTTAGGCTATAGGAAGGATGGCAAAGATTTGGAAATCTCTTCTACAAATGGCAGTAAGTGCTGGATCGGTTGTTAATTTTAATCTGAGACAAATAGTTTTTTTGATAAGCGAACATACTAAGAGATATAGCTCAAATGTAGGCATATGGAGTCAGGCCACAGATCAATCACGATCTGATTGAATGACAGAACAGACTGAAGGGGCTGAATGGCCTATTCCTGTTCCCCTTGTTCCTAGTTTCTAATTCACCTATTTAGGAAATTTAAATCTGTGTTATGTGTTTTTGTTGTCAATGATCTGCTCAACAAAGCAATCAGCTCATTACAGTATTCTTTATAAAGAACATCCAGAATTTTTGAAAGTAACTGCTGTATGAATTTATCTGGCTTATGGAGTATTAGGAATGATCATAGGTTTTGGAATTTTCTGACTTAACTAAAAACAAATTAGGGCCATGGAAACAACTGTAATTTTTTTCTCAGAAACAGAAAATGCTGGGAATACTTAGCAGATCTTTTCACATCAGTGGAAAGAGAAACATAAAGCTGAAATAACTGAACTTGAGAATAGAATAGAAGGCATTTTTCCCATTGTGTCTAAAAAAGCTGATGAGTAACCACTTCACCTTTGTAATTTGTACTTCCTGTGTTAAAATCCTGTGGGTTATACTCCTGCAGGGGCATATGCAAGTACATTTGTAAAGCTCTATCACCCCTATCTATCAGGCAGTGTATTCCAGCTAGTCATTCTGAATTCCGCTCTAATTCTCTCCTAAAGCTCCAAGGTCTTACCAATGGGCAGAATTTTACAGGGGACCGAGTTATGACGATATTGTTGTCAAATTCAAATGAGAATCTGGCAAGACCGATTTAGGTGAAGAGCACCTTTCTCCAGCTTGTATGTTTTGATAAGCTGTGAGACTAGACTCTCATAATGTTGTAAACTTCTATTAGATCATCCTCCAGCCTCTGAAGTTCAAACCGATCTCTCCTCTTAGCTAATACCCTCCAAACCAGATAACATGCCGGTAAAGCTTTTCTGTACCGTCTCCAAAACTTCTGCATCTTTCTGCCAGTGTGTGCAATATTCCAAATCCTAACTAAAGCTGTACACAGCTGCAACATGACATGATATTTTTTATGCTCTATCCCCGACAGATGAAGACAACCATGCCTCATGCCTTCCTGACCATCTTATCCACTTGTGTTTCTATTGGTAAGGAACTATGCACTTGTACATCTAGATATTACTGCATGCGCATATTTCTAAGGGTTCTGCCATTTACTGCATACTTCTCTCTTGCATTAGACCTTTCAAAATGCATTATCTCGCATTAGTCCAGATTAAATTCCATCTGCCATTTCTCTTCCCAAGTCTCCAGCCTATCTATATCCTGTTGTATCCTTTGACAATCCCCATCGCTATCCAAAGCTCTCAATCTTTGCGTCACCCGCAAACTTACTAATTAGACCACCTACATTCTCCTCCAAATTATTTGTGTTGATTACAAACATTAGGAGCCCCAGCACTGATCCCTATGGAACATCACTGGTCATAAATTTTCTATCAAAAAAAATCCTAACACATCTTTTATGACCAAAATAGTTCCATATCCATTTGATCAGTTCACCACAGATCTTACATGACTTCACCTTCTGTATCAGCCTGCCAAAAATGACCTTGTTAAAGGCCTTGCTATAGTTCATGTAGACAACATCCAATGTCCTTCCCTCAATTATTTTTGTCACTTCCTAAAAAACTCAAATCAGGCTTGTGAGACATGACTCCCTCGTATAAAGCCATGCTGTTTGTCGCTAATAAGTCTATATTTGAGTCTATATGAGTAAATCCTGTCACTAAGTATCATTTCCAACTATTTCCCTACCACTGATGTAGGACTTACAGGCCTGAAATTTCCTGGATTATCCCTGTTGCCCCACCTAAACAAAGGAACAACATTGGCTATTCTCCAGTCCTCTTGACCTCTCCTATGACTAAAGAGGATATGACAATTTTGTACAAGGCCCCAACAATTTCTTCTCTCATCTCCCTCACTATTCTGGGATAGATCCCATCAGGTCATGAGGACTTGTCTACCTTAATGCTTTTCAAAACACCTACACCATCTCCTTTTTTTTAAATGTCTATATGCCCTGAAATATCAACATAACATTTTCTAGACACACCATTCATCATGCCCTTCTCCTTTGTGAAGACCAAAGCAAAATATTTGTTAAAGACCTCACCCACATCCTCCAGCTCCACGCATACATTCCCTCCTTGGTCATTGAGTGAACCTACCCTCAAGTTACCTCTTGTTCCTTATGTACATATGCAAAACTTTGGGATTTCCCCTAAGCCTGTTTGCCATGGATGTATTATGGCCCCTTTTAGCACACCCCCACCCCCCCCATCAACTACTTGTTTAAGTTCTTTCCTGCTTATTTTATGCTCTTTGAGAACTCTGTTAGTCTTCAGTGTCCTAAACCTTACATTTGCCTCTTTTATTTTTGACTAAGCTCAAAAAGTTTCCCTTGTCATTCAAAGTTCATGAATCTTATCATCAATGGACATTGGCACCCAGTATGTGCCATGATGGCTAGCTTGGCACCTATCTGAAGAAGAAAGTGTGCTAACAGAATGAATAAGCATATAATAACATATCTGAGTAGGTTGATTCAAACATAGCTTATAAAATGTACTGCAGCAACTGTCAAAGTCTCCTGGGGCAATTTCTTCTAAACCGAACTAGATGGACAAGAAAACAAAAGAGCCACAGCAACACAAACAACTGGAAAATTTCCCCACCAAGCCACACACCTCTCTGTTTTGGAGCAAAGGGATGACTGGGTTAAAAAGCTAAAGCTTCTTTCCTACCAGCACAGTGGGTATCACTACACCAGTTGGATTACAGCAGTTCACCATTACTTTCTCCAGGGTAATTTGTGACGGGTAATCACTGCAGATCTGGCCAACAATGCCTAAGCCCCGTGAAAGATTTTTTTTAATATCACAGGTTATTATGGAACTGTAGCTTCATAAAGCATGAAAGCAGAAAACTAATACTGAATAATGTGCTGTCTGACAAGAAACCTTTTCCTTGTTTATAAACATATCATGGAGGTTCTGCTGGAGTTACCTGCCTATTATTTACTCACACTATCATGCTGACAAAAATGAGTCAATGTAGCAGTCAGAAAAATATTGAAGTATTGAAATTCCTTATGATATAAAACATATTCTCCCCATGCTTTAATACAAAATATGTTTTCCTTAAAACACAACAGTAAACAACTCCTCTCTAAGAGTTTACAGTTTCATCAGAAATGACACCAATAAATTAGAGAAAATTCAGAATATCCCCCTTGCATATTAAAATTAAGTCTGGCTTATTTAAAACATCACCTCTCTATTTCCTATTGTTTGTTTTTCAATCAAACCCATTAAAAGGTTGTGTGATGTTAGTGATGAGAATCATTTTGAAAAGGAAAGCAATAAAAAAAAGCTTTGCAATCCAAATTTTTTTCTTAATAATGATTTTAACATGTATTGCTCAAGGCACAATGATATCACTTTCCATCTAATACTATGCCTGGCCCAATACACCTCTTCTATCGCCAAGGATTAACTTGACTAACAAGGCAAACTGTTTTTCATTTGCAACACACTGGCAAATTTGCAATTTTCATGCCACAGCAAATTTATATTAACCAATCAACTCTCATATTTAATCCTTTCTGATCACACTATCCGTGCATGTAAATCATACATTGACCTTGTTTATATATTGACCACATAATTGCTTCCACTTGAAGCTTTATAAAATGGCAAAGGGAGTAAAAGCAACTGCTGGGAGACAACACAGAACTATATTTCATGACACAGGGGTTAACTTCCTGAATGACTGCATGCTGCAAGATGACAATTTAAAAAAGAACATTTGGCACATTGAACTAAGCTCTTGTCTAAGTCAAGAGTAAAGGAGAATTGACAATCAATACAATTTTCTCCATTAAGGGAAAGCCAGCAGAGATTGATGACAATGGGTGGCCAAAAGATAATCTGTCAGCCAAGAAAAGGAACATGCGGAAAACTGGTACTGGATTATTAAGTGCTGAAAAATTCACCTTTGTTTAAATGGACTTCCCAAATTTTCTTCCTGCAAATTTCTGTGGAATCGATAGGTCTGAGTCGCAAGACCAGAAAAGGAAATGTTAGTTAAAAATGTGAAAAAAAGGTTTAATTTAATTGAGGAATTAACTTATCCATGTATTTAAATATTTAGTTGACATTTCCTCTGCAAACTGTGAAATCAACTTAAACAAAATTACTTAATCTGATATTTTATTCGCAAGGAATTCAGTAGAACTTACTAAACATAGTAACCTGATAGACTTTTCTAGCTATCACAGATTCTTGTTAACATGGTGAAGTAGAAACTGGTGTTTATGTCTAACATGTTTTTCAGCTCCAAGATAGGTATCAAAAGTGGAATTCAGCAGTGTAAAGCTTTGCTCCAAGGTGATTACATGTTTGCCTGGTGACACTTTGGTTTTGGCATTCAATTGCACACTCATACTGCCATCTTTTAAAAAAAACTGGCATGATTTAAGTATTTAATAACAGGTTTGTGTCAATGCAAGAACAGAAAGCAAGTGCACTCGGAGCTGTTTGAAATCCCATCCATGCTCTTTTTCAGCCTTCATAAGCAAGATGAGATACTGGACCCTATCACAGAAGCTATTTAAGTCTGCAATGAAGGTGTCAGAACTGTTACCCTCCATCAAAATGCTTATACAGCTGACCACTTGCTCCATTATTGATTGTGTGTCCCAATGCTACACGTGACTTATTTACACAGTGAATCATTGGAGCCTAACCTACAGCCTGAGAATCTGATGTAATCTGATTCAATCATAGCTTTCAAAAGAGAAATGGATCATTATCTGAAGAGGAAATCTTTGCAGCGCTGGAAAGCAGGGAGAGACATTACGTGAGGGAGTGCTGCAGAGAGCTGACAGGTAGAATGGAGCAAATGGCCTCCTTTGTGCTGTAATCAACTTATGATTAGATTGAGAAACATGCATTTATTTAGCCTGCTTCACGACCACCTCAAGATGCTTTGCAACAAATGGAATCTTTCTCGAGTTTCATAACTTTGTAATGTAGGAATGTGTCTTACTAACTCCCTCAGATAATAATAGCATCAGGGTTAACACATCTGTTTTTTTTAATTGGCACCATGGTATCTTCTATATCCACAAGGAAATTTGATGGGGCCTCAGGTTAATGCTTCACCCAATGTTGAAATCTTCAATTGTGCAGCAATCCCTCAATGCTATATGTGACTGTCAAACTTGTTTTTGTGCTCAAGTCCTTGAGCGTTACATGATCTTGGCAAATTTGCTTACCCGCAGCTCAGTCTGCTCAGAATGTCCATGGGCTGATTCTTGTTTTGTATAGTGGGCTATACATCAAGCTGCAATCTTGGCAATTCAACCTATTTCAGCTCTGGTATTCAGGTTATCTCCTATGCCAGACCTTCTTGCCTATACTCTAAACAACTGGTCATGCCAAGTTCTGAGTTGGAGATGCAAGTGCTGATAGAAACCCCAAGCCCCAAAGAGTTGCACTCTGCTTTTATTTGTCTTGCTGTGGACTTGTGTCTCTGAACTGGAAGTTCCAAACAAAAGATAATGCCTAAAGGCATTTGTAAACAAAGATTGATGAACAGCCTCTAAAAGAGACAATAATTTATCATGCATAGTGCGCGTGGAGAATTAATGGTTCACACTGTAAAGAGATCACTAGTGTCTGCCTGGGGTGAGGTCATGCTCCTGGCATTTTCACTTTATGTCAAACACTTGTTCTCTGAATGGAGTCAACGCATGCATAAAGAATAGATCTTTCCTGATGCTGACTATGTCTACGGTGTATTAGTTAATCCACAAGATATAACGGAGCAATATTAGAGTCATGAGACATTTGGAGGATGTACATCTGCACATAATAGTGTTGCTGTTACGTGATATATGGGTGCGTAAAGAAGTAAAAAGGTAAAAGGTAGTTGCCAAAGTCTTACCAAATCATTGGGCTGCCCTCTCATTAGAGAGAAATGGCTGGTGGTGGCTTAATCTCAGGGTCACCATGCCTCAGGAGAGGGGAGAAGTTGAGAAGGAGAGTCCTTCATGTTAATCTCAGCTGGTGCAGGAACTGAACCCACAGTTTTGGCATCTTTTGCTTTGTAAACTAGCCTAATGAGTTAATGGACCTATTTTTTGCACCCTAGCTACACGCTCAAGGAGAGGTTGCTGGCAACAATTGTTCTGCCTCCTCTTCCCCATCATTCTGGTCAGTTTACCGGATGGATAGAAAATGCCCCTCCTCTGACAGATCACATCTATCAATACCTTAATAGCTGTGTCATAACAATGGGAGAGATCGGGCATTGTGCAGATTTTCCTGTATTTATCATTGTCCAATGTCTTCACGTGTAATTACCTGCAACCAGACAGCACGTCCTCATTAAGAAGCACAGGATACATGGCATCAGGAGCACAATACATTACTGCACCTTTAGACATACTGCTGGCAAACAATGTGAATAGATCTTGTAGCCTGATTAATTTCAATTAATGAAGGAATGGTCAATTAGTAGCTTTAGTTACATCCATGTCATTGTGTTCAGTGTCTCATCAAGAGCCCAAAATGTGCTAAAACCAATTTCTGCCCTGTTGATTCACTGCAAAACACTAGTTCACAGAACTGTTAGAAGGTCAAAGATCATATGACAGGGGGTTATAGTCCAACAGGTTTATTTGAAAATGCATACTTCTGGAGCTCAGCTCCTTCCTTAAACGTAGTGTGAGAGACAGGGTGTAACACACAGAATTTGTAAGTGGAAAAGTAGCAACCCTAAAACTGGCCTCCTCTTGTTGAATCTTTAATCAGGTAGGGAGGAGACTACTGATTTAAATGCAAAATCCAGATTCATTTCAAGCCATTGTCCTGAGATAATCAAAAGTTTTATCAATATATACGAGAGGTGACATCTCAGGTCAGACAATGCATTTTGGATATGAGGTCTTGTTTAGAATCTGTCCACACACACACACACAAATTATTAGAACAGAGTTGAGGAAAAACTTCTTCACCCAGAGAGTGGTGGATATATGGAATGCTCTGCCCCAGAATGCAGTGGAGACCAACTCTCTGGATGCTTTCAAGAAAGAGATAGACAGAGCTCTTAAAGGTAGTGGAATCAAGGGTTATGGGGATAAGGCAGGAACAGGATATTGATTGTGGATGATCAGCCATGATCATAATGAACGGTAGTGCTGGCTTGAAGGGCCGAATGGCCTACTCCAGCACCTATTGTCTATTGTCTATTTCATCCAAGATGCTAGTGTGGTTGCAGACACACTTTGTTTTGCTGAAAAAAACTGACCTCAGTTTAAAACAGATTCTCAGTAAGACCTTACACCTAAAATGACCCGAGATGTCACCTCTAGTACACATTGATAAAACCTTTAATTATCCCAGGATAATGACTTGAAAGGAATCTGGGTACTGCATTTTAATCAGTAGCCTCCTTCCTTAACTGATTAAAGATTAAATAAGAGGGGGCCAGTTTTAGTGTTTTCATCTTTCCATTTACAAATTCTGTCTGTTATACCCTATCTCTTACACTATGCTGAGGAAGGAGCTGAGCTACACAAGCTTGTGTTTTCAAACAAACCTGTTGGACTATAACCTGGTGTCTTGAGATTTTGACCTTGTCCAATCCTGTCCAACACCGGCATCACCACATCACAAAGCTGTTACAGCACAAAACCCATCATTTGCTCCATCATGTCTGTGTTGGCTCACTGGAGGAGCAACTCACATAGTGCCACTCCCTCGTTCTCTTGCTTCTGCCCTGCACATTCATCTTTTTCAGATAATAATCAAATTACTTCCTCAATTCCTGAACTGAGCTGCTTGCTGCCAAGCTCTCAGACAGTGTTTTCTAGATGTTAAGCACTCACTGCATAGAAAAGTCTTTTTCTCCTCATCTTGCCATTGTTTCTTTCTGTTCTCTTGTTCTTGATCCTTCTCCTAAAGGGAAGAGTTTCTGCACATCAACTCTGTTTGGATCATTCATGACTTTATTAAATCTCCTTTCAATGTTCTCTTCTCCAAGGAAAAGAAACCCAACCTCTCCAGCTTACCTATGTTAAAGTTTGTCATCTTTAAGGTTCTATACTCTTGAAACACTGTAAGCTGGGAAAACCCTCTGCAAAGGTACTTGACGTCATCCTCACCAATCTGCCAGCCGTAGGTCCATCTATCCATGACAATATCAGTAAACAACTACCAAGCAGTTCCTTGTGGAGACAAAGTCCATTGTCTTCTCATTGAGAATGTGTCCTACTGTGTTGTGTGAATTTAAAACAAAACCCTTCCTCCAGTCTGATGAATATCTAAAAGCCATCACTCCAATTCTTGCCACTCAGTCGATTTTGCAATCATATTGTCTCTGCATATTTCACTGCATGAACTATAATTTTGTCCACCATTTTGTAGTTCTGCACTTTATCGGATACCTTCTGTAAGCCCCCGTACACCACATCAACGTCAACAACCTCTCTTTTAGCTCAGCAAGAAGTTCCACAAAGTTCACTAAATACAATTTGTTCCTTAACAAATCTATGCAGTCTTTCCATAATTAACCTGTATTAAATTGCCCTATACTTCTTCTAAACAGGGTGCAAACTTAAGCCAAACAAGGGTGCAACAGTTGCACTTTTCAAATCCTCTGGCAACACCCAAGTCTAAGAAAGACTGAAAAATCATAGCATGTACCTCCGTAACATTCAGTGTCACTTGCTTCAGTATCTTTCGATGCATTCTACTTGATACTTTATCAACTCTAAATACAAATTACCCAATAGCATTTCTTCAATGTTAAATCTTTCAATTATCTTAATTCCTCCTCTGTCACCATGGCCCATGTGCAGCCTGTTTCTTGGTTAGAAAAAATACACACCTACACTTTAGTGGACCCTAACCTTCTTTAACAATTTTTTGCTATTTTAAAAGCTGCAAAATATCTCTCCGACTCCTGTCTCTTATTTTCTCTCTTTCACAGATGGATCCCAGACTAACCTTTAGTGATTTTAACAGCCTTAAGTCCCTAAGAAATGTAGATAAAATCCAATATGTTTGGTCCAAGGAATTTACTTCTGTTTTGTATCAGACTTGCTCAAAATTTGCACAAACTCAATTTCTTATTCAGGTATTCAGGAAGAAAATTGCAAGCAAAACAAATCATAATTAAATAAGGCATAAAACAATAAAAAAGACAATTTTGCAGGGAAATAATATACCACATTTATTAATGAGGTAGATATTTTAAAATCGATAAACTTACTAAAATAGTTGAGCCTGTGCACAGTACATGAAATCACATTTTGTTCTCACACCAACTTATTCCTAAAAGTATCAGCAGAACAAATTTAGGAAATCCAAAATGAAAACAGTAAACGTTGAAAAGAGTAAATGTAGAAATGGAACAAATTCATCAGCTTTTGACAAATACGAATGAATGTTTTGAGTGAGGGCTTCTCATTGGAGCTGATGAAGACATTTCATTAAATTTACATTATTTTTCCCTCTGAGACAATTAAATTTACTTTTCTTTAACAACCCTGTCCTTTTTAAAGTCAAGAATAGAGGTGAAACAAGGAGAAAGACTTGTCTTGTGTAAATGACAGCAATTTTTTTCTGCCAGGACTGGAGGCTCTGCTAGTAATTTAAAATAATTTAGTAAAATAATTGCTGTGATTGATTTTTCAGGTCTGAAGATCACACTCTACACTTACATTTGACAAGTCTTTTGCTGTACATTTCTAAAGGTGATGGAAATGGATTTATAAAAGTCTCATTAATCAATGGGAAGTATTCTACATGGTTCTCAATTCCTATCTTAAAATTTTGAAGGAAAGCGTTCATTGCTCTTAGCTGTTCTATTCACAATACAGAAGCAGAAGAAGACACCCGTACTTGTACTATTGTGCATCTGCTGCAAAATTCATTTTCCATATGGGTATTTCTTAGCATTGCAAGTTTCATGTGAAAGAATGATCAATAGTGTTAAGACGAGGTGAGGAAAATAAGTTGGATTCTTCACTTTCGACCTCCTAATTTGGCCACAGCAAAAATGTAACTTTTTTTAGCATGCATTTCTAACTAATTCCAATTAAAATATAGTTAAATTGTTTGCCTGAAACAAACTAAAGGGCCAATTATTGGGTTTCCTAAGTGAAAGGATGGGCAAATTTATTACTTCCAACCGTGAAGAAAAAATAAAAAAATGCAACATCGCGCGCACACACACGCACACGCACATGCACTCACTCGTGCACACAAACACAAAAAGGAGATGGTGTCCAGAACAAATAGTAAAACAAAGGAGTATTCATTTTAGAATTCCTTATAGTTATTTTGACATGTTGGGTTTTAACCTGAGACCACAGTCGGCTAATGGATTCCTGGTTCAGCAGCAGTTGTGACTGTTGAGATGGTTACTTTTGTCCTTCCTGAGAAAGAAGAAAAGCAGAGAGTGAGCGAGAGCTTCTTCGAGTTTTGTTGTTAAAAACCCATCTCCAATGCTTTGATAATGCAGTTATTTGAAGTATGGCTCAAATCTTGTATTCCATGTCAATGAGCATTGTTTCCAGGAAGAATAACTATAAGCAAACTTTTGATCACCTCTGAAACTTAATATACAAGCTTAAATTGAAAAATAGAAATGTGCTTTCCATCACACCTGACAGGTTTCAGTCTCTTTGATTATAAGGTTTGTTTCAATTCAGATAATTTTGCTTATTTAACATGAGTTTCCTGGAGCCTGGCTCAACCTGTAGTCAGGTGATCACTGTATCCATTTTTAGATCATAGAATACCTACAGTGTGGAAACAGGCCATTTGGCTCAACAAGTCCATGCTGACCCTCAGAACATCCCACCCGGACCCATCCCCCTCTAACCCACACATCCCTGAAAACTATAGTCAATTTAGCATGGCCAATCTACCTCGCCTGCACATCTTTGGATTGTGGGAGGAAACCAGAGCACCCAGAGGAAATCCACACAGGCACAGGAGAATGTGCAAACTCCACATAGACAGTCACCTGAGGGTGGAATCAAACCCTGGGTCCCTGGCTTTGTGAGGCAGCAGTGCTAACCACTGAGCCACCGGCTGCACCATGGCAAAAGCCACGGTCTTTCTACTTTTCAAAAATACTTAAGCCCAAGGAGATCCGAGGTATTAAACTCAGGTGACAGAAGTCAAATCTGTTAATCAGCATTTACCAGAATTAGGACAACAGCAACTCAGAAACTGTGCAATTGAACCTGTTACACAATCAATAAATTGCGCTAAAATTAATTTAAAATTGTGTTTTGCTATTCATATTGCTGAGAGTCTTTAATATTAATGACAATGCTTTTGAAATATTTCATGATGCTTCCAATATGGAACAAACGTTTATGCAAACAAAGTGAATCTTAAATAATACCATGAAATAACTACAGCTTATCATTTTTTTCTTTAATTCATTTGCATGGTGAGGGCATTGCTGAGAGTCAACCACGTTGCTGTGGGTCTGGAGTCACATGCAGGCCAGACCAGATAAGGATGGCAGCTTCTTTCCCTAAAGAACATTGGTGAACCAGGTGGGATTTTCCTGACAATCATCAATGGTTCACTGTCATCACTAGATGCTTAATTTCAGACATTTATTGAATTCAAATTCCACCATCTGCCATGGTAAGATTTGAATCCTGGTCCCCAGTGCATTATCTGGGTCTTTGGATTAACAGACCAGCAATAAAACCACTCGGCCATTTTGTCCCCATGAATTTGTGTTATTTTTACCTTGCTTATTCTTTAGATAGGTGGGAGAGCACAATCTTCTCTTTGGTATATTTTGTACTGCAGAGATGAACTTACATAATTTTAGGTTATTAAATTCCATGTTGGGTACAACAAATGTTGTACTTGATATGTTCCTTATTTATACTCAGAAGATGTTGGTACTTGTAGAATATTATGGATAATTTTTCAATGCAGCTCTTGGACAAAGTGGCACTTATACTGATTTTACATCTCAATATCTGATATTGCCTTTTACAGAAGAGGAAAATATATTCAAGTGAACATATGTACACCAGCTGGTGTCCAGATTAGCTGAATGCTTTGCCCCACAAACCCATAACATGTTCCCAACTGACAACCCTGGTATATTATGGCATTTGTCAGCTCTACCTATATGTGGTACTGGGTAAGGGTTGCTTGAAGTGATTCATTGACAACAATTATATTTAATTATTATTGTTGCTAGGGTCTTAGGGAGCTGGCACTGATACCTCTGGCCTGTCCAATAGCTAGAGTAGAACTCTTTGTCTTTAACCTCAGCCTATGTGTAACATCATCAGAATGGATGGAGATCAATGCATCAAGGACATTAACCTCTTCAGAAACATTACCTTATACAACATCACCTCACCAACTTCTTTCTGATAGTTGGTTCAACGTACAACTGTGTATTTAACCTTAAGTCTCTGATTTCTGATTCCAGTGATCTGGACCTTTCGAAAGCCTTCCAATGTTTGGGCTTGGAAGATGAGTAGTTCTTTTGCTTGAGGACTGTTCACTTAGATTTTGATGTTGACCTCCTTAATTTGTTTGTGAACCATCATTGTAATTTTTTTATTGGATTCATTCTACTCAAGTATTAACAGGTGATTATGAAACAGTAAGACAAGCTTTCTGTTATTTTCCTTTACAACACCCCTACCTGTACAGACCATACAATCATGATCAGTCTGTTGATTCTTGGACAATTGGATTATTCCTGTTGGGATCCCTTATTGACCATTTTCCAAGTGTAGCAGCAATTATGCATGATGATGTCTACTATATTGCATATCCTGTTGCTCCTGATAAGACTTATTTCTGAAAAGCAATTTTTTCATGCCACGGGCTCAACTGTAGATTCAACCTCTTTGCAGTAATAATGCTGAATCTTCAGTCCATTAGAAATTCTAACAGCAATAGGCACCCAGGAAAGGAGCAGACTGCTAATTTAACAAAGATGTGTAGAATCATTAAATAATAGAATTTTATCGTACAGAAGGAGTTCATTTCATCCATTGTGTCTGTACTGGCTCCCAAAAGAACTACACACCTTCTTTTCATAAGGGATTTAACCTTTGGGCCCATGTTGTGTTCCCCGTTTCATTGTGTACATACATAGAAATCCAGAACTGGCTGGGAGTTGGCTGAAAGACATGTTAGCAAACTATGGCCTATATATCCATGACCACATGGATGATCCCATGTACAGCAAATATTGCATGCAACTGATAGGTATCTTTCTCACTTTCTTATATGGAGAGAAATAGAGATCCAAGTGTCCATAAAATATATAGAAGTCTGCTCCTATTCATTTATATGGTTTTGTGAGGAAAGTAATGGGGATACTGTCCTGGCCAATAACAGCACAAGTTCCACAGTCAGCTACAAGATCCTCAAGTTCCTTTGAGTTCCCTAATTAAAAATTTACCCTGTCCAAACATAACACAGAGCCAATTCAAAAAGGTAAATTTTTACCAAGCTTTGCAAACCAAATTTTTGAATCAACATTTCACAGATTTTTGCTTTACACAACCACCGATGGCTTCTCAAAAGGACATTACATGAACCATACATGTTCCACATTAATACAGGTGGACAACACACTTTTAAATTATCACTTATTCCAAAAACTTCAAAATATCCCTAAATTGCAAGCTCCAGGGATCAAAAAGACATGAATTGTCAGGACTGCATTTAGCTACCAACAATCAAAGATGTGTTCAAACCAGACCACGATGAGTTAACACTTTAACACTTCTACAAAGTTCAGTGCACTTGCATAGCACAGAATCCTGGCTTCCAATTCTTTCTTTTTTCCAGTTATAACTGTTCTCCTTATTTTAGTGGGTCCTAATTGTGCTAACATATTAGCTATAGATCTAAATTCAGAGTCTGCTACATACCATCCTGGAAGTTGAAAGCACTCTGGAGCATTGGGTTGCTTTTCTCTTCTCTTACATGTTTTCCCGAATCCCATCCTCATCACCAAAAATGTCTTGGGCCACCGAGCGAGTCCAACCTGCTCCTTTTGCATTTGATTAAGTATAGTTACGAGAAGGCTCGACAACAACAGTTGGCTTAAATATGAACATTTACTAAGTAATAATAAGAGGTGAAAAAATAAAAAGAACATTTATTAAATAAATAAAATGAATGGAAAAAAGAGGGAAAAAACAATGAGTCTCAAGCCGTTCTGCCCGTCAGGGACTCCTCAACAATGGATGGTCTGGAGGCCGAGGTTGTTCCTGCCACCGTTTATGTCCTGATTAGAGGTGACGTCCAGTGATTGGAACAAAACTCTCTCTCTCTTAAACAATGTAACAAACAGACATTACAGAAAAAAGAAACACTACAGAAAAACATGTTGATTGTGCCTGCTTTGGCACATACACGAATGCTCACATGATTCATTTAAAGTCATGCAGCTTTTGAATATCATCAACAAGTTTAGCCGTTTGGCCCATTCTGTACACTATTACAAAGCTTTTAGGATAAAGGGTAGGCTCAGCTGCTAGGACATGCTTTGCTTTCAATAACATCATGACAAATCTTATTAATCCACATTCCTGCCTGTCTGCAATAACATCTCACACTTTGCTCTTCTGCTTCTGCCTTAAAATTATTCAAGGAAAATATTTCCACCACGTTTTGAGGAAGAGAGTTCTAAATAGTCATGACCCTCTCGTGAGAAAATATCTCTGTCTAAAATGAGTGAATCTTTATTTTTAAACTGCTGGTCTTCATTTTAGATTACCTGATAAGTAGAAACATCCTTTCCATATGCATGCAGTCTACACTCTGCAACATCATCCTTCAGTCACTCTCACTGCCACCAACCTTCTATACCATTAGCTTAGTATGACCTGTAGAGACTGTGGACCTCCTGTACTTCCTCCACATCATGTCTCCTCTTCTGACTTGAATTGAGATGATCCCCAGGACTGACCTTGGCCTACTCCCTGAACTGTAGTGACACAAACCCCCCAATGTTGGAAGCCCCAAATGGCTGACTCACTGTGCTAAGTCCCTAGACTAATATCTTCTCTTGCCCCTGACTCTCTGTGCTGGAGCCCCCTTGAAGTTTGACTCTCTTGACATTACTGAGGATTTCTCCACTTCAAACTTGAAATGTGACCACTTAGTTATAGTGCATGTAATGTATTTTCATTGTATGTTGTTGGCACATGGTATGGGTGTGACATTGGTGTAGCCTGGTGCCATCCAATAAAATGCCCACCCCCTTGACTACCGACTGCTGACAATTACAAGCTGCCTGGCTTTGTACCTGTGCTAAAAGACAAGGCCAGACAAAATTACTGTGAGCTTATAGGCTTTGGCTGAGGAGAGAAAGCATAAAAAGGCAAGGTAAAATAAGGGCAAGGCAGACATGCTAAACATTTCAATCGATATAAAGTGAATGCTAAGTAAGCAAGCAACAAGTGCCGAGGCGCATCCTGCCTGAATTCATGATAGGGTGCCTGTCCCTGACTGCAAAATGTTTTGGCAGCAGCATTCTAATGAAAAAATACCGGTACACTCCAAAACGTAGCAGTGAGCAGGAGAACTATAATGTAAGTGGGTTGAAGATGTGCCAAGATGATGCAGCGAGGCTGGTATGTGTTCAATGTCATCCTCGTGGATAGGAAAGTGCCCATGAGCATGCCCTAAGATGCTGATCACTATTATCCAAGATAGAGGCCCTGAAGTTGCCAGATACTCATTCTAAATTGTGGGAAGTGGGAGTCCCTGGCTGGGCCAGCATTTATTGTCCATCCCTTGTTGACCTCGAGAAGCTGTCTTGAGTGGTGAGCTGCCTTCTGGATGTGCTGCAGGCCATATACTATAGGTAGACCACAATACTGTTGAGTGGGATTCCCATGATTTTGACCCCACAACAGCAAAGGAGCATATTCCCAATTCATTTGTCACTTAAGTCATTCCAAAGTCATATCTAAGCCAGGTTGCTAAAGTGACTTGTCAAGGGTAGCTTGCATTTGGCGTTGTTCTCGAGTATCCACTGCTCTCACCCTTCTAAATGGGGCTTTTCACAGGTTTGGAAGGTGCTGCTAAGGACCTTTGGTGAATTTGTGCCATGTATCTTGTCGATGCTACTGGCCATCGTGAATGAATGTTTGTGGATGTGTGCCAGGCAAGTAGGCAGCTTTGTCCTGGATGGTGTCAAGCTTCTTCAGTTTTTTTTTAGAGACGCACTTACCCAAACAAATGGAGAATCGTCCACCACACACCTGACATAGTTCTTGTAGATGGTGGTCAGGTTTTGGGAAGCCAGGAGGTGAGGTACTTAGTGCACCACTCTAGCCTCTGACCTGCCCTTATATCTACAATATTTGTATGTCGAGTCCAGTTCAGCTTTTGGTTCATGGTAAGCCTAAGATGTTGATACTGGGGGGTCTCAGTGATGGGAACATCATTAAATGTTAAGGGGCAGTGGTTAGATTGCTTTTTATTCAAGATAGTCACTGCCTCTTACTTGTGTGGCACGACTATTACTAGCCGAGGTGAGGGAGAATAGGAAACTACATATCAGTAAGGGAACGTAAGGTACTAGTGACACACTAAGGCTAATAAGTTAAAGCAAATAGACCTTTCAGCACTCACGAGTGAGATGGTGATCTCACTGTTTAAAAACTGGTTAGTGAACCAAGAATTTTTTTGTCAATGCCATTGATCTCATTTCTGTGGTCTCATGCTATTTTTCCCCACGGAACTTCATGCCCAAGTTAGGAGATGGGAACATTCTGCCCATTACATTAAGCGTATCTTTTAAAGGTACGCTATAATATAATGATTATGTAATAATATGTGACCTAAGATATAAAGCTTGTATGCTTCAACTTACTAAAAATCTCCTGAAGCATGATGCGCTACAAGCAGCATGCTGCTTTGCACAACCTAATAGCAGAATCTGTATGAGATACTGATGTGTCTATAAACGCAATGTTTGTACACAGTAGATGTTCGTTTGTATGTCCATTAGATGCCCATAGATGTCCACAATAATAAATGTCCATTGAATTCTTCAATGCTACAATATCCATCCCAGTTTCTTATATTATTAAAGTTAACATAAGTATTGTCTCACTAGGCAAAGCTTCCTGATGAAAGCAAAAAAAAATCACTTCATACCTTATACAACAAAATGATCCAATAGATAATGTAGGTACTATGTCATTAGCATTCGTCTGAATATAGAACGTGATGGCACAGTGATTATTTTACAAAACCTGTAATCTAAGGATCTGCATAGTGACAAGAGTTAAAATGACACTGCAGCAGCTGGGAAACTTTAATTCAGTTGATTAAATAAATCTGGATTAACAAAACCAATATCAGTCACGGTGACCGTGAAACTATTTAATTGTTATAGAAGTCCCATCTAAGTCATAAATGTCCTTCAGAAAAGAAAATCTGCGACACTTGCCTGGTCTGGTTTACATATGATTTTATCTCCTCCACAATGTGGTTGCCCTTTAAATGTTGTTTGAAATGACTTAAAAAGTTACTCGGTTATAACAATATATGTTAAGCACCAAGTGGACTGTTGCATTACCACCAAGGGCATTTAAAGATTGACCATAAATACTACTCATCAGCACTGCTCCCACCTACGAATGAAGTTAAAACAAATCCCAAAAGAATAGATTTCGCTCTTTATTCCCATGGTCCTGCTATGCTAGATTTCTAACTTCAATACTTTGGAGGTGATAAGCAATTCTGGGTTCCTACTCATAGTTGCATAGCAGGTCATCTATTCCGTAATTTCTGGAATAACTCCTAACTACCAGTCATTTTTTTTTAAATCAAGGTTTCTCAGGAATCTTTGCTTAGGCGATCTCAAGTTTGGATTTCATCAGAATGTAAATTATAGCTCTCTTCACTATGAATTTATTAAAGGATTTTGACATAATGGCCAACATTGATCCACAATGAACCTGCAAGAAGCAAAGTGTGAACTCAATATGAACCTGCATCATAAAGTTTTACAATATTGATCTTCTTACATTATTCTTATTATTTGAGTCTAACAATAAAAAGAGAGACATGGAGAGACAGAGCAAATATACACAAGAAGATTATATATATACAAAACTAAAAGCTATGGAATAAAAAAAATTTGAAACAAAATTCCACAGATTTGCAAGTCATATATTGTATGAAACATATTTATTGTATTGCCCATTGTCTTCCTGCTGTGATCATGTACAATTCCTATAACATTTACAAAGCTGGTTAAACATTTATAATATCAACATTTCTAATCGAGATCTAAGTTGCAATGTGTGGATATGCTTGAAACGATTTAAATTAAATTTGAAATGATGCCTGCATTTTTGAATTGCTCATAGCTGGCCAATTGGAAATAACAGATTGTTCACTAACCTGAATAAAATAATACATAATGTTTGATAGTATGAAAATTATATTAAGGTATACGCTGTTGAAATATCATAGTTGATGTAGGGTATTTCAATTAGTTCAATGTAGGATTGGCATTTTCTCCACTTATAATGATGTTGCACTTACTTCATTATTTTAAGAATTGTTAATAAAGCTACAAAAACAATTTATCTTTCTAGCAAAGGACAGTTTAGAGATTTTCAAAGAGTTGTTCCAGTAGAAGAAATTATAGGTCCAACAAACATACATTAGAAAGTCTGGTGTTAAGTTGGACCCTAAAGTATTAACTCGAACAGGTATTGTAGGTAAAGAGAAAATATTTGCTTCAGAGATAGTAGAAACTGCAGATGCTGGACAATCCGAGATAACAAGGTGTAGAGCTGGATGAACACAGCAGGCTATGCAGCATCAGAGGAGCAGGAAAGCTGATGTTTCAGACCTAGACCCTCCTTCAGAAATAGGGAAGGGGAAGAGCGTTCTGAAATAAATAGGAAGAGAGGGGGAGGCGGATAGAAGATGGATAGAGGAGAAGATAGGTGGAGAGGAGATAAACTGGTCAAAGAGATGGGGATGGACCTTCAAAATCGCCCCTCCCCCTACCCCATCCCAAAACCAGCCCAGCTTATCCACGCCTCCCTAACCTGTCCTTCTTCCCACCTATCCCCTCCTCCCACCTCAAGCCCCACCCCTGTCTCCTAACTACTAACCTCATCCTGCCCCCTTGACCTGTCTGTCCTCCCTGGACTGACCTATCCCCTCCCTACCTCCCCACCTACATTCACCTTTACTGGCTCCATCCCTACTTCTCTGATGGGTCTATCTCCTCTCCACCTACCTTCTCCTCTGTACATCTTGTATCCGCCTCCCATCCCCTCCCGATTTATTTCAGAACCCCCTTCCCTTCCCCCAATTCTGAAGAAGGGTCTAGACCCGAAGCATCAGCTTACCTGCTTCTATGATGCTGCTTGGACTGCTGTGTTCATCCAGCTCTACACCTTGTTATCTAGAAAATATTTGCACCTTGTGGGGAACCATGGACTGGGGTCATAGTCTAAAAGTTATAACCAGATCTTTCACAAATCATATTAGAAAAAAAATATGCCAAGGCAGTTGAAATTTGGAACTTTGTTATGCAAATGATAACTCATTTTAGAACAATTGTAAATTATAATGCTGAGAAATTCAGAAGTAATTAGAAATCTGGGAAAATAAATGTTTTTATGATTTATATCACTTCTTGATGACTGCAAGATGGTTAAGCGACTAAGTTATGTATTTTTCTTCCTATGTTGCCATTTGTCTCATGTCTTTCTGAATGGTTGAGCACCCCACTAATGATCAAGATTCCTTGTTAAGTCAGTTTGCAAGGTGAACAGTGAGCTTTGTGTCTACCCTTCTGAGCCCACGAGCTTAGCCAGCCATCTGTACTTACTCTAGCATCTCCAAACCCCCCACCACCTGAGTTACTCAATGCAGACAGAGATACATCTGCCTTCAGGATGTGCAACTAGGTTCACAAAAGAACTTGAATAAAATTTTGAGTAATTTTGTTCAATAATTATTATTAATACTTGCAATAATTTATATTAAATTATATTGTAGCTTCCTTAGCAAATGGATTTTCTAGTAAGTTAATTTGTAAAATTTTCAAGAATACTTGAAGCAATGAAGATTTGTCAAGATTGTGAATGCTTGTATTTGTTCCTCTTATTCGACAATCAATCTATATCAATGCAATTTTGCTGTGTTCAACACTGGTTCAGACATTAAGTAGGACTTCCACATTTTTAAAGGTCTCTTAAATTACCCAAACTGTGGAAAAAACGCAGACTTTTGCTGTTTATTCCTCACTGCTCTTTCTTTGCTAAGAAAACTGCTATGTCTACTTTTGGTGCATGATCATTGACCTGAAATATTAACTCTGTTCTCCCTTTGTAGCTGCTGCCCGACTTGTTGAGTGTTTCAACATTTGCTTTTGTTCAACAACTTTGCCATCTTCGCTGAGGAGGGTAGCAAAGATGCTGCACACTGTACAGCTGGATTACAAACTTTCCGACATTTATACCAGTTAAGTGGCTCGTTAGCTGCTCACGAACCATTAAAAGATCATTATTGGATTGTGATTGTGGTTTTCTTTCATTTCCTCTAGCGACTGTTGGCAAGCACATATTTTAATGTTGCACAGTCTCATGAATTTGTCAATGGGCTAAAAAATAAAGAACAAGTTTTTTTCTGCCTTTCTTTGCAAACATAAGCATAAGCCCTCAAGTGTACATATTAATAACACAGTTCTGCACATCTATAAACTGAATTTATTTCAAATTTGTTCGATAAAAATACTTGAACTGATATATTCAATGAAAAATAATGTTTTGGGGCATAATTTATCTAACTTTGTTGGTATTTTGCTTTTGTCATTGCTCCTTGATTACCAGTGTATGATTCTCGATGGGACAGCTAAATCGTCCCAACTGAACTATTTGTGTGTAAACACAATTAATTAGAATCAGCCTGATTGAGATAATGCAGATACCTAAAAGATAAGGTGAGTGGTGCAGGACTAGTAATTGTATCCCCTTTTTATAATTGGAATTTCACACTTGTGAAGCTGCAGATGGAAAAATTACATTACAGAGAAATAACCAGAGCATAGATGAAGAAATGTGAAAATTGAAAACAACAACCTTTTGATCAGATTAGTAAACTATTTACATCAAATTAAGTATTTTACTACTGCATGGTACTATTATGGACCAAAATAAGATACAAATAAAATTGTTTTTCTTGAAGAAGCGAAACAATCTTAACTTTCGTTGCTTAGGCAGCAAACAGATAGAGTACCAAGACAATGTGATGTAAAGTGGTTATTTGCCACATAACATTCTCGCCTTGACATTTTGTTAAAAAACCATGCCCTTGAGAAATGAGTCATACCCTGGTATAACGTGAAGTTTCTGTCAATACGTTTAAAAATTGGACACACACAAGCTGTTAAACTGGCTACCAAATGTCCCATGAACTTTCTCGTTTAAGTTTTGAAAGGATCAAACCTCTAACAAATATTTAATTAAATAAAGGTCTTCTGGAGATTTCATACTTTGTTTTTGTTTGAGGATGCATCAATACAAAAGTACTATGGACTTCACAGACATCCTGACTCCGTTCATCCTGAAAAAGTCTGAAGTCACATAACACCAGGTTATAGTCCAATGGGTTTATTTAAAATTACAAGCTTTCAGAGTGTTGCTCCTTCGTCAGGTTAGACCCCGTCACCTGATGAAGGAGCAGCACTCCAAAAGTTAGTGATTCTAAATAAACCTGTTGATTAGAACCTGGTGTTGTGTGTCTTCAGACTTTGTCCAACCCCACTCTAATACCAGCATCTCCACATCATTCTGAACAAAGCAGGAAGTTCAAAACTCAATTGGTGACAGTTGGGAGTAAATAGACACTATTAACTGCCTGTTGCACCACAATGGTTTCCACCATTCAAAGTAAACTGGGTGAATCTTAAAGGTTCTGAGCCTCAAGGGAGCAGGACATTCAACTCAGCAGAAACCCTGTCCCTTATTCTGAGAAAAAAAACACTTGAATTTCTGAAATTCACATGGTGAGAGAGATACATTTCCTTGATCTGTTTAAAGAAATGGCTAAAAGTTCCATTTCAGGCAGTTACACCAGAAAGCCATCAAACCAGAAGCACAGTGATGATAAAATCAGACAACAAAATCAGCACCAAGCCAAGCAAGCAGCCAAGCCATTAGCAACAATTCATTGAAAACATCAGATCACAACGGAGAGGATTTCCCCAACCCGTTCCAACTTTAGGTTCACCTCAGAACACAGCAATGCAATTAAAGTAACTGATGAAGGGTCTAGGCCCGAAACGTCAGCTTTTGTGCTCCTGAGATGCTGCTTGGCCTGCTGTGTTCATCCAGCCTCACATTTTATTATCTTGGAATCTCCAGCATCTGCAGTTCCCATTATCTCCAATTAAAGTAACTGACAGCTTTATAAAATCATAGAATTTCTACAGTGCAAATAGACGCCATTCAGTCCATCAAGTCTACACCAATGTTCTAAAGAGCATCACACCTAAACACATTCCGCCTTCTGTCTCTGTAAACCCACATTAACAATGGCTAACCACCTGGCCTCCATATCCCTGGACACTACAGGGCAATTTAGCATCACCAATCCACTCAACTTGAAAATCTTTAGACTGTGGGAGGAAACTGGGGCACCTAGCGGAAATCCATGCAGACATGTGGAGAACATGCAAAACAGACGGCTGCCCAAGGCTGGAATCGAACCTGGATTCCTGGCACTGTGAGGCAGCAGTGCTGACCACTGAGCTAACCATGCCACACCAAACTTTTTTCTTGTGTACTATAATTCAACCTTAAAACTTCAAATCAATCCAAGAAAATACCATGTGGGATACCAGAGACCATAACTCAGAGATTGAGATAACTAAAGTTTTAGAAGTGCTGTTATCTGAGCCTAATCTTTAAGGATGTGAAAATGTATGCAGGGCAATTTTGTGAGTTTTTGTGATAAATTTGTGATATAAGTGAGAAAATTAATTATCATTTTTATTTTTAAAACTCACAAAAACTTGCTGCTGGAGAAATTTACATGGAATAAATGCTCCAAAGGGAAGAAAACGTATATCTCTTTCCTTGCAAAGCCTTCTGATCACAGGAAGTGAGCACATAACTTCTGGCCCTGGCAAGTTAAAATTCAAATAAATGTAATACTGAAAAGGTGGTGTCAAACAGGCAATTTTATATTGTGATACCAAACCTTTATGTTCAACAACTCTGCAACTGCCTTCAACCCTACAACCCTCCAAATATTCAGCATTCCTCCCACTCTGCCATTTTTGTTATCATCAGCTTTCTTTGCCCAGGAATGCCACAAGTCATTCATACCCAAGCTCAAATTCCCTCTCCAGATCTTCCACTCTCCCTTTATTACATTTTTTTAAAAGCCTTCCTCTTTGGCCAAATATTTGGTCACTTATTGTATTGTTATTCTCATTAGCCTCATTTCTTTTGTCTCACTACAGTCTAGGACATTTTATTATATTAAACACACTGCATAATGGCAATTTATTGAAATGGGGAGAAAAATAATGTATTGTTCTAAATGGCATTTTGAATAACACAGTTTTCAGACACTGGATCTTTGGCATAGTAAAAATTATGCGATTTCCTCAACAATGCAGATCATTGCTTAACAAAACAATTTTTAAAATGATATCACTTTGAACCAAGAGCCTTTTAAATTATTGCAATTCACAGAAATATGGAGAAATCAAAGCATATTTAATGGCTGTGAAATAAAAAAAAAATAATTCAGTATATTTGTTGTCAAAATCCTCAATTAAGTGTAGAATAAGCTCTTCAGCTATTCCATTAGACATTTAGCTCCGAACATAAGAACAACTGAAAATAGATTCTACTTGATCTTAATAGAGACAATTAAAAATTGTTCAAAAACATTCTTTGTGCACCTTTACATCCCTGTTGACATATGTTAGGCTTCTGAATACAAAATCTATTGCTCAGAGATTTAAGTTGAAGTCATTGGACTTTCTGACCCCTATATATTCAATAATTTTTCAGGGCTAATGTAAATTTTTGCTCTGTAAATAGTTCTTTAAAAAAAGTAAATATCTTCAACCGAAATTAAATTTGCATTTCAATTTGCAATGCAGTCATTGTATCTGCCAATATTCTATTCAATGTTAATATTTACAACACTTGTTAGGAAAATCGATTTTTCTTTAGATTGCTGAACTTTTGTTTATTTTCAGAGTGAAATGGTTTGATGATTGCATGCCAAAGTGTAAAACTACACTTCATTTGAGGTGGATGCATTCCCATTTGTTATGGATGCAAATTTGTGCTGAAGAAGCTGTTAACATTAAAGGTATACCCTCAATGTGAAAGAAAGGAGATATTCACCATACAGATAACGCAATTGGGGAGAATCTAGATAAGTACATGGGAGAGAAAGGAATAGAACATTGTGTCAATAAGGTCAGACAAAGTAGAATGGGAGGATACTCACATGGAGTATAAATATCAGCTTAAAACTCTTCAGCTAAATGACCTGCTTTTCAGCCATCCAGTTTTCTAAGATTTAATGCAGTAAAATTTGTATAAAGTCTAAAATGTTGTTTTACAAAGATATATAGATATAGGTTCTGACTGCTGTCATGATTCTCTTATTCTTCTGATATGCACTGTAACACTGTAGCTGAAACAAGGGCCAGATTTTACCTCTGAGGCTTGAAACTGGCTCAGGCAAATTTGTCTGTCATTGTAGAAAGTGCCCAATTTTCACTTCTATTGTTTCAATGATTTGCAATTGCTTTTGTCTAATATCTTCACAAATGACCTGGAGCTGCAAACATAACAGCTACATTATTTTCAGATGATACAAAGATCCTGTCCGAATTCTGTTCTCACAGTGACAATGTAGCTGTCAGTGTTCGCTGTTATTTCTCCTCTCAAAATGGGACAATGTGCCTAGCAGATTTGGCTGAGAGAACGAAGAATCAGAGTACAGTGAAACGGCCTCCAAATATGTGAAATCTTCACCTTCTTCTTTAAATGCCAAACTCCTGGAGCGGTGTCCAGATACCTGGATGGGCTCTGGTGCTGGGATCTTCTGCTGTCCCCATTAACCATTGATCTGCCAACATCAAGATCATCTTAATTGGTGGCTCCTTGTCTCCCCCCTACCACACCTTTGCTCCACCTCCTGCAATTGAGCATCAATTGTATATTCTGTGTACTTGGCCTCTTTGCATATAATGGTTCTTGGCAGGTGCAGCTGTCCTTAAATTTCGATGTCCTGTAGGCTCAGGGGTACACCTCCTTATCCTTGCCATCTCCTTCAGGACAAGGGCCGTCTTCACCTGAACCGCAAAAAAGGGATGACTGAAATATAAGCTCATCAAAACATAATACTTAGAGTTAGCTCAAATGTCTCTCCACCAATTTCTTCCACTCACATGAGCACAAAATGTCTCGCCTTGGCTTTGGCGATTTGCTGCACTCGCACTGTTTAGTATCATGTATATTATGTGTTTGTGAGGCCTGGTTGCAGATGTTAAGGGAGAATCTCACTCATCTTACATTATCAAAGAAGGTCACTGAAGTGCTTAAGGCATTAGATCCCGCTTCTCTGGTGCTGTCCTGAGACACTGCCTACCTTGGCAATCTTGACCTAGGTTGCCTGGCAGAATTAGGAGTCTTGGCCTAGGGAACAGAAAGGTATTCCTGTGAGTCAGTTTGGGAGGATGTGCAGGTTATGTCCAGAGAACTGTGGAGCAGCTCATTCCTGGCATTCTAAGAATCAGCCATCCTGAAATAAAGTGATATCAGGCACATCAGGCGGCATGTGTGTTGTGATGCCTTTCCTTGCCATGCGGTCATTGGATATAAAACTGCTGCGGGGAGGATGTTGTTCTGTGAGTAGCGGTTTAAGGGTTGTTTGCCTGGTCTTTGTCTGTCTAGACAGTTGTGGCAGAGCAATGTCATCAATAATATCAGAGCTGGAGGAGATATTTTAGTTGCTTGAGGTGCTTCTTGGCTCGACCAAGCATTCTTTGGTTTGCTGTATGCATTGAAAATGGAATATTTTGAGATGGTTGCTTTGGGTGTGAGAGAGTTGGAGTTGGTGTGAGAGCTGTAGCAGGTAAAGGGTGCTATTGAAGTGATTAGTACAGTTTGTGAGCTATTGCAAAAGTTTGAGGCTATCAAGGATTAGGATCTAAAAATCCAGATATTAGTGCGAGAAATTCAATGATTCGCTACAGGGTATATTGTTAAGCATTACTGAAACATCACCTGCAAGAAATTAAACATTAGCTGATGCATGGTCTGAGAATTAAGATTGACAGTTAACTGTTCTTGCTGCATCTCAATGCTAATTATGGCCCAGTCGATCAGCACCCTCTTCTCATTCTATGTAAAATAGTGTTTGAGATGATAAATTAAAGCTTTTCACCTTGGTCTCATCAGGGGTAGGGCATAAGAAGCAAACTTGTTCAAACAGGGCCCCAATTTAGTAGCATGAGAAGAGGATGAGAATTTTTGATAGCGTGGCTAATCCTTTCCCTGATTTGGTGCCAGATTAAAACTGGAAAGAAAACGTCAAACTACATTGTACAAGGTCATTAGATCTTTGTGGGAATCTACCATCAAGATCAGTGGCAGGTGTTGTTGCATTTTGTAATCAATGAGTAAATCACTGTGATGTATTCAGAAGAAAACAAAGCCAGCTTTCCCCCTACATTAAAACAAATGTTCCTCTATCAAGTGGTGAAATATGACATTGGAATCAATGTGGTTGTTTTTGTTGTAGATTGAATGGTGAGATAAACACAGGTAATGAGATACAAATCTGTCGTTGAAACACCAGGACACAAGAGTCATGCAGAAAAACAGAATATTGAGTATTGGTCACACTCCCAGGCCCATACACAGCTGCCAATCAAGAAAGAAAAGATTACAATTAAAAAGCAACTTTCGTGATGTCACAAAGAGCTGTACAACTAATGAAGTATTGTTTGTAGTCTAGTTCCTGTTGTAACTTAAGAAACACCTTTACATTGAATGACTAGACAACCTGATGTTGATTCAGCGATAATATTTCGGCTATGACACTAACACAAACTCTCCTGCTCATCTTTGAAATAGTGCCATGGGATCATTTATGTCCATCTGAGAGAGCAAGCACAGGGTTAGTTTAATACCTCATTCTAAACACAACATCCCTTCAGTGCTGGTCTGAAGTGTGAACCTTAAATTTTGTTCTCAAATCTTAGAATTCAAGGTAGTCTTAGAACAATTACAAAGAATGCAATGCATTAAGAACTTACATTTGGAAATGACTTCATAGGGATGCCTGAGTTTGCAGCAGTTTGTCCTGCCTCTGAGTCAGAGGACTATGAATTAAATACTTGCAGCAAATTCAGACATCCCTATGAAGACATCTCCATGCAAAAGATCGTAATACATTGCGTTCTTCAGAATCATTCAAAACCTGTTTTGCAGAAAGCTGCAGCATACTGGCCCCAGGGAGAAACTGTAACTAAAACAATTGAGATGATCTGAGTTGATTCAGGGAATAAAACATTAAGAATCGTTTTGTCCTTTCAACATCAGCTCCAAAGCCACCATTTGTGGTTTTAATTGAGGCAGCTCAGAGAGCAAACTGTCAAAAGGGAGTGGTGGTATTTTCAACTTGATATTGAATTTAACTGTTGTCACCTGAGCTTAACAAGCTTTGGAAACCTGGCACCAACTTCCTCTCAAGAATATGGAGGATCCAGGTGGTGAGTGCCTTTACTGCAACCTATTAGATCCAGCACGTACACTGAGGGATCAGAAAATATTAAACAACCTCATCCCCAAGGTTTCTCGAGGCCACTACACGGATATAACTTTGTTTCCATGCACAGAGACTTAATTCAAGTCACTCCCACATGTCACGAGCTATTCCCTGGTTTCTTTCACAGGCTTTCAATTCTCATCAGAGTTTCCAATTGCCCCTTCTTGATATCAAGAGTGCCATAGGTTCATAAATTTGACCACAATACTTTATTCTAGATCTCTGATCTTATAAATCAGTCTGGTGTCTAGCTGCAAAACTATCAAAAATCTCATATGCATGTGGCTAAAATGCCACTGTGTATGGCAAAACTTTGTTCCAATATCCCATTATTTCACCCTTTCACTCCCAGAGGATCAGGTAAGTAAATATTCAGCGGTAAGTGGATTGATACAAATGACTCCAATGAAGGAAAGAGCTTTTATTTAGACTGTTCCTATCATGTCCTTCAGAATGTTAAAACAAAGATCTACTGCAAAATGTGGTTGAAATTTGGTCACTGTAATGGAAGAAAATTCTTTTTTACTTCAAACCCATAGCAATGTGATTGACCCTTCACTGCCCTTCCAGGCAGCCAAGAGATGCTGTCCTAGCCAGTAATGCCCTCATCCGGTGACTGTTTTTTTTCAAATGGTCGCCATTGTTTACTAAAAAGCAAAACATAGATACCCATTACCTGATCTTCACCCAACAAAACATGAATTTCTGTACCTAGAGGAACCTACCTGCAGAAATCAAAATTAATTATGTGACAGTAATTAGCAACATGAAATTTGGAGCAATAACTGAAAGCAGACAAAAGTTATTATTGCTGCAATAATACAATTTTGCACAGGGAAGTAAATTGCCTTATGTTAGCCTTTGCCTGGTATGTAGGCATTATAATTAAATCATAATTCAAGATATGAAATTTAAACTCAGGTACTCCTTTTGCTTTGATAACTCTTTCAAATGTATTTCAATGTAAAGATATTTAATATTCTTTGTTTCTACTTTTGAATTTATAGTTTCTCTATATTACAATCAAATCCTTTATGAAGCAAAATCTGCTTTCAAAGGAGTTGTGAAATTTGTGTGAATACAACAACAGCTCAGAATACAACAACCAAAAAGGTTTCTGAAGAGGTTTAGAAATGACCTTAAAACAGTCACAAACAGCAGCTGTATTAACAAGCCTGCAGAAATTTTACTAATTGCATTACTGCCAATAAAATGTCATAAATTGAATGAGAAAAAGTCAATAGCAAAATATCAGCAGTATAATCATCAACAGGCCTAAAAGTTCTCATTTTTAGCTCAACGTAAGATCAGTTCTTGTCAAAAGGACGCTGATAATATGGTGCTGATGTATATGGAGTGGTTAACACATTATAATGTCTAAACATCCTCGCTGGAACACAAATTTTCTTCCAATTGACCTCAATTCAGAATTATGTTTGCCAACTTCTAGGATAGAACCAGCCAGAAACTATTTTCTTATCGATCCTGCCTGCAGCTCGTCATCCAAGAAGTTCTTTCAGTAGGATCTCAGAGTTTTGAGCCATTCCGTTATGTGGCATTCTAGTTGCAAACTGTGTCCTTGGGCTGCTGCCAATCAGCCTAATCATCCTGACATCAGAAACAGATCCTGTTACGAGACCATTAAGTTGCAATGATATATAATTAACTCCGCAGCTTCATCTTTCTACAACAGGCCAGAAGGGCACAACAGAAGCAATCTTGGCTTGGCAAATCTATTGTTCCAAAAACTTGTCCAATTAGACACCAGTTCTAGTAAAATGCCTCTGCTAGAAATGTGAATCTGCTTTTCTTTTTGTAAACATCGAGTGACCGTTTTCAGAAATATCTATTTCAATTTCCGATTTCTAGCTATTGCACACTTTTACAATTACTTTTAAAAAAACTGGAAAGATCTCTTCTGCATCACCATTCTCAAAATCACAGGCAGGTCCACACCTATAGTATCTTACGTCTTTTCCATTCTCCTCCATTTGCCTACAATAGGAGATGTTACAGCAATCAGTGGAGGATCTGAGCATCTCTCTTATGTCCTTTGAGGCTTTTTTACATTCTCAGTCAGCACACTCCAACCTTAAACAAAAACAGAAATTGCTGGAAAAGCTCAGCGGTTCTGGCAGTTTCTGTGGAGAGAAACCAGAGTTAATGCTTCAGGTCCAGTGATTCTTCTTTAGAACATCTTAATTGAAATTGGGTCAACACTAGTTACATATATATCCACAGAAACATACATAATAGCAGGAGAAGTAGAACATTTCAGCCCCTCATGCCTGCTCTGCCACGCAATAATATCATGAATGATCTCTTTGTGTTTCAAATTCCACATTCCTATCTACCATTTATAGCATTCGATTCCTTTCTCCAACAAGAGTTATTCTACATCTACCGTAAAAATATTTAATGACACTGTCTCCAAAATCTTTGAGTTTCAAAGCTCTGCAACAGACTGAGAGAAAAGATTTTTTTCTTCATCTCTATCCTAAAAGGGTGATCCTTAATTTTAAAATTAATTTTAAGGTATGTAATGATGTAGTTGAGGCTAACCAGAGACTTGCACACTTACATGATGGTGTAAAATGAACATATATTTACAAAAAGGAAAACCTATTTACAATGATGCATTGCCCATGCCACCAAAGTGCCTTTAGAAGTTTGCTGAGACGTGAATGTTTCCGCATCACAACAGGACTAGCCCCAGTCTTTGCCTGTGATAACAAGATCCTCTCCTTATAATGGGTGAAGAAACAAATATTTGACAGCTCACCATCCATCCTGGCTCCTTTTGTTCTGTTACAGCTCCTTTTCTACAGTAATGAAAGAGACAACAGGATTGAAGCAAAAGTCCGTGGCTCAGCTGAAAATGCCACTCAAATCGTCAATCACCTACAAGTATCCCAGAATGTAAAAGTCATGTCAGTTTCATGCATATCATGTGTAGTCCTGGAGTATTTGGCTGGTGTGATCACAAATGATTGCACAATAAGGGAGTAGAACATTCTCCCATTGACACACACATATATCTAGTTACTGCTCTGGTCACATTGGGTGCAATTGATAGCACATTGAAATTACAGGAAAACCTACTGTAACATGACACCAACTGCCCTTTCTGCCCAGCCTTGTGCATCCAAGGGGAAAAGTATGTCATTTAGGGAATGGAGCATCAGTCAGCTCCTAGAAATGTTTAGGGGTGATGGAATGTATTATTATGTAGTGGTCGCCCAGTGGCTCACTGATACGATCCACTTGCACTAAAGTTAAGTGCCGCTGTTACCTTCAAGACAGCTGATGTATAATTGCCCCCCTCCTGCCTCTGCTAGTGGTGCTTGTCCAGAAACTGGCTGACGTAGGCAATAATCTCCTAGAAATTCTGAGGCACATTCTGTGTTGTTTTTCTGTCGGTTGGATGTAGTATTGCAAAGCCCATAGATGTACTTGGTAGCCAATGCTAAGCATTGAAGAGGCCCCTGTTGACCTAGATGTTGCCCCTCTGTAGTCTGGTCTGCTGCCTTTGTTTTATGAACAGAACTGATGGGGAACTATGAGGGATTGTGACAATATTGCCATGAAGATATAGAAAAACACTGTACATAGTCTTTCAATAAAGATAGAGTGACTTATATCATGTTTGGAACCAGCAAGAGAATTTGCATGCAATTTCCTAAAAGTTAAACATTTAACAGAGATGTGTGATGATGTTCCACCTACCCATTAGAATACTGAGGTGTTGTCACCTTGCTATGATGTTTCATGCCATGTCTGGAAAGATGTGAGCAAGCAGGGCATTCACCAGTAATGCAACAATGTTTTCTGAAGATAACTGAGTTTGGTGTGCAAAGTGTTAATGTAGAGGAGCTAATAAAAATCCTTACTTGTTAAGTAAAAGATGACTTATTTTGAAATTTACCAGCAATGATTTTCAAAGCTCTAAAGCTATGTTGCAGTTATCACTGCTGACTCTTTTCCATATATTCCGTTGGTACGTAATGTAAAATATTTATGTAATATTTTTCAGATGTAACCTTCTGTATTAAAACTTTCATTACACAATTTATTTTCAGCAAGTATTCATCATTTACTAAGTTGTGCATTGAAGTGAAAATATTCATTCTACATTTGTTCCAAAATATAATTTGTTTTATGCTGTGTGACAGAGGCAGAAACAGAGAAATTTCCTTTTGTTTAATCCAATTAACTCGTTCCTCCTTGATATTTACCCGTGATATTTTAAAACAAGTGAGCACAAAGGAGGCGGACGTTTTAATAACTATAAAAATATTCTAAAATATTTGTTTACAGAAAAAAGTAGCTCTTTTTTGCAGTATTAAACAATGCAGAGCAGAAGGTTCAATTCCTGGTCTATGATCAATCATATAATTTCTGCTGGAGAAATATTACACTATTATAATTAGCCTTGGTATGGCTAAGTGCAGGATTCCTGTTCATGGCTGTTACTGGGGTTATTCCTCTTGTACTTATGTATACTTTTGTTGAGAAGAAGGTCAAACTCAGTTGTGTTGTTTAACATGGTTGGAAAACTTCAGTTTTGCTCCTAAGTCAAATGTGGTGTGTTCAAACACCACTGCAAGACTGCATCTAGTCTGAGCTTACTCTTAATTGTTATACTGAGGGACTACTACCTATGGAAATACCAACTTTCAAGTGAGATATTAAACCTGTTCAAGTGTATTTTAATGACCCCAAGACAATTTTTAACAAAGAGCAGGGGGTTCTCTGTGAGCAACCAACATCATTAGACATTAATTAGCTGTTCTTTTACTTAAATGTAGATTGTGAGGCCTTTCTATGTTTGCCGGCATTGCAAATAACAACAACACTTCAAAAGCACATTCATTGTGAAAGGAATTATATAACTACAAGTAGTTTCTTTCCAGCTTGGTGGGACTTGCCCTCAAGGCTGACACATGAACAGTGTGCTCAAGAATGAGAAAACTATCAGCGACTGCACCCTTATAAAATTCAGTGTCTTCTAATGAAGAGAGTGGAAAAATAGGTAAAGAAACAAGAACTGGAAGCTAAACAAGCCTATAATTGAATTTCTTTCCTGCAATCTTACAGGGACCAGAAGAGGAACAATTTTCTGAACAGGAATCATCTTATCAAGGATTGCTCTTGTTATTGGAATGCAAAGAGAATATTGAAATAAAAAGAGTTCTGAGAGAGAATCTTCATCCCAAAACAATAACATTTCTTTTTTAATCAGTGCTGATCTATTTGTTGCATATTTTAATAGATTTCTGATTTTAGTTAATATTTCCAGCGTTTGTCATTTTATTTCATTCTATTTCACCAAATGGAATAATATAAGATAAAAGGGTTATTATAAAACCTAGTTTTCCTCTGGATTTTCTGACATAGTTAAGTAAGGTTGAGAACTACTGGTAAATGCAGAATATTTATTCCAAATCAACTAATTTTTATTTTTTGGGAAATCAAAGAAATTTCAAAGATTAATATGGATGCCACATATCAACAGTGATTTGCTAAAACAGGTAATCTTTACTTTAAATAAAATACAAGTAGAAAGCCAAAAATTAGTACTTGCAATATGTCATGAATCTTGTGATGCAGTTTTTACGTGCCTGTCACTTTGTACAATGAAGATTTGTTTGAAGTAAATACATAAATGAATCTTGCCCAACTTTTCTGTTACCAAAATTCTGATTCTTGCTATAAACCAGAAAGTAATTGTCAAATCTTTTCCTGCTCACATAACTATTTAATATTCACCCATGTCCTGCTCATTTTTTTTGAAGGCTTCGGCTTATTGACAGACAATGTGCTCAACACAGCCATTTTTCTGAGTTTAGGCTGCCAATTGAGAGCCTCGTCCACTGGGAGAACATATCAGGAAATTGCAGGTGTAGTTGCCATGGTTTTCTGCTTGGAAAATCATAGGGAGTATTCTGGCAATTTTCCAACATGTGCTCCCGACAGGCAAAGCCCTCCACTGGCAGTGAACATTCAGGAATCCATCCCTTATTTTTGTATATGTTTATTTCCATCTTGCGAACCACACTATCACAATTAGAATAGCATCTATAATTATTTTTTTTAAAAATCACAGTAATTAGTGAATTGCCAAAAAAATTGACCCTAATTATAAATTCATCTTGCTGGCTCCATTATTACTGTCCAATGTAAAAAGAAAACAAAATTCACAGCTGTAACTGTGGCAACAGTCGCTCTCTTTTGAACTGTTCCTTGTTTAAACGGTCAGGTTATGAAGCTTTCCTTATGAATGATTTTGTACTACAGCATGTGTAGATCAAGAAAAGAATAGACATAATGGGCATAATTATGTAAGGTTAGTGTTTTCATTTTTTTTTATTAGTCTTATTCCCCGCTCTTAAGCTCATGAATCACAGCACTCTCTCTGTTACTGCTGCACTGCTAGTTTTATTCATTATACACAAAGAGCTTTATATTTCAGTTTGCTTTCAGCTCCTTGGGAAAAGAAATGTATAAAATAAACAGGTGTATAGAAATATTTGGCTTTTACTGTGCAAATGGCACAATTGATGCCTAGGTTGACTTTATGGTGTTGAATGGGGAAGAACAATAATTTCTGCACACATTTGTTGGAATAGTGCATCTTTTCCACAAATAAGCATGGAGGAAAAAATGTATGATATGACTTATAGTGGAATTGAATAAGTATTTGGAGAAGCAATATATAAAGGGATATGCCATGGAAACAAATCAGAGAAAACTGCTTTAGTGATAAAGAGATAGCTTGCACTGATATAAGTGCAATATGCTGAAGAGATCCCTTCTCTGCTACAATTTCTATAATTCAATAATATGCCATGGAAAGCCTGTATTTCCTTTGGATTCAATGGGTACCATCCGACAAACTGTACATATCCTCGCTAAAGCAGACTATAATAGCCATTCAATGCAATGCTGAGAGATGCATGCATCTGTTCAGATGATTTGTTGCTTATTAAGTGGCACAGTTAAGCTTGCATCTGAGTTCCATATGAACAAGTAATTTAGATTTGAAAAAATAAATTGACAACAAAGCTAATTGTGCACAAAAGGGTATCTGTATTATTCTTTTATAATTACCACTTAGACTAAATGAAGCAACTGTTCATCGAAATGGAACATGATCCAGAATTTAGCATGCATTACGTATTTATTTTTCATGACCTTTTATAAAATGTAAACATGAAATAGTGCATTGCTCAAAAATAACCCATATACAGTCAAACTATTTAAATGTCACTATTCAATTATGCAATGATGGAATATGCTGCATATTGGTAGTTTTGACTTATTAAAAATACATATTGGGTTCAGATTTGCTATAAAATAATGGTGTGTTTATTAGCAGTCGCCTTTATTAATCTGTAAATTATTAAATAAATTGTAGCAAGGAAGAGATACCAAGTGAAATTTGAATAATCACAAGTTACTGAATTTTTTTACTGTCCTACTACGTGCTTTGTAAAAACACCAATTTTACCTTAAGTGTCCTCTGAATTTCTTGAAACTGCATTGCCATTCAAGATAGTTTGAGCTGCTATTTAAAGGTGTGCTATTTTAATGACAAGTTTTATGTTTCTTAGCACCAGTCAATTTCTCTGGCGAGAATGGGAAGAGTTTAAATTTGTTCTGCCAATTCTTATCCTGTTTTTATTTATTTTTCTGACATTGTTTTCACTCTAATTCACTTTACTTCCTCCTGAACAATTCCCAATTTAATGCCAGGTCCTGATACCTTACGTACTAGGGAGATACTTAGTTAGTCTCATATTTGACCAAGATTTTGAATACCCTGTTGTCTTCACAATTGCTGTAACTTCCAGGGGGTAAAGAAAATATCTTAAACAAATGGTTAGTGGTAAAATCTACTTAATGAACCATCAGAACATACTTGTAGGCTGGTCAATTTATGGTCATCTAATGCTCCTGGGCTCTAAGTTCCTGTAAGAGTGAGTTTGATTAAATCTGCTGATAAATAAACAACATATGCTTCCCTATCAAAATAAATCATACTTTGCCTGGCAAGTTGTGATGAGTGAGGACCAATAATTTTGCAACAAGAGATAATCGATCTCTGGGATCTGCAAGAACAAGGCAAGCAACTGTACATTCCCTGAACCAATCAGATTGAAAGATTGTGTGAAACAAAGTGCAGAGATTGGGAACAAATTTCAAAGTGGAAGAATTCAGCACAAAATCGAGTAGAGGAAGAGTAATATTGGATGGGGAATTGGGTTAAGAAAGTCATAGAGACAAAAGCAAACCATGAGAATTAGTGTACAATTTTACATTCTTCATACAATCCAGCAACAAATTAGCATTTGAAGAAACAAGAATCTACAATTGCAAAAAATAATTTGAAGTGCCAGATGTCCACTTGCAAATATGTACTTAGTTAAAAGAATCACTAACAGCTAATCTTGCTGTAATTAAATATGCCTAATTAAATATTGCTCTAAATTGCTCCAAATCACACTGCTTGACATACTGAAGATGAGTTTTAACTTTCTGTGCCATGAATTTGCATCAGATCTACAATGGAAATACAATACATTCACACCATTCGGTATATTTTAATAGCAAATACGACAATAGGATACCTTTTCCACCATTGACAGAGCAGCACATCTCAGACAATTACTAGAGATAGTAGGAATTGCAAATGCTGGAGAATCTGAGATAACAAGGTGTAGAGCTGGATGAACACAGTAGACCAAGCAGCATCAGAGGAGCTGGAAGTCTGACGTTTTGGGCCTAGGTCCTTCTTTTGAAAAATCAAAATCAAAATTTTCTGAAGAAGGGTCTAGGCCCGAAATGTCAGCCTTCCTGCTCCTCTGATGCTGCTTGGCTAGCTGTGGTCATCCAGCTCTACACCTTGCTATCTCAGACAATTACTACCCTATTTCCATATTTAACAAACTGCCTACCTTCACCTGAACGTGCTATTTGCACAAAAATAAGTGTTATTAACCTCTCCATTTATCAATAGCAAGTTATGTGTCATAAATTCTAGCTTAACTAAACCACAGGAGGAATTATAAAACAATTGCATCCTGTTGCCTGATTCTTACATCACAGGCCCTGAGACATTGGCTCACTAACCTAATCAGAACATCCATTGATTCATCCACTGATACACAATTTACCAGATATTTACAATAAAGAAGAATGTACAGGAGATTGTAAGAAAAAAAGACTCTTAAGTTCATCAGACCAAAAGACTTGTATCAGAAATATCATATCCTAAAATAACTTATCAGGAATTCTTTTATCAAGTATTTATCCATCGTGTTTTTGAATTTTCAATTAAAATCAGCCCACACTGCCTCCCATGACAATTCCTTCTGTACATTCATCTATTTAAAAAATCCTAATTCTCGAATCTCTTTTCACTCTGATTCCCAAATTTGAAATTCTCCTGTCTAGGTAAATCAGAATTTTCTGGATTCCAATGGAGTCATTATGCAGTTTGTGGCTGAATTACTAAACTTGTCAGTTACACCGATTAAGTGAGGATGTAGTTGCTTGACAAGTGTGAATGTAAAATTATGATAGATGCCTTGTGATTGGTTGGTTCTCTGTCATTCTCATTAATAGTTTGTGTTTCATAAAAATTGGCCACAGGGTATCACACCCCCAGCTGCAAATTTGATTTATAGCCATTAAAAACTGTATGTATAAACTTTTTGAAATGGAGGAAACTATGCCTTCAGCAATGTGGAGATCAAACCTACAACCACTACTTCCCCCAATATAGTACTAAAGTGCTGAAGTAATATGCCATTAACTACTCGCAGCCATCCATCACTCTAGCTTATTTTCCCATTTTGTACTCACTGATTTTCATGCTTAACTTAGTAACCAGTGAAAAACAAATCAGATTCTTCAATCAACAAATAGCAATAATCAGATTTCAATGACAATTTATGAATTATCACCTCATGTGGGAAGAAAATGTTAGCCTCTATCTACTTCACTGATCGTTCAAATAGGCTTAGGAAATAAGCTGATCCCATTTCAAATAAACACGAAACAAAATTATCTGAAAATGAGATTGACATTACTGCAAGGTAAAGCCTCTACCACTCTGGTCGCACGCATTCCTAAATGTTTCAAGACATGTACCATGATATGAACTGAATACCCCAGCTGAAGTATAATGAGTGATTTCTAAAAGTTGAACATAACTTCTTTGATTTGCACATAGGTTAGTGAAATGCAGGCTGTGAAATTTTACACCTTCTGAAATGCACACCCAACCCATATGTGACTTTGTCTGGGAATTTGTTTATTCACATAGTTTTCAAGTTTACTGTACAGTTTGCAAACTGCGATGGACAAGACATGGAGCAGTGGTGTTATAAGGGCAATCTGGCTAAGATGTCCACTTGGGTCTGGCAGACAGCAGTGTGGCAATAATCATCATTTAAAGTGCCCTACACTTCACCTCTCAGCCAACTTTAGATCTTCCACCCATGCCCATGCCACATCATGACTGTTCATTTTCCCCAGGCCATCCCAAGGCACTCCTCCAAACCCCTTTGGATTCCCATGCCCTGACAAAGCTCCTCTCTGTACTCCCTGATGCCCCATGAATCCTCAAATTACTCATGTCATCTCCACGCCCTGAGTTTTCCATTCACCCAGAGTCCACTTTAGCAAAACTTCATGATAAACAGAGGGACATCTCCTAAACACAGTTCAAAAATGCATTTTTCTCATCTGATAAACTTTCATTCCAATATACTGTCATTGTTTGTTCAAAAACTATTCTCCATAGAAAAATCAGTTACTCATTAAATTTGCCATTCCTTGCCAATGGATGGGCCTTAAGTAAAGGATAAGGTCCATACAGGGTCATGGCTTTCTGCCATGGGTTTTTGTGTGGCTGTATTTTGGACAGGTGGAGCAAGGCCTCCCATGTGAGCAATGGTTTTTGGCTGTGAAGGTACAGTGTTGAGTCCATCGAGGCTGACTTTGCAGGAGTTTTACTTGAGTGCTTGGGAACTGACTTCAAGAAGGGCATGAGGATTTATTCAATTGTCCATCTATTAAATCTAAATGACGCAACAAAGACAGTGCTGCTGAAATTTCCAGAACATTACTAATATACAACAGGTTTCATTGCACTACAGATTGTAGTGATGGAATCTGCTTTGTACACCATGACTTTTGTTGACTTGCAGAAGACTCTGTTATTAAACACCTGCAGCTGTAGCTTGTAGAAATGATCATCAAGTGTGGAAACAAACAGCCATGTACTCTGAAATCACATCAAAGTCAGAATATGTTACTGCAATCTTATAAAACTATCAGTCATGATCCCAACAACTGTATTAACACAAATTTAGATTTTAGAACTCAGTCAAGCATTCATAATTGCCACAAATATCAAAACATTAACTTCTACCTTGAAAGACTGAAATTGAAAGGACAGGTAGTATCCTCTTTGTTTCACTATTGGGCTGCTGTCAATTTAAAGGGAGAGCAGGCCCTTGGATTTATTTTAATCTTGCAAATGCAATAACATTTTTCAACAGTCTGACCTCTCTGTACCTTTAAATCTCAAACACGACAAAGACCTTTTTTAAATATACATTCATGATGCAGGCAGCACTGCTAGCATTTAGTGGCTTCCCTAATTTCTCGAAAGTAGGTAACGATGATCTGCTTTCTTGAAACCTTGCAGTCCTTGGGCAGCAGGTATACCCACCACATTGTTTAGAAGGGCCAAACATTGATCCATTGACAGTGAAGTAATGGTGAGATAACGCCAAGTCAGGTTGATGTGTGGCCGGATGAGAATTTACAGGCGCAGGTGTACCCATGCTACTGCTGCAATTCTCCTTCTCGTTTGCAATAATTATGTGTTTGTTGGAACAGCCTTACTGAGTTACTGCAGTGGGTTTTGTAGACTGTATACAATGTTCAGTGAATGTACACCACTGAACATCAAGGGGTGATAGTTAGATTCTGTTTTATTTTCTACTGTATATTGCACTATCATCAAAATCTCCACTTCTGAAACTGAAGGTAAGACCATTGTTAAAGCTTTTGGAGATTCCCATGTTATTACCCTGAGCAACTGAGGGGGCTACTGTGGTGCAGTGGTATTGTCCTTACATCTGAACTAGGAGGCCTAGGTTAAGCCCCATCTACTCCAGAGGTGTGTAATAACATCTCTGGACAAATTAATTAGAAGATATTTATACTGAGGAACTGCTATGGTAATAGAGTCATATTCAACATGGAAACAGACGTTTCAGACTATGCCAATCAAGTTTTCTAAACTAAACTAAACTTGTCCCACTTGCTTGGGTTTGGCGCATTATCCCTCTAAAATTTTGCCATGCATATACCTGTCCAAATATCTTTTAAATGTTATAACTGTATCTGCATCTACCACTTCTTCTGGCAGATTATTCTACATATGAATTATCTTCTGTGTGAAGAAGTCACCCCTCAGCTCCCTTTTAAAACGTTCTCCTCTCACCTTAAAAATATGCCCCCTTATTTTAAAAATTCCCACCCAAGGGAAAAGACCTTTGCTATTCACATTATCTATGCCCCCCATGATTTTAAATATCTCTAAAAGATCACCACTTAACCTCCTACTATCCAGTGAAAAATGTCCAAGCCTAATTAGCCTATCTTTATAAATCAAACCCTCCAGCCTTGGCAACTTCCTGGTAAACATTTTCTGAAACCTCTCCAATTTATTTATATCCTTTCTATAGCACGGCAATGTACATCTGTACATAGTACACTAAATGTGGCCTCATCAATGTCCTGTATCACCTCAACATGCCATCTCAACTCCTATACTCAATGGTTTGACCAATGAAGGCAAGCATGCTAAATGCCTTCTTAAGCACCTTGTTTACTCATGATGCAACTTTCAATGAGCTACGTACCTGAACTCCTAGGTCTGTCTGTTCAACAACGCTACTCAGAGCCCAACGGCTAAGTGTATAAGTCCTGCCCTTGTATATCTTACCAAAATACAATACCTTGTATTTATCCAAATTAAACTCCACTTGCTGCTGTACAGCCCATTGGTCCAATTGATCAAGATGCCTTTGTAATCTTAGATAACCTTCTTCCCTGTCAATTATACCACCAATTTTGATGTCATCCACAAACTTACGAGCCATGCTTCCTAAATTCTCATCCAAATTATTTATATAAATGACAAACATAAGTTGACACAGCACCAGTCCCTGAGGGCCACTGTTGGTCACAGTCTCCAGTCTAAATAAAAACCATCCGCTAGCATCATCTGCTTCTTACCATTAAGCCAGTTTTGCATCCAATAGGCAAGCTCTTCCTTAACCCCATGTAATCTAACTTTATTAATTAGTCTACGATGTGGAAGCTTGTCAAAGGCTTTACTGAAGTCCATGTAGACAACTAAAGGCCATGTTATCTATTGCTCTGCCCTCATCAATTTTGTTTTGGTTACATCCTTCAAAAACTCAATCAAACTCAATCAATGAGAGTAAACCGGTTGATGTGGTGTATATGGATTTCAGCAAGGCGTTCGATAAGGTTCCCCACAGTAGGCTATTGTACAAAATGCGGAGGAATGGAATTGCAGGAGATATAGCAGTTTGGATCGGAAATTGGCTCGCCTAAAGAAGACAGGGGGTGGTAGTTGATGGGAAATGTTCATCCTGGAGACCAGTTACTAGTGGTGTACCGCAAGGTTCGGTGTTGAGTCCACTGCTGTTTGTCATTTTTATAAATGACCTGGATGAGGGCGCAGAAGGATGGGTCAGTAAATTTGCAGATGACACTAAGGTCGGTGGAGTTGTGGATAGTGACGAAGGATACTGTAGGTTGCAAAGAGATATAGATAATCTGCAGAGCTGGGCTGAGAGGTGGCAAACAGAGTTTAATGCAGACAAGTGTGAGGTGATGTACTTTGGTAGGAGTAACCGGAAGGCAAAGTACTGGGTTAATGGTAAGATTCTTAGTAGTGTAGATGAGCAGAGAGATCTCAGTGTCCATGTACACACATCCTTGAAAGTTGCCATCCAGGTTGACAGGGCTGTTACCAAGGCATACAGTGTTTTAGTTTTTATTAATAGAGGGATCAAGTTCCGGAACCAAGAGGTTATGCTGCAGCTGTACAAAACTCTGGTGCGGCCGCACTTGGAGTATTGTGTACAGTTCTGGTCACCGCATTATAAGAAGGATGTGGAAGCTTTGGAAAGGGTGTAGAGGACATTTACTAGTTGCCTGGTATGGAGGGAAGGTCTTACAAGGAAAGGCTGAGGGACTTGAGGCTGTTTTTGTTAGAGAGAAGAAGGTTGAGAGGTGACTTAATTGAAACATATAAAATAATCAGAGGGTTAGACAGGGTGGATAGGGAGCACCTTTTCCCGAAGATGGTGACGTCGAGCATGAGGGGGCATAGCTTTAAATTGAGGGGTGAAAGATATAGGACAGATAATGGAGGTGGTTTCTTTACTCAGAGAGTAGTAAGGGAATGGAACGCTTTGCCTGCAACGGTAGTAGATTCGCCAACTTTAGGTACTTAGAACATAGAACATTACAGCACAGTACAGGCCCTTCGACCCTCGATGTTGTGCCAACCTGTCATACCGATCTCAAGCCCATCTAACCTACACTATTCCATGTACGTCCATATGCTTATCCAATGACGACTTAAATGTACCTGAAGTTGGCGAATCTACTAATGTTGCAGGCAAAACGTTCCATTCCCTTACTACTCTCTGAGTAAAGAAACTACCTCTGACATCAGTCCTATATCTTTCACCCCTCAATTTAAAGCTATGCCCCCTAGTGCTCGACGTCACCATCCTAGGAAAAAGGCTCTCCCTATCCACGCTATCTAACCCTCTGATTATTTTATGTTTCAATTAAGTCACCTCTCAACCTTCTTCTCTCTAATGAAAACAGCCTCAAGTCTCTCAGCCTTTCCTTGTAAGACCTTCCCTCCATACCAGGCAACAACCTAGTAAATCTCCTCTGCACCCTTTCCAAAGCTTCCACATCCTTCTTATAATGCGGTGACCAGAACTGTACACAATACTCCAAATGCGGCCGCACCAGAGTTTTGTACAGCTTCACCATAACCTCTTGGTTCCGGAACTCGATCCCTCTATTAATAAAAACTAAAACACTGTATGCCTTCTTAACAGCCCTGTCAACCTGGGTGGCAACTTTCAAGGATGTGTGTACATGGACACCGAAATCTCTCTGCTCATCTACACTACTAAGAATCTTACCATCAGCCCTGTACTTTGCCTTCCGGTTACTCCTACCAAAGTGCATCACCTCACACTTGTCTGCATTAAACTCCATTTGCCACCTCTCAGCCCAGCTCTGCAGCTTTTCTATGTCTCTCTGCAACCTACAGCATCCTTCGTCACTATCCACAACTCCACCAACCTCAGTGTCATCTGCAAATTTACTAACCCATCCTTCTACGCCCTCATCCAGGTCATTTATAAAAATGACAAACAGCAGTGGACCCAACACCGACCCTTGCGGTACATCACTAGTAACTGGTCTCCAGGATGACCATTTCCCATCAACTACCACCCTCTGTCTTCTTTCAGCAAGCCAATTTCCGATCCAAACTGCTATGTCTCCCACAATTCCATTCCTCAGCATTTTGTACAATAGCCTACTGTGGGGAACCTTATCGAACGCCTTGCTGAAATCCATATACACCACACCAACCGGTTTACTCTCATCTACCTGTTTGGTCACCTTCTCAAAGAACTCAATAAGGTTTGTGAGGCACGACCTACCCTTCACAAAACCGTGCTGACTATCCCTAATCAATTTATTATTTTCTGGATGATTATAAATCCTATCACGTATAACCTTTTCCAACACTTTACCAACAACTGAGGTAAGGCTCACTGGTCTATAAATACCAGGGTTGTCTCTGCTCCCCTTCTTGAACAGGGGAACCACATTTGCTATCCTCCAGTCATCTGGCACTATTCCTGTAGACAATGACGAGGTACATTTAAGTCATCATTGGACAAGCATATGGACATACATGGAATAGTGTAGGTTAGATGGGCTTGAGATCGGAATGACAGGTTGGGACAACATCGAGGGCCGAAGGGCCTGTACAGTGCTGTAATGTTCTATGTTCTAAGTTTGTGAGATATAATTTCCCATACACAAAGCCATGCTGACCACCGCTTATTTGTCCTTGCCTTTCCAAATGAATGTAAATCCTTAGTCAAAATCCCCTCCAACAAATTACCCACTACTGATGTCAAACTCAGAGGCTTATAATTCCCAGGCTTCTCCTTTCAGCCTTTTTATAAACAAAGGCCCAACATTAGCCACCCTCCAATTCTCCGGCTCTTCACCCGTGGCTGTAGATGATACAAATCTCTCTGCTAGGGGCCCTACAATTTCTTCCCACCTTCCCACAACATCCTGGGATACACTTGATCAGGTCCCTGAGATTTATCCACCTTTATGTTTCTTTTAAAACCTTCAGTACTTTTCTATAATATGGACTGTTTTTGAGTTATCAATGTTTATTTCCCTGAGTTCTCTCGCCTCCATTTTTTTCTTGACAATAAAAACTGACATGAGCTATTTGTTCAGTATCTCTCCCATCTCCTCTGGTTCCACGCATAGCTGACCTTTTGATCATTAAGGGACCCAATTCTCTCCCTAGTTGCTCTTTTGCTCTTGATGAACTTGTGGAACCTTTTTGGATTATCCTGAACATTATCTGCCAAGGCCATCTCATAACCCTTTTATGCCTCTTGATTTCCCTCTAAAGAATGCCCCTACAGTGCTTAAACTCTTCAAGAAATTCACTTGATCCCAGTTATCTATACTTAATATGTCCCACATTATTATTCGTGGCCAGAGCTTCAATATTTTTATTCATCCATCATTCCCTACTCTTATCAGTCTTATCCTTCATTCTAACAGGAACATACTATCACTGAACCTTTGTTATCTCACATTTGAAAGCTTCCCACTTGCCAGTTATCCCTTTACTTGTGCACAGCCTACTCCAATCAACTCTTGAAAGTTATGTTTCATATCATCAAAATTTACCTGACTCCAATTACGAGATTTAACTTTTATACAAGGCCTTTTCTATAACAATTTTAAAACAAATAGAATTATGATCACTGGTCCTAAGGTCCTCCTCACTGACACTTCAGTCACTTGCCCTGCCTTGCTTCCCAAGTGATGGTCAAGCTTTGCTTATACCCTAGTAGGTATATCTATATATTGAAGAAAATTTTCCTGAACACATTCAACAAATTCCTAATCATCCAAGCCCTTAACACTACAGCAGTTCCAGTCTTTGTCTGGAAATTAATATCCCCTACTATTATAACCATATTATTCTTATATATATCTGAGATTGCTCTACATATTTTCTCCTCAGTTTCTCACTGGCCATTGGGGTCATATTGTACAATCCCACCAAGCTTATCATTCCCTTCTTATTTCTAAGTTCCACCCATATAGCTTCACTGCATGATTCCTCAGAAGCATCCATTCTAAGCACAGCAGTAATTTTTTCCCCTCATCAAAAATGCCACTCCCTCTCCTCACTTGCCTCCCTTTCTATATTACCCAGGGTATTTAAACCACAGAACATTGAGCTGCCAGTCCTGTCCCTCCTTCCGCCATGTTTTTGTAGTAGATATGTTGCCCTAGTCCCATGTTCTGAGTTCACCTGCCTTACTTGTAAGACCACTTGCACTGAAATAAATGCAGTTTAATTCTTCAAGGTTACCTCATTCTCCAACTTCTCAGAATGATCCTCAACTGTCTTTCTATTCTCAATACTACTTAGTATCTCCCTACACCCCTTCCCTACTAGTTTAAATGTTCCCAAATGGCATTAGCAAATCTTCCTGTCAGGATGTTGGTCCCTTTTGAAAAGGCCTTTTCTGCCACAAAAGAAATCCCAACAATCCAAAAATCTGAGTAGCTGACCACTGCTCATTCATTGATTTATCTGCCCTATCTTCTTTTTCCTACTGTCACTAGCATATGGCACCAGGAATAATTCAGAGAATCATACCTTTGAGATTCTGCTTTTAAACTTTCTAGCTAACTTCCTACATTCACTCTGCAAAACCTCAACCCTTTCCCTAATTGTGTTGATCTCACCAATGTGTACAAGAACATTCAGCTTCCCACTCTCCCCTTTGACAACATGCTGCAACCGTTTTGAGACATGGCCTGGCCTGATTGACAATCACAACTATCCTCCTTTGTGCTAGCTATGACTCCAGTTAGTGGGGAGTATTCCCATTTTCTCCAGTTTCACTGGGGCTCCTTGATGTCAAAGTCACAGTTAAATGCCACCGTGATGTCAAGGGCAGTCACTGTCACCACCCCGCCTTTGGAGTTCAGCTCTGCAGCCTAAGATTGGTCTAAGACTGTAATGAAATTAGGAGCTGTGTTGCATCGGTGAATCCCAAACTGGGCATTAATGAGCAGGCTATTTCTGAGCAAGTATTTCTTGATAGCACTGTCAATGAGTCCATCCATCACTTTGCAATGAGTATACTAAATGACTACTGTTTGAGTTGGATTTGTCCTTTTTGTGAGCAGGACATAACTGGGCAACTTTCAACATTTCTGGACATATATGAGTATATATCTGTACTGAAACAATTTAGCCAAGGAATCTGTTTATTCTGGAGCACAAGTCTTTAGAATTATTGCTGGTACTCTTTGCAGATCAATTACCTGCAAATGTTTCTGTTTTTGAATGAAATGTTTGTAATACATAACAACACTTACACAATGACGGGCAATGTAATAATCAATTTACCTTTGAAGGACTTACTTGTGAAGAATCAATGCTTTAAAAACATGTGCAACTTTCGATGAAGCATCTCGTAGTGACATTTGAAACGATGGAAACATTTCACACTTCCTTGTCAGAATGTTGTTGACTCCTCAGAAGGCTTCTCCCACAGATCACAATCTCTCCAGAAAGTATATTTTTAAGGGTGGACCAAACCCATATCAGGACACAAAATGTGTTCAGTGGAAGAGTGGTGGAAGCAGAGTCTTTAAATATTTCCAAAGCAGATGTTAAAATATTCTTGATAAATGAGGGAATGAAAGGTTCTCAGGGCTGAGTGGTAATGTGGCACAATCCAATCAGCCATGACATTATTGAAAGAAGGGGAAGGTCCAAGGGTCAAGTGGTCTACTCCTGATTCTAATTCATATGTTCATTAATTCCAAGAAGGTGAAATCTATTCTAAAGAAGATATCAATTCAACATGTATTGTGTGAAGAAGTTGGTTTGGTGTTAGGTTTGTGTAGCAATGGATTTCTGAAAATCGTCACCAGACATATAATGTGTACATATGAATTATGTGAGCCAAGTTGGACACTGAGGACAACAAAAAATTTCAGACCAACAACCAGTTGACATAGCCCTCAAATGGTAAAAATATATTTGGTGTTGTGGCAGAAGAACAAGATCTCTCAAGTCAATCAAAAGACCTTGATTCTAAGCTTATTGGTTTTCAGCAATTCATCATAGCAGCTAAAACGTGAATATCCATTTTGTCATTTTGGCAACATGGTTGAACCATCTATGAATTTCAATATGCTTCCGTATTGAAATAGCCGTAGTGCAAAGGTTTGAAAGCAGTCCCTGTGAAAACCACAGGACATGAAAAAGCAAGACTCACAGAAGTGATGGCCTGCAGTGCTAAACTGAATAAAGTTACTAGCAAGCTTTGAGAAGATTTGTAGCTCAGGTTGAGAGTCTGGATGTGAGTTTCCTCGCTGAGCTGGAAGGTTCGTTTTCAGACATTTTGTTACCTTTTTTTTATTTGAAAAAATATACTTTATTCATAAAGATATACAAAAAATAAAACATATTTATACACCTACCCAGTCATGCAAGCCACATCCGGGTTACCCAGGGGGTACGTACACCAACTAAAGGAAAAAAAACAAACAAAGAAGAAAAAAAAAGCAAAGAAAATACCCCAGCAGTCGTCACCCCGCACAGTCCCAGTTAGCCCCCTGACCAGTTGGGGAAGGCGCCAGCTGGGCCCACTTACCAGATAGGGCCCTTTTTCTATTCTGGATGAGGGGGTTCATAGCGTGGTCTTTCCCCACCGTGCCTCGGCGGCAGCTGCCCCAAGCTTTAGCGTGTCCCTCAGCACGTAGTCCTGCACCTTGGAGTGCGCCAGTCTGCAACATTCGGTTGGGGTCAGTTCTTTCAGCTGGCAGACCAGCAAGTTGCGGGCAGACCAAAGAGCATCTTTTACCGCATTGATGGTCCTCCAGGCGCAGTTGATGTTGGTCTCGGTGTGCGTCCCGGGAAACAGCCCGTAGAGCACGGAGTCCCGCGTCACGGAGCAGCTCGGGATGAACCTCGACAAATACCAGTGCATCCCCCTCCAGACCTCCTGCGCATAGGCTCACTCCAGAAGGAGGTGATCGACAGTCTGATCCCCCCCGCAGCCACCTCGAGGGCAGCGTGCCGTGTCGCAGAGATTCCGGGCATGCATAAAGGATCTCACTGGCAGAGCCCCTCTCACCGCCAGCCAATGTGATAATGGTCATGTCTTTTTGTGGCTAATTGATATTCATATATCCTGGTGGCTAGCTTTCTGCCTGTTTGTCCACAAGGATACATGGACATCAATTAGCCCCAAAAAGACATGACCCACTATCACTCGTATCCTTACATACAGATGAGGAAGGACACCACTTTGATTGGGACAACACATCCATCCTAGGACAAGCCAAACAGAGACATGCACGAGAATTCCTAGCAGCTTGGCATTCCAACCGGAACTCCATCAACAAACACATTGATTTGGAACCCATCTTCCACCCACTGAGAAAAAGAACAGGAAATGACATCACCAACACAGGAAATGACATCACTAACCCAAGGAAACCTAAACAGATAAATAGAAAGCAGGACATAATACCAGCGCTTCACCGGAGGCTCACTGATGATGTTACCTAGAATGGTGACGAAACATCTGGGAACAAACCTTCCAGCTCAGTGAACCAGCTTACATCCGGAACAAAATAAAGACCCACTCTTTGGTGGACCGAGAGGAGGAGAGGGTGACGATGTTGGAGGTGAAAGGAGGACATCGGGTTGGCTGTGCACCCTTGCAACCGCTGGATCTTAATGCTGGCTTTGGCCTAACGCTGGTTCAGGGGAGCAGCCAACCTGCAACAATGGCTGTGGCAAGTGCTCGTGCCCCAGGTCAGAGGGTCCGGAACACCATCCGTGTTTCCGTGAAGAAGGTGGATGAAGGTGTACCTGTGGACCGCACCTTCTTCATGAAGAGGGTCCTGTTGGACTGTTGTGCGTTCACTGCTGCGGACATTTACTGCCTGAAGGATTTTCTTGGAGGAAGTTTTTATGATGCAACCTTCAGGAGTGCCAAGCTTTGCGAGCGCTTCCTGGAGGTTTTCAAGGAGAAAGGAGGTGAGGGCCCCCTCTCTGTATTGACCGCTGTCCTGCTGTTTGTGATGCCAGCGCAGAGGAGCCGTATGGTGACTGTACACATGTACAACCTGCATGTGCCAGCAGTTGATGTCCTGACCTTCCTTGGAAGGTACGTGAAGGTGGAAGGGGACCTAAACAACATCATGAACCCCTTCAGGATCTGGACCAGTAAAAGGCAGGTCAGGGTGATGCTGAGGATGGGCGCGGACGGGAACATCATACACCCACCGTCCAGCTTCGCGATCGGCAGGAGCAAGGGCTACCTGACCTACGCAGGGCAACCTAAAGTCTGCCATGCCTATGGTAGGTCAGGTCACGTGGCGGCTGACTGCAAAGCCACCATCTGCAGGAACTGCAGGGAGGAGGGATACCTTGCAAAGGATTGCCCACAAGAAAAAAGCTGCAACCTTTGCGGAGAAGCGGGCCACCTCTATAGGGGATGCCCGACGCGGGGGGCCACCTAGGCCCAGGTCACCGGCAGGAGCAATGCGGGGCAAGCCCACCCGGAGGAGAGGAAGGCACCAGGGCCCAGCAAGGACCCCACTAATGTGCAGGAGGGCCAGGTCGTGCAGGAGGGCCCAGCCCCGCAGGATGGGCCCGAGGCCAGCAAAGCTCCCCTGCAGGCTCCGCGCGCGCCCCCCCCCCCGCCCCGCGCCAACAACCCAGACTTGATGGAGGAGGCGACAGCTGCCCCAGGGGAGTGGACGACGGTCCAGAAAGCAAGGAGGAAGGAGTATCGGCAGGCCCAGGCACGGCACCATCGGGCGCAAAGAGGCAGCTACAGGGGGGTTATAAGAGCTCCTCTGATGAGGGAGATTCGGAGGAGGCCCGCCCAAAGCAGAAGCTAAAGATCTCAAGGGAGAAGGAAAGCAGCACCCGGCTTCCAGGTGACAGGAGTGTCCTGAGGCTCCCTCCGACACCCAACCACGTGCCGCTGGGGCCCTGGAGGCCCCCCCAGGACTTTCAGGTGGGAAGCAGGAAACAGCATGTCCCCAGCCTGACCCAGAGCCGGACTCTCCTGCCTCCATACCCCCGACGGAGGGATGCCACTCGGAAGGCAGCACGGACTGTTTCCTGAGCCCGGGCAATGGGCATGAAGGGACAGATGGAGAGGCTGGACCTTGGACTCGGGGAGGGTACTGCGGTCACTGCCCTCATGGGGGTACGAGTTGCGAGCATTAATGTGCGCAGCGTCAAGTCCACCGCAAGATGTGTGTCCACGTTGGCCTACCTGACCACCAACAGGGCGGACCTCCTGTTTCTGCAGGAGTGCGGGATACTGCACCTCGGCAGGTACGGGGAATGGTCCAGCGCCTGGACCTGTGGGCCTTCGATCTGGTTAGGGGGTAACGACTGTCGCTCCTTGGGCCTGGCTATTCTGCTGCGGGGGCGCAACTTCACCACGATCTCTCAAGTTCAGGAGGTGGTGGGGGGCGCCTCCTAGTGGCTGACGTCAACTTCAGGAACACTCCCCTGAGGCTGATCAACGTGTATGCCCCAGCGGTACAGAGTGAGCGCTTGGCTGTCCTGCAGCGGCTTCCACCCCTGCTGGCTACGTCCAGGCCGGTCATCCTAGGCGGAGACTTCAACTACATCATCGATGCAGATGGAAGATCTGGGGTGGGGACAGCGGGTGGGGGGAGTCAACTGGACGTCATATCCAGATTCCTGATGGGCACGGTGAAGGACGCCAAGCTGCTCGACATCTTCAGCACCTCTGCAGACGGAGCGCAGCGGAGGTACACCTGATCACGGCCAGATGGGTCTATCCACTCAAGGATAGACTTCCTGTCTGTGTCGCGGGCGTTTTTGGTCAGGTCCACCGGCGTCGAGCCGGAGTCCTTCTCTGACCACTGCCTCCTGCTGGCCGACTGTCACTTACAGGATGACCAGCCGGCTGGCAAGGGGACGTGGAAGCTCAACACGACTCTGATGACCCCAAAGAATGACAAGGAGCTTAAGAGGGAGTACGCTGGTTGGAGAACTGTGAAACCCCTCTTGGAGTCTCTGGGCGACTGGTGGGAGACGGTGAAGGAGAACATCAAGAGGTTCTTTGTCCTCAAGGGTGTTCGGAAGGCAAGTGAGAGGCGGGGAAACCTGTCGCAACTCCAGAAAAGGGTGCAGAACCTGCTCCTTCTGCAGTTGATGGGGGTCGATGTCACGGATAACCTCCGCGAGGGGAGGGGCCAGCAAGCCTCGCTCTTCGCCGCGGAGGCCTCCAGGAAAATCTTCTGGTCCAGGGTCCGCTCCGTGGAGCAGGACGAGACGTGCTCACGTTTCTTCTTTCAGAATGTGCACAAAGAGAGCTCTGTGCTTAGCCGGCTGAAGAAGGACGACGGCTCAGTGACGTCGTCTCGGCCCAACATTTTGAGGATCAACAGAATCTTCCGTGCCGGACTGTACGACACGAAGCCCACGGACAGCACGGCCTCCGAGTTGTTCCTGTCATCTATCACAGAGGCCTTAGACGACGGCTCGAGGGAGTGGCTGGACCGGCCGGTATCCCTGGACGAGCTGACCAGAGCCCTCAAGTCCTTGCAGAGGAATAAGACTCCCGGGAGCGACAGCTTCCCAGTCGAGCTGTCTTCCGCTCTGTGGGGCCTGGTTGGCCAGGACCTGCTGGAGGTGTACGATAGTGCGCTTCGGGCAGGGGAAATGTGCAAGTCCATGAGGAAGGGCATCATCACCCTCATCTACAAGAGGAAGGGGGAGAGGGAAGAAATTAAGAATTGGCGTCCCATTTCACTATTGAACGTGGACTACAAAATCCTGGCCAAGGTCATTGCCAACCGGGTCAGGTCTGTCCTAGAGTCGGTGATTCACCCTGACCAAACCTGTGCTGTGCCGGGCAGGAAGATCGCTGAGAGCCTCGCGCTCATCAGGGATACGATCACCTACGTACAGGACAGGCGGGTGAACACCTGCCTTTTCAGCCTGGACCAGGAGAAGGCCTTCGACAGGGTCTCTCATGCTTACATGAGGGATGTCCTCTCCAAATTGGGGTTCAGGGAGGGCATCCGCAATTCGATCTGGCTGCTCTACACCAACATCTTTAGCGTAGTCTCAATCAACGGGTGGGAATCGGACAGTTTTCCCACCAGATCTGGAGTCAGGCAGGGCTGCCCGCTCTCTCCTGCCTTGTTCGTGTGCCGTGTGGAGCCCTTCGCCGCATCCATCAGGAAGGACGTGAGCCTGAAGGGCGTGACTATCCCAGGCAGTGGAGGCCTTCAGGTCAAGACTTCCCTGTACATGGACGACGTCGCTGTCTTCTGCACCAATCGTCGGTCAGTGAGTAGGCTGTTGGACATCTGCGGCCAGTTTGAACTAGCCTCGGGTGCCAAAGTCAATAGGGGTAAGAGCGAGACCATGTTCTTCGGGAACTGGGACGACCGTTCCTTCATCCCCTTCACCGTCAGGACAGGCTACCTGAAGGTGCTGGGTGTTTGGTTCGGTGGAGCTGGGGCATGCACTAAGACTTGCGCGGAGCGTATCACCAAACTGAAGCAGAAGCTGGGCAGGTGGACGCTCCGGTCCCTCTCCATCGCGGGTAAGAAGCTGGTGTCAGGTGCGAGGGGCTTTCGGTACTGTTGTATGTGGTGCAGGCCTGACCTATTCCCTGGACCTGCGCCGTTGCGATCACCCGGGCCATCTTCCACTTCATTTGTGGATCGAGGATGGACCGGGTCCACAGGGACGCCATGTACAAAGACCTGGAAAATGGGGGAAAGGGCATACCGAACGCCACCCTCGCCCTGATGGCTACCTTTGTGTGTGGCTGCATCAAGCTGTGCGTAGATCCTCAGTACGCAAACACCAAGTGTCACTACTTACTGAGGCTCTACCTGTCCCCGATATGGCGAAGGATGGGCCTGGTCTTGTTGCCGCGGAATGCTCCGAGTATTTGGACCCTCCCGTACCACCTGTCCTTCGTGGAGAAAAATTTTTGAAAGGAAACACCTTTGACCACAAGGCCGTCAGGCAGTGGTCAGCACATAGCATCCTCAAGACACTTTGGGAAAAGGAGAGGGTGGATCCCGTCGTGTGGTTCCCCACGCAGACTGCCAAAGTCGTTTGGCAGAATGCCTCATCGCCAGAACTTTCAAACAAGCACAAGGACATTACTTGGCTGGCAGTGAGAGGGGCTCTGCCAGTGAGATCCTTTATGCATGCCCGGAATCTCTGCGCCACCGCACACTTCCCCCGAGGCGGCTGCGGGGGGATGAGACTGTCGATCACCTCCTTCTGGAGTGTGCCTATGCGCAGGACGTCTTGAGGGGGATGCACTGGTATTTGTCGAGGTTCATCCCGAGCAGCTCCGTGACACGGGACTCCGTGCTCTACGGGCTGTTTCCCGGGACGCACACCGAGACCAACATCAACTGCGCCTGGAGGACCATCAGTGCGGTGAAAGACGCTCTTTGGTCTGCCCGCAACTTGCTGGTCTGCCAGCTGAAAGAACTGACCCCGACCGAGTGTTGCAGACTGGCGCACTCCAAGGTGCAGGACTACGTGCTGAGGGACGCGCTAAAGCTTGGGGCAGCCGCTGCCAAGGTACGGTGGGGAAAGACCACGCTATGAACCCCCTCATCCAGAATAGAAAAAAGGGCCCTATCTGGTAACTGGTCTCAGCTGGCGGCTTCCCCAACTGGTCAGGGGGCCAACTGGGACTGTGCGGGGTGACGACTGCTGGGGTATTTTCTTTGCTTTGTTTTTTTTTTCTTCTTTGTTTTGTGTTTTTCCTTTAGTTGGTGTATGTACCCCCGGGTAACCCGGAGTGGCTTGCATGACTGGGTAGGTGTATAAATATGTTTTATTTTTTGTACATCTTATGAATAAAGTATATTTTTTCAAATTAAAAAAAAGGTGATGAAACGTCTGGAAACGAACCTTCCAGCTCAGCGAGCAAACTCACATCCTGAATAAAATTACCTCTGTGGTAATTTTCAAACGTAAAACCACAATGAAAATCAAGTTGCCTCCCAAGATTTTTGTGCACGTCTATGACAATGATTGGATGCATAAGGATCGGTGAACTTGCTGATGGATAATTTGGAGAACAGGTGTCCCAGGGCCCCATGTGGAAATAGAAACTTAGTGAGAGATGTGTTCAAGTTCTTCAAGTTGAATCTTATATCTGGACTTCATTTAGCTAAGTTCAAGTTCCGTTGCAGGTGGAGGGCATTTTGTGGTGTGGCCTGCAAGGAAAGGATTCTTTACTTCACACTGACCGCAAAACAAAATGGAGATATTTGAATGCTTCACTGGTGTTTATTCATGCACTTGCAAGGGAGATTCTCTCTTCCTGTGGGATTCCACCAACGACTCTCAGTAGCAGCAGTGAATACTATCTATAAGATGCACTGCAGAAATTCACCAAAGATCCTCAGAATGCACCTTCCAAAGCCTCGACCACTTCCACCTAGAAGGCCAAGGGCATCAGACAAATGGGAACACCACCACCTCCATGTCCCCTTCCAAGCCACTCACCATCCTGGCTTGGAAATATATCGCTGTTCCTTCACTGTCGTCTGGTCAAAATCCTGGAATTTCCTCCCTAATAGCATTGGGGGTCAGCCTACAGCAGGAGGACTGCAACAGTTCAAGATGGCAGCTCACCACCACCTTCTCAAAGGTAACTAGGGAAGGGCAATAAATGTTGGCCAGCCAGCAACACATCTCACAATTGGATTAAAACAAATCTCCCTGAGCAAATACTAAATTTTATTTTTTTTAAATGGATATTACAGTATTTAAATCTAATATTTTGCAGTAGATCTGTAGTTCGGGTCGTGGGTGTTGTGGTTGATTGGCTCATTGAGCTGGTTTGTTGTTTTGCATCCCAGTAACCATTCCCCACACACACACAAACGAAGCTGCACGCAAACATAATTTAAAAGGGCAACAACACACTGCAGCAACATGGAACTATGCCAAGAGGAGGACGAATACTTCTTCCAAGTTTTCAAGGATAATGGATATCCTACAGGATAGGTCAGGATATCCTACAGGAACAGCATCAGAAAGATTCTATGCACCCCGACACACTCATCACACTACCCTACATCAGGAACACGTCAGAACTCACCACAAGACTTCTACGACCGCTGGGCATCAGAGTGGGGCACAATCCCACATCATCCCTACAACAAGTGCTCACCTGAACTAAACATCCACTCCCCGCCATGGACAGGACCAATGTAATCTACAAGATCCCCTGCAGACACTGCGAGAAACACTTCATCGGATAAACAGGAAGGAAACTAACAACAAGAGCACACAAACACCAAGTGGCTACAAAAAGACATGATCAATATTCACTCATCTCAATCCACATGGACAAGGAGAACCGACTTCGACTGGGACAGCACCAAGCTCCTGGAACAGGCTAGGCAGAGACAAGCACAAGTATTCCTGGAAGCATGGCACTCCACGAACCATGCTATTAATAACACATTGAACTCGACCCCATATACATTCCACTATGGAGGAAACCCAGAAGTGAGGCAATCCATCACAACGGACCCCAGAGTTTAAAACCCAGGCAGGAAAACACACCGACGCTTCATCAGAGGCTGCACAGAGGATGTTACCAAGCACAGTAACGAAACGTCTGCGAAACAACCAACCAACTCGGCGAGCCAACCAACCTCTACAGTATTTAAAATCCGAACCACCTATTATACATGTGATTCTATTCATCTAATCATGGTCAAATTACATCAGTGGTATTCAAATAGTAAATTAACACCAGATTGCTGCATAGCAAGGGAGAGAGGTAAACAGGTGGCCAGATTCTATGTTTTTAATCTTGTTTTTAATAGGGGTGCCTAATCTTTGCTTACAAAAACGTCTTACCTGTTTATTGCCCCAAGACAATGGCTTAAAGCTTTAGGGATGCACATCTGGGCTTGTTCTTGTGGGAAAGTAGCCATTTGTTTTAACCCCTTCTTCTCTGTTTATGGCTTGTTTGTTCTGCTGCCTGCATGCAACCTTATGACAACTATTTTGCACAAACTACGCGACTTGTCTAAGGTTTTGGAGTGGATTTGTAGCTTGGGTTGTGGGTTTTGAGGTTGGTTGGCTCACTGAGCTGGCTTGTGTTCTGCAGACGTTTCATTACCCCGCTGATTAACACCATCAGTGCAGCCTCTGGTGAAGCATCGGCCTGTTTTCCCACCTGTTTTTTTCAACAAACAGCTCCCATTCCTGGGCATCACGGTAGAGCGCAAGACAAATGGGGAACTCCAAACGAAAGTACACAGAAAAGCCACACACACGGACCAGGTACTGAACTTCAACAGTAACCATCCCCGCACACACAAACGAAGTTGCGTGCGAACACTATTTAAAAGAGCAACACACTGCAGCAACGTAGAACTACGCCAAGAGGAAGAAGAATACCTCTTTCACGTTTCACGTTTTTAAGGGTAATGGATATCCAAAAAAACTGGATCAGAAGATGCCTACATGAACAACATCAGGAATATACTACACACCCTGGCACACTCATCACACTACCCTACATCAGGAACACATCGGAACTAACCACAAGATTCCTCTGACTGCTGGGCTTCAGAGTGGCACACAAGCCCACATCAACCCTACAACAACTGCTCACCTGAACTAAAGACCCACTCCCCGCCATGGACAGGACCAATGTCATCTATAAGATCCTCTGCAGAGACTGTGAGAAACACTACATCGGACAAACAGGAAGGAAGCTAATAACAAGGGCACACGAACACCAACTAGCTACAAAAAGACACGACCAGTACTCACTCATCTCAATCCTCATGGAGTAGGAGAAGCACCAATTCAACTAGGACAATGCCAAAATCCTGGGACTAGCTAAGCAGAGACAGGCACAGGAATTCCTAGAAGACCGGTACTCCACAAAGAAAGCCATCAATAAACACATCGAACTTGAACCCATATACACGCCACTACAAAGGGAAACGGGAAGTGAGGCAATCCAGCTCAATGGACTCCACACTTTAAAAACCAGGCAGGAAAACACACCGACTCTTCATCGGAGACTGCACTGATGATGTCACCCAGCAGGGTAATGAAACATTTGCAAAACAACGAACCAGCTCAGTGAGCCAACCAACCTCACCTACATGACTTGCTTCAAGTATAAGGTTTGTAAAACTATTATATTAACTAATTTTTCTTTTGGTCTGTCACGGCTCAAGGTTAGTTCACAGAATCTTGTAAAACTTACCTGTTTAAGTATTTACTCTGGCTGTCATGTCGAGGTTCCAATCCATTTTATCATGTGTTGTTCCTGGAATAACTCACCAGTCAGCAGATATCTACCAAAGACCAGTGTCCCTTTCACCCCCACCATCTTTAAAAGCCCACTGCACATCTGGGCACGGTCAAACTGTCACTCTCATCAATGCTTGCAACATCTTTTCTCACCAACATTTGCTTCCCATCCTTCCCCACAATTGGCTCTGTATGCACTCTGCACTGGTTACCTCTAAACACCTCATAAACATTCCTCCACCTACCATGCCAACTTTCATCTCACTCAATTCCTCCTGTTCTCTCATTATAGAAGAAGATAAGCTATATCAAAGTAGACACAAACTGTACGGGGCGGGGGGAGGTGTGCTGACATTAGGCTCCCTAACCCACACCACGAGAGGATTCTGGCCCATACAGTAAAAGACTGTGACCACTCCTTCTGGGACATCAAGACATCCATATCCAGCCAACTGGACAAGCACCACTCTTCATTCCATTGTGATTTTCACAGTAACCCTGCTGTTGGTCTCATTCACTGCATACTACCTCTAACGACTGGCAGGGGCATGTACCCCTGCTTGTGTCATGCAGGTACTTCCAGCAAGTCCACCATTTCCGTGAAGAAATGGCCAGCTCTCCTAGAAGCCACATCCTGGATCTCTAAGAATGAGAGTACTCAGACCTTAGAGGCAGCATTAGCAAGGCTGTCTCATGCACTCCAACCAGGTTAAATACTGACACCTCAGTGAGAGTATTGGGTTTACAGAGAGTTGTAACCTTCACTGTGATAGCTCTACAATCGGACAAAGAAACATTCCAGGCTTCTGGCACTCAGAGGGCTGCTGAAGGCCAGGCATCAGCTCAGATCCAGGCAGGAGAGGCTCCTACAGTGTGGGCAATCAGGGACTCCACCCACATTCCCAGGGAAGAACAGAAGAGGCCAACAGGGATGTGGGGCACAATTACCACCAGTAGTTCTCATTTCATACATTTTCTATACTTCCAAAATTTGGCTCGAAATTGTGCACTCTTGTGATTCAATGGTTTTGTCCCAGACTTTTGTTGAGAAGCTTCAGGTTCAGCTGCACCAACAATTATCATCACAAGACTAAATAGGTTGTTTGAAATTTTATTTTTATCATTTGATCCCGTTATTAGATATGTTTTTTCAGGCTTTAGGGTTGACCTGTACTGCATGCCACAATCTAAAGTAAATAATAAGTGATTTTTCAGGAAGTATGGATTTATGGTGAAGGGATGGATAAATTTACAGAACCATATCAGCAGAAAATTATAAGAGGGTCAATTCATAGTCTATGGCTTAAGAGCAATTTCTCCTCCACTTCTCAGATACTTTTGTGCCTTCAGTTTGCTGCACTGATATCTCACCCTGGAACAGTTACTTGCATTGAGAGCTCTGAAAGTATCATCTCTGCTCATCACCACAAACTCTGATACTGATTCCATTCTCCTTCCCAGTCATTGTCTTAAATTGAGCCAGGTTTCGCACTCTACATATTTTTCATCACAATGACTACTTGCTTCCACCTGCTTGATTTTGTCTACGATTACTCTTGCCACATCCCATCTTCTGCTGAATCTTTCATGTTGTTTTCATCACTTCTGTCATCACTTCCTTCATCACTCCTATACTCCATTCGTCCAAAATGCAGTTACTCATCTCCTCTTTTGTAATGAGCCCATTTCCCCTGTATTTGATAACCTCAATTACCATTAAGTCCACCAGTGCCTCAAATGTACAATTCTCACGCTAATTTTTAAATTATTTTATGACCTTATTTTCCCTGCTTTTATAACATTCGCAACCCACTTTATAATCATCTCATCATTCTGTATTCCTCCAATACTCACCTCACTGAATTCTCACCTTGTTCATTCATAATTGATTACAGTGCTTTGAGCTATCTAGGCTCTATGTTGTGGAATTTGTTCCTACAATCTAGGTGCCTGACTGAGCATCCCTCCTACTATTTTGTTCTTTGCTTTGGGGTTGATTTTCTTTATTGCTTTGATAAAATGATGTTTTCTGTCGATTTTACATACGTTTTAAGGTAGCATATAAAATCAAGTCAGAGAATTTTTTTCTGCTGGTGTTAAAACAAGTTTAAAGGATTGAAAGGCTTTTTGGTTTGTGATTTGGGATGTTCCCAGCCAAAAGTCTATTCATGCAGCTATACAAATGAATAAAGAATTTAAAACACGAGCACAGTCCTTGGGTGGTGCAGTGGCTTGTTGGTTAGCACTGCTGCCTCACAGCGCCAGGGATATGGGCTTGATTCCAGCCTCAGATGACTGCCTATGTAGAATTTTCATATTCTCCCTGTGTCTGTGTGGGTTTCCTGTCAGTGCTCTGGTTTCCTCCCACAGTCCAAAGATGTGCCGGTTAGGTGGATTAGCCATGGTAAATTGTCCATAGTGCTCAAGGATGTGTCGATTAGGTGAATTATGCAGGGTGGATCTGGGTGGGATGTTGTGAAGGTCAATGTGGATTTGTTGGGCTGAAGGGCCTGTTTCCACACTGTAGGGATTCTATAAACTATCTATCTATCTTTCACTTCTAAGGAGTGGATTAAATCACAGGTGAGTATAAACACATTTTTACCTGCTGCTCGATCAGGACAAGCAAACATTTATTTTAAAAAAATGTTTAATGTATTCTACAATAACTGATCTATGTTATAAAATAACAAATGTGGAAAAAGAACCAATTCTTTATGGCAAAATTACTAAAGCAAAATGAATAGTAACTTATAAAATGCCAATAATGAATGATCTACTAACAATTAGAGTAAGTTCAAATCACTCCTCCTTTTCCCTTTCCTTTATGTCCTCAGAAAGTGAACTTTCTAATGACCAACACAATGCTTACAGAACAGTTAAGTGCCCATATATTAAATATTTCTGAGTAGGACACTCCTTGTGAGATGGTTATGAAAAATGCATCTTTGTAGTGTTGAATTGTTCAATTTTTTCAGATGAGGACAAATTTCAAAAATGTTGTTCAAGTAAAATTTTAGATTTTTAGAATAAAAATTTACTGTACATGCCTGTAAATTACAAGAGAATGAACATGGTAATATATACAAATCACCTCAAACATGGCAGACTGTATACAATTTTTTTGTTACCATGGTAATTGTTTCCATATTTAAATTCTAAAACAAGCTACAATTCAATTATCTCAATGCATATAATCTGGATATAATTAAGTTAAGACTTAAATAAAACCTACTACCTTCTTTTTGTGCTTCAACAATTGTGTCAAGCTTTGAGGTTCAGGGGAAAAATTTCTTTCATGGAGCATTACTTCAAAGCTGGGCTTTACAGTCTGTGTAGATACCCCAGAGCTGACAGGACCACGGTTACCTGTGTTGCATATACAGCATTTAATATTAATGTTAGTGAACAGTGCGTCAAGGAGACATTACATCAGCAAACTTCTTACTCCTACAGTTTCTATTACCCCAGTGTACAATTCAAAGATAAATCATTTCACTTAAGCATTCTTTGAATCCCTACATTGCAGATGGAGGCCTTTTCAGCCCAAGAAGTCTACCCCAACCCTCTGAAGAGCATCCCACCCAGACCTAGTACCTTATTGCATCCCCGTTACCCCACATTTACCATGGCCAATCCACCTCACCCACACATCTTTCGACTATGGGAGGAAACCGAAGCACCCAATGGAAATCCAAACAGACACAAGGAGAATATACAGACTCCACACAAACAGTCGCCCAAGGTGACAGTCAAACTCTGATGCTGTGAGGCAGCAGTGCTGGCCACTGAGCTACTGAATGAATGAAATACTAATAATTTTCTGTACACTGAAAGCACTTCTCAAAGGAGGTATATTTTGAACAGTAACCTGGTACAATAAAACATTTTTGCTGTTATGAAGTGATAGGTTTCTTAGCCTACTTATGCTGCTTAATGAATGAAAGAATCATTTATTATTTATTAGTTATTTCCTGAAGTTTATATTTTAAAAATCATGCCCTGCTTCAATTTTTTTGTGAAATCTCTTAATTGTTTCTAACTAGTATATTAATTGGAGCCATTCGTGTCTTCCATAACTACACACCTCCTCCTTGCAATGGTGTAACCTCTAACTCTCTGTGGGCAGTGAGTTTGAAAATCTGGTCTACAAGCTTAAAAATATCGCTTATTGTGTGCCATCAAACTTTACATAGCTTCAGATGTTGCTTTCTTATGAAATCTCAACAAATTACTCCTTATAACGAAATCTAATCATCTCTATTTGTAGGCTTTTCCAGAGAACATGCATCAAGCAGCTCCATTCTGGTTAAAAATCCAAACTTAATATCATTATATTGGCTTTAGGATGTCTTATTTTAACTTTCAGCAACCAGAATACCTAGACAGTGACCTGAAGTGATAGAGAGTTCAGAAGCTAAACTTTACAATTTTCTCCTACGCTTAGAGTATAAGTAGAAATTTCATGGTGGATCAGCTTGCTTTGTTTAATAAAGTAATGAATTGTTGAAGGCACCAGTAGAAAACAGTAGCTGTGTATTCCCTGGCACTGAAATAATATGCCTATCAGAGGGGCCAAAAGAAAGAGCTCAATGTTTTCTTATCAAAAGAATGTGCTATGATTATTCAATTATTCAGCTTATTCCTTACAGGTAAAACTCTAAATCTGACTGTATTATGTATTAATGTGCAAGTTTATTACATGTTCATATGACATTAATTTGTCTACTGTTTTAACACTGTTGTTCATCTTTTTTTATAAAAAGAGCTGAATGGGTTAAACTCCCTATAATGTATGAAAAATTAATTGTTCACCAATTGGTATTACGCCTCATAATATTCAGGCTCAGCATTCCACCAAAGTGCTAGATATTTGCTTATTTATCAGGAAGGGTTTTGTTAACATAAAGGACTAAGCAGCATTTCCATATCAGCAAAAATGTCCATTTTGTTCAATAGCTTTTCTATTGTCTACTTCAGAATGAAAGGAGTTAAAGATGGTTTCATTTGTTTTCAACTGCATTTGTGCAATTAAATATTTTTTTTAAATGCCGTGCAATAAATTCTGCAAATATGTAAAAATTGAATCCCAAAATACTTATGTCTAGAGATTTCCCCTCACAATGAATCATCTAAAATATAAGTCTGTAATGATTTCAACCAGAACTGTTTGTGAAGGAAAGTCTTTGACTCGTTTTCATGCCAATCCTTTTTTATTTATGAAACATCATTAGTGCCACAGGGAGTTCAAAGCCCAGGAAACAATATTGTTATGGAAGCAATTAGTTTTCTGATAGAGTAACAAGAAAAAAGGACAAAGCTCCTTCGCTAAGAAAACTTGGGTCTGTTTTGAGCTTTGAGCTGTTGTCATTGCAAGCTTCCCTGACTGAAGGCGGGCAAACATCATTAACAGCATAGGGTCATTCCTCTGACATGCAGGGGAGAAATTAACAGCTGTCATCGAGTGATGAGTTAACTTCATAATGGGATAATGGCACTAACAAAACAATTAGCATTCGTAGGAAACAGATAATGAAAATTCCATGCTGAGTTACAATGAGGCATCTAAATTAAAGGAAAATGGGAATAAAATGTGGGTGGCTGAATTCAGAATGGGCTGTTAAATAATTTGATTGTCATTCTTGTCAGTGATTGACTGAGTAGATCAAGTAGGTCAGCCCATCAAAAATCTGTAGTGTCAATTCAGGAAAGTACTTAGAAAAGGGTATTACTTCACCAGGAACCATTTCAAAGAAAAATCAGGCAGTTAAGCCATCATTGTGACTAACTCCATTTTGTTTTTGGCCACTATTCTATTACCTCTGCATTTGTCAATAAAAATAAAACTATTAACAATTTCCAGATCTCATCAAGTTGATTCAACTGTCTACAACATGGAGATAATTCAATGAATCATGTGTAATGAAGTAACCTAAAGCACTATGGGTTTAAATTGGGCAGCCCACAATAAGAGTCACAGGATCATGGTACACAATTAACCCCTGCCCATTGATTATAATACAGGCAGTGAACCAATTTTGTCTTATTGGCTGATTTCAATGATTTTGCAGTGGCTTTTATTTTTACCTTTTGACCAAGCAGACGCTATGGCAGTCAGTGAGAGAAAGAAGAGAGGCCTTGGAACTACTAGTGATTGGGAAACAGGAACTGCATTCACTCCACTTTCTCTCAGATAAGTTTGTCACAGACACCATCTAGGTTGCCAACTTTATCCTGGTTGTCTTATTCCACCACCTCTTCCTTATCCTCCCCTTCCTTTCGCTTTTTGTGTGTGGACTTTGCACCAGAGCTGTCAGCCATATGGTGAGTGGATGGCTATTGTCAGCATAAGCCACCTTTTTTGTTTTCTGTGCTCATATACCTGCTGGACTCCATGGGAGTGGAATTTCTTTTGACTTGGATATAAGTAAGAGTTGACAACATGCAGTGCCCAATGACATACGCCAGCAGACAACTGCATCCTAAACTATGGGACTGTCTTTCCTACCACATTTTCAGCCATGGATGATTGAGAGATGTCACTAGTTGGAGCACATAGCTGCAAAATGGCAACACAGGTACCAACAAATCAGCATTGTATGCCGGGTGACATTGTTATCTGCCTGTCTCCTGGTTTGTAAAGTGTGTTCAATAGTATTAAGTATAGACAGGATGTTAGCTGAAGCACTGCTGAGTTCAACAATGTGGCACCCAGTGCCAATTCTCCCCAAAAGGATGCACATGTGTTTGCATTAACCATTTTGAAGCTGTAAAGACATTTGTTGATGTTGAAATAATGGACACCGAGGGGCTTAGTAACAAGATTTTAAAAAAAACACCTTGAATTTGATGAGAGATACTTATTCTTGAAAGGTTTCTGGAGTAGGGAAGAAGGCAGCCGTTTGGATATTAGTGTTCAATGAATTCCTCAGGACAAAACTATACAGAACTGTTATCATGGCTCTTCTGGACTATAATGAGACCACAGCTAGAATATTATGTGCATTTTTGACCACTGTATTTGGAAGTAAAATATCATTGCATTAGGAATACTCTAGAGGGAATTCTTTCATTTTGCCGCTTGGATGAAGGGCTGATTTCATGAAGAAAGGTTGAACAAGTTGGTTCTGTTGTTATTAGAGTTTGCAAGAACTGGAGGTGATCTTTTTGAAGCATACAAGATACTGAGGAACTTTGATAGGGTGAATGCAAATAGCCTCCACCCAATCAAGAATCATGGCACTTCAGATACTCAACTGCAATTTGCCTCTTGTGAAGAAGGTTAGAAGTAATAAACACAGTTTATAAAATGTAAGTAAAAGAATGTATGCACCACAAGCAAGCCATTGTTTGCTTTATTTTGAAGAATTTGAATTTACATTGCTACAGTGGGTAGCCCACATGGGTTTGATTATACTCCCTGAGGAAGCTACAGGCTTAATGATTTAATCAGTGTAAAAATTTTATTTTTGACTGTTGAGGTAAAATTTGGCAAATAGGTTCTTCCTCCTTAGAAGATGACTCAATCTCAAAATTGGCCAGCTGAGAACCTAATGTACATGCATTTACATCTTATTCATTGCATAACTCACTGGAACTTACTTCGCCTTCCCAAATAGCCTCTACCCAATCAAGAATCATGGCACTTCAGATACTCAGCTGCAGTTTGCAAACATGTAACTGGTAATGTGGTCTTTGGCATCTGATCCAGCCAAGCGTGTTGCCTTTTCTCCCTCTATTGGAACATTGTAACATTGTGTAAATTTTCATTGTCTTCACGAGGTCAATTCCCGGAATGGCGGGACTATCACATGTTGAAAGATTGGAGCAACTGGGCTTGTATACACTTGAATTTAGAAGGATGAGAGGGGATCTGATTGAGGCGTATAAAATTATTAAGGGATTGGACACTCTGGAGGCAGGGAGCATGTTTCCGCTGATGGGGGAGTCCAGAACCAGAGAATACAGTTTAAAAATAAGGGATAGGCCATTTAGAATAGAGTTGAGAAAAAAAACGTCTTCGCCCAGAGAGTGGTGGATATATGGAATGCTCTGCCCCAGAAGGCAGTGGAGGCCAACTCTCTGGATACTTTCAAGAAAGAGATAGACAGAGCTCTTAAAGATAGCGGAATCAAGGGTTATGGGGATAAGGCAGGAACAGGATACTGATTGTGGATGATCAGCCATGATCATAATGAATGGTGGTGCTGGCTCGAAGGGCTGAATGGCTTACTCCAGCACTTATTGTCTATTGTACATTCACTAAAACTGTAAACTTTACACTACAGTATGTGCACCTAAAGTGGCAAAAGCAAAATATGTCCCTGGGGCCATCTCAGAACCTAAGTTGAGAACAGCAATATGGCAGCTTGTGGCTGAGAATGGCAGCTTATTTTAAAAAAAAAAGTTAAGACAATAGCTTGTGTTTGTAGAGCACAGTTAGCCATCATGTCAAATAGTGACTATATTGGCTGAAGCACCTGGACAACATCAGAGAAGGTGCATATACCTGCAGTGTACATGGTTAACACTGTGCACATGCATGAAGAGCATAAAGATGTCACGTGAACAGAAAGAGTGACGTAGTTTTTATGAACACCTTCTACCCCATCCTCAAGTTCACCTGGGCCATCTCTGATACCTCTCTCTCCTTCCTGGCCCTCTGTCTCCATCTCTGGTGACCACCTTAACTGCTATCTATTTCAAGCCCACAGACTGCAATAGCTACCTAGACTATACCTCCTCTCACCCATCTTCCTGCAAGAGTACGATCCCCTATTCCGAATTCATCTGCCTCCGCCTCATCTGGTCCCAAGATGAGGCGTTCCACTTCCAGACATCCCGGATGTCCCTGTATTTCAAGGACCGCAACATTCTACCCCTCCCTCCCCGCCCGCCCCCCAGTAGTTTAAAAACACCCTCGATTGCATTTCCTGCACCTCAGCCCTTACACCCCCTCCTCGCAATACAAGCAAAGACAGAATTCCCCTTGTCCTCATGTATCACCCCATTATCGTCTGGATTTAACACACCACTTTCTGCCACCTGATATCTGACCCCACCACCAAGCATATACTTCCCTCCCCACCCTTATCTGCCTTCCGGAAGCACTGCTCTCTCCGCGACTCCTTCGTCGGCTCCACATTGCCCACTAGCCCCAGCACCTTTCCCTGCGACCGCAGGAGGTGCTACACCTGCCCCTTCACCTCCCCCCTCTCCTCCATTCCAGGCCCCAAAAATACCTTCCACATCAAACAAATGTTCACCTGCACATCCGCTAATGTGGTCTATTGTATCCGCTGTTCCCGACGTGGCCTTCTGTACATCAGGGAGACCAAGCGGAGGCTTAGAGACCGCTTAGTGGAGCACCTACGCTTGGTTCATGACAAACGACAACATCTCCCAGTCACGAACCACTTCAACTCCCCCTCACACTCCCTGGTGACATGTCCATCCTGGGCTTCCTCACAACAATGCCACTCAGAAACTGACGGAATAGCACCTCATATATTGCCTTGGAAGCCTACAACCCAATGGCCTCAATGTGGACTTTACAGCTTCTATATCTCTTTACCACTGACCTCATCCCAAGACCAGCGCCGCCTTCTCATCACCACCTCATTGACCTGTCTGTCTTTCCTCCCACCTATCAGCCTCTCCCACCTCACCGACCAATCCCCACCACTTCCTACCTACACTCACCTTTCTAGCTTCATCCCTGCCTCCTTGACCTGTCTGTCTTCTCTCCCACCCTATCTGCTCCACTATCTACCTGTAATCACTGCACTGCCCCACTCTCTATTTATTTCAGAGCCCCATTCCCCTCTCCCATCCCTGAAGAAGGGACCCGATCCGAAACATCAGCTTTCCTACTCCACTGATGCTGCCTGGCTTGCTGTGTTCATCCAGCTCCACACTGTTATCTATGACATAGTTAATAGGGTGACTGCAACTCTAGTCAATCAGTCCAGGGGTTGCCCAAAGTCAGTAAGGCGACTAGTCTAATGGAAGTTGAGTGCTTAGCAATATTTCAGACTGAGGTCAAAGAAAACCGGTGGGGCCTCCCTGCATGACCAGTCAGAGATATTCTATAAATTCAGTCTTGGAGCATGGTCAGTCAGGGTTGTGGCTCATATATAAACCAAGTAAGGGATTTGTAGGCTTTATCCATGACATAATTGATTCCATAGGCATCTCATGTCTGAGGATTGGCCTCATTGTATTTACAAGCTGAGGGAATGTGAGACAATGGAATGGAGTGGGGCATGATATGATGGGCAAGATCAGATGACCTCTTTTTATGTCTGATTCTGGTCCTGGCCAAGAGCAAGGAACCATAAAGAGGTCCAGGCAGAGGGCACTCATTTGGCCTGTCTGCCTGCATGACCCTCTTTCACAGTTACACCCCCATGTCCGGGTGGTCTTTGAGGGGATGTGTCCAGTGGCATGCTCAATATCATCCATTGCCATTGGGCACAACCGAGACAGGATTGTTTGATTAATTCCCAAAATGGCATTGTGATGTGAATTTTATATCTTTTAAATTTTATCCTTTGATTTCTATTGCAGCTGCTCCCCTTTTAATATTCTCCTATTTGGTTAAGTTCATCTTATTTGAGTTAACTTGAAGTAACTGATTCTAAAAGTATTCCTGAGATAACAAGGTGTACAGCTGGATGAACACAGCAGGCCAAGCAGCATCAGAGGAGCAAGAAAGCTAACGTTTTGGGCCTAAACCCTCCTTCAGAAATGTTCAGGTATCTGAAGAAGGGTCTAGACCTGAAATGTCAGCTTTCCTGCTCCTCTGATGCTGCTTGGCCTGCTGTGTTTGTCCAGCTCTACACCTTGTTATCCCAGATTCTCCAGCCTCTGCGGTTCCTACTATCTCAAAGTGTTCCTGTTTGCCATCCAGTATGTTGTGGTGTGGTGCTAGTGTTCTAGCTCTGGACCTGACCTGACCCAAAAGGTTATAACATGTACGAACAGGTTAATTTTTTTACTTTCCATGGCACAAATCATCCAATTGTGGCTTGATGTCAGGACAAACTGATTGAAAGTATATTGTGGCCTGATTGACATTTTATGATCACTCCAGTCCACAAGAAGCAATGGAGCAAGAAATGTTCACATTAACAAGTCATCATTGGGACTGCAAGCTATGATGTTGTGAGAATGTATCCTCACACAAGACACAAATAGTGGCATGGGATGTTTGCTGTTGTCAGTTTGGATATGTAGAGAGACACAGCAGGGGTCCTGGCAGCTGCTTCATGCTGAGGCTGCATAGAAACTTTGAGTGAATTTGGATGAGTACTGTTTAGGGGAATGGGTATTTTCAGGTTATTCGGTTATCCAGCTCTAGCAGAAGACGGCTCCAGGCTTATGCAAGTTTGGTGGCAAGGGACTGGCCTGTCAAACCGCACAGCCATGCAGAATTGTACAGAGCAGATATTGGTTAGGGACTTGCCCAGATGTGAGATTAACCTCTAAGGTCCTAACCTGAATCAGTTTCATGGCAAAATTTGTCAAGCATCCATCAATAGGATTCTGTGCTTTCACTTAAGGTTTTAACAATCCTGCTGAGAGTGAAAGGACCATGGTGCAGATGAACCTCACCATTCCTTTCCTACTCCCACAGATGTGTGGGAACTACCATTTAAAGGTTTATTGGGTGACCATCTGTGTGGAGTTTGGATGTTCTCCTCGTGTCTGCGTGGGTTTCCTTCGGGTGCGCTGGTTTCCTCCCACAGTCCAAAGATATGCAGGCTAGCTGGATTGGCCATGCAAAATTGCATGCAGTATTCAGGGATGAGTAGATTAGATGGATTATCAGGGGATGGGGTCTGGGTGGGATGCTCCGAGGGTTGGTGTGGACTTATTAGGCCAAAGGGTCTGTTTCCACACTGTAGGGAATTTGATCTATGATCTTTGAACACTAGGAGCTGATATGCAACCTACAAGTTGGAGAAAGAGAGCGAGCACTTTTAAAGACATTTTGAGCCAAGTAGGATCTTCAAGCTGCAATGTAGTTACCTGCACATGAATGACAGTCAGTTTCAAAAGGACACATTGTGAATCCCATTTTGGTAACTGCTAAAGGTAAGTGCTCCCATTTATTTCTCTTGCAGCAGATTGTTTCAGAGAACTACTGAGGATATTTCTGTGATGTCTTGCAATCCTCAACTCCTAATTCCACCTGGAAAGCTTAATGCTGTCTTCACAAGAGCCACCAATTCATCATTTTTCCCCATGATCCAGGAAGTCAGGTTGTGGAAAAATTAAGTTTTGCTACAGCTCAGGCTGAAATGGTAATGACAGTGTCTGATCATGAACCAGCAGTTATCATCAATATTAAAGGATTCCACTCCTTAATGTGGAAATCAATATGCCTACAACTATTACATCATGCAGGTCTATGCCGTGTATTTTAGGTGCTGGGATGATGCATTTTAAAACCACAATCATGCACACAGTCAAAGGTTATCAGCCCTTTACCGTGCATGTAGTAGGAGATCTCAGATTGTGACTTCTTGCACTGTGCTGAGGACTGTTAGTGCTTGCAGAAGAGAAGGGAATGAATTAGTTGGTGAAGATGAACAACATCTTATGCAGACTAATGTGTTTGCATTCGTTTACATCAGCAAAGAGCAGACTGCATGGTGGTTACTGGTTTCTTGGCCATTTCTGCCTTCCCATCACCTCAGGAATAGCCCCCTTCTTTTCTGGCCAGCTGTAGCGCCAGCTCCTCAAATAACTAAGTATCTTAACCTCTGGCGCTTCTCCACTATTCTTAGCCCTTTCAGCATGGGTGCAGGTCAGCTTGGTTTGTAATGAGCTCAGGAGGAGGATTAAATGGGAAGGCAATGATTGCAGTATCATTTTGTGAGCATGCATACTTATTGGATGTGGTAAACTGCCCATTGTTAGTCAGTAGGTAAAACAGTGCCCAGAAGCGGACTTTACGCCATGAGGTGTGTGTGTGTAGGTCCTTTCAATGATGTGATGTGTATGTGATGTTTAGCCTTTCAGGTTATGTCTGAAAGATGACTGTGGAGTGGCATAAGAGATTACCTGATGAGTGTATGCTAGCAGTGAGATGTTGTTATCATGCAGGCTTGTGATAGGCAGCAAATCATTCACTTTCTTCCATTACTGCAGCTGGGTGTGCTATTGAGGATAATTGGTGTTGATCCCCATGCCACTTTTCTCTAAGCCAGACAGGTTTGACAACAGGGGCTCCATTTTTTAATTACTCTAAGATTAGTACCTGTGTACTTGGACCTAAGATGTTGCCAATAAAAGGCAGCCACTGTAAGAACTTTAGGAAGAGGACCGCACTTATTTCTCTTACTCCATCCATCAGTACTGAGAAGAAAGCATCTCTGAAACGTATGTCGAGCTGCCTCTTGGCAACATCTTCAAAGGGCTTGTGGATACCTGTCGTAGACCAACTGGACCCTCCTGGCTCACTGCAAGTGACATGTCCAGCCAGCCTGTAACCCACAAACCCGTCAGAGGTGAGAACATCCTCTTTGCTCATCTACTCCATATGATTCACTGAGCTACTCATACAACCTCTTTCTTGCAATGATAACGATTTGAGAATCCAAAATCACACAAAATAACTTGTTCCAGTTCATAGCAGAAGTGAAAAACTTTAATTTGTATGGAACTATATATTAATGTCAAAATGGAACATCCTGGCCAATGAATAATGGGATATTGGAAAATGGCTGGTAAAAGGAATTAGAAATACATTTTTGAGAGCTAGTAATAGTAAATCTATTGTTTTCTCCAAATAGAATTGCAACAATTTAACCAATGGTTTTCATTCCTGGACATTACAGCATATTCTGAGCATAATTCTTGACATGCTTTAAAAGCAGCCAGAGTTGTCATAGATCATGATGGTTTCTAGAAGTTGCATGCACTGATAAATATTGGTAGCTGCAGCATGCCAACTGTATTTCCTTTAACAAACAGTGATGGACCTGGGAACCTGCACAAATGCAAGACTTGGGGTTTCTCACAGACACCAGCATCTGGTGAAAACATTCACAGGCGCTTCAAAAACAGAAAATGCTGTTTAAGCATATTATGATTAAAACTGCCATTTTTATGTCTCAGTATTGGAAACCAAAAAGATGATTTATAAATAGAGACGGCACTGTCTGGAGGATAAGTAGATTTAGCAGGAGTCTTTTCTGTACTAACACTGTACATAAACAGCATGGGCAACTTGTTGAAAATAAAGTATCTTGATCAAACTAAAGAACCTAATCAGATGACTAACACAAGGGAGAAATGGAAGTGGCTGGGCCGCAGAATGAGAAATGAATTTAATTTGGACAAATCAAAGCTAATGTACATTGACAGAAAAAAGCATGACATTTATACATAATGAACATGTTATACAGAGGAAGTTTGTGGGAAAAAAAAATGAAATTGGTGTGGGTATTAGATTGATTTGACAGAGCTGCTTGAAAGGTCTTGACAGTGTTGGCAGAATTAAATTGTTCCTTTTTAGTGGATTGGTTGAGAGTCAGAAGACTCTAACTTAAGGCAAGTCGCAAAAGGACCAAAGAGGAGCAGCACGGGGGAATTAGCCAGTACGGCACATGGGGTGTGAGTCCTGGTGCAGCGCAGGGACATGAACCAGTACAATGTGTGGAATGAGCTCTGGAACACTGCATTGGGAATCCCAAATCCAGGAGTAGAGCAAGGTGAGACAAATCCCGGCAAAGCGCGACTTACTTTGTTGCCGAGTGCTGGTGAGGAACGGACTGGAGGCTGGTATGATGCACGGTAGTTACTGGACTTGGGCCTGGCACCACATGCTGAGCTGCTGCTGTTTGGGACTCTTACTGGACTGCAATGTCAATCCTTGTCTTTTAATCTGCTTGAATGAAAATATTTTTTATTACTCTTTGATTAGTACCTATGCACTTGTACCTAAGATGTTGCCAATAAAAGGCAACCATTGTAAGAACTTTTCACTGCACTCCTGCGCTTCTCTACTGGAGTACAGGTGACAATAAAGGATATTCTATTGTATTGCATTCTACAAAAAATCATGTTTTGGCAGGGAATGGATGGAATCAGGCACACATTGTCTGAAACTATGGTGGAGGTAACTTCAATCAAAAACAAATTGAATGAGCACATGAATAGAAGAAATTGCAGGCTATGGGGTACGAGCAGGGGAGTGGGACTAGCCCAGTTGCTCTTGCAAAGAGCTGGTAACAACATAACGGGCCAAGGGCATTTTTCAGCATCGTAAACTTTTCTACCTAATTTTCATTCCAATTTGTAAGAAACTAAAGGGAAAGGGGTGATACAGTGGTGTGCATGGCTGCCTCACAGGACTAGGGACCTAGGTTCAAATCCAGCCTTGGTGACTGTCTGTATGGAGTTTGCACATTCTCCCTACATCTGCATGGGTTTGCTCTGGTTTCCTCCCACTATCCAAAGACATGCAGGTTAGGTGGATTGGCAAAATGTAAAAACTTCATGCAGGGTCATGGGGATGGAGTGGATGCTCTTTGGAGGGTTAGTGCAGACTTGATGGGCCAAATAGCCTCTCTCTGCACTGTAGAGATTCTATAAAGCAAAGCTGGCACATAAGGTTATAATTTGACAATAACTTATTGTAAATAAAATTCTTCTGGCACCAGACAAACCTAAGCTATTAAATTACTTGTCTAGTATTCTAAATCTGTACATAAGAGTCCCAGACTATCATTGCATATTTTCTCTCAACTCTTAAGAAATTAACTTGACATCTCATGAAGAACTTATTGCAAATCTTGTGATTATGAAAATGTTAAATACTTTCTGTCTGAGGTGCCAAACCTGTAACACAAACACAAACAGAAAATAACCCTGTCTCAGATGAGCTATTGGCCATAGTTTATACAAATTCAACAATTGCATGCTTAAAGGAAAAATGGGTAAATTTTGAGCCATTGTGCAGCTGACCCAGAAGTTGCATGTGCTTTATCTTCCAATGTATATTCCCAGGAGATAAATGCTTGAGGCCGGAAGTACAGATATAGAAGATTTACCTTCCAGTTGTCAAAAGCTTGTGAAAAGTTGGTACAGTCTTTCAGCCATTGAAGCAGTTCTGATAAAGATTCTACATCAAATCATTCATCTATCTTTTCTCTGTTGAAGTACTTATTAGCTTCTATTTCCAGCATTTCCTATTTTTACTCTCTTCTGAGATAAAGTGCACTCCATGAAGAAAAGGAGTAGCAACCAATTAATGTACCAACACAATATACACTGAAGTTAATACCTTTTCAAAAAGGAGTTTCCAGAAAATGATCAAAGTCCACATAATAATTATTATGTCAAATTTCCTGTAATGAGAAAGAAATTGCCAAAAATTTTGGATCTAGCTTCCAGGTTCTGCTTCCTCCTGATTACATGTCAAAGCAGAAAAACAGTGATTCAAAATGGATGTCTTTCTGCACTGATGAAATTTCAGGCAAATGTATGGGATTTGTTCTGCAGTTGCTAATCAGCTAACAGTAGTTAAATAGCCCATCAACAGCACACTTAAATTACCCAATTAACCTTAACCTTCAATGCTCCAATAGCTGAGTACCAGAGTGTTGCACTTTCAAAGTGGTTCAGATATTTTCAGTTATTACCCTTCCCTTTTGGGATCCAAACTCAGAATTAGAAATTGCAAGATTTGTCTGTTATTCTATTTTCTAGAGTTCAAAGTTAAATTGGCAGACTCATGTTGTCAATTTTAGTGAATTTAGCACTTCATCGGACCGGTTCAATTCTTTTGTCTTGTGGCTGGGAGGGGGTGGAAAGCAAGACTCTTGAGTGACTGGAAGTCTAAAATCAATGATGAGTTGATTATCAGTTGACGAAAATCCAGGAAACCAGCAATTGATCAAGACTGAAGTATACGTGTCTCTCTGTTTCCATTCATCTCTGCCAATCCTCACTTTAACTGCTGACTAGTTTTCGCTCTGGGCAATGGTATCAAGAAACCAACTGAAATATATCTGTTTCCATAAGTTTGAAGTGTTCAAACTGTATTTCTTGTGACCACTCTCGCTCTCTAATCCTATTTTAGTACATGCCTAGAGACTTTTGTCACTGAAGTCATTATCAAAAGTAGAGCCTGAGAAGGAATTTTGACCAACAGTTCAGAAATCAGGTTAACTTACAACTTGCCTGATCTCCGGCATCATGAAAAAGGAAGATCATTCAGCTAAGGTTCCTTCCATTAGAATTTTCAGCCCCTTTTGGTAAATAAGTTGTCTTGGATATTTTAAAAATGACAATGTCAGGTATCATCAATAGGTCAAAATAAATCAAGAACCACAATCTGGTTTACACCTGAGTCAAAGTATAAACTCATAAGAGTGCGAAAATACTGCAATTATGTTGATGTACGCATCAATATTTCCAGTACTATTCTTCAGAATAGTCAGGATGCAAACTTGTAGTAACTTGCAGTGTAGCAATTACAGTGCATTTAAAATCAAGCAATAGAAATCAGCACTTCACAGACAGAAGTAGTTTAATAGATGAAATAGCATTTAAAAATTACACAAAATCAGCACAATCTAATCTTCATGAAAATCTATGTGCTGTGTAATATTAAGTAAACATTAAAAAGATTCAGAATGGATTAAAATATCAAGTCATATCATCTTTTTTGTGAATCACTGTTGTAAACCTGGCCTTTTAAAGATTCTGACTATTCATTTGATCCTTTGACTTTCATTTTAACTCATAATAACACAGCTATTTTTTCATCCTTCATGTGAAAGTCAGCAGGGTTCTTTTCTCAATGCTGGTTTTGTTTTACTAATGAACTTTGCTCATATAACCAGAAGCAGAAAGATCTGAAAATACGAATCATTCCACTAGTTTGGTTGGTTGCAGCTGTAAGAAGTGCATTCTAAACAAACTTCCAGGACAATGTGCATACACACATTGGCATGTTGTGTAACGCAACTTTAAAATTGGACTGGTATGATCAAATGAATCAGACACAGGAGCAGCATCTTTTCAATTGGGCTTAAAATAGGAACCATTACTGCCAATAATCATGTACCTACTACAGTGTTTATTAAATAGCTTCCTTTTGTCATATGGTTACTTTATTCAATTTTGTACTTATCATTACGAACTTTTTATTTTTGACCTTGGCATCGCACAGATCAGCAACCACAGAATTGACCTACTAATGTACCGACAACTTGAGTTAAAGAGAAACCATCCTTTTTGATGACCGACATAGATGAGGTTTTAAGATGATCATGAATCAGATTGCCACATCCTTCTCTTTTACATATCCCTGCTGTGTCATAATGTTGAATATGCAGTAAGTAAATTTAAAGCCAAAAGCAAGACAGATGTACCACAGCAAAAGCAATCAGCAACAGTCTTTAAATATGGAAACCTGTCAAGATCATGAACACTGTGGCATCTTACACAGAAAGATGTACAGGATTTAAAATAGCTAAAGGATGTGGAACCTTTGAGAAACAATGTCCTTGAGCAGATAACGCATCTATCCTTGTAGATTGTTCAACAGTACATTATTTGACAGAAGAAAAAACTAAATATAATAGATCACAACATGAACATCTGTGTACAATGAAATGTCAGGAGAAAGCAAGTCTGGTGTTGGGTTTTATCTTTGAATGTAATGCAGAAATGTTGCTGTCAATCAATAATATTATATTTTTGATCCTTGACTTGATATCTCTCTTGGCCACAACATCATTATTCTTCTATCCCTAAGAAGTTCCTGCTTTCTGTGATCTGAAGTGTGAACTCACAAATGCTGTAGCACTTTGATCATTGCAATGACCCAATTGTAGACATTAGGAATATGCGCCAAGCACCAAAGTAGAAAATGGGTCTATTATGATCGTCAGTTCTCACTATACTCTTGGAAAGTGTAGAAGGATAAAGAAGAGAACAAAAAAAGTGATATATGCTTTAGATCACTGAACTATAAAGGAAGTCAAGCTATACTGAAGGAGAAAAGCTTAGCTGATGTTGTGAACAACCACGTAATCCCTCAATCACAAGACCCTGGGAGTGAATCGGGCTCCACAATTGAGATGGAAGTCCCACTTTGACAGAAAAATGTCACATCCATAAGAAACAATCCACTCAACGTATTGGGATAATGTGTGCTGAATGCACGTACAGATTAAATGGCAACAATGGTTAGTTTTACCTGTTGAGTCTTAATATTACTTCAATACAAATGTATTTGGATAATTAATTATTAAAATTGAAATACTAAATCAGGCCATTTTTATCTCTCTACTAAATGTTTGTTTCCCCCACATGCTGGAGGTAGCAAAAAGATATTTTTGTCAAGGAAAGATAACCTTTTTTGTTGCAATTTCAATAAATGTACAGGAACCATGCAAAAAAAGTCAAGTGGAAAAGGCTCTGTTAAAGGAATGTATTTAATTTCTTCCGAAAGGCCAAAATGTCTGCAGGAATTATTTTAATTTTAAACCTTAATTATAAAATTAAAATCTGTTCTTAAGATCCTGTCAAATTTGATTTAGTTGATGGGAAGACAAAGACATATTCTTCAATGCTAATGTATATCAGGCTGGAGGTGACAGCTCCTTGGCTTTATCTCCCTGCACGATTCCATTGATTTGAAAAGTAAGTTATGTTTAGTGTGGCTCTGTGCAAACCTCTTTGATCAGATGCTCAATTCTTTGCAAACTTAAAATAACTGCCCAGTAGCATGTACTTTTAAAATTGAAAACTTCTACCCAAATAAGTTTAACCACAGCCTTGTTTTCTGCATTATGTGTAATTGAACCGTGTCAAATTTCTGGGCAAACTTATGGCTTAGCTGGTGGTGATTCTGTGTGCAACATTGTAACTTTAATCATGGGTTTGTTTTATTTGTGGTGAAGTATCATTAAATAGAACTGATGTGTGAACAAAGAGTCATAAAAATACAAAAGGTTTTTCCTGCTCCTTAAGATTTTTCACAAATAAGTGTGTATTGCCCCAGTTCGGTTTGGTCTTCTCATATATAACAAAAGTGAATGAAAGAGAATTCAGTAGACTGGCTCCTAGATTAGGGGATGGAGGGGAGATCCATTTTGAGGAAAGATTGAGTAGACATGTCTGTTATCTAGAGTTAGAAGTATAATCGGCAATCTGTGTAAGATATAAAATTCATAAAGCGTCATACATAAGGCTTATTAAGTGATTATTTCCTTTGGCTAAGGAAGCTAAAACCGGTAGGTTTCATTTTTGTGTTTAGTAGTCAGCAGTAAGGCTGAGATAATGAAAACATTTCTTCATTTGGAGGGTTGCAATTTTTTCTTTTGCATCTGAGACCCCACAGAACTGTTCTTGCTCTTTCATTGAGTACATTTGTAAAATAGACTGATCAATTTTGGACAATGAGGATGGAATTGTTTATAAGGCTGAGCAGTGTGGGCTGTGGCAAGATATGTGGCAGAATTAGATGACAAGTGCACTGAGGGCCATTGCAACATTGGGGTTAATTCAGTTCAGCTGTTAAGTCTTTTCACAAGTGACATGGTGAGATTTTTGCTCAGCAGCAGTGAGTCCACAGTTGATGGTGAGCATTGCTTGTTAAATTCCTTGAAAATGGCCTAACTCACCACATTGATATTCAACTTACTAAACCTGCTAACCAAGCTTGAGTCAGGAAAACTCATTGAAAAGGCAAGAGCAAGCACCTGGTGGATTCGGTTCAGTGCTTGTTCCACATGTTGGAAACTGGGCTGCATTATCTCAGGGCACACTCCATAGGCACCAGACTTATGTGCACCACGTCCATGGACACTGGCACCTGTTGTGTCAACATCTAAGAACCACCACAGAACATCTAGGATGCACCTACAAGTAGCTTCTTCACTTCAATGCTGCTGTTCAGATTGCACTGGCAACTATCATTTCCAATGTTGTTGCAAGGCCACCGTGCACTTAAGGACCTACACCCAGCTCATGGACTGCACCAGGCTGCATCTCTGGGCTCTACATTTTCTTTCTTAGCATTCAATCACTCTAAGCTTACCTGATTCAGGGGGTTCCCGGCATAGTCCAGGAAGTTCTGCTATAATGCATGTTTCGTTAATGCAATTGACTGTAACACAATTGATGAATGGTGGAAGCTGTTTGGATAATGCCAACTTTCTGCTGTACCGATTTAGTGATTTCCCTATAATGCAATTTTCTGTGGCGAATTTTTTATAACACAATTTTCTATAACACCAGAACACAAGAACACACAAGAACACAACTATCTTATTATAGGGCAATTACCTGTACATCAAGGCTGGCCTTCAACACCAGGTTAAGCCCTGATTGGGGTGATCAGAGTCAAGGTCTTCTCTGTATAACAAGTGATGAGCTGAATGGCAGGCTACACATCACACATCTTGAATAAATTAGGATAAAATTGAATAAGGATTAGTGAGCCAGGGCTTAAGGTGGTGAGCTGAACACAGCTTAATTTAAGGAATGACTTCAAGTGACATAAAAAAATGCTAAAATTAATAATTGCAAAATTCAGCTTACATAATTCCTAATTATGCACAAAATTAATCCTCCTTTTTAATGGATGTACATTGCACACAAGTAGGCTACGTAGCCAGTCCAAATATACAAATAGGCTGGAGACAAATAAAGCAAATAATGTTCAAACTGGTATATGGGCCGGTGCATTTTTCAGATATTCAAGATACCCGCTTAAAACAGATGTTAGGCATCATACCTTCAAATCCTTTGAAGAAATTCAACAGCATGTACGGAGCTAGCCCACCTTAGGATTTCTGGATGTGGCTTTGACCTAACCAACTGATTCTATGTTTATTGAAGAAAATATACATTTTAGTTTTTCTTAAAATTGAGAGCAACAACCTAATTAGGGATAACTGTTTTGTGGAAAGTAGACCGAAATTTGCCTCTTTATTTAAACAAGCAGGCAGTGGCAGCTTGGCAAGATTTCTAGCCTGAAAGCTCAAGGATCAGCTGATCCTCTGACTCAGGGATTGGTGCAATCTGATACTTGAAAATAGTCTAAACAATACCAGATTCTACTTATATGTTTGTTTATAATTCAAAAACAGAGCCTGCCTTCAAACATTGATATCCTGGTAATCTATGTCTGCCAGTAATTGCTTTTTTGAAATGTGAGGACTGAAAACACTGACATTGCCAACAATAAGTAATGGGAACATTTGATTGAAATGAAATGCTCCCCTGATTTGGAAACCAATGAATGAAGCAGTTGTGAAGTGATTGGGTAAATTTATCTCCATCCATTTTCTGACCTTAAGATCCCTGTTTTAATCAACATCACCAAGCGAGGCAATTGATATCTATATCAGAGATAATGGGAACTGCAGATGCTGGAGAATCTGAGATAACAAAGTGTGGAGCTGGATGACCACAGCAGGCCAAGCAGCATCTTAGGAGCATTTTCTGATGAAGGGTCTAGGCCCGAAATGTCAGCTTTTGTGTTTCTAACATTGGCCTGCTATGTTCATCCAGTTCCACACTTTATCTCGATTGAGATTTGTGTCCTGGTAGGCCCATCTCCTCCACCAACCAGTCAGTAGACATTTTGGCTTTGCAAATTACTGGTAAGGTGATCAAAAAGAGGAATTCTACTCCCCAGAATGCTTTAAACGAGACTGCTAGCTTTGTGCCAATAGTCAACACATTATGAATAGTTTTATACTTGTGAATGGGATTGTGAGAGAGTCTCTCACAATCAGAAAGAGGAGAGTCTTGTCTCATCAATCTGGCCTGGCTTTCAACTGTTTGCTGTATTTTTTTTCAGTCAGTTACAACCTTCACTAAGGAAGACTTTCCTTGGTCCCTGCTGGAATGGAATCAAAATTTAGTCTCTAAAGGTAAAGCGTAGGGTTTTAAAGGTTATCACTTCAGTGCAGGCCAGTTGTTTCAGCAGCGTGGTAGCTTAGAGCGCAATAATAAATCATTATTATTAAATGTCTGTGCTTCTTCACTGCACTATACAGTGTCATTTAAAAAAAGCTGCAATGCTGTAAGTTCCTCAAATATTAAATAGATCAAAGGTTGTCAGAAGGTGGTATTTTTCACTTAACTCCTTGTCCATTAATGACGCCGAGCAGGGCAAATCTCATTCTTTGGCTGTAAGCATTCTAAGAGGGTGGGTGATACTGAGTAAGGGTGATTATTACTGAATTTATAGTCTTCATGTTTTCACTGCATAACTTTTGATTGCAGATAAAAGTAATCTGCATTTTGAACCTAACTAATGAATGTTCCTTTTCCCTAAGCAAATTTGGTACTTCTTCAGATTTTTGAAAGCAGTGGTTTTACAATGGTTTGTAATCTAGCATTGTACCTTTACTAAATATTAATACTGAAGAGGCACATATTGGAATAATTAGTGATAACTTCACATGCAATAATTTGCTTTCTTCATTTAATACAATAAATGCCTTTATCCCAAGAATGAATGAATTAAAAAAAGTCATATTCTCCCTAGAGTTAAAGATATTACTACCCAGATCAGCGGTTTTTAAACTAAAGCAGCTAATGATATCCTCATAAAATAATTAGTGTTACAAAGTGCCCTGTTGGCTTTTACTAAAAGTGCAATATATATTTAAAGGTACAGTGGATGAAACTGATCTACACCAGCAGCACAAAACAGCTTCAACTGGAAAATATTAACATGATTATTCATTTCAAACGAAATAAAAGCAACAGTGAGACAAGGAAACGTATCTCCAAAAAGATTTCCAACAATCGTCATGTGATCTTCAGCAGGATGAAGATTGGCATGGTGGAAAAATGAACTATTTGCTGCTAAATGATTTTTTTTTCATTTCATATATTCAGATGGGATAGTCCACAATAGATAAATTTCTCTTTTTAAAGAATTTGTCTGATTTGTTTAAAAAAGCTAATTTGCAGTCTTAAACTTTTATCAGCTGAGCAAGTGCCAAAATGAAGTCTCTTATTCCGATCAAACATCAGTTTTGGAAACAATTTCCCTGTGGCAAACAAATTTTCACTGCTTCCTGACCAATAAGTACCTGCCCTGAAGAAAATAACAGTAAAACTTGTGAATGGCACATAGCAGTCTGACTTGTCTTGTATGCTTGAATATGGAACTGCCGAATGGCCAAGACATTCATTTCCAAACATTACTTTTATTTAACTGTCCTTTATCTCTGAGTGATACTAGAAAATTATATAGCCCGAACATAAGAGATATGAGCAACAGAAAGCCATACAGCTCTCTTTGTCTGCCAGCTATTTAGTAAAATCATAGTTAATATTAGGACTTAAATGCACTTACATGCCCAATTCACCTAAACCTTTGATTCCCAGTGTGTCAAGAAATTTATCAATCTCAGTCTTAAAGATAATTAACCACAAACATTCCCAAACACCCAGAGTAGAAAATTCTGAACATTCAAAACCTTCTGAATGAAAATATATATCCCCACTCGGTCCTAAATTGCCAACTGCCTACCATGAAACTGTTTCTTTGCTACTGATTTCATGAACCAAACGAACATAACCCTCAGCATTAAACCTGTCTAAGCTTCGACCAATTTTATGGGTTGAATCCTTGACTGGGTATCAGTTTCATGAAGTTTCATGGGAGGCATTCTCTGCAACAATCTCTCATTGTGCCCTACCAAACTTGCTCAATAACTACTTACTGCAGCCTTGTCACTTCTCTTCCCTGACTCTAGCCTCATTCTACAAATTGTTGTTCCTGAAACAACTCACGACTGGAAAAACCTACTGCCTATGTGATACTTAAAAGGCTGTTGTGCACTGGTATTCTGAACCTGCCCTGCTTGGTCATGGACAGTCATTATGAAGGTGCCGGAGAAGGGACAGTTGGTGTCACAGTGTACTGACAAGGACCTGTGGTTCCTGGTGGATGCAACATTCAAGGAGGGGTGTTGTATTCTGGAGGATGGGTACAGAATACCATGCCATCAGATCCTGGCAGTCTGGTCTGAGGTCATCACCCAGATCAGTGTAGACTCTACGATCTAGATCGTACTGCTGCAATGTCAATGATCTTCTCAATGCTACAGGACAAATTCCAAACTCTTCTCTCTGCTACTCCTTCATCCTAATTCTGCTAATGTACTCATCTTTCATTACGACTCATGCTCTGCTACTCTCACTATTGCATTTAACAACTTCCCTCACATGCTCTTATTCTTCTACAATCTTCTGAAGAGCACGGAAATAGACCTTTCTGACCACGTCTCCCAAACTAAGTTAGTCCCACTTGCCTGTATTGGCCCCACATCCCTCTAAAACGTTCCCATTCATGTACTCTTCCAATTGTCTTCTAAATATAGTAACTGTACCTGAATATACCACTTTCTCTGGCAGGTCATTCCAAATGTGAGCCATGCTTTCTCTTACTTAATCCTTCTCTTTTTCTCACTCCAGGGGAAAACAGCCCATAACAGCTTGGAAAGAACAAGGATGGGAGAAGGGGTGCCCAATATTAGGCTCTTCACTCATTAGGAGAGAATTCTGTCCCTCACAGGAGAAGAGAGACTGGCCCCCATGGGGATGTCAAGACAGAGTCCTGCCAACTGAATCAGTGCTACTCTTCACTCCACAGCTCCTTCCTGTACCCATCCATGAACTCAGACACTCCCACCTCAGTGGAAATATCACATTTAGAAGCCTCCTAGTCCAGAGGGTGCAGGAATGCAGCTATCCATGTGGATACTTAATACCTCAAGCATAAAATTGGCTGTCTGCCTTTATGGAAAAATTGATGTTTCCACAGAGAGCCAAATACTGCCCTTTCAATCTCTGCTGGATACACGCACATACTTGCACTGTATCAAAACAAGCCTTTGGTCCTCAGGAATGAAGGGATGGCAACAGAAGGACAGAGGCACATAGCGGGTGCCCATTCTTCACAAAGAGAAAGGACAGTACTGGGGCAATCAGCCTGAGGAGGAAATGTTCACTGATGCAGTGGGAGGGAGAGTAAAGGAAAATCTTTTAAGGGCAAATTGATGGCAAGTATGACACAGCAGTGTGTGTAGTGTAAATTATTTGCGTAAGGATTATTAATCTTTCAATACGTAATTTGTTTGACTCTGTCTAATCTCAACAAAACGATACTACCTCCATGTCCAACTCATGTCCATACAAGATGTGTCATAGTGTGATGTCTGAATTGAGAAGTATGTGGAAGCAAGACGAACAAGGCATAAACAAAGCAATATGTTTTGCGGGGGCCACATCTTCTCATGGTCAAGCATGTCTATTCTTTCCCTGTCTTCTATTTTTGAAAGTGTTGGTTCCTAATTGGAGTCGTCAGCAATCTCTGTGGTAAGGAGGATCATCCTGATGATCCAATGCATCAGGATCGCAAGCGATTGGGGGCCTAACTGTCTGTGTCCTGTACAGTACACAGATCTGTGAGTAATGTTATCGCTCTCTGAACAGCCTCACATCAGTGCATTTTGCAGTCCCCTCCCTCCCAGGTCAAAACACTGTACAACCCATTCTTGGTGCGGTCAGGGCCATTCTTTTTTCACATTACGTAGTTTTAATTTCCAGTGTGATGGAAGATGACAACAAGCACTCTCTTCATGCAAAGTCTTCCATACTTAACCTCTGTGTCAGTGAGGCCTGGAACATCCCGATCCCCTGCCTCAGAATCCCATAGGCTTTTGCTCCTCTCTGGGTCCCCACCCAATATGTCTATATGAGCTACCACCTACTCAACATCCCACTGTCCCCCGACATATGAAGCGACCATACCAGGTGAAGTAGTACATGAGACAATGGCCCTACTTGAAGCCAGGATGCTCTTAATAGATAAACACTACTCCTGCATCAGTCTATCCTTTACTGTATCCCTCATTACCATTACAGTTGCTCCCCTTCACAACTGTCACATCCTTCAACCCCATCTGAAGCAACCAGGAAAATGACAATATTTATCATTACTGTCAGCATCCTACAGCATATCACTGGCCAGAGTAACCCAAGCAGAATTTTTTTGTCAACCTACTTTAATGGAACTAAGGTGCGACAAGTCACCTTTTTGCATGATGTTCAATGCCTGTAAATGTTTCAATGCTGCAGACATAAACATCCCCTGTAAAATACCAAATGCAAATACAGCTTGCCGATTCAATCTTGTCATACATTTCCTGATCTTTAATTAAAGTTATGGTTCCATAATAATGGAAGCCTTTACGGCATCTGATGCTCCCTCTTTCACTCATGACAGTTTAATTGCTAGGATGCATGCTACAGAAGGTGATCAGTCAAACATGGTTAGGCCACCGTGAAAAGTTATTGACTTCAGTTACCAAGAGGTCCTCTCCTGAGGCTAAACAGGTGCCTGGTTTCTGAAAGTCCTCTGGGTGCTAGTAAACCAAAACATTTTGTCGTCGTTCTGGCATAGAGATGTGGCAATTTATGTGCTCATCAGTATGTATTCCAGACTCTAATCTGAATAACACACTCATTGTGATGTTTTTATCAAAGGTGGTGTAAGTGAAGGAGATGGCAAGAACTACAGATGCTGGACTTAGAGACAACACAGTGTGGAGTTGAAGCTGGAGGAACACAGCAGGGCAGGCAGCATTAGAGGAGTAGGAAAGTTGATGTTTCAGGTCGGGGGCCTTCTTCAGAAAGTGAAGGAGCCAGTCTTGATGGATGTGTGCCATCTTCCTCAGACGTGGGAGAGAAGATATTGATCAGAGTGATTGTTTTCTTCAGGGCAGAGACTTTGTGGATGCCACTGGTGCTTTCAAAAAATAACATGAGGTAAGAAGTAGCAGAAAGGATTGGAAGTTTTGGGCAAATTAAAATTACTTTCATGGTTGTGGTATTAAGAGCATATTTACTTGTTTTTAGCTTGATCTCATCTAGACACCTTCCCTAGATCACTACAACTCTGTCCCAAATGGCCACTGCATATCTACATCCTTTCATTGTCCTTTAGGTAAACATCACGTACAGACAAGCAATTGGACCAATGCAAACATGGGATTCAAACTACAAGCAGCAAAAGTGATCGCAATAGAGGCTGTAGTTTAACTCCAAAACAGAAAATAAATGTTGGCACCTTAACAAATGGCAACTTTGTATTCCATGATTCTCTGTTCTTATCAACTGGATCCTGGTGGCAGTCAGGTCCTGGCTGGCCTGTAATGCCTGTTGGAGTTGAACTCTATCAGGGACAAGGAGAGTTTTCTCTTTCCAATGACTTTATCCTCTTCCGCAGAGCACCGCACCCCTTCCCCTAGATTCACATCACTTCATTGCCAGTTCTTGCTGTACAGAGCACAGCATACTATTATCCAGGCTGGATCAGAGGGACCCTCACGCCAGTCCAACCAGCAGATCTGCATCTTCAGCAGTTCAATTGTGTGCACTCTAGCAGGACCCTGGTTGAAACATGGCCGATGTTGTATCCACATTGTGCTCTCCATCAGTACATGGGGTTCCAAAATGGTGTCATGAATCATGGTTGCAGTGGATAACTTTGGTTCCCTAAAAAAACAGCTCTGTCAAGGAGCTGAATCTCTAGTGCAAATCAAAGATCACCTGGGCTTGAACGCAATAGAACCCCTTCCTGTTGATGAATTCTGTAGTGCTGTGAGATTGCCCTCTCCGTGTCAATATGTGCAGTTGATGGAACGCTGCACCTGTGGGAGTCCAGCTTTGTAGTCAAATCCTCTTGTCTGGTCTGCAGCACTCACCTCATCACTGGGGAATGAAAGGAACTAGTGTGGGTTTTCCAAGTGGCATCATGCACTATCCTGATTCATTTGTGGGTATATCTGATTCACAGCTCACTTGTTGCTCCCCAGAAGGAGCCAGGTACATCGAAATTCAAATTGACTGTCACCTTTACATCTGCTGGAGGAAAATGACCACCCATGCAGCCCAGAGGTCCTGCTCTAGCATCTGGCATAGTTCCATCACATCCTGACATACTGAGCCTGCATTCACACTGTAGCTCACTCATTCCCAGGAAGTAGGATGAGTGCCAAAGAACTTTCATCTTCCTTCGGACTCCACATGTGCTGAAGGGCTCTGCAGCTGTGTATACCCTCTCCCAAAAATCCTCAGCCTCTGTGATGGTCTGCTTCTGCCCCCGGGCTTTCTCTTGATCCTTCCATATCTACATTCACCTTCTGAGGAAGGCAGCCACAGGGACCAACATCTCACCAATTGGTAGTCATAAAACTCATGCCATACTGGATGTACTTCAGGAACATAAGGAGTGAAGGATTTCAGATGACTTATTATTTGCAATCCTGCAGATGGTGATTGAGCGCAATGCTTCTTGCAATGAGACATGCAGCACCCTGATAACACATGCCATGTCTCCATCATTCATTCAAGTTCAGCCTCTGACTGAGCAAAAACCTGGTGAGGGTGACATGCCAGATCAGCGACCAGCATATTACATCGAAAAGAGTGCCCTGCTGTACGAGTACTCCCTTGCCATTCTAGACCCGCATCAAACATTCAACTTTTCATTGTGCTGACTATTGTTAAACTTACATGACAGATGATGAAGCAATGGTCTCCACCTCCCACAGCAAATTTGTGATCACACACCTTAAGGGTTACCCTTCACCTGCCTCTGGCATCTCAATGATGCTGAAGTGAGTAACAATGTAAAATTTGCAAGGTCCAATGGAATGATGCAAATAGTCTTTGAACCATAAGCATGTTCACTCTGCATGCACTGCAAAGGGGCAGGTGCAAATTAAATGTTGATGGAATTTGTAAATGTACGCTTCATGTATTTTGCCCATGATATCCTTGTGTCCAGACGATGTGGCTATTGCATTTCCACTTAGTAGAGTGACATTGAATCTGCCCACTCTGAGTATTGGACCAGCCATTTCCAGTTGAATTTCACATCTAGAGAACAAGTGATGGCAGGGGAAACTGTGCTCTGGTTTGTCACCAGGTACATCCCCAGGCTCTCCCCATTGATGTCACTCTACCCAAACAGCGATTTTTTTTTTTTTTTTTTCACTCATCCCCACTATTGAAATTCACATCCAATTATCCTCTCTGCTCTCTGAGTCTCAATATTTCATGATGCCCACCCTGCTCATCTATACTCCCCCATTGAGGCCACAGTGGTGGCAACTGCCAATAACATCTGCTTCTCTTAGTGTACCGTTTTCTACCCACGTCATTGTCCTTATGAAATAACTCCACAGAGGCTCGTATTCCATCAACACATCACCTGTTATTTAAACTTCCATAGTAGTTGACACTGGTCTCGCTTCCTCACAGCCAGCTCTTAGACAGAAGAGAACTTCAGAAATGCTTGTGCTTCTTTGTCAGCCAGGGCTCCCTGATTGGACCAGGTTAACAGCACCAATCAGGGAACAGTACTACACTTGCCCTCGCTTCTACAAATTCCTCTATTCTCCATGCCACTGCCTTGCTTGTCACACACGTTTTGACCTTGGTTTTCTGTTGCCCCGTAGGCACCCCTCACACTCGCTAATGATCTGTCCACAGTTCCCAAGTCTTTATTAGCCCTGGACCTCTGCCCAGCAGCCTCATCTCATGACTGATCACAGTACTGACAGCAGTCTTTGCAACTCCCTGACTAACAATATGCAATTTCCCCTGACTGCTCATGCTACTCCAACTGGACTTACCATTGCCCATCCCAGGCTATAGGCAGTCAGAACTACTGACTGTATGTGACCCAAGCCTACTATTGACTGTGGTCCTGGACTGTGCGAGGACTGTGCCCATGAAAATAAGCACCACGATCCCTGACTGATAACACCACCCCTTAAACCAGACACTAAGTGAGTACACTTAGACACAGTCATATGGGTGAATGAACATGCAGTGTGTTTGCCACGCAGGTAGCTGGCACACAGGGTAGGTGTTGTGTTGACGTCTCAACACAGCGTTCACAATGGCAACAATCCATACCCAGACAGATTCCTGCTTACAAGCCACCCCTTTGTGTGTCTGCGCAAAACAGCATGCTAATATAGCAATACTGACAACTTTTGACTGTAGCTGAAGTGGCAACACGCTGACAGGCATGGCACCTCAGGGCAAAGCAGTTAAGTACATGCCAGTACGCACTAAGTTATCAAGAGATGAAAGAACAAGCAAGCCGGCATTAGATGCAGCTTTGCCCAATCCATGAACTGGGCGCCGCTCCCTGTGTGCAAAGTATCCATGCAGCAGCCTCACAATGTTGGCTACCAGTGTGCCTTGCGTTGCAAGTCTGTGTTTCCTGGTATCCTGCAAGTGGATCAGAGAGGTGTCATGATGATTGTGAGTGATTGACAAGTTTGATGCCAATGTATATGGATGACAAGTGTGTGTGGCTGGTGCCTATGAATCATGCTTTGAGATGCTGTTTCATGATGAATATTGTGAGCTGAAGTTGCCAGACATTTGCTCTGACTTCCATGTCGAGAATTCTGGACTTCTACTTTGATTGGCACTTTGGTAAGATAGGAAACTGAATATTAATGAGGTGAGTTATAGCATCAATAAGCCGTTTAACAAGGTGTAATCTCCCCTAACTGGCAACTCACTGCTGCCTATCAAGAAACTTGTCATGCCACTTGGCAAAAGCATAGAAGCTTAAGCAAGTTCCTCCTGGTTTCACTATAATCCTCACTTTTTTTCTGACACAGTTCATTCGTAAATTATTTCATAGCCAATATCAATCAGGCTTTTGTAAGATTCCAATCATTTCCTAATCATTCAACAGGTATTTTTAAAAACCTTGTATATCCAGGAGTGCCAGTGTTTTCCAGAATTATTTGCAAATATGACACATAAGGTTAAGTGATGAGGAGATGGTGCCCAGTGAGACAGAAAAATAGTTGGGCAGAAAAAGTATGAGCAAGGATCAGTCTGGGAGAAGGAATAGCTGCTACTGGAGACCATTAGTGGCTGATAATGGGTTGTTTGTGGTAGCAGCCACTGAGATGACAAGGTCTGGTGTGTAAGAGTTGAGGTAAGGGCATGGGAGAAGGATCTCAGACCCTATATTGAATTCAGTATTACATCCAGAAGGTTGCTGGTCAGCAAAAAATGAGGTGTTATTCTTCTGACTTACGTTGAGCTTCACTGGAGCACTACAGCAGGCCTGAGACAGAGATGTTGGCTTGGAAACAAGTTGGTGTGTTGAAATGGCACACAACCAGAAACTGAGAGTCTTTTTTGCAGGCAGAACATTGCTGCTGTACAAAATGGTCACCCATTCTGTACTTTATCTCCTTAACATGGAGGTGATCACTTTTTGAGCAATGAATACGGTAGACTAGATTAAGTGAAGTGCAGGTAAAGTGCTGCTTCACATAGAAGGTGTGTTTGAGGCCTTGGATAATGAGGAGAAAGGAAGTAAATGAGCAGGTGTTACACCTTCAGCTCTGAGCAGGGGTCACTAGGTCTGAAAAGTTAATTCTGTTTTCCATCCACAGTTACTGCTGGACCTGCTGAGTTTTTCCAGCATTTAATGAGTTTATTTCTGTTTTCCAGCATCTGCATTTTTTTGGTTATTTTGTCAAATGTAGGACCATTTAAGTCTTAGTGAGTCACTACAAAGGTGGATTGTGCATTTACCCAAAAAGGAACACCAGTCATATTTAAAAGAAAAAAAAGTAGTTTGCTAGTAGAAATAAGTTAAATATGACATCAAAGTTGACTTTGAGAATGGCTGTTCAACCTCAGATTGAGTTGAATTGATTGAGTTATAGAAAAAAAATCATTTGTCATGATCTGCAGTTCCATTACAAGTTGACTATCAGATCAATAAATGGTTTACCTCCCATTAATAGAAGACTCTTAGTGTGTATTGCTCATTTGTCAATAAAATCAGAAATATAAACTTTTAGTAATGAACAGTGTGTAGTTACAAAGGATAAAACTGCCAATGATTCTGGAACAAATTGTGGCTGCTTTGATTTTACTTTCACCTTTAAGTACCACTGGTTGTAATATTAGGCCAAGTTAGACTAATGCAGATGGTCCCACGTCAGCATTTTGTGTAAGACTAAAACAACAAAAACACAAAAAGAAGAATGGCAAACCAGAAGGGCTTATAGCGAGGCACCAACATATTTTATGACAAAATTATTGCTTTTGCAGTTATAAATCAACAGGCAGAGAGATCTTGTTGCATAGAGGAAAGCAAGGAAGAAACAATTAGACTGTTTCTTCAGCTGAGCAGGGAATAATAGCTGAATTTTAAAGTTGTGAATAATTTGTTCTTTTGCCAAAATATAGCCTTGGGCCCTACATATTCAATAGTGTCACAGACCATTTCAACACCGGACATGCATCTCAGTTTTGCCCATCTGTGATCAATCAGCAATATTTCAATTCAAACAGTCAACAGCAGAATGAATTTCGATTCTGTGCATTTAAAAACAGCTTTGTGGTTGCTGCAACGTGTCTAAAGTTGACTTAATATTTAAATAAAGCAGGAACTGGAAAAATAGTCACAAAAATTGAAAATAAAGACATCACATGTCTGCTGTGCTAGTCTGTAAACTCTAATTAAAATGAACTATAATTGTAAATATTTTGTCTTACAGAAGGTACTAGAAACCCTACACCAGTATGCATTAGAAGAGTGCTGTAACTTCAGAGCAAGTCTAAAAAATGAAACAAATAAATGTTTAGCCAGTTCAATGTGAATTTATACCGAGAGGAAGCAATATCTAGCCATGTAAAATGTAAAACTTATGTGACCACTAAGATGAGATGTCAAAATAAAAAAGTTTAATGTAGTAGTTAAGGAGGAAAAAAAGTCATATTTTTACAAACCGATGAAAGAATATCAATAAGAAAGTCATAGAGACCCATTTCACTTGGTTGTCAACAATGTCTGCTGGCTGTAATTTTCTTTCAATGTTCACAATATTGAGTTTGCCTATCGATTCTATTATTTTTGACCTTGTATTAGTGTAGGCTAATCTTGCATGCCATCAAGATTGCTATACTTCCCCATAAAACTTCCTTTCATGGTTAAAATTATTTTAAGACCCTAAGGGTAAGCTACAGTCAGGTCATGGCACCCCTGAGACTCTATAGATTGAATGAGTGTAGAACAATGTACTGGGTTTATATGACTTAGATCTTGACACTTCCATCTTTCAGACTATTCATTACTTCATTTTTCTCTTCCTCCATCCAAAAGCTTGATCAAAACAATCACCATTTTGCAGATGTCCAGCTGTCAAGCATTATATGACTGATGAAGAACAGACATCTTGGCAGCCAGTGTATGTTTCCAAAGCTTGTGAAATTTTAGCACCAAAATTATGTTCCACTGAGAAAATAAAGGCTTCAATAATGCCAATCTGCTTGAGTTAGCTGTCAAAAATCTTTAACTCTTGAATGAAAATATCAGCAGCATGAGTTCAGGATATAATTTCATTGTTGTACTAAATGGTTGAATGGAGACCTGGAAAAGTAAATGTCTTGTTTTTACTAGGACCGCTATTTGGTATCCTAAAAGAAAGATTTTTTTTTTTTGTATTTTCAGAGGAGGTGGTGTAACCTTCATATAAAGTAGCAACAAGAAAAAAAGCCTAGGGATTGCTGTAAAGTAGCTCCATTTCTGGATATATACAAACTGGCTGGAAACATGAGGAAGTGTTGGGAATCTCTTGACATTTTGACAAGCGACCTTTTCAATATTACATGGTGAATAAAATGTTTTACTTGCCACTGCAGTCTGTCTCTGTTTGTGCAAAGGGTTATGTATTTTTCAGTCACTGCTGACCCAAATGGAAGGTTTGTTTAAACAAATGCTGCATTGGTAATACTGTTGTCTGATAGGAGCAACATTGTTCAGTCCATCAGGAAGTTTTCCACACTTTTCATAAGAAAGGGGAGGTCCTTTTCTTGCAATAGCTTTTGCTTATTTTGGTCAGAGCAAAAATCCAATAAAATGCCAATTTCATCCCTACAATCCTCAGTGATTGCAAATTTCAACCTTGCTGTTGCAAACTGGGCAGTTGTTACCTTATATTGGCCAAGATTTTATTAGCGAGACCATGCTTCTCACCCCATGCCTGGAAGGAAAGTCATAATGGAATTGTCCAGCTTTGAACAAGGCCACCCTGCAAATAACACAGTCAAGTCAGCCTTTAAGGTAATTGTGGGATTTAAGCCCCTCCATGGGAAAATGTCCTAGCCTTGAAGGTTGTTGGACAAATCTGATTTGTTACCAGCTCTCTATCAGTCCCAGCAGCAGCAAAAGCAGCAGTTGGCAAGCAATCCCTGGGAAGAAAATACCATGCATTACGAAGAGATCTATATCAAAGAGATAGCAAGAACTGCAAATGCTGGAGTCAGAGACAACACTGTGTGGAGCTGGAGCAACACGGCAGGTTAGGCAGCATCAGAGGAGCAGGAGAGTTGACGTTTCTTTTTCTGAAGAAGGGTCGTGACCTGAACCGTCAGCTTTCCTGTTCCTCTGATGCCACCTGGCCTGCAGTGTTCCTCCAGCTCCACACTATGTTATCTATATCGAAGAGATTGGTCAGGGATGAATTGGGTACCTTAGGGAGAGGAGCAGTTGAGGCCTTTGGTCATCAAGCAATGAGAACTGAAGTAAAAGCGGGATGACACTACAGGGGCGGGAGGGGGGAAATGATATGCACCACTTCTTTAATGCCTAGCAAAGAAATTGACCCATCCACTCTCACCCACCAATAATGGCCAGTAATTTATGGAAATGGGAATGAATTGAGAACCCTAAGAGCATTCAGATTGGCTGCTTAAGGGTCTCAATGGGCCTATGGTGGGATGGGAGTACATGGATACCTTGACTGTGTCAGGGTTGAGCAGGGAAGCAGTTGACTGGTCACCTGACATATTTCACATGGTCCCTACCAAATACATGCCCAGTGTGGTTTGTTGTTAGCACCTCACAGTTATCTGTTTGAGATAACTTTTGGTCTCTGAAGATATATTAAAAATAACTACCTAGCATTATAGAAGAAAAATTATGCTTTAACTCCCCAGCAGTTTAATCAAAGGAAGCACTGGAAAACCTTTGTGCAACCTGTGACAACTTGGACTCTGAGGAAGCTCAGTGTTCATTCACTCTGCTTCACTTTGTACATCCTGTCGGGAATGTGATGGAAGAATATCTTCTGGTGCATTGAGCTGCAGTGGCCTACAACTGCGGACTGTGAGATATTGTCAAAGTCACCTATTGCAGCCTGGAATTATCCTTCAGCATAGATGTAGTAAGCCACAATGATTTTGATGGTTATAGGTACTGCTTTCCATTCACATTTTGGGGCTGTCGCTGTGGTTCGAGCATGTGACATTACAGCCACCCTAGTGATGTGAACTGGCATCCCATATATTGCTTTTCAGGGAAGTAGGGCGTGAGGTGTGTCACTGTTGACCCATTATTGATACAGCTTTCTGCTCAATGCGATGATTGTCAGATGAGAAAGAGTTACATTAGGATGTGTCTCAGGCAAATAATGGCTATAGCAGAACTCAGTACACAGTTCTCAGATGCTTAATCCTGAAGGAAGCTTTAGAAGCTATCTTTCTGTCACTCCATATGATGTTTGAGCACTAATTTTCCCCTAACACCAATCAGGATGATCATACTGTCATTTCTGAAATTGGGGGCTGCGGGTGTTCAGTTTTCAAACAGCGGAGAATGGTTGTACTTAATTTATTACATCAAAGGTGAAGAGAACACAAATAAGCTGCATTTATCCTTCTGCATGAACAGGAGCTGCTTGCCTTTGCAGAAACCAAAAGTTGACATTCACTGAACAATAAACTCGCTGATCATCCCAACACGTCTCTTGAAAGCGGGCATTTGTTAAAACCTGTCTGGTTTGTTGTGCTCAATGATGCATCATTCTATCATGGCGCAGGTGATAAAAGAAAACAAAAACAGAAATTGCTGGGAAAGTTCAGCAGGTCTGGCTGTCATCTATGGAGAGGAATCAGAGTTAACATTTCAGGTCCAATGGCCCAGCCTCAGAACATGTATCTCCATTGATGCTACCAGACCTACTGAACTTTTCCAGAAATTTCTGTTTCCAGCATTTGTAGTTCTTTTGGTTTTTATGGCGAAAGTGTTGTACGCTCGAGTCAATATTCTCATCTTCCTCCTCAGAACACTGCTGCACTTCCTAAATTATTTTAGCCTCCATTACATCACTTCTTTGCCTGTCAGGACGTGCAGAGCACAGCATGCTAATATATGCGGCCACCCTATCTGTAGTGTACTGTATGGCCCATCTCATCAATCCAGCCATTGGAACTTCAAATTAAAGCACCCTATTGCCTGTTCCACAATGATCCTGGTGGAAGAGTGGGCTGCATTCTAATTGTGCTCAGCCTCGGTAAGGGGGTTCGGGAAAGAAATCATTAGCTATATCAGAAAGGGTAGCCCTTGTCTCCCAGCGGCCATTTTTTTAACAGTACTCAGCTGTTTGAAAGAGGTATTTTCCAAGACAGTTTCCACAGAGCTATAAAATGCGGTCATGATGGTCACGGCTGAGTTGGACATTAATCGAGTGGAACCCTTCTCTGCATATGAATTCAATTTTATTATAATATGATGTCTCCGAGGTGATTTGTGTACAGTTTAAAGTGCCCTCCATCTAAGGAAGCTAACCATTTTGAAAAATCCCACTGCTGGGCAGTCACACCGACTTCACTGTGGGGACAAAAATGAATTAATGTGAACTTGCACAAACTAAATGTGCAATATCCTTGACACATTTGTGGGTAGATTCCACGTTGCTCCCCAGTGAATCCTCAGAAGTAGCCAGTCACATACAAATAAGGAGCCGCTATTGACAGTGCAAGTATAGCATGGCCTCTCAAACCCTCAGAGTGCAGGTCTTGCTCCAGCTGATGACACAATTCGGTTGTAATGTTTTGGGGCAGCTTCAATCTGCACCTGCAATGCACTTTGGTCATCTGAAGGAAACAACAGTGAAGATGGTAAATTCTGAGCCCCCTCAAACTCCTCTCCATTATGTGAAGAACCTTTGCTGTAGCTTCGCCAGTTGCAAGCTGTTCAACAGCTACTGGAAATTGTAGTCATTCCTGGCTTGCTGATGCTTTGAATATCCTCACATTGTTTGAATGAGATAGCAACAACAGCATCCCCTGTTTCTGGATCCATTCGGGATGAGCACAATGAAACAGTGTGGGAAACATAAGAAACAGAACTGCTTTTCAGTGATATGATTTCTGAACAGTCACATCAAACAGAAATGATACTTTACCATACTTTTCCCCAGGGCAGGATTGACTGCCACGAGGGGTCATAGTTTTAAGGTGTTAGGAGGAAGGTATAGAGGAGACATCAGAGGGAGGTTCTTCACCCAGAGAGTTGTGAGCGCATGGAATAGTTTACCAGTGGTAGTCGTGGAAGCGGAGTCATTAGTGACATTTAAGCGACTGCTGGACATGTACATGGACAGCAGTGAATTGAGGGGAATGTAGGTTAGGTTATTTTAGTTTTGGATTAGGATTATTCCACGGCACAACATTGTGGGCCGACGGGCCTGTACTGTGCTGTACTTTTCTATGTTCTATAGGCTGTGGTACAGTGGGATATAGAGACATCTCAGGCTGAGGGGCATGAAATGCCTCAGCACAGAACTCTGAGATGCACCTCGTAATTTTTTTTATTTCTACCAAGGACCAGGAAGCTGAAACATTAATATCAAGGGCTTTATTATGGGGACGTTTACTCTGCAGGCTGCAAGGTTAAATTAAACTGCTTCCCGCCTCTTACCATAATCTACAATCACGTGATCAGACTCTTAAAGTGACAGTCCACCATACTTACACAAACACAAAACTCTGATGTATCCAGCACAATCCGTGTCGCAAACATACATTAGAAAATTGTAACTGTGATAAGAATACAATCATTTTACCCCTACACTTCTATCCTAGTCAACTACACATGCAACATAGAACATGAAGGTCCATCTTCTCGCATAATTGTAGTTCAATGTGAGAGATGTGTTTGAGAGTTGGTGGCCGTAAGTGACACTTTTAAATTCGCCTGTGATCACTTCTGCTTCAGAGAGATTACTAAGATTATTTTGACATTGTCAATTGCTTTTGTCCAAAATCATGGCATGCAATGTTGGTCAATGCAGGAGCCACTTATGAAGAACATTAGACCATAAGAACCAGGAACAGGCATTTCAGCCCCTTGATCCTGCATTGTCATTTTACATAATCTTGGCTGATTTCATCTCAGCCTCAACTCCACTTTCCTGCTCATTCTCCATACCCTTCAACTTGTTACTTATTAAAAATCACTCTACCTCCTCCTTCAACTGACTGAATGTTCCAGCATCCACCGCACTCTGGGTAGTGAATTCCACTGATTCAAGACTCTTTGAGAGAAATATTTTCTCCTCATTTCAGTTTTAAATCTGCTACGCCTTATCCTAACACTATGACGTCACATTCTAGATCTCCTAGACATTTTATAGATCCCCTCTCATTCTCCTAAACTCCAGAGGCTGGAGGCCTAAACTGCTCAATCTCTCTTCATAATAAGAATGAACACTGAGTCAATGACACATGTGTATCATCATCAAATCTATGGATGCATTATTAATGCAACTGTTCTTTTAAGGGTCCTCCTATTGCCAAGGAGTGCACTCTACCCCCATAGACAAAACAAAACAAACTTACTCTGCCGTTCTGAGTGTGCTTGCAACCATCATACATCCAAATAGTGCAGGTCAGGTGGAAGATGGTATGTTATCCAGCTTGCATTCCTGAAGCTGAATTCCAGGCTCCGTCTCGATATTCAAGGTTCCTCCTCTAACTTTCAGATTGAGCAGTTTAGGCCTCCAGCCTCTGGAGTTTAGGAGAATGAGAGGGGATCTATAAAATGTCTACGCTTTTACGTAGCTAACCTTTCAACTCCATCAACTTTGAGGCTGCCCACATTCCTATTCAACCCTTTATTTCATAATTAATATCCTCCATTTTCTCCCTCAACCCCTGGCCTACCGCATAGCCATGTCCATCTTCCTCCACTCAAGGTGGTGATTTAAAGAAAACTCGCATAATACCACTTGCTCTGGCATGCTATAACAGATCCCATTCCTTATATTTGGAGCTGCCCCACTATTCACAGTCTTTAACCTCACTGCATCCCCATACTGTGGCTCCAATCATTGAAACATAGAAACAGGAGTAATCTATCTAGTCCTTCAAATCTGCTCTGCGATTCAACGTGGCATTGTCTGACTATCCGAAGCAATGCCCTGATCTAGCTTTCTCCCCTTAACTTTTTATTGCTTTAAACTTTAGAACTATATTTAACGCCTTCTTGAAAATATTTGATGTTCTGGCCTCACCCAAGAGAGTTGGCAGACCATTTCACAGACTCATCACTTTATGATGAAGAAATTTCTCCTTATTTCAATTCTAAAAAGCCTATTCTATATCTTAAACAGTGACCCTCTGGTTTTGGACACGACTCAACAGGAACATATTTCCTATATCACTTAGAACATAGAGCATAGAACAGTACAGTACAGTACAGGCCGTTTGGCCCCCAATGTTGTGCTGAACTTTTACCCAAAACCTAAAGTCTATCCTACCTTATACTATCATCCACTTGTCTATCTAATAGCCACTTAAATGCCCCTAATGAAGCCATCTCCACTACCCTCTCCGACAATGCATTTTGCACCCCAACCAGTAAAGAACCTACCTCTGATGTCTCCCCGAGACCTACCTCCACTCACTTTAAAACTATGGCCCCTCATAACAGTTACCTCCACCCTAGGAGATAGTCTCTGGCTGTCCACTCTATCTATACCTCTGATCATTTTGCACATCTCTATCAAGTCACCTCTCATCCTTCATCGTTCTAAAGATAAAAGCCCGAGCTCTCGCAACCTAAACTCATAAGGCCTTCCCTCCATTCCTGGCAATATCCTGGTAAATCTCCTCTGCACCTTTTCCAAAGTTTCCACATCCTTCCTCTAATGAGGCCACCAGAACTGAATACAATAATCCAGATGTGGCCAAGCCAGGCTTTTGTATAGCTGGAGCATAACTTCATGGCTTTTGAGCTCAATCCCTCTGTTAATGAAAGCTAACACACCATATACCTTCTTAAAAACTCTATCCAGGGTGGCAGCTTTCAAGGAACTGTGGAGATGAACCCCAAGATCCCTCTATTCCTCCACACTGCCAAGAATCTTTCCGTTAACCCTGTATTCTGCTTTCAAATTTGTCCTTCCAAAATGAATCACCTAAACCTACGTGCTGACACTTTATAGGTTTCTACAAGATGTCCCCTTATTTTTACAAACTTCAGTGAATATAGTCCTAGCCAATCCAGTCTCTCTTTATACATCAGTCTTGCTATCCTAGGAATTACTTCAGTAAACCTTCATTACATTCCCCCATAATCAGATAATGAGATCAAAACTGCACACCACTCCGGGTATGGTGTCACCAACGCCCTGTTCACTTGCAGCAAGTCCTTCCTGCTCCTGAGCTTGTATCCTCTTGCTACGAAGGCCATCTTACCATCCACCTTCTTCACTGCCTGCTGCACCTGCATGGTTACTTTCAGCGACTGGCGTACAAGGATACCCAAGGATCTCATTGCAACACCCCCTTTCCAAATCTACCACCATTCGGATAATAAATTACCTTCCTGTTTTTGCTACCAAAGTGATTAATATTTATAATGCCACATTCAGACAAACGCCTCCTTTTGGCAAAGGTGATCACTCTCACCTACCCTCTGGAGGTCAGTTTAACCAAAACTGCCATATGGACAGGAGCTGAGTGGCTGAGGTGTAATTGAAACTGAATGTCAATGAGCAGGTCATTGCTTAGTGTGTGCTGTGTGATATCAACATTGATGGCCCCTTCTGATAATTGAGAGTACACCAGTGGACTGCCAAATGACTGGGCTGGATTTGTCCTTCTTTTTGTGTACAAGGCATACCCAGGCAGTTTTCTATGCTGTTGAGTAGATGCCAGTGCTGGAGCAGTTTAACTAGGGATTGGCAACTTCCAAAGCGCATGACCTATCATGTATTGTTATCTGCCTATTATTAAACCCTTTGCAATGCCTTCAATCATTTCGTAATATTGCACAGAGTGAATGGAGTTCCCAAGGACTGGCCTCTGTGATGCTGCGGACCTCCTGAGAGGCCAGATTAGATCATCCATTCACTACTTCTGGCTGAACACTTTCTCAAAGGCTTCAGCATTATCTTTCCACTTATGCAATGGGCACTTCTCAGTCAGTCAGCGTATTCTGCAAAAGTTCATCTATCACTATCACTAGAGATCTCGCTGCTGCATTTCTCAGCAGCTACTTTAAGTCTTCATTCATTTGCTGATGCCATTCATGCTTATTTGAAGACCTGCCCTGAACACCATTTTTTTTTGCCAGAGTTAGCTATATCAAGCTGAATTAATTTTACAGTAAATATGCCCCTGTGCATGCCAATCCTAATTCTTTCCTCCATGTGCCCATAATGATCAGTCAAACATTAGACACATATTAGTTCCTGGTCCTCCCTAGAAATGTCTGTGAAGCTACATCAGATATGAAGCCTCCACCACCTAACACAGGAAAGGTGAGGAAGTATGACAAGGCTCACAATCTGCTTCCATGAGCTGGAAGAAGAGCAATGAACTGAAGATGATATAGTACATTGCATCCAATGGTCATTATAAGGCCCACTTTGATATTCCAAACTGAAAAATGGCAAGATCAGAAAGATTTCCAAATATCCAGCTTTTTCACCACCTCTTTAAAAAGAGCAAAGTAATGAAATAATGTTAAGGTTGAGGCAAAGGCCTAGTGTTATTATTGCTGGACTGTTAATCTAAAGACCCAGAGAACATTCTGGGGACCAGGGTTCGAATCCCACCATGGCAGATGGTGGAATTTGAATTCAATTTTTAATAACCTGGAATTAAGAATATATTGATGACTGTGAATCCATTATCAATTGCCAGGAAAAAATTTATCTGATTCACTAATGTCTTTTAGGGATAGAAACTGACATCCTTACCTGGCCTGGCCTACATGTGACCCCAGCGATGTGGTTGATTCTTAACTGCCCTAAGGGCTATTAGGGATGGTCAATGAATGCTGCCTGGCCAACATTGTGCTCATCCTGTGAATCTAACTTTCCGTTTGCTCCAACCTACACTCACCCAATGTGTGTCCGCCACAAGTATTTAAACAAGGTGAGACTGCCCACCATGCAAACTTTGTTTGGAGCAACACCCGAAATCAGCACTAGGTATTCACATTGAGCAAAAGTCCTATGAATGCTTAGCCCATCATTCCCCACTATCGCTATCATGTTACCTGACTGTTTACCTTGTTGGCCAGAGTAACATAAATTCAAATGTGATATGAATTTACGTGCCTTTCATGAGGATCCTCTGTGGGTTGAGTTGGACAAATAGCTTCCCCAGGCTTTTAATTATTTAACACTTTTAAACAGCCATGTTTTGTCTGATGATAAATCTTTTCAAGAAAATATGAGAAATGCATCATTTATACCACATACTCTCTAGACTGACTTCCAACACATAGCTGAAAGCACAAGAGATGAGGCCGTTTGTTTACCTCACAATAATCATGTAAGACAGCAAAAAATTGTTTACCCAATACCCAATTGTGCTTTTAAATAAACTGATCACAAAGCCCTCCATTGAAAACATATTTGGCATTCAGGCAAAGTGAGCAAAATTGGAAAAATATAACTCAAATCAATCAAGATGTTGGGAGCAAATTGATATACCAGAAATCATGTTCCACAAAAGTCAAAACTCAAGCAAATTACTCAGAAAGTACTCTAGTAAAATAAAAGTCTGTCCAGACATTTATTTGACAGATTAATCAGCCATTCAGGAATGATGATGGAGTGGATAGTCTTTGACACTCTCTCCAAATCTTGCACAGAATAAAATTAATACTGACTTCATTTTCTTTTTTATTTTCTATCTGTGTATAGTTTAATAATTTCTTAGCATTTTTGTCATTGCATCATGTAAAAAGTCAACAATTAGGCCATTTTATAGCAATAACAGTAATAACCAAAGGAAATCAAAAAAATTCCAAAAATATAAACACCTCTTCTTTAAAAGTGCCTGTACCTAAGTTCATTGTGAAAAATTCCATCAAAGCAAATAAAATCTGACAGTTGAAAAACTTTTTCCATTGACAAGAAATGCATGTAATAATCAATTTTAAGTTCTTCAGAGTTTAATTCAAACAGAGAGGTAGATACATTGCTGTGGAAGTAGTTTTAATTAACAATGTTTTGTGACTACGAAGCAGTTTTTGGGTCCTGGCATTATGTCACTGGGACTGCGATGAGGAAGTTCATGTTATATGGGCGGAAAGGTTGACAGGCCTTACAATACTTTGTAAAGTCATTTCTGAAATCATTTTGTAACATATTCCCTGGCTGGATATCGATGCTGACCCAGGGTGGTTTGACAGTGGAGGCTGAATACAAAATTAGAGTCTATTGCAACTGTGTAGTCTTTGTCATCTGCTTCCAACTCCTGCTGTTGGGATAGATGTTGCGTGTCCTTAAATGGCCAATTGATGTACAGTTAATCACAACATAAGGCCCACTTCTTACCATTGCTCAGATATTTCATGTGGCAGAGAAGCCCACACTAAAGTTTCAGACAATCCAGTGAAAGCCCAGCTTGTGACCACCTTAGGGATAATCAAGCATAATGTCACCATCAGAGAAACCTACTACAGGTATTTATCTCTACGCAATATTTACTGTCAAGAGTTACCAATGACCAGAATCAGAACTGACTAGTCATATAAATAATGTGGTTATAAGGGCAGGTCAGAATCTAGGGATCCTGCAATGAGTGGCTTAACTCCTGCCACCCAAACCCCTGACTCCCATCTACAAAAAACAATTCAGGAATGTGGATAAATATTCTCCACTTCTCTGGATGAATGCAGCTTCAACAACACTCAAGACACTTGGCACTATTCAAGTCCAAACATCTTGCATGATTGGTACTCCATCCACAAATATTTACTCCCTCCACCACCAATTCAGCAGCAGCAGTGTCTACCATCAAAAAATGCACTGCATAAATTTGGCAAAGCTTCTTAGACAGCAACACGTGGCAACTGCCATCTAGAAAGATAAAAGAAGAGCAGATACGCGGAACCCCACCACCTGCCAGTTCTCCTCCAAGCCATTTACTATCCTGACTTGGATGTATTGTCGTTTCTTCATTGTTTCTTGGTCAAAATCCTGGAGCTGTCTCTCTAATGGCATTGTGGGTGTGCCTACACTAAATGGACTACAACATTTCAAGAAGGTAGCGCAGCAACCGTTCTGCAGGCAATCAGTGACAGGCAATTAATGTTAGACCAGTCAGCAAAATCTTCAATCTCTAATGAGGTAAATAACATACCAGAACCCTCCCCAACAGTCCTCACTGTTATCCTCTATTTACCCAATGCAACATACAGCCACCAGCACTTCAGGACCTTCCAACCTGGATCTGGTGAAATCTAGGAATTAATTGCATTTACAGGCTCCATGACTCAGCTTTTTCAGGCTTACTGCCGTCTTAACAGCCTCGATGCCAGGTGGCGCTTCTGACTAAAGAGAGCTGGAGGTCATTTCTGTGTATGATTTCTACTAGAGGCGGGATTTCCTCTCCGATTGTGACAAAACGCCTGCCTGAATCTGAGATCTTTCTTTCTATGTCAATGATTGGTTTGTCCAGAAAAGTTTCTCACAGCAAGGCGGAGTTGTGATTGTGCTTCTCACTACTTCATAGATAACTGTAATTGTTTTCTCCGTTTTGAAATAATACAAGGATGTTGGTGCAATGATACGAGGTTGTTCACACTGTAGTTCAACTGAGTCACCAATAAATTTGACATCTGCATCCAAACCTCTGAATTATCACTAATACTCTCCACCAAATTATAGAGATGCCGTGAATTGAACAATACAAGCTATTAACAAAACATTAGGCAACAATCATCCTGAGCATTAGTAGACATTATATGATAACATAAATGAGCAGGCAAATTCCAGTAAGTAAACATACACAACAAAATAAGTAGTATCATTAAATTCCAACATACTTTTCAGATTCTAGATCTCAACCCTTGAAATCAAAGTTATAGTCTCTCTTCTTTAAAATGGGAAGTGACTTTGGTAGACAAATAAGTTTCTTGGCTTATATGTTCTTAGAGTTAGAAATCAGGTTTGTGGGAGAACTCCAAAAGCTGACATGCACAACATATTGAATTTGAACAGAATAAATCTGATGTTCTTTGCTCTTTGCCTGATTTTGATCTGCTTCTGCATTCAGCAAATTCTACACAGACAATGGAGACTTGCCAAGTTGACTCTTAAGAGATAGCTCCGTTGACTTCCTATTTGTCATTTGAGGATGTTGATTTCTTCTGAGCCGATTTTGGAACTTGATTCAACAATTTCAGAAAGTGAAAAATTTCCAAACTTGTTGTACATTTGTCTACAAAGAGCTGAGTAGCCGTATGTGTTGATGGTAACTAAACAAAGCTAATGGCAGTGAAGGCGTTCAGATACATCACTGTTTTCTTTTAAAAGGGCATGTTAACTGTGTTGCAGAGTTTGGTGCAGGTTCAGTGCTGAACAGACGGGAGCAGTCTGATCTTGACTACTATAACCAGTTTGTACTGCAGTAAATACCATCCCTATTTAAGCAAAACAGGCCAGTTTGGCACAGTTCTAGATATTAGTTTAAGAAAGCAAAAAACCCTGAAATGTCTAATAATGAATATCCTTCATTAAGAAACAACATATTCCTCAGCCAAATTCAAAGGAATGGGATGTAGATTTATTTCTAGTTAAATAGAGCAAGGTCCTATCAGACTATAATTCCCCCAGAAGTTACATTGATAACAAATATGCATTTCAAAAAGACCCTTAAAATTAAACCATGTAAGAAATGAAGTCCTTTATTGAGATTGTTATCCTAGCTTCTAGATAAATAATGTCTTTTGATAGCTACTAGATATCATCAAACTATATGTGTTTACAAATATTCTTATTGGAAATGAACACACACATACAACCTCTAATTCTAGGGAAAAAAAAATACAAAAATACTTGGCAGAATATTTTCTTAAAAATACTTTGCCAAGTTGCAGTTACTGTAAATACTGGGGAAAAAGCAAATATTCATAAATTATTCATGTGTTGGTCTGAAGCTGCTATCACTTTGTATACTAATGGTTGACAAGTGGTATCTTCCTGAATCAGTTCTGGATGGTTAATTTGTTTTTCTGGAAACAGTGGTGTAGATTTTCATTCTCCTTTTGGAAGCCTCCAATTTTGGTGATGAGGGCTTCCAGTAGATTCTTAATTTACAAACTTTGATGAGAGAGGTTTTCAAAGAAGGGAGAGAAAGGAAAGGCTGTTTCTCCAGGCACATTATCTCAGACATTTTATACACCTCGAGGATCTTTTGTTAAAACACAAACTGGGTCATGTAACATTTCCTTGAAACTGTTTGGTATCTCTACCCAAGCAGGTTATTCCTTGCAAATACAATATAGTTGCGGTTGTAGCTAATGTTTTGTGCTTTGCAAAGTGCTATATACAGCTATATACATATATGGCCAGTCAATTATATTGTAAGTTAATATTTTGGACAGCATGTCTTCATAATAATACATATTCAGCAGGACATACAAATTATGAATAAAAAAATTAGTATCAAGTGTAGGTTGCTCAGCTCCTCAAGCATGTTATATTATTCAATAAGATCATGTCTCATCTCCTTACTCCACATTCCTGCCTACCCAATGTAGCCTTCCTCATCAAGAATCTATCTACCTCTGCCATAAATATATTCAAAAACTTTGCATCCATGACCTTTTGAGGAAGAATGTTCCAAAGACTCCCAGCCCTCTGTGAAAAAGAAAACCTCCTCATCTCTATAATAAATAACAGAACGTTATTTTCCACTATTAAAAGTAATTAACCAGCTTGTGTTTTTTTTTCCTTCTCCAGGACACACAGTGAAAAAGTTTACTCTCTAATCGACTTTGAATAATATAGTCCTTACTTTAAATGGGAACAGACAGCTGACAAACAGCTGAAGGTGAGACCCAGGAAATTTTTAACGTTCAGGTCATATTTATGTGAACATCCAAATCTAGCTGGCAGGAATGATGCAACTGCTAGCAAGTATAACTTAGAAATTAACTGCTGTTGGGGAACAAAAACAACCCAAAAAGGTGAGTGAAAGATGGCGAAGCCTGGTCTGATTGAGGATGGAAAAGGTACCATGGAGAAAATCTCAATTATTCCCTGACTGGGCCTGGAAGGATTCTCCTGATCATCCTCAGCAACAAGGAAACTTGGCATCATGCAAAGAAAAGTCCCTTATTTATGTCCTTCCCAGTCCAACATTGATTGATTGACGTCAGTTCTGTTCAACAGGGTCAGCACCATCAGGACTTCCCCGTGCTGGAATTTAAAATTGTTGTGGCCAATGATGTCATCAGGGAATGGTGTTTTAATTTTCTCTAGGCTTCTATCTACTTTAAATGTAAACTTGCACATTGTCAGTATTCTTTCAATTTATATAACATGCAGCAGGAGCATGGCACAAATAATTTTTGGATTTTTAGCTACTTATCATTCGCTATGTGATTGGCTATGTCGTTAATTTCTATACAGGTGGAGTACCTTAAATCTGGCAGCCCACATATCATAATTAATTAAGTAATATTTATTTGGACAATTCAGTTAAATGCTGTATTGGCTCCAGACTAGATGCCAGCTTTGACATTTGACCTACCACAAATGACCTTTAACCCCATCCCTGACACCTTAACCCAGACGTTCACATTCTGAACTGTCTGACCCAAAAAATGAGGGTTTCCAAAATATGGCACAACCTCTGTCCTGAGGGTGCTGCGCATGTGTTAAACATTTATTTGTCACACTTTCTGGATTTCCGCCTACTGCATATCGATGGCTGGCAGTGAGTTACAAAGCTGTAATTCAACTCAGTAGGTCTGATAACATCATAAACCAGAAGCGTAAAGCTTGAGTAGTTTATGAATGCAAGCAAAAACTAGAGATTGAATTACTACCTTAGACTCACTGCCAGCTATTTGTTATTCCTTGTAATATATTGTTATTATGCTTTTTTTTCCAAGACTTTGTTGATTTATCTTTCTGTTATACTGTAGGTGCGCTGAGCATGGCAGAGGCGACATAATACAACATGGGTGAAGGATGATAATGACATGGGACCTCAGGGTACACAGCATTATGCAACTGGTTCTATAGCATTCTTATTTTTATTTCCTGCCATAGATGAAGCTCCAGTATATACTATAAATTACAGAGACAATAATGTGATATCTGAGAGTGATTATTTTACCATGTGTGCCTTTGGAGATTGATATTCATTTGAGTCTACCATACCCAAATAGATCAGAAATAAACTGCCATAAGATTGTTGCAAGCAAAGAAAGCAAAGATTTAGCCCACTGTCGTTCAACTGTCCAGTCCTCCCACCATAATATCTAGCTGTTTCTTCTCTGAATCTTTCCTTTATGTTTCTAGTATCCTACTCATTCCATTTGTTGGTGAATTTTTCTTTGAAGATCTTTCTAGCGTAAAGCCCAAAATTTACATTTTGCTGTGTTCCCATGCCTTGTGATGTTTGTTTAATTTTTGAGGTTTCATATCTACCATTTCTAATCTACTTATATCTTACATATAAAAATAAGAAAAGATAGATATAGGTTAGCCGAGTAATTCCCAAAGAGCCAGGAATCTCACTGACTCCCACTGTTCCCTTCCACCAGGAGTCGTTTAATTTCTTTGGAAAGGCAAAAGGCTATTTCAGAAAAAAAAAACCTATGGGAATTCACCAGAACAACATCTGCAAACTCCTCTTGAATTGCCCATCAATTCAGGGGATTGGTGGCCATGTGGTACACATTCTACCTATGTTCTGTAAACTGCTATAGTAGCTACAGCAAGGAGATCATTCAGTGCCTTTTTGAAATTATGTAGGAAATCTTTTCAGTCAATGTTCATTTGCTTGAAGGAAAGCATCCTGATATCCACTTAAAGCTTGTAGACATGACCCTACTGTTTTTCCTAAAATATTTAGCTCAAGTATTGCACAAAGTTGCAAACTAGTCTTCATTCTTTTAAGTGTTTCAGTTAATTTAACTGCTCATGAGGCCAATAACTTTCATGTGGCTCTTTAAGCCAATCATTATAATTAAATGCATTTAAATTAGGAATTATTTGAACAATACTTCCTTGTTATACTGTTCAGTATTCTATTTATTTCTGATTGCACTTGGACAAGTTGGGTGCAATTTTACAGTTTGGCAGCAACATCGATAACAGGAAGGCAGGGAAAACTGGTAACCAAGCATCCCTCCTAGTTTCCTTGAAACTATTTGCCATAGAGGGCCATAAGATGCACAGGCAGTTATTACAACTAGGAAGCCAATACACAGCTGCCAATGTGTGCAATCATTCTTGTCAGCAGCACTTGGATCACACACCATGTCGATGACTTGACAAGGTAAGTGAGGTGAGTGCACAGCATAAAGTCATTGAGAACTTTTGTTGCAATCACAACATTCAAATAGAGGACACAATTGTAAGCAATAGTGGTCTGCTGTACCCTTCAACAACCTGGCACTTCAAAGGGTATTGGATATGGTGATGGACAATATTGGAGAAGGATTGGTTACTTCCAGAAAGAGTTAAAGGATGGTAGCAGCTCATGACCATTCCAAGATGGCTATATGCATCCTGGAATAGATCATCATACCCACAATGCCCTCATTCAGACATATTTCAACTGAGTTCATTACTGTGCTATTAGGCAATGATGCTCATCACTGATACCACGGCTGATATAATCACTGATTCGACTGTGGTACTTAAGTAACCACAACTGGTAGTTTATGTTTGGGATGGAGTTCTGTCTCTTTCCTCCCTCTTATACAAGTCAAAAGGCACGTTTTCAGCAATCTGTGGTGAAGGATAGGCCATGAATGTGTCCCAGCAGAAACAGCTTATTATTTAGGGAGGTGATGGCCTAGTGGTATTATTGCAGGACTATTAATCCAGAGACCCAAATAATGTTCTGGGGCCCTAGGTTTGAATCCTACTATTACAGATGGTGGAATTTGAATTCAATAAATATCTGGAATTAAGAATCTAATGATGACTGAGAATTGATTGTCAGGAAAATCCCTTCTGGTTCACTAATATTTTTCGATGATGACAGGAATCGGAGACATTTCTGCTAGTCTTAAAGTTTGAAACTTCCTTTATGCTGATGGTGTGAAACATTTTTTTTCTGCCAATATAGGTAAACTCAAGAGAAACTTTGTTCTGTTGATGAAAGAGAGTTTGGACTCCATGTAACTGAGGTACACAGGTTCAGTCTTCTTTTGAGATTCAGGCATTAATCTTGGACAATCTTTGAAGTCTGTCATTTGTTGTTCTTTGGCTCATTCATTGACAGTAGTTTCCTTCTGATCCTCTTGTTCTCTTGGAACCAGCCAACCTCTGTCTACCACTTTTAGGATGTTGAGATAAAGGCATGTAATTTGATTTTAAGATACAAAGTGCTAATCATAAACTAAATACAAATCATTGACTGTTTTATGGCTTTATGTTGTATACCTTTTATTCTTTGGATTTGTTTCACCGGTACCAATAGTGATTTCTACACAGACTGTAACATCTGGTACTTTGGCCATTGGTAGTTGGTCTGACAAGACAATGCATCTGGTTCCTGTGTCAAGCTTACATTGAGAGGTGATGTCCACTGAATAAATTGTCAAACTCAATTCAGAAGGATCTCCAGTCTCCCTCAAGGAATGCCTCAGGTGTCGTCTCCAATGGAAATATATCATTAAGTGCAAGAATCTGTATTAAAGGAAGTGGATGATCTACTCTATAAAGTTCTGGATGTGAGTTTGCTTGCTGAGCTGGAAAGTTAGTTTTCAGACGTTTCGTCACTTTTATTTTTATTTGAAAAAATATGTTTAATTTTTTGCACATCTTATGAATAAAGTATATTTATATACCTACCCAGTCATGCAAGCCGCTCCGGGTTACCCGGGGGTACGTACACCAACTAAAGGAGAAAAAAGAAGAAAAAAAAACAAAGCAAAGAAAATACCCCGGCAGTCGTCACCCCGCACAGTCCCCGTTGGCCCCCTGACCAGTTGGGGAATGTGCCAGCTGGGCCCAGTTACCAGATAGGGTCCTTTTTTCTATTCTGGACGAGGGGCTTCATACCGTGGACTTTCCCCACTGCGCCTTGGCGGCGGCTGCCCCAAGCTTTAGCGCGTCCCTCAGCACGTAGTCCTGGACCTTGGAGTGCGCCAGTCTGCAACACTCGGTCGGGGTCAGTTCTTTCAGCTGGCAGACCAGCAAGTTGCGGGCAGACCAAAGAGCGTCTTTCACCGCATTGATGGTCCTCCAGGCGCAGTTGATGTTGGTCTCGGTGTGCGTCCCGGGAAACAGCACGTAGAGCACGGAGTCCCACGTCACGGAGCTGCTCGGGACGAACCTTGACAAATACCACTGCATCCCCCTCCAGACCTCCTGCGCATAGGCATACTCCAGAAGGAGGTGATCGACAGTCTCGTCCCCACTGCAGCCGCCTGGAGGGCAGCGTACGGTGGCGCAGAGATTCCGGGCATGCATAAAGGATCTCACTGGCAGAACCCCTCTCACCGCCAGCCAAGCAATGTCCTTGTGTTTATTTGAAAGTTCTGGCGATGAAGCATTCTGCCAAATGACTTGGGCAGTCTGCGTGAGGAACCACACGACGGGATCCACCCTCGCCTTTTCCCGAAGGGTCTCGAGTATACTACGTGCTGACCACTGACTGACGGCCTTGTGGTCAAAGGTGTTTCCTTTCAAAAATTTCTCCACGAAGGACAGGTGGTACGGGACGGTCCAACTACTCGGAGCATTCCGCGGGAACAAGGCCAGGCCCGTCCTTCGCAACACCGGGGACAGGTAGAACCTCAGTAAGTAGTGACACTTGGTGATTGCGTACTGAGGATCTACACATAGCTTGATGCAGCCGCACACAAAGGTAGCCATCAGGGCGAGGGTGGCGTTCGGTACACCCTTTCCCCCATTTTCCAGGTCTTTGTACATGGTGTCTCTGCGGACCTGGTCCATCCTCGACCCCCAAATGAAATGGAAGATGGCCTGGGTGACCGCAGCGGCGCAGGTCCAGGGAATAGGCCAGGCCTGCGCCACATACAACAGTACTGAAGGCCCCTCGCACCTGACAACCAGGTTCTTGCCCGCGATGGAGGGGGACCATTGCGTCCACCTGCACAGCTTCTGCTTCAGTTTGGTGATAAGCTCCTCCCAAGTCTTAGTGCACGCCCCAGCTCCACCGAATCAAACACCCAGCACCTTCAGGTAGTCTGTCCTGACGGTGAAGGGGATGAAGGAGCGGTCGACTCAGTTCCTGAAGAACATGATCTCGCTCTTACCCCGATTGACTTTGGCACCCAAGGCCAGTTCAAATTGGCCGTAGATGTCCAACAGCCTACTCACCGACCGACGATCAGTGCAGAATGCGGCGACGTCGTCCATGTACAGGGAGGTCTTGACCTGAAGGCCTCCGCTGCCTGGGATGGTCATGCCTTTCAGGCTCACGTCCTTCCTGATGGATGCAGCGAAGGGCTTCACACCGCACACGAGCAAGGCAGGAGAGAACGGGAAGCCATGCCCGACTCCAGATCTGACGGGAAAACTGTCCGATTCCCACGCTTTGATCGAGACTGCGCTAACGATGTTTGTGTAGAGCAGCCGGATCCAATTGCGGATGCTCTCCCCGAACCCCAATTTGGAGAGGACGTCCCTCATATAAGCATGAGAGGCCCTGTCGAAGGCTTTCTCCTGGTCCAGGCTGACGAGGCAAGTGACCACCCGCCTGTCCTGTACGTAGGCGATCGTATCCCTGATGAGCGCGAGGCTCTCAGCGATCTTCCTGCCCGGCACAGCACAGGTTTGGTCAGTGTGAATCACTGACTCCAGGACAGACCTGATCCGGTTGGCAATGACCTTGGCCAGGATTTTGTAGTCCACGTTCAAAAGTGAAATGGGACGCCAATTCTTAATTTCTTCCCTCTCCCCCTTCCTCTTGTAAATGAGGGTGATGATGCCCTTCCTATTGGACTTGCACGTTTCCCCTGCCTGAAGCGCACTATCGTACACCTCCAGCAGGTCCTGGCCGACCAGGTCCCACAGAGCGGAATACAGCTCGACCGGTAAGCCATCGCTTCCGGGAGTCCTATTCCTCTGCAAGGGCTTGAGGGCTCTGGCCAGCTCGTCCAGGGATATCGGCCGGTCCAGCCACTCCCTCGTGCCGTCGTCTAAGACCTCCGTGATAGACGACAGGAACGACTCTGAAGCCGTGCTGTCCGTGGGCTTCGTGTCGTACAGTCCGGCATAGAAGGATCTGCTGATCCTCAAAACGTCGGGCCAAGACGACGTCACCGAGCCGTCGTCCTCCTTCAGCCAGCTAAGCACAGAGCTCTCTTTGTGCACCTTCTGAAAGAAGAAACGCGAGCACGTCTCGTCCTGCTCCACGGAGCGGACCCTGGACCGGAAGATTATCCTGGAGGCCTCCGCGGCGAAGAGCGAGGCTTGCTGTCCCCTCACCTCGCGGAGGTCCTACGTGACATCGACCCCATAAGTGGGGTATGGAGTGCGAGCAGCAGCGGAGGCAAGACGGACCAGGAAGACTGCAGCTAAGGTAAAGCAGTTTATTTTTAAAATTACTTACCGATAGTGGGCAGCGGTGTTTTTTTTTTCCTCTTTCAGAGAAGGAGCGGGAGCACCAGAGGAAGTGACGAGGACCAGAGGGGCAGCCGGGAAGGAAAGCAGTGACCATATATATCAGCAAGGCGGCTAAACCCGAGACTCTACAACTGTAGAGTCTCCCACCTGCCCTCCTCCTCTAACCTAGTTAATAAGGTAAGGTTCATTCTAAACTTTCTCTGTTGAACATAAGTTTGTTATTAATTTGTTATTATTACTTGACGTAAGCTTTCTGCTTTAGTATTGAGTGGGTGTTCAGATAAGTGTGGTATGGATGCTAGGGCAGTTGCTTGCTCCTTCTGCAGAATGTGGCAGTTGGGAGATGTGGCACACGTCTCCGCTGGCTACATCTGCAGGAAGTGCACCCAGCTACAGCTCCTTGAAAACCGTGTTAGGGAAATGGAGCTGGAGCTGGATGAACTACGGATCATTCGGGAGGCAGAGGGGGTAATTGAGAGGAGTTATCGGGAGTTGGTCACTCCTAAGGCTCAGGACGAGGATAGATGGGTTACAGTTAGGGGGAGGAAAGGGGTCAGACAGACAGTGCAGAGATCCCCTGTGGGCATTCCCCTCAGCAAGAAGTATACTGTTTTGGATACTGCTGGGGGAGATGACCTACCAGAGGAAAGCCATAGTAGTCAGTTCTCTGGCACTGAGCCTGACACTGTGGCAAAGAAGGGAAGGGGGCAGAATAGAAAAGTACTCGTGGTAGGGGACTCGATAGTTAGGGGAATCGACAGAAGATTTTGTGGGCAAGATCGGGATTCCCGGAAGGTATGTTGCCTCCCTGGTGCCAGGGTCCGGGACGTCTCCGATCGGGTGTATAAAGTTCTAAAAGGGGAGGGCGAACAGCCAGAAATCGTGTTACATATTGGCACAAATGATATAGCCAGAAATAGGTTTGAGGATATAAAAAGTGATTTCAGGGAGTTAGGATGGAAGCTGCAAAGCAGGACGAACAGAGTAGTGTTCTCTGGTTTACGACCGGTGCCACAAGATAGCGAGGTGAGGAACAGGGAGCGGGCGCAGCTGAACACGTGGCTACGCAGCTGGTGTAGGAGGGAGGGCTTCAGATATGTTGATAATTGGGATGCCTTCTGGGGAAGGTGGGACCTGTACAAGAAGGACGGGTTGCATCTGAACTGGAAGGGGACCAATGTCCTGGGTGGAAGGTTTGCTCGAGTAGTTCGAGAGGGTTTAAACTAGTATGGCAGGGGGTTGGGAACCTGAGCTGTACACCAGAGGTGAGCGTTGATGCAGGTGAGGCAGTAGCAAGAGGTAGACCAGCTAGTGGGAAGGATTTTCCTGGGAAGGAACCAAGGGATCGGTTAAAGTGTGTTTGCTTTAATGCAAGGAGTATCAGGAATAAAAGTGATGAACTTAGAGCATGGATCAGTACCTGGTGCTATGATGTTGTGGCCATAACAGAGACATGGGTTTCTCATGGGCAGGAATGGTTGCTGGATGTTCCAGGGTTTAGAACATTTAAAAAGAATAGGGAGGGGGGAAAAAGAGGGGGGGGTGTAGCACTGCTAATCAGAGAGGGTATCACAGCTACAGAAGCTTCCTTTGTCGAGGAAGATCTGCCTACTGAGTCAGTATGGGTGGAAATTAGGAACAGCAAGGGAGTAGTCACCTCGTTAGGGGTTTACTACAGGCCCCCCAATAGCAGCAGGGAGATTGAAGAAAGCATAGGTCGACAGATTTTGGAAAAGTGTGGACGCAGTAGGGTTGTTGTAATGGGTGACTTTAACTTTCCTAATATTGATTGGAACCTCCTTCGAGCAGAAGATTTGAATGGAGCTGTTTTTGTAAGGTGTGTTCAGGAGGGTTTCCTAACGCAGTACGTTGACAGGCCGACGAGGGGAGAGGCCATTCTAGACTTGGTGCTCGGAAACGAGCCGGGGCAGGTATCAGATCTTGTGGTGGGAGAGCATTTTGGTGAGAGTGACCATAACTGCCTCACATTCTACATAGCTATGGAGAAGGAGAGGATTAGGCAGAATGGGAGGATATTTAATTGGGGAAGAGGAAACTATGATGCGATTAGACATGAGTTAGGAAGCATGGACTGGGAGCAGTTGTTCCATGGTAAGGGAACTATAGACATGTGGAGATGGTTTAAGGAACAGTTGTTGGGAGTGATGAGTAAATATGTCCCTCTGAGACAGGCAAGAAGGGGTAAGATTAAGGAACCTTGGATGACGAGAGCGGTGGAGCTTCTAGTGAAAAGGAAGAAGGTAGCTTACATAAGGTGGAGGAAGCTAGGGTCAAGTTCAGCTAGAGAGGATTACATGCAGGCAAGGAAGGAGCTCAAAAATGGTCTGAGGAGAGCCAGGAGGGGGCACGAGAAAGGCTTGGCAGAAAGAATCCAGGAAAACACAAAGGCATTTTACACTTACGTGAGGAATAAGAGAATGGTCAAAGAAAGAGTAGGGCCGATCAGGGATAGCATAGGGAACTTGTGTGTGGAGCCTGAGGAGGTAGGGGAAGCCCTAAATGAGTTTTTTGCTTCTGTCTTTACGAAAGAAACAAACTTTGTAGTGAATGAAACCTTTGAAGAGCAGGTGTGCATGCTGGAATGGATAGAGATAGAGGAAGCTGATGTGCTGAAAATTTTGTCAAACATTAAGATTGACAAGTCGCCAGGCCCGGATCAGATTTGTCCTCGGCTGCTTTGGGAAGCGAGAAATGCAATTGCTTCACCACTTGCGAAGATCTTTGCATCCTCGCTCTCCACTGGAGTCGTACCTGAGGACTGGAGAGAGGCAAATGTAATTCCTCTCTTCAAGAAAGGAAATAGGGAAATCCCTGGCAATTATAGACCAGTAAGTCTCACGTCTGTCGTCTGCAAGGTATTAGAAAGGATTCTGAGGGATAAGATTTATGACCATCTGGAAGAGCATGGCTTGATCAAATACAGTCAACACGGCTTTGTGAGGGGTAGGTCATGCCTTACAAACCTTATCGAGTTTTTTGAGGATGTGACTAGAAAGGTTGATGAGGGTCGAGCTGTGGATGTGGTGTATATGGACTTCAGTAAGGCATTTGATAAGGTTCCCCATGGTAGGCTCATTCAGAAGGTCAGGAGGAATGGGATACAGGGGAACTTAGCTGTTTAGATACAGAATTGGCTGGCCAACAGAAGACAGCGAGTGGTAGTAGAAGGAAAATATTCTGCCTGGAAGTCAGTGGTGAGTGGAGTTCCACAGGGCTCTGTCCTTGGGCCTCTACTGTTTGTAATTTTTATTAATGACTTGGATGAGGGAATTGAAGGATGGGTCAGCAAGTTTGCAGACGACACAAAGGTCGGAGGTGTCGTTGACAGTGTAGAGGGCTGTTGTAGGCTGCAGCGGGACATTGACAGGATGCAGAGATGGGCTGAGAGGTGGCAGATGGAGTTCAACCTGGATAAATGCGAGGTGATGCATTTTGGAAGGTCGAATTTGAAAGCTGAGTACAGGATTAAGGATAGGATTCTTGGCAGCGTGGAGGAACAGAGGGATCTTGGTGTGCAGATACATAGATCCCTTAAAATGGCCACCCAAGTGGACAGGGTTGTTAAGAAAGCATATGGTGTTTTGGCTTTCATTAACAGGGGGATTGAGTTTAAGAGTCGTGAGATCTTGTCGCAGCTCTATAAAACTTTGGTTAGACCGCACTTGGAATACTGCGTCCAGTTCTGGGCGCCCTATTATAGGAAAGATGTGGATGCTTTGGAGAGGGTTCAGAGGAGGTTTACCAGGATGCTGCCTGGACTGGAGGGCTTATCTTATGAAGAGAGGTTGACTGAGCTCGGTCTCTTTTCATTGGAGAAAAGGAGGAGGAGAGGGGACCTAATTGAGGTATACAAGATAATGAGAGGCATAGATAGAGTTGATAGCCAGAGACTATTTCCCAGGGCAGAAATGGCTAGCACGAGGGGTCATAGTTTTAAGCTGGTTGGTGGAAAGTATAGAGGGGATGTCAGAGGCAGGTTCTTTACGCAGAGAGTTGTGAGAGCATGGAATGCGTTGCCAGCAGCAGTTGTGGAAGCAAGGTCATTGGGGTCATTTAAGAGACTGCTGGACATGCATATGGTCACAGAAATTTGAGGGTGCATACATGAGGATCAATGGTCGGCACAACATTGTGGGCTGAAGGGCCTGTTCTGTGCTGTACTGTTCTATGTTCTATGTTCTATGTTCCCGGTCGAGCTGTATTCCGCTCTGTGGGGCCTGATCAGCCAGGACCTGCTGGAGGTGTACGATAGTGCGCTTCAGGCAGGGGAAGTGTGCAAGTCCATGAAAAAGGGCATCATCACCCTCATTTTCCAAGAGGAAGGGGGAGAGGGAAGAAATTAAGAATTGACGTCCCATTTCACTATTGAACGTGGACTACAAAATCCTGGCCAAGGTCATAGCCAACCGGGTCAGGTCTGTCCTGGAGTCAGTGACTCCCCTTGACAAACCTGTGCTGTGCCAGGCAGGAAGATCGCTGAGAGCCTCGCGCTCATCAGGGATACAATCGCCTACGTGCAGGACAGGAGGGTGGACACCTGCCTCGTCAGCCTGGACCAGGAGAAGGCCTTCACCAGGGTCTCTCATGCTTATATGAGGGACGTCCTCTCCAAATTGGGGTTCGGGGAGGGCATCCGCAATTGGATCCGGCTGTTCTACACCAACATCGTTAGCGCAGTCTCGATCAACGGGTGGGAATCGGACAGTTTTCCCGTCAGATCTGGAGTCAGGCAGGGCTGCCCGCTCTCTCCTGCCTTGATCATGTGCTGTGTGGAGCCCTTCGCTGCATCCATCAGGAAGGACGTGAGCCTGAAGGGCGTGACTATCCCAGGCAGTGGAGGCCTTCAGGTCAAGACCTCCCCGTACATGGACGACGTCGCCGCCTTCTGCACCGATCGTCGGTCGGTGAGTAGGCTGTTGGACATCTGCGGCCAGTTTGAACTGGCCTCAGGTGCCAAAGTCAATAGGGGTAAGAGCGAGGTCATGTTCTTCGGGAACTGGGACGACCGCTCCTTCATCCACTTCACCATCAGGACAGACTACCTGAAGGTGCTGGGTGTTTGGTTCGGTGGAGCTGGGGCATGTATTAAGACTTCGGCGGAGCATATCACAAAACTGAAGCAGAACCTGTGCAGGTGGACGCAACGGTCCCTCTTCATTGCGGGTAAGAACCTGGTTGTCATGTGCGAGGGGCTTTCGGTACTGCAGTATGTGGCGCAGGCCTGGCCTATTCCCTGGACCTGCGCCGCTGCGGTCACCCAGGCCATCTTCCACTTCATTTGGGGGTCGAGGATGGACCAGGTCCGCAGGGACACCATGTACAAAGACCTGGAAAATGGGGGGAAAGGACGTACCGAACGCCACCCTCGCCCTGACGGCTACCTTTGTGTGCAGCTGCATCAAGCTGTGCGTAGATCCTCAGTACGCAATCACCAAGTGTCACTACTTACTGAGGTTCTACCTGTCCCCGGTGTTGCGAAGGATGGGCCTGGCCTCGTTGCCGTGGAACGCTCCGAGTAGTTGGACCGTCCCATACCACCTGTCCTTCGTGGAGAAATTTTTGAAAGGAAACACCTTTGACCACAAGGCCATCAGGCAGTGGTCAGCACGTAGTATCCTCGAGAACCTTCGGGGAAAGGCGAGGGTGGATCCCATCGTGTAGTTCCCCACGCAGACTGCCAAAGTCGTTTGGCAGAATGCCTCATCGCCAGCACTTTCAAACAAGCACAAGGAAATTGCTTGGCTGGCGGTCAGAGGGGCTCTGCCAGTGAGATCTTTTATGCATGCCCGGAATGTCTGCGCCACCGCACGCTGCCTTCCAGGCGGCTGCAGGGGGAACGAGACTGTCGATCACCTCCTTCTGGAGTATGCCTATGCGCAGGAGTTCTGGAGGGGGATGCACTGGTATTTGCCAAGGTTCGTCCCGAGCAGCTCCGTGACACGGGACTCCGTGCTCTACGGGCTCTTACCCGGGACGCACACTGTGACCAACATCAACTGCGCCTGGAGGACCATCAATGCGGTGAAAGACACTCTTTAGTCTGCCCGCAACTTGCTGGTCTGCCAGCTGAATGAACTGACCCCGACCGAATGTTGCAGACTGGCGCACTCCAAGGTCCAGGACTACGTGCTGAGGGACGCGCTGAAGCTTGGGGCAGCTGCCGCCAAGGCGCGTTGGGGAAAGACCACGGTATGAAACCCCTCGTCCAGAATAGAAAAAAGGGCCCTATCTGGTAACTGGGCCCAGCTGGCGCCTTCCCCAACTGGTCAGGGGGCCAACGGGGACTGTGCGGGGTGACGACTGCTGGGGTATTTTCTTTGCTTTGTTTTTTTTTCTTCTTTGTTTTGTTTTTTTCCTTTAGTTGGTGCACATACCCCCTGGGTAACCCGGAGCGGCTTGCATGACTGGGTAGGTGTATAAATATGTTTTATTTTTTGTACGTCTTATGAATAAAGTATATTTTTTCAAATAAAAAAAAGTGACGAAACGTCTGAAAACTAACTTTCCAGCTCAGCGAGCAAACTCACATCCAGAACCTCAACCTGAGCTACAAATCTTCTCAAAACTCGCTAACTCTATAAAATTCCTTAATTATGCATTGTCCTGCATTTCTGCTATTCTGAAACTATTTCTGACATCTCTACATCCTCAAAGGAATTTATTTTAATATATGTAACACTCTAGTCTTGGGCTACACTTGGTTTCTTTGTTTAACCTATAACACTTACAGGATTTTGAGGGATGAATTTTCCCAGTTTAAGATAGCGGTGGAGCACAGCATCATTCATTCTCTTGTGACGCTGGAGCCAGGTTACCTTCCCAACACAGGGGTGATGCCCTCTGCAGCCATCTCTGTCCAGGTTGCCTTTATCAGTTGGGATTTCTTCTTTCTCCCATTCATAGGGAAAATAACTAGTTTCCTTCAGGTGAACATCGAGGGAAGCATTGTTAAATGGTGGGGCAACTTTCTGACATATCCAGGAGGGGGTGGGGGGGAATGAACAGAGGTTGCATGATGCCCTTAAATTGCAAAAGACGTATTGTTATTTGGGGACCTTGTAAATATGGCGCACAAGTCTTGGAGCTAGAAGAGTTCTGATGGGCTTCAGAAACATCCTGTCCATAATATTTGGCACTTTATCTATGTATTCATATTTAATCAGCGAAGAAGAATGTAATCATAAGAAAAGTCTTATCCATCCCTGAGCAGAAGTCCTTTCCATTACTGTATCATCATATACCAAACATTTCAAGCCAAATATGATTCATAATTAGAACTTCTTCAGTTTTAGGAGAATACTAGAGTTGAAGCATAAACCGGTGTTGCTCTCTCTATAAATGCTGCAAGCTCTATCAAGTTTCTTCAGTTTTATGTCAGGTCCCCAGGATCCACAATAGTTTGCTTTTGTTTAAAGTCAGAGATCAGCCATGATCTCATTGAACAGTGAAACAGTCTTGAGAGTCTCAATTGTATTTTCCTGTGTTTTTTGTATTATTCTGAGTTTATTGGGAAAGCTTTTGTTTTATTTCTTCATGTGCAATCTGTATGTTGTGCATGTGTGTGTGCATGCGCAGCACACGCAGTTGGTTCCTGTCCCTATCGTAAACACAGCAGAACTCTGATGAATGTCTGCACCTAAAACATTAATCTTTCTTCTACTTACAGATGTTGCTTGGCTTGTTATTCATGTCAGGTATTTTCTGTCCCAGCCCTTGCAGTCTTTATTTTTATCTATAGTGTCTGATTTCTGTGTTGATCTGTTAGGTATGTACCCAATGCATTAATTTGCTAGAAGATTTCCCAGGTGGGGTGGCTGTGAGCAAGCCTTCTCAACAATTTCCTTTGTGCAGCTAAGCTTTGCCTGATTTTGATTTTGTTTCAGAGTATATATTTGAACCATTTATAATGAAACTCAAAACAAAGCTAAAGGTCTAACCTTGGGCATTATTGTATGGGTGGATTTGCGAACCATTGTTATTGGTAAGAGCCTTCAATGCTCTATATTAATCTTGCTAAAATTCAAACAAACCCAGTTCGTCATTTCTGGTGATTTAGATTGTTTCCTGGTTCATTACTATTTTGTTAATATTTAAAGAAGGGCATCCTGCAGGTAAGAAAAAGTCATGGATTTCAGTCTCGAGGGTCTGAATAGCATTCTCCTGTCATGTCAAATGCCATGTAATTCATGTGAAACATGAGTAGTCATCTTCCATGATCCTGCAGATTCTCAAAACCTGTTAAGAAGGGTAAATAGTTAAGAACTGTTTCTAATGTTTAATCATGACCCCAGCTCTAGATTCAAAATGTAATGACGGCATCTGGATAATATAGAGACATATTTTCTCTTTTATAGTTTTTTCACCATAATATTGGATGGTTAACAATTGCCAGCTGCAGCAGAGCACAAGAATAATTTCAAAATATATTTAATATCACCAAAATAAAATCTGTTAGTTTTAAGATTGGAGATCTGAATTCTGGCAGGCAACATTTAACCTCATTACCAATACTGCAGAGTCAGTATGATAGTAGTCTCGGGTTGGGGGTAGCATGGGTTAGTTATCTGGTATCGTTTTACAATTGCCTCCTTGTTATCCCCGAAAGACTGCCCTTTTTAGACCCGTACAACTTTAAACACTCTGATACGACATGTGGAGAGTGGGCAAGTTGTTTATGCCTAATGCAGGTAGAATTTGAGAAAGAATCATAGATACTGTCAGTATTGACTCGCAATTCCCATCAGAGCCATTTTTCTTATCATCCCACTAGCAGATATTTAGAGTAACCTTTCCTGTTTTTGTTGGTTTGATTTCAGAAATATCCACATTTAAGTTCTGTATATTGAAAGAAATCCAGTTGTCCACAAAAAAAATCTCGGAGTTAAGGATAATTATTTAGAATATTCAATTTTTGGATCAGACCCTGGTTGTAATCTTAAAATTTTTGGACCTAATTGCCTCCATACAGATTGATTCTAGGTTTAAATAAAAGATCTTAAATGAATTTTCATCACTCGTGTTGAGATGCATTTGGCACTGCTCAGACAGTTCGGGTTAGGGCTGCACATTCATTATGACTATGTTTTGTCTGCTGTTTGAGACCAATGACGTCCTCCGAGTTTGTGGATCAGTTGAATCCAAAGAACGCAAAAGGCAGCTTCCATTATATCATTCCAACTTTTTAACTGCTATAGCACTTCCAGTTTTGAAAACATAGTATCAATGGTAAGTTATTTGAAAATATCTGAAGAATGAGCCACTCAAACGTGCCAACTTGTTGATTGCAATGAATGATGATAACTTGGAAAAATAAGCTTTTGATAACTCTCTGCATGTATACGATTGCAGCTGATGTGCTAAAAACTTACATTTAGCACATATTCAGCGTGAAATAACACAGAATAACAATACACATTTAAGGGGCAAGTATTTAGTGAACCAAACACTTTAACTTAATGTTTTTCAATTAACAATCAGCCTGTGAAATCAATTAAATTTATGACTAATGTTATGAACGGAACTGTTTCTCAATAGCTTCATAGATGTTTACTGCTTATGCCTCAGATTGTGTCAATAGTTCCTTGCTAGAGTGCACCAACTAACAATATTTCATCTTGATATTTTCCCCAAAAGACGAGTTTCTTTGTTCCATCAAACGGAAGATGTTATAGAATTTATGAAATAACCCTAGGTATTCCTGTCATTGGTCAGAATACACACTTCCTGAGGGCAATGTTTTACAAAAAAATTAAGCTTCAAGATGGTAATGGTGACTTAACACCAAGACTTACAACAAAAGCATGCATTTATTCAACGTAAATTAGGGCCTCATATTTTAGGATCAAGGGCCAATAACAATTTCCAAAATTGTGACACCTGTGAAATAACTTTAACTTTGAAAGCCGGCGAATCAGTCGTCCATTTTTCTTTCCAGATTACTTTATTATCATCAATTTTATATCTGGCAGTGGCCATTAAAATTCACTCTTTGTTTGGAGCTACTCAAAGACATTTGCAAATGTAACAAGATCAGGTCCGCACTGAGATTTATGAGCATTAACAGGCATTATTAAGCAAAACTAAGCACATGAAAAGGTAAGAGAGCAACCTCACAAACTCAGGTCCCAAATCCATGTAAGTTGACAATCCCATTCCTGAGCTCCTTGCACGCATGCTCAGTGCATACTATGGTATAATTAAGTCTTTCCTGTACTGTAAATTTTGATTGCCTGAAAACAATTCCTGGAATGGCAGTGTATGATTAATTTGCAACTGTTTTCTATAAGACAGCAAACACAATATTTCTTTGTAACCTTCTCATTAACATGATTGTAGCCAACACTAACCTTTCTGATCATGGGTACACATGATGCCCCAAATCAATAGCAAGTATTAAAACACACACTGTTTAAATCTAACCTAGGCAACTAAAAGGGATGAAAAGTGGCAGGTGTAGGCACTGGGAGTCATTCTTCAAATGCATCTTGACAAGTCTGCTGAAGTTGGCAGCAATTGCTTGTTAACAAGCCAGGTTAACCAAATAATACGTTGTTCGTGTGACAATATGGTTGGTGGAGGTAGGTGGGCAAGAATCAGATGAGGCTTCTTTGAGGTTATTTCGTTGAATAGGTGGGATGGAAACGTGACATACTTGGAGGGGCAGGGAGAAGGTTCTCAATTTGCACTTTTCCCCACAATTAGAGTTACCCCCATCATCATTATTTGTTCCTTACAGCCAGATCTTCAAATTCTTCCCTCCCTGCAGCTGTCTCCTTCCCTAAATTCCCCAATCCTCCAGAACCTCAGCCATAGGTCCCATATAGAATGAATGTCCTAATCCTGGGGTCCATGTGTAGTTCCAGTAGCGCCAACCACTCAGTTCTGATGCTGTTAGCCATTCAGATGAGCCAGCAGCTCTCTAACTGAAGACGTTTTGCTACCAAGGAGTGGATGTCTGTGTTCTAGCCACTCCAGGATGTACTATAGCTACAGGGTGGCCTTGTTGAAAGTCATTTGGTGGGGCATTGCCTTTCTTAGTGGGTTTGGTCAGTGGGTGGCAAACAACATGTATCCCTGTAAAACTCAGATCATAATTTTCTCAATTTTAGGCTCTTTGATGAATGTGACTGCCTTGCACATGGGATTTACAAACAATTCTTCTTATTTATTGTTAATTTAACTCCTCTCATTTTTGTCTCAGAATTAATCACTCACGTAACAAGCTACATGGGTTCTTTTTTCCCATTTATTGTACAGTTAAGACAGAATTTGCACAACTAAAATCAATTTCTAATATTTGTATGCATAACTGGGAACCAAAGCCCACTTTGTGCGCAAGCAAGTTGAAACACAAATTTAAGATCAATTCACATGGTGACTGGTGGTCAGAGAACTGAGGAATAGATAAAAATACCAAAATGAAGCCACTGAGTATTTGATGATTACATAATACTGCTACCTAAGGCTGAAGATATTCTATGAATATGGAGATTGAATTGGTTCCACTCCACTGCAGGATTTTCATTTTATCAATATATTTTCTTATTTATTTGAGAATCCCACTACTGCTCATGACAGATTTAGAAAAGAAAATAAAGTGAGTAGGTGGAGTTGATGTATTTTATTAATTTGATAAACATTTGGAATTTGATGAAAATGTGATTGGAATATGTGATGTGGCAAATTTGCCTGTTTGTGGGTGGGCTTTGGTACTTTCTGTTAACTCTTATAAAAATATAAAGTTAAAAATGATAGTTATGAAAATATCAGAGAGGAGAAGTACAAGTATCATCCAATCCGTTATTATTTTTATTTATTCATTCTTGGAATTTGGATATCATTGAATAAGCCAGCAATTGTTACCCATCTGTAATAGCCTAGTGTATGATTAAAAGCCAACCATGTTGCTGTGGTCTGGAGTTACATGTAGACCAGAACAAATAAGTACAGCAGATTTCCTTCCCTGTCAGATATTATAAACAGCGATGATGTGTTGCCATTTCTATTAATGCTGATTTATTTTTAAAGTTGAATTCAAATTTTAACTACCTCCATGTTGGGATTCAAATCTATGTCCTCAGAATACTAATGTGTGTCTACCAGCTCAGTGATATTACCGTTACAGCAGCACCTACCTCTAATGCACAGCATTCTCACTATCCCACTGGTGTGAAAAAGTAGCAAGAAATTAGGATAACAACTTTGGATGACTTATGGCAGGAGTGTGAGGATGAGAATGGTAGAGACAGGGGGTCATGTCAAAGATGTCCAGGAATACATTCCATGTGTTTGCATTGAGATCAAAAGCAGAAGTCAAGAGCATCTATTCTACTGGCAGAGAAAGCCAAAGGAATTTTAGAGCCATTGCTTCCATCTTTCCCAATTGTTAATCTTCATTGACTAGAATTTTGCAGTGTATATTTGAAGTACAAACAATTTCTGAAGGCAGTGAGAATGGTACCTTCTGAGAGGATCGAAACAATAGCAAACGACTTTCAGCAATAAATCACTTCCCCTAATTATGAGACAGTGTGGCTTGTCTTGTGGCTTTTCTCTGATTTATAACTAAGAAAGTCTGAAAACACAGGTTTGAGAAATGAGCTCTGGTAAATGTAGCTGTTCCCCAAAACATCCTATCACCAGCAAAATATGCAAATAGCAAGCAGATAATCCCTGATGCATTTGGAATATTTGTTTCAACTATAGGAGAAAAATCATTGTAATATTTCTTAAAAACTCATAAAAGGTCTAAATTTTGATAAACCCTGAGTCTGTAATTGGAATTACAGTGCAGTTAGCATACCTCATGCTGCATTATCCTTTCCACGATTGTGTATGTGACCCAGCACCCAACACACTGTTGGTAAGCTCCACACCTCTAAGTTTATGTAGAGCTAGCACTACTTAAAGCTAACCTGCACTATCTAAAGACAGGCTGCATTTTGTAAAGGAAAGTTACATTCTGGCTGGAACAGCGGCCTACACGATGGCTTATAACAGCTTGATAAAGATTTTAAGTCCTGATAGTTGGGGTAGAAATAGTAGAACGTGTGTCCCAGGTTTTCAGCTGTTGGGTTAGAGCTATCATGCAGCAAATCCTCTGGAACAGCAAGCTTCTCTTCACGCAGACAGCAGAGACATTGGGAGCAGCTGTCTCTGACAGTCAGCGACACCAAATCTGTCGTTGAGGACGAGAATTAAGTGCTGCTCACTGCAAAATGACCTCAAGTGAGTGGCAAAATTCAGTGCATGCTTCCTTACATGCCAAATTCTACCAGCTATGCCATCAAGCCCATTGTCATTTCATTCTCTTACCAGTAATCTATAACAACTGTGAGCCAAACCTCACATTTATACACTTCATCTCATGCCTGCACAATTAGCCCTGCTGTAAGCCATATACCTCAAGTCTCGCAGGTGGCACAGACCACCAGCTATGCAGCAGGCACAATACCCAAGCACATTGTGAGGTAACACATCCGTCTGTTCTGTAGGACAAGTGGATGGTGACAGCAATAAACTGAAAGGGTAATATATTCCCACTTGAGGGCATGATGGCTAGTCATATTCAATCACATGATGATAAGCCAATTGGTTATGCGTGATCAGGAGTTTGGTGAAACCATGCAGGAGGTAGGCAGCAGCTCCTCACCCCTCCTTTTTTGTGAGTGGTAGCCACTCAGATGGAAAATGATGCTCATTCACAGAGACTTTTAATGTGCAGAGGTGTTATGCAGCAGTCTGGGCATCATGTTTAAATGGTGCCCAAGCAGACAGTTATTCCCTGCAGTCAGAAGCATCCAAGTAAGGAGCTTCCATGTATCCATTAATCTGGAGGACCTGATAGCTAGTCACGCCTCCACTACTGCTACCATCACCATGTCTCAGAGCAGACAAATGAGTGGCCCACAGTTCAGAGATACTTCACTGATACTTCTCCTCCAGCTTGCCTATGAAAGGCAGGAGAACCTGTTTCTCAGTGATGGTAGCAGGAGGTCCTCCCATCTGATTAAAGTGTCCTAGAGGGTAGTCTCAGTGATTGTCAGTGCCAAGGGGGCCCATTCAAGAAAATTACATGAAGTGCAGAAATAGGAGAAATGAAAAGTGGGTGACATTGTGTAGTCACTGCAAAATGACACGGTTAAGGGCATCAAGTAGTGTGACCGATTGAGTTGAGAGATCTTGCAGTCCCCAGCAGAATGTGTAGATTTAATGAAAATTTACCAGTTACATAACAGTATGTGTGTCAGAAACATCCCTGGGAAGCTTCAGAAGTTTTCACAGTTATACCTGCCTGTAAATGCAGGTCATGCACTGTTTGGGATGATAATTGGCCATTCTATCCATATATTTGCTGCAGAAGAATGGCTCACAATTTGAGAGAGCTAAGAATAGAGGAGGTATCCTCATGAATTTATGCTTGCACCTGCTCTCCACCTCTCTAGCCAAGGTTGAAGAGCAGCATCTGCTGGGCATGAGGGTGATGTGGCAAATCAACTTCCCACCCAAAGATCCTTCTCCAGAAGTGGCCAGGGAGGTGCTATCACAGTAAACCTGCAAGTTCTGTGAATGTCGATAAATTGCACTAATAGAACTAGCCCCCATGTTGCTAAATGCATATTGAACTGTATGTATTAACCAGAGGGCAGTTGTATCTGGAGCAGTGAGGGCAAAATTGGCAGGTAAGGGACAAGCCAGCATTAGATGTTAACTTACATCACACTCTATACATGCTGCATTCTTCTAGCACCATATGTCCATACCATGGCATCACCCCCATCAACAAGGCAATACAGAACTAAGGGAACTGATATGGCACTAACTGCTTTAGCAACTCTGAGTTATTCCAGCCTATAATACATTACTAGTCCATCTCTGCCATTACTATCTTTGATTCTTGATGCTGTAGGTTGTGATCAAGAGTGCTTATAACCAGAATTTGGACTCCACATGTGAGGTTAAGTCTTGAGTTTTGCATGGTATATTTCAGTCAAGGTGTCTCTCAGTTACACCATATAGGTGTCTGTGTAATGCTGTTGCCTTTTGAAGAGTTGCATATCGCTCAAAACTGAACCCCTTCCCTCATAGAACAATACACCTACCTTCCTGACTTGGTGTGTTAGCAGCCATTTTCAACTCTATAATGCACTTGATATTTACAGCACTATGGAATGAAACAGTAGTTGCTCATTCACAAATCTTTTTGATAGGGCCTCCCATCAACCCCCCCGAAATTCCCCACATTCCCAACAACCCATCTGACCAGATGTTCATCTCCATTCTCTACCCCATCAGCCCCAGGTTCATGCCAGACAGTCAACTGCACCCCTCTTCCATCGAAGCTGGCTATCAATGAACTGCCCCTCCCACATTCCCTTTCTAACATCAATGTTCTTCCACATGTTCCCATTATATATTGAGTCGACGATTGCCTTCACAATTCGTATCTCCTCTGCATTTCAGGGGTTGTCTACAATCTCTACGAGAGAGCTACCCCAGTATGAATTCCACAGCAGCAGCCCCTGATATTCCCCTCCTTAACTTATAATAGACAGACCTCCAGCAATGACTGTGGCCCACTCCTATGAACAGCTTAAATGGACAACCTCAGTTAATAAGTAACCAGATTTTAACTGATCTGTACAGCTTCCCAAATAATTTCCTTGACTGTCTTCTTTGAATAGCTGACTTTGAAACAATTGTCATTTGGTTGATGCACATGCAATGTATCTTGCACATGGCTGGCACATGGTGCAGGTGTGAGATTAGTTTCACAGTAATATATGACAGCATTTCCACCCTCTTGAATAATCACTGTTGGCAAGCATGACAAGCTGCCTAGCTTTGTATCTGAGCTAAAGGGCAAGCTAAGGTAGAAGCACTTTGGGCCTCAGCATCCCAGCTGAGGGACAATCTGCAAAACGTGAAGGCAGGAGTACTTTGAGCATTGAATTAGGCACAAAATGAGTAAACGCTGTCAGAGTAAGCAAGGATCTCAGAGTTGCAGCCTTGTTCAATGCTTGCCCATCCCTGCACACAGTGTCCTGGCAACAGTATTCTATGGAAAAGTGCCCATGCACTCCAAAGTGTAGCTTTGAAATACAGGACCGACGTGTGAGTGAATCAGAGATGTGTCACTGCAATACAGTGAGGCTGGAATGTTTCTGTGGGGGACGGAGCAGCGGGGGACGGAGCAGCGGGGTGATGTGTATGATCTTTGCCAATGAAGTATCACTGGATATGTTGGTCCCAGGTGTCCAATATGGGAGTTCTGGAGGAACATGTGGCAGGCTGGATTGTCCAGGTATTCACTCTGAATTACATGTCAGCAATTGGTATCAACTAGTTTCTAACCAGCAGGTAGTAGAACAGGAAACTGCCTATAAATAAAGTGAAATTAAATAATAATGAGATGTTAATACCTTCTAATTGATGTGAATAGGTCTCTTGCCATTCACTACTGAAACAAAAACTTTTTGCTCTCAACATCAAGAAGATCCTTGCTGGCTATCACACACAGGTTTTTACAAACTTCCTGAACAAGGACCATGTCATTTCGGGGCTTGGAATATTCTGCCAAAACTACTGAGGCAAAAGCCCAAAAATTAAAATGTAATTTGGTTAATTCTAGCTGGGGAAGAGGTGATATTAGCATACAATAGTAGACTCACATTGATGTAATAATGATTTACTGTTCTAATCACCTCAACAATCTCGATGCAATCCTTTTAATAGGGCTTTACCGTTCAGCACACTAAGAATCCACCTGTTTAGAACAACAAAACAAGCCCCAAGGAGGTCAAATATTCCATTACTTGGTGGATCGAGAGAAACAGGAATGTTTCCTCTGGACCCAGCAAATCTTGACTGACCTTCTGTTAGCTGGCCCAACCCTTTCATCATTATCAACTTCTTATACTAAGGAATTCCTTAACCACCAACTAGGTGACTGTGATTACACCAGCCTTAGGCTGCCAGGGTGCATTGGAAGGAACATTTTTTTTACCCACAAATTGCTGGATTGAAGTTAAATGAGGCCTCAGTCTGGAGATGGTTCCAAATTCTTTATTGTCAGTATGACAGGTAAACAGGGGAGTTCCAGTCATCTCAGAAGTGGTTTTGGTCAATTTACAGTACATATATCTTTATAATGAGAACAAATGATATACTCCCGCCATCATGTTGCAAAATTATGTTGCCATATACCTTGTTTCCATGACAATCTGTTATAAGTTAAATTTATTTAATGTCCAAAGATTGGAGTGCAATAACCAACAATAGAATTTTTTCAATGTACTACCTGTACTGTGAAAAATGATTAATTTAACTGAAATATTTACTAGTATGTGGTGTCTTTATAAATGCACTTAGTTACAAAAGATCATCCTGAGTGCAATGTGCAGAAGTCATATCAGACATGGCTTTACTTTCTACTTTGAATTAATGCCGTTTAGTTTTCTTCTGATCATACACAAAGTAATCTTAGATCCAAAAATTGTAATGGTCATTTTAAATAAAGATACATGAGCTGGATTTCATTCCAGTATACTACTTATGTCGGGGGTCACAGATTTACAAACATCTGACTTACGGACGCTCGTTCTTACAAATGTGATCCTGCACATTTTAAAGAATGAATAGATGAACATTTCTTGGACTTACAAACAGTTGCTTTCCATTGTCTTGCCTTGTACTCCGACTTGAAAAAGGAGTGCAGAATGGAACCAGTTTGCAGCCTGTGTTTGGAAATAGGCTGGGAGACACACCTTATCCAAAGCCTTTGGACAGCAGGTGGAAATGTCCTCTGCTGTCCCAAGCGATGGCCATGAGAAGGGGGCCCAAGAAGCTGCCCTCCCATCACAGTAGTGCATTTAAATGACAGTAGTGGACAGTGCCTGGAACGAGCCAATTGTTTTGGACTACGGGGCTTGATTTCACAATCAAACAAGGATCGATAATCACAGAGTTTGATTGAGGACTGACAGACCTTTAGTCTGTCACTTTTCCTCCTTTTAAAGTCAATAGATGGTAAGTCACCAGTTGAGTGTCAACAATTTCTCAGCACACCAGCTGGTGGATTCAGCTCTTACATTTCATCTTCACATGTTAAGTCCCCATGGTGACCTCATGATTCTGACCCTATATCATGGAACACAGAAACTGTGACAACAAACATCTTATTGCATTAGAAGTTAGCTATATATCAGAAGGTAATCACCCTGCTCCCAATAGGATTTCACATAAATATTTATTGATTTTTTTTTCTGTCATCCTTCGTTATATGTAGAAGTTATTAATATTCCATTAAAGCATTTAATTTAAACAAGAGCTATATAGTTATTAAAATTGTGTCCTTCTTCCGTATAACTAGCTCATAGATCTACTTGCAAGTTAATAATTCAATTCTCACTATTCCATTCCTTGCTCCCCCTCTTACTGCACAATTCCATTACAGTTTCTTAGGACTGGTCTTTAATAAGGCCTAAATACATTTCTAAGCAAGTTTCTCAGGGTTTTATTTTATCAGCAGTTCAACCAAGGCTCAGAAAAATGATGAAAGTAGAGAAAAGTGTTTGAACATTTCTAAACAGACTTCATTATGTCTGAATATTTCCCCCTGCCCAGTAGGCTGTTTCCAATCGTGAGAGGGTTGTTCAGGCTTGTTAGTCACAACTGAATCCACATATTTATGGTCGAAGATCTGGCCTTATCTTTATAACCCACACGGATGGACAGTGAATAACGCAACCAACACAGGGTTTAGATTTTTGAAAAATAACAGTATGTTTAATACAAACAGTGAATCTCAATATGGATCAACTGATGCTAAATGTTCTTATATGGCTAATACCAAACGACATTCCTTTATTGAACTTAGTCCCTCCAAATTCCCTTCTAATGGTTGTTAAATTCCCAAACTTGTTTCAGGTTTGGTTGGGAACTGCTGGCTAACCCTCTACATGTCACTGAGTTGACTATTCTTCAGGCTACATATGAATATCACCTTGTCAAGTCTTCTCTGGTCAAAGTCCTCAGGCCGTACCCAATGCTTTGAAGATGTGACTTCCATCGGTCCTGTTTGCAGAGAGAGAGAGAGAAATGCTGCTCTGATTTATCCATCTTGTAGATCTATGTGCCTCCGGTTTCTTTCTTCCTTTCCCCACTGTTCAATCCCATCCTTTCTGAGGCTGCCACAGTTATACCATTTTCTGACTCTTTGACTCAAAAGTTTAAAGCATGCAAAAGCTGGCTCAACTGCTGTCGCCAAGGTGGATGTGATCGTCGATGACTCTGTTTCTGCAGTAACCCAAGTCCTCTAATGTACTATTTTTTCCCCACCTTATATGCTGAGTTTTCCCTCTTCCCTCCGTTATTTCCTCTGCGTCCCAGCATGCTGCCTCCAATCTCCAAAAATGATTTCCCAAAACATCCCAAATCCAACAATGGGCCCTGATAGTTCTCCTTGACTTTCATTAAGCTGATCTGCAGGATTGACCATAGCCAATTCATCCAAACAATGTGGATGGATAGCCCTGATTGATATGTGAATAGGTCCTTGATGGATCACTGTGCAGCTCCGTGACTGATTACCTAGAAACCCTGGACTGGTTGCACTGGGCCTATAGGACTGATTGTAGCCCAATACAGGACTATAATGATAAGAACTCTCTGACTCTGCCAGCCTGGGATTCTGACTGACCGTGTCCAAGCCCCGAGACTGATATCAGACAAATCCTTGACATCCTGTACTGGAACCCCCAGACTGAAGATGTTTCACTTGATATAGCTGAGGATTACTCCCTTTAGACATTGAGATTTAACTGTTTGGGTGAAGCATTTGCAATGTGTTTGCTACGTAAGCTGGTGTCACATGATATAAGTGTAGCATTGGCATAGCATACTCCTGTACATAACATGTCCATTCCCTTGATAGATCACTGTGGCCAACCATGCCATGCTGCCTGGTTTTGTGATTGCTCTAAAGGGCAAGGCAAGGGCAGAAGACTTTGAGTCGTCAGGTCTGGCAAAGGGAGTCAATGCTCAAAGTTGCAAAGCAGTGCAAGGTTATAGAGAAGTGTTGAGTCATTCAACACAGAAGGAGCAAGGAGCAAGCTAAAATTGCCAGGTACCTGCTCTTGTCAGGAATCGTCATTGTCTAGTTTCCAACTGGTGGGTGCAAGATTGGGGAAACATATATTCATGAGGTAACATTAGATTCAAATGGGATCTTTATGAATGCAAATAATTGTCTCCCTGCACACTGGCAAGATTCTTGACTAGCAATTCAAAACTTTGTTGCAGAATTGGTCATTTCTTTTCTTGACAACAAGAATGTCATTACAAAACTTAAAAATTGCAAGAACTGCAGATATTGGAAGTCAGAAACAAAAACAAAAATTAATCTCTATCTCAATGTATCATTTATTCCTTCCCCCCTCCACCTGCATAAAAGTCAACAGTTTCCTAGCCACAATCAGTTCTAAAGAAGGGTCACTTGACCAGAAACGTTAACTTTGATTTCTCTGTTTAGATGCTGCCAGACCTGCTGAGATCTTTTAGCTACAACTGTGTAAAAATCTCATTACTGCTGATCTCGTCATATTTACCAACCAGCTCTCAAGTAGCCCTGTTGTTCCCGGCTGAGAACATTAAACCAGTCATTTTGCTTTATGTTTTGAAATTTTTACAGCTCTGTTATATTGAGATAGCTTGTTTCTTTTTTTTTGTTTCTGTCTAATAATTTGGTGAAAGTTGGCTTTCAAGCCAATTTATTTTTGGGATCTAACATATCTACTAATAACATCAGCTGGCATCATAACAAATGCTGTATGACTCTATTCAGGGCAAAGCAGCTTCTACCACTGACAAATAATGGTAACTGTGAGCGCCATCTATAAGACGCACTGCACAACACACCAAGGATCCTTTTATTAGCATTTCTAAAATCCATGGCCTCTACCACCAAGAAGGACTAGGACAACACCACCTGTGTAACTGACTACATGGAAAAATACTGTCAACTATTTTATCCTCCACCTATGGGGCAAAATTGCCATGGATGGGCAGCAAGGATGCCAGTAGCAGGCTCTTGATATTTTGGGGCCATATCCTCCTATTAAGAGGCCAGGCACACTAACCTAAGCTTGACTGATGGCATCCCAAGGGAAAGAATTGGCCCCTTCCCCCAGTTTCCCATGAATGTCAAACTTTATTGGTAACATAATTTTAAAGGATCCTCCTTCATTCTCAGAGGTTTAAATCTCAATGTAAGTCTGAATGCCTAAATGAGACTCACTTCCATGTGGCAGCAAGGAACTCTGCACAGGGTGCTTGTTGGTTTGTGGGCTACCCTGATATCAAATTTTATTCCAGAGGGGATGTTGTTTGTGTGTTGATGGGTTTCTTCTATTCTTGTGCATTTGATAATCACAAAGATGTCGTCTACATAGAGGACCCAGAGTTTGAGTTGGATAGTAGGAAGCGCTGTCCATTGTAATCTTTGCTTTACTGCTTCTGCTATCAGTCCTGATATTGGATATCCCTTTGGTGTTCCATTGATTTGCTCAGGAAATTCACAAAAACAGGAGGAGAACAACAACCGGCTACCCTCCTGTACATAATGGGGGAATGTAAGAACAACAGAAAACTCCAGGCTAGCATGTACAGAAAGATCCACATACAGACCAGATACTTAATTACACAAGCAACCAACCCAACATCCAAAAACGGACCTGAATCAGGACATTATTTAAATAAGGCACAATACATTGCAGCAGCCCTGAATTGTGCAAAGCAGAATGGGAGCACTTATACTATGTCTTAAAAGGAATGGGTACCCAAAAAGCACACTCCACCATTATCTCTGTGCCAGACCACAGCAAGAAGACACAACATGACCAGACACACTTGTCAACCTACCGTACATCAGGGACATAAGACCACAAGATGACTCAGACCCCAAGGTATCAAGGTAGCCCACAAATCAACAACCCCCTGCTACAGCTACTGATGAACATAAAAGACCCCATACCCACAACCAATAAAAGTTATGTAATATACAAAATACCATGCAAGAACTGTGAGAAACATTACATCGGCCAAACTGGAAGAAAACTGACAATAAAGGATACACGAACGCCACCAGTCACCAAGTCACTCAACCAATTTTCACTGATCTGAATACACACAGGCAAAGAAGGACACAAATTTGACTGGCCTACACATCCAAAATAGCACAAGCCAACCAGAGGTATGCCAGGGAATTCCTGGAGGCCCAGCATTCCAAATGGAACTCCATCAACAAACACATTGAACTGGACCTGATATACAAACTACTGAAAAACAGAACTGGAAGTAATACCAAACACTCCAGCAAACCAATGTATATAATTATCTAGTGGGACAGAACACCAACGCTTCACCAGAGGTGCACTGATGGTGTTACCCAGCAGAGTGACTTTCGTTTGGTTGCAGACGTTTCTAGCTCAGCAAGCAACTCCACAGCCCGAGCTACAAATCTTCTCAAAAACTTTAAGCTAGTGTTTTACTCACGTTCAGGTGTACATCATGTATTTCATATATTAGATGACATGGCATTTGACTCCTTTTCCAGTAGAGTATAGACATTAGACTGTTTCCTGCTATAGTGCAGGTAATACATTTTTACTATGTCAGTCAATTTTGGAGTAATCATGAGGCACATTCTTTAACTTTTCATTGCTGTTCAAAATTGTCCATTCAAATAAAATAATCAAGCAACATATCAACTTGAAGACAATGCTGCAATTTTCTTGTATTTGCTAGCTAGAATGACCACAATGCATTACATAAAGGAGCTGTCTTTTAATGTTTATGCATAACATATTTCCGTGTATTTTTTAAATAAATGTGCTTCTTAATTGACACACTCCTACTTCCCTCTGGAGATCAGGGACCATTAAATTAAAAAAGAAATGTGGATTGACATCATCAGCAATGATCTGGTTCTAATGCAAATACCTTCATACATGCCTTCATAAAATGCATTGCAACAGGCACTGATGTTGATAAAATAATTAAGCTGATGTCTTTTCTGAAATGATATCAGAAATGAACATATATTTCAATAAGCATTGTGTTGATGTGGAAAGCCGTAATAGAAGGATCATAACAGTCATGATATACTGAATAGTGTCTGATCAGGCTTTTATGTTGCTTCATATATTACTAAAATATGAGAAGCTTAATTATAATCCATGATGAGTTGTTCATTACCTTCCATTAAACTGAAAGGTCTAAAGCTAGTTTTATAGTTCAGTGCCTAAGGCTCCATCATCACTGTCAGCATCAGGCAGGTACAAAGTAGTTCTCTTTCCTCCAAAGGTAAAATTGTGTGGGTCTTTTCTCCTTATTCTTTCATGGAATATGGGTATCACCATCAAAACCGTCCTTAATTGCTCTTGAGCTAAGTCTCTTCATTGGCCATTGTAGCTAAGAGTCACATGTAAGTCACACCATGTAAGGGCAGCAGCTACAATAGAGGATGTTGGTGAACCAGGGAGGTATTTATGGTAATTGATGATAGTTGTCATAGCCACTATTAATCAGATAAGTTTTCAGTTCAAGATTGTATTATTTGAATTTTAAATTTGATCAGTTGCTTCTGTGAGATTTGAACACCTGCCCTCAGAGTATTAGCTTAAGTTTCTGGATTTTTAGCCCAGTGACATTGTCACTATATTGCCATCTTCCCTAGATCTGGGATAGACCCCAGCCAGACTCAAAGGTGAAGTGAGACTACTGCATGCGGAAGTCTTACGCACTTCACTTGGTATCAGGCTGTGTCCTGTCTCTGGATAAAAATTCAAACATGAAAGTTTCTACTTGAAACCATTTATTACCATCTATGTAATGCAAGATTGAACAACTTATGTACATCTGCAGCCTTAGGCCTCCAGAAAGGTCTAACACTTCACTGGCAATCTCATTCAGAAACTTTCATCCTCACAAACTCTGTAGCTCAAAGATATTACACCCTCATGGAAAAAAGATATCATTGCCTTAATTCATCATTATCGATTAATTTAATCAAAGTGACTGGGTTATGAAAGTGTGAACCAATTAAAGTGAACTTAATTCACTTGTTAAGATAGCAACCATATCATTCATTCTTGCTAAATATTTTGAAGTTACCAATGAGGAGACAGAAAATGTCACAAAAACAACAAATTGAATCCCTTTCTCAAATACTTCAAGGAGACATCTTGTTTGTATCCAAGCCCTATAAAGCTATAATTATTGAGCTAGCAAGTAGATTGGGCCTGAACAGTAAGGTCCTTGGATTGATGGAAAGAGGTCCTCAGACCTTATCAACTAGCACAGTATGAACCATTGGCTGCAAACAATTCTTTACAGGAAGTCTGATGTTTGCCCAACACATCTCTGACACACTTAACTCCGAAAGATGTTAGTCCATTAATTTACATATTTAAGGGAGACTACCAATAGTTTTAAGCATATGCCACTGATGTATATTTAAACATGGATTGGCACCCTCATGCTTTGGTCTACTTTATACTTTTTTACACTATGAATTGGGTGTAACATACATTAACTTCGATCTCAATATTTCTAACAAAATGAAGGTGCAAACAATTTACAAGTCACCAGAATGACAAAAATTATCTATAAATGTGTCTATCGACTACTATAAATCTCCATGATAAACTCTATCCCTCAAAAATTTCTTTGTCGCCTTCTAATGCGTCTAATATTTCCAGAATTACTTCCTTCAGCATTCTGAGATGTAGATTATCAGGCTCTGGTCATTTGTTAGCCTTTAATTCCATTAATTTCTCTTGCACTGTTTTCTTACTAATACCAATTTTCTCCAGTTCTGCACTCTCACTAGATCCTTGATTCCCTAACATTTCTGAGAGATAGGTTCAGTTCCTGTAGGAATTAATTAACTGGTTGGACATTTACAAGAATCTAGCAAATTCCATGTTTATTTTCAATGCCAACCCTCAAATGACCAGATTTATTAGATTCACTTTCAGAGCCTGCATGTTGAAACGCAAACTCTCAGCCTTGAAGCTGTGTTACTGGACTACAAAATATATGTTGTGACCTCACTAGGGACCAGTAACTTTTATTTTAAAAGTTTAAAAAAGTGTGATCCAGGAAACTTACCAAGACAAAAAGCTACAAGAATCCACAGTTTTGAACAAACAACAATAAAATTTATTATATAATACTGGAACAGAAAATTGCCATCTGTAAAATATGTACAATTTATTCAACTAATACAGAATTGACATATGGTCAGTAAGACTAATAAGCTGTATCAAACACTCCAGAGCACTCAACAAATAGCAAATGTGATCAAGACAGATCCCATGAATTTCTCGACAATTCCTCACAAATGTTATTTATACAGCTCATCTCCGAATCTCATCAAGCTTCGCAAGTGTTCATAATCCTTCATTTTTGTCATTCTGACCATAAAACTCCCTCACAAGACTCTCTCCATCAAATAATCTCTACTTCACAAACTATTCCTGTTCTGGTCAATGTCGATCCTTTTCTGAGTCTCTGCTCCCCAAGCAGTCTCAGCTGCTCTTCAGTACTCATTCACAAGTGCAGCAACTTTGTTTTAACCAGCAGATTCTCAACTGACACTTGATATTCCTCAAATACTGCAATTTATTGCAAGTTTCGAGCATTTATGCTGTAAATAAAGTATAACGGTAATTTGTATACACCCGGCATTACATTTCAATTCCTTCCTATTTATTTTTATATTTATTTTAGGATGCAAATTGATGTTTTTACACAAATTTTTTTGAGGAACATTGATGTCTCAAAACTTCGCTTGGCCAGGGTTTACTGCAATTATGCGTACCTTTTGATTATCAGGAATATTTGATTAACAGGCACAGTCCTCGCCCCATAGATGCTGGTTGATAAAACGTTTGCCATATAATGCTTGTTCTTCACCTACAGTGAGCTCTACTCTTGGATTTTTTGATCTTGCTCAGTTTCAACCAGCAAACACTGTTTGTAGACATAGCAACCACCACTCTCATCTGTACTGATCTATTAGTGGCACATGGCTTCTTCTGAATCATACAGCTCTCAGGACTTCCATGAACCTTCATTAAACAAAGATATTCAGTGAGAGTGGAACCTATCTCAATCTTCAGCACACAAAAGTAGCACAGTAAAGAAATGTGCTCCCTAACATAGGGTCTCTGTCTTTGGCTACTACAATCTCACTGGCTCTCCCCTCTGAACTCTGAAAGAGCAAGAGGAAGAACTGGAGGTAGTCACTAGCACCGAAAAGAGTGTGAGACAGTGCAGAGACAAGATAACACAAGGTGAGGAGATGAGAGGAGAGTTTAAATGTATAGGAAAGACAGGGCCTAACTAAGAAGGTACGATTAGGTGATAAAATGTGAGGCTGGATGAACACAGCAGGCCAAGCAGCATCTCAGGAGCACAAAAGCTGACGTTTCGGGCCTAGACCCTTCATCAGAGAGGGGGATGGGGAGAGGGAACTGGAATAAATAGGGAGAGAGGGGGAGGCGGACCGAAGATGGAGAGTAAAGAAGATAGGTGGAGAGAGTATAGGTGGGGAGGTAGGGAGGGGATAGGTCAGTCCAGGGAAGACGGACAGGTCAAGGAGGTGGGATGAGGTTAGTAGGTAGATGGGGGTGCGGCTTGGGGTGGGAGGAAGGGATGGGTGAGAGGAAGAACCGGTTAGGGAGGCAGAGACAGGTTGGACTGGTTTTGGGATGCAGTGGGTGGGGGGGAAGAGCTGGGCTGGTTGTGTGGTGCAGTGGGGGGAGGGGATGAACTGGGCTGGTTTAGGGATGCAGTAGGGGAAGGGGAGATTTTGAAACTGGTGAAGTCCACATTGATACCATATGGCTGCAGGGTTCCCAGGCGGAATATGAGTTGCTGTTCCTGCAACCTTCGGGTGGCATCATTGTGGCAGTGCAGGAGGCCCATGATGGACATGTCATCTAGAGAATGGGAGGGGGAGTGGAAATGGTTTGCGACTGGGAGGTGCAGTTGTTTGTTGCGAACTGAGCGGAGGTGTTCTGCAAAGCGGTCCCCAAGCCTCCGCTTGGTTTCCCCAATGTAGAGGAAGCCGCACCGGGTACAGTGGATGCAGTATACCACATTTGCAGATGTGCAGGTGAACCTCTGCTTAATGTGGAATGTCATCTTGGGGCCTGGGATAGGGGTGAGGGAGGAGGTGTGGGGACAAGTGTAGCATTTCCTGCGGTTGCAGGGGAAGGTGCCGGGTGTGGTGGAGGGGGACTGGTCGGGCCTGCGGGACAGGAAGAAGCGGAGGGCCTTGAGGCCATCTCCATGCGGAATGCAGGTGTACAGGGACTGGGCGTCCATGGTGAATATGAGGTGTTGGGGGCCAGGGAATTGGAAGTCCTAGAGGAGGTGGAGGGCGTGGGTGGTGTCACGGACGTAGGTGGGGAGTTCCTGGACCAAATGGGAGAAAATGGAGTCCAGATAGGTGGAAATGAGTTCGGTGGGGCAGGAGCAGGCACTCCCCCGCAGAACGGGCAGCCCTCCGCTCCCTCCGCTCCAACCCCAACCTCACCATCAAACCCGCAGACAAGGGTGGTGCAGTGGTAGTATGGCGCACTGACCTCTACATCGCCGAGGTCAGACGCCAACTCTCCGACACCACCTCCTACCGCCTCCTCGATCATGACCCCGCACCCGAGCACCAAACCATCATCTCCAATACCATTCACAACCTCATCACCTCAGGGGACCTCCCACCCACAGCCTCCAACCTCATTGTTCCCCAACCCCGCACGGCCCGTTTCTATCTCCTTCCCAAAATCCACAAACCTGCCTGCCCTGGTCGACCCATCGTCTCAGCCTGCTCCTGCCCCACCGAACTCATCTCCACCTATCTGGACTCCATTTTCTCCCCTTTGGTCCAGGAACTCCCCACCTACGTCCGTGACACCACCCACGCCCTCCACCTCCTCCAGGACTTCCAATTCCCTGGCCCCCAACACCTCATATTCACCATGGACGTCCAGTCCCTATACACCTGCATTCCGCATGCAGATGGCCTCAAGGCCCTCCGCTTCTTCCTGTCCCGCAGGCCTGACCAGTCCCCCTCCACCGACACGCTCATCCGCCTAGCTGAACTCGTCCTCACACTCAACAACTTCTCTTTTGACTCCTCCCACTTCCTACAGACTAAGGGGGTGGCCATGGGCACCCACATGGGCCCCAGCTATGCCTGCCTCTTTGTAGGTTACGTGGAACAGTCCCTCTTCCGCACCTACACAGGCCCCAAACCCCACCTCTTCCTCTGGTACATTGATGACTGTATCGGCGCCGCCTCTTGCTCCCCAGAGGAGCTCGAACAGTTCATCCACTTCACCAACACCTTCCACCCCAACCTTCAGTTCACCTGAGCCATCTCCAGCACATCCCTCACCTTCCTGGACCTCTCAGTCTCCATCTCAGGCAACCAGCTTGTAACTGATGTCCATTTCAAGCCCACCGACTCCCACAGCTACCTAGAATACACCTCCTCCCACCCACCCTCCTGCAAAAATTCCATCCCCTATTCCCAATTCCTCTGCCTCCGCCGCATCTGCTCCCACGATAAGACATACCACTCCCGCACATCCCAGATGTCCACGTTCTTCAAGGACCGCAACTTTCCCCCCACAGTGATCGAGAACGCCCTTGACCGCGTCTCCCGTATTTCCCGCAACACATCCCTCTCACCCCGCCCCAGCCACAACCGCCCTAAGAGGATCCCCCTCGTTCTCACACACCACCCTACCAACCTCCGGATACAACGCATCATCCTCCGACACTTCCGCCATTTACAATCCGACCCCACCACACAAGACATTTTTCCATCCCCTCCCCTGTCTGCTTTCCGGAGAGACCACTCTCTCCGTGACTCCCTTGTTCGCTCCACACTGCCCTCCAACCCCACCACACCCGGCACCTTCCCCTGCAACCGCAGGAAATGCTACACTTGTCCCCGCACCTCCTCCCTCACCCCTATCCCAGGCCCCAAGATGACATTCCACATTAAGCAGAGGTTCACCTGCACATCTGCCAATGTGGTATACTGCATCCACTGTACCCGGTGCGGCTTCCTCTACATTGGGGAAACCAAGCGGAGGCTTGGGGACCGCTTTGCAGAACACCTCCGCTCAGTTCACAACAAACAACTGCACCTCCCAGTCGCAAACCATTTCCACTCCCCCTCCCATTCTTTAGATGACATGTCCATCATGGGCCTCCTGCACTGCCACAATGATGCCACCCGAAGGTTGCAGGAACAGCAACTCATATTCCGCCTGGGAACCCTGCAGCCATATGGTATCAATGTGGACTTCACCAGTTTCAAAATCTCCCCTTCCCCTACTGCATCCCTAAACCAGCCCAGTTTGTCCCCTCCCCCCACTGCACCACACAACCAGCCCAGCTCTTCCCCCTACCCACTGCATCCCAAAACCAGTCCAACCTGTCTCTGCCTCCCTAACCGGTTCTTCCTCTCACCCATCCCTTCCTCCCACCCCAAGCCGCACCCCCAGCTACCTACTAACCTCATCCCACCTCCTTGACCTGTCCGTCTTCCCTGGACTGACTTCTCCCCTCCCTACCTCACCACCTATACTCTCTCCACCGATCTTCTTTACTCTCCATCTTCGGTCCGCCTCCCCCTCTCTCCCTATTTATTCCAGTTCCCTCTCCCCATCCCCCTCTCTGATGAAGGGTCTAGGCCCGAAACGTCAGCTTTTGTGCTCCTGAGATGCTGCTTGGCCTGCTGTGTTCATCCAGCCTCACATTTTATTATCTTGGAATTCTCCAGCATCTGCAGTCCCCATTATCTCAGGTACGATTAGGTAATGTGTTTTAAATCCATATTTGTAAAATATAAATTTCCAAACTAGCACAGGGAAATTAAGAATTTATAGCCACTGGAGAGAGGGCTGATTTTTGAGTAGGGGCAGTGGATTTCTACTTTTGACTAATCTGCAGTCAATAATTATTACTGTAAGAGTAAGGTTAAAGTAACTCATGTTACAGTAGATAAAGTTACTTCTCAGAGTAAGGGAAAAAGCCAGGAATTGCTGGAAAAGCTCAGCAGGTCTGGTAGTATCTGTGTGGAGAAAGCTGAATTAATGTATCAAATCCGATGACTCATCTTCAGAGAATATCAGATCAAAAGATTAACTCTGCCTTCTCCCCGAAGGTGCTGCCAGACCTTTTGCATTTCATCAGCAATTTCTGGCTTTGTTTCAGATCTCCAGTTCTTAGTTTTATACTCAGAGTGAGTAAGGAAACACCTGACAGAGATGAACAGGACTATATTCCTCTTTCAGAGGGTGTGCAATCTATGGAATTGTTTACACAGAGGGTTGTAGAGGCTGGGTGTTTAAGTAAATTCCAGGCTGACATAAAGAGATTTTTCACCTCAGTAGGGGAATCAAGGATTTTGAGAATAATAAAGGAAAATGGAGTTGAGGATTATCAGAAACAAAATTTTTGGCCAGATAGCCAAATGTCTGTTTTTGAGAAAACGCTGAAGTCCATTATTAAGGAAGAAATAGCGGAACATTTCTTTTTTTTAAACAAAACTAACACAATCAAATAGTCAAAATGATTTTTGTGAAAGCGAAATCATGTTTGAAGCAATTGCAAGGATATAATTTCGTTTCTTAGGATATAATTTGCAGAGTTGATATAGTGGAACCTATGGATGTTATGGATTTGGATTTCCAGAAGACACTTAATGAGGTGTCACGGAAAAGGTTATTATACAAGCGAGAAACTCATGATATTGGGAGTAAAATATTAGCATGGATTGAGGGTTCGTAAAGGTACAGACAACAGTCCTGCAATTAAAGGCTCATTTCAGGCTGAAAACAGATACCTAGTGCAGTGACCCAGAATCAGACCTGGACCATCTGTTATTTGCTATTGGTAATAATGACCTGGAAGAGGGGATCAATAATGGTAATCTTACTGATACAAGTTTCAACATATCAGAGCAACTCATTTAAAACTGAAATGCAAAGGACTTTTCTTCTCCCAGAGGGCAATGAATGTCTGGAATTCTCTAATCAAGAATGTTGTGGAGACTAGTTTGTTGGAAGTATTTTTAAAAAGAGCTAGATGGATTTTTGAAATATTGGGGAGCTCAGGGCTATAATGAATTGACATAAAAGAGGAGTTGAGACCTGGGATAAATCAGCCATGATCTTGTTAATAAAATGCGAGGCTGGATGAACACAGCAGGCCGAGCAGCATCTCAGGAGCACAAAAGCTGACGTTTCGGGCCTAGACCCTTCATCAGAGAGCCTGAGATGCTGCTCGGCCTGCTGTGTTCATCCAGCCTCGCATTTTATTATCTTGGAATCTCCAGCATCTGCAGTTCCCATTATCCATGATCTTGTTGAATGGTGGGGCAGGCAGGGGGGTGTTGAATGGTCTTCTCCTGTTCCTATTATGTTCTGATGGGGAATTAATGCTTAGTAATATGTTAGAACTTCAGAGAGGCCCCAGCGTTTTCAGGGTACATCCAGAGACTACCCAGAGACTGGGAGATTTAGGTTAAAACTACTGGGAATCTGTTTCAAATTCATAACAAAATAAGTACACTCAGCTTCTTGGATGCACATAGGTGTCATTATAGACTTAAATTTTGATTTTCAAAAGATAAAATTGTGGTACTTTCACTCATGATGGGTTTAATGAATATGTACCTGTGTAGACAAAAAAGATCCCAAGTTTAAAGCTTGGTTAGGACGGTCCATCCTAAGTTAAGGTACTGGAAAAATTGGCACAGATGGCCTCAACTTTTCAATATTAAGTAGGGCAAAATTAGTCCAAATTGCCACTCTTCACTAGTGGCCAAAAAAAGTTCACCTACCTGGACAAATGAGAACTATTTTGGACTTTGTTATCATGGCTCAAATAAAGAAGGTCACGTATTCTGCTGAGAATTACTGTCAGGATTTACACAAGTAAAGTGAGGTCCCATAGCCTTGAAACAGAAGCATATCCTGATAAAGAATCAACTCTTTGGGAGAGGAAAGGATAACATTGTTAAAAAAAACAAGAAAGAAAAAAAAGTTTTAAATTCCATTGTAAATCCCTTGACTGCCACTGAAGTTATGAAAGAACATGATGTCATTTAAAGAGAAGAAAAATCAAAAGAACCTGTTTCTGGAGTTCTAGTATTCTGATCAAAAGATGTAGGACATACCCTGAGTATTTTACACAATTGTAATAAATACCTGTACACTGATTGTTGCAATTCATTTTAAAATTTGTACTTAAAATCAGTATTTTGATGAGACTGCAACAAACAAGCTTTGCAAGGTAATCCGAGCTGGATAGCCCTCTTCTCTGACTCCAATAATTTAAGCACGTGACTCATTAGTTCATCAACGGCGCTTTGGAGCAAATGAGTGTTGAGTCAGTTCCAAGTCTCCATCACTATGCTGATCATCTTGTAAGCAACTTTGTTCTAAAGGCTGCCCGCTCGCCTCAACTCCAGAGAATTGTCAGTTGTTGTTTTGTAGTCAGTTGACAGGGATACATTTGATTCCCCACATATCGCATTTGGAATTCAACATAAGATCCATTATCAATTCAACCACATCATATCCCATTGAATATTGGTTCGATCTGTTAGTGATGCCAAATGTCAGCAGCAGCATATCTTTGCTCTCTGCACTTCAGCAGTGGCATCAAATCCTGATTATGAGGCATAGATGTCTTGTTAGTTGACTATTAGGTTTCAAATGCAGCCTTCAGGTCGTACTTGCATCAATTGTCTTTTCAAGCTTCAAATTGTCCTCATTAGTTATACAACAGACATCTATTTATAATGTAGTGTAAAAGTCTGTAGAGGACAGCCTGTGATATTCTCAAAATTTGAGTTCATTGACACATATGACGTTTTCTCGGAGGTAACTGTTTAACTTAGACCTTGAGGCAAGGGAAATTTTTCAGAGAGATATGCCCATCATCATTCCAAATTATTTTCTTCAAGGCACTGAACACTAGCTTCATGCAAGAGAGAGTTCTCACCTCCTACAAATTTCTAATTTTGCCATAAATTTAGCAACTCATTTAATCCGGTTTCATCCCTATGTAGCCAAAAGCCAGAAGCTCAAAATAAAATGGTTGTTCACATTTTTTTTTATTTTCTGCATGAGTTAATTTTGACTGGACGTACATTGATTTGTTCAATTATTCATTATCTCATTTCATTTCATACATTGTGACTCGCCTGATTATTGATTCATAATTACTCTAATCAAGGTAACATCAAGATCACTGCTCTGTCGACAAGCAATACAACGGTTTATATTTTCCTCCATTTGGTTTCCAGTTTACAAGCATTGCTGTAGTAGCAAACAGGGAAATTGAGAAAAAAATTGAAGTACAACACCTGGCACCCACCACAACAACTTAGCAAAAACCATAGGCCCCCCAGTCAGGAAACATCCTCTCACAACGCAGCTTTGCACTGCTTCATACAAATCATAGCAGATTATTAATACTTGCTGCATGGCTACATTTCCCTTACTTACTACTATGTAGCCACGAGCAATCAAGATGTTCTGCAGAGGACAAAGATCGGGATCTCTTGTCTTGAACAAAAGAAACTTCACCTGTGAATGGCAAAGAAACATAAATATTGTCAGTATTATTTAAAGTTGGTTTCCTTCACTTTCACAGTTTTCAGTAAATTTTTCAAGCATTTTCAATGTTTCTTTCAACATGTTCTTCTAACTATATCTAAATTATATCTAAAGAAGGTTGCCTTCATCAGTCAGAGCATTGAGGTGGGATGTCATTTTGCAGCTGTGCAAGCATTGGTGAGCCCACTTTTAGAATACTGTGTTCAATTCTGGTCACCCGGCTAGAAAAAAAGATGTTATAGTAGAAAGGATACAGAAAAATTTGCAAGGATGTTGCTAGGACTCGAGTATTTGAGTTATAAGGAGAGGCTGGATAGGCTGGGGCATTTTTCCCTGAGCATGAGAGGCTGAGGGGTGACCATATAGAGGTTTACAAAATCATGAGGGACATGGATAGAGTGAATAGCCAAGGTCTTTTCCCCAGAATTGGGGATAGCAAAACCAGACAACAAGGTGAGAGGGGTAAGATGTAAAAGGGACCTGAGGGGCAATCTTTTCCACACAGAAGGTGGTTTATATATGGAACGAGCTGCCAGAGAAAGTGGTAAAGGAAGGTATAATTACAACATTTAAAAGACATTGGGACAGGGACATGAATAGGAAAGGTTTAGAGGGATAAAAGTCAAATGCAGGTAAATGGGACTAGTTCAGTTTAGGTATCCTACCAGGCATGGACAAGTTGGAGCGAAAGATCTATTCCTTTGCTGTATGACTGTATTAGCACAATCATAGAATCCCTACAGTGTGGAAGCTGACCATTCAGCCTATCGAATCCATACCGGCCCTCTGAAGAGCATTCTGCCCAGACCCACCCCACTACACTATCCCTATAAACCTGAATTTCCCATGGCTAACTCACCTAGCCTGCACATCCCTCAACACTGTGGGCAATTTCCCAGGGCCAATCCACCTAACCTGTACACCTTTGGGCTATTGGAGGAAACCCACACAGGCACAGGGAGAATATGCAAACTCCACAGAGACAGAGACAGTCACCCAAGGGTATAATCAAACCTTGGTCTTTGGCACTGTGACACAGCAGTTTTAACCACTGAGCCGTCATGCTGCCCCATAACAGTCAAAGTTGGAACCACTAACCCATTAAGGTAATTCAACTCTTACATCACAATTACCCCTCAGGTTTACCAAAATGAAGGGCTAATATTTCCTTTAAGTCTGTAGCCAAAAGTCATATCATTATTAAATGTAACAACACCCAATAAACTGGACAAAAGCAATAGGCTGCAACATTATCAAAGGATGCTTGTGCTTTCACTTTATCTATCAGTTCAACCCCGAATACTATACACCAACTGTGTTAACCGCCACCTTACAAGCTAGCACTCTCGATAAACTGGCAAAAAATATACACCTCAAATTTTTAACAATTTGGTTACAAACTGGGCTTTGTAAAACACTGGAATCTCCCTAGATTTGCCCCTGGTTGGAGAAGGAAGAGAAGACTACAAGAATTGATCCCAAGCTGTGCTGCAACGCCTAACCCCTGGTATCCATACCTCTCATCTACTGATGCATGCAATACCTTCACTATGGTTCTTGGCATTTCTTCTGAAAGCTTTGCTTCCCTTGTGAAGCAATAACTGAGTTGTATCAGCTGTCAGATAATTGCAAGCATGTTGTTAAAAGGGAGACATTCAACTAACTAAGATTCGAGACAATTGCCAAGAGACTCCTGACTGCACGGTATAATTTTGGCAATCTACTTAATTCAGTTATCTGGCTGGTATGTAATTCTCATCCACAATTTGTAGAACTGCCATTAGTAGATTATCCTACTAATTCTTCTTGTTACACTACTTACTTCCAAGTTACACATGCATCTCTCCTCCTTGTTGTAGAAACATTTGGCTGATGACTTTGTCACTGGTCCTAGTTATAATGCTGAGACAGTATTAAGTGTGTAGCCCAAAGCTGAAACACTCCTATTTATTTTCACAGAGATGAAACCAACAGCAATTTAATTCCCAACCCATATTTAAGTTCGTCCCCACCTAACCGCTCTCCAACCCTGTTCCTGACAGAATAATCTCAGAGAGTGGTGAAAATTTATCTGCTGATACCAAATACATGATGTGGAGGTGTGTGGCTTCTCACCAAATACAAAGTGAGCTGACACAGCCATCTAATGGGCTTCAGCTATCCTGACATTGTGGAAGATGGTAGGATTTGAATTTAATAAAATTTGGATTTGAAAGTCTAATGATGACTCTGAAAGCATTGTTTTTTTTTGTCATTTACACATATCTGGTTTACTAACGTCCACTAGAAAAGGAAATCTGCTATCAATAATTAGTTTGGCCAATGTGTAATTCCTCAACAATGGCCTAACAAGTTGCTATAGAGTCTTAAAAAAGGAATGAAATCAATGGATATCCAAGCATTAATTCAGGCACAAAAATGACAATGGCAAAACCAAAGCCCCGTTGACCGCGTAAAGTCCTCCTTACTAAATGGGAGCTAGTGTCAAACCTGCGGGAGCTATTTCACAGATTAGTCAAGCAACAGCATGGTATTGTCATTCTCACAGAATCACACTTCATAGACAATGTCCCAGACAACACCATCACCATCCCTGGACACATCCTGTCTCAGCAGCAGGACAGATCCAGCAGAGATGGTGACACAGTAATATATAGACTGGAGGATGTTGCCCTGGGAGACCCAAACACTGAGTCTGGACACCTTACAATCTTGTGGCATCAAGTGATCACCTCTTGCTGATTACCATGCCTGGTGTCCTTTAGCTAATGAATCAGTGCTCCTCCATGTTGAACAATACTTTGAAGAAGCACTGAAAGTGTCAAGTGTGCAGATTTTACTCTGTGCAGGGGGAAGGGTATAAGTTTAATGTCCATCACTAAGATCAGGTCAGCAGCATCACTACTGCCTAATCTGGTTGAGTCCTACAGAACATAATTGGTAGACTGGGTCTGCAGCAAGTGCTGAGGGAACCAATAAGAGGGAAAAACATACTTGATCTCATCCTCGTCAATCTGCCTACTACATTTGTATCTGTCTGTGACAATATCTCTGGAGAGAAATTAGAGTTAACATTTCATTCCGAGGAAGGGTCACTCAACCTAAAATGTTAACTCTGACCTCCATATGATACAGTCAACGTGCTAAATGAAATCAACTTTGAACAAATCTAGCAACTCAGGTTTAGTCATCCACAAGGCACTGTGGGGAATCAGCATCAAAACAATTGTATTTCAAAGACAATCTCAACCTCAGGCCCTGGCATATCCTACACTCTACTACTTACCTTCAAAATTTGGGATCAGCCCTAGTTCAATAAAATGTGCTCAGAAATCAGAAACACCAGGTTATATCCAACAGACTTACTTGAAATCACAAGCTTTCAGAGCATAGCCTGATGAAGGGGCTATGCTCCAAAAGCTTGTGATTTCAAATAAACCTGTTGGACTATAAACTGGGGTTGTCTAATTTCTGAGCTTGCCCATCCCAGTCCAAATGCAGCACCTCCATATCATGAATAAAATATGTAGAAGGATGCCAGAAGCACCAGACATAAATATAAATTAGATATGAATTTGCTAAAGGAAAATATCAGGACTATTTATATGCCAAACAGTACAAGTACATAGTGATATCAGGGCTAAGCAGTCTTTGAACAAAAGGATCAGAGCTAAGCTCTACAGCAAGCTCAGTTCCTCAGCACAAAAGAGAAGACTGAAACATTTCCAACAGCCTTCAGTCACATATACCAAGTGGATGGTCCATTTCAATCTCCTTCTGAGGTCTTCAGTCTCACCAATGTCAGTCTTCCGCTAATTCTGTTCATTCCATGTAACAGCAAGAAATATCTGGGGACTTCGAACGTTGCAAAGGCTATGGGCCTTGACAATTCCAGCAATGGTACTGTGCTCACATGGACTTGGACTTGCTATGCCTCTAGTCAGACTGTTCCAGCTACTGCATTGCCATTTACTGAACGATATGAAAAGTTGTCCCAAGTATGTTCTATACACAAAATGTAAGACAAATCCAATGCAGCGAATTACTGTCCTATCTGTCTACTCTCAATCATCAGGCAAGTGATGGAAGGTGTCATCAATGCTGCTATCAAGCAGCACTTGAGTTATAATAACCTGCTGGTTAATGCTCAGTATGGGTTCTAACAGGTCCAATCATTAAATAAGCTCATCATAACTTCAGTTCAAAGGTGGACAAAAGAGCTGAATTCCAGAGGTGAGGTGACAATGTCTGGCCTTGACATAAAGTCCGCCTTCACCCAAGTGTGGCATCAAAGAGTCCTAGCAAAACTGAGGTCAATGAAAACCAGGTGGCGAATTCTCTCCTGATAGGAGTCATGCCTGGCCATAAGGAGTTGCTGTGATCAGTCATGTTCATCAACTAGCCACAAAACGACATGTCCCACTATCACTAGTATCCTTACATACAGATGAGGAAGAACACCACTTTGATTGGGACAACACATCCATCCTAGGACAAGCCAAACAGAGGCACGCACGAGAATTCCTAGAAGCATGGCATTCCAACCGGAATTCCATCAACAAACACATTGATTTGGAGCCAATCTACCATCCTCTGAGAAAAAGAACAGGAAATGACATCACCAACACAGGAAATGACATCACCAACCCAAGGAAACCTAAACAGATAAATAGAAAGCGAGACATTACACCAGCGCTTCATCGGAGGCTCACTGATGACGTTACCTAGAATGGTGACGAAACGTCGGAAAACTAACCTTCCAGCTCAGCGAGCAAACTCACATCCAGAACCTGTACCATATCTAATTTTGGGCTAACATATGGCAAATAAAATTCTTTCCACACCAGTGTCCGGCAATAACTATCTCAAACAAGAGAATCTAACCATCAACCTTTGACATTCACAGAATTGCACTGACCCTTTTAGTTTCAGCAACAATAAATTTTCCTTGCACTGCTGTCGCCCAATCGGGCTATCTTTGGATGACATGAGAGCCTCCAGAGGCCTACATATATTGCAGCAATTCAAAGTAGTCCCTGTGAATTGTACTTATTAAGACAGATGCACTTAACAACTTGTCTAGAATTTTCTTTTAGCGGGGTCTTCATGCTGCTCAGAATAATGTTCAAAATGCATTGCAATCCTTGGCTATGGATGCAGTTGAATTTGATTTGCAGTACTTGACATGTGTGTGTACATATGTGAGGTACAGATATACACAAAAGATTCTGCTCTCTGCTTCAACACCACTTATTGTAAATTATAGAAAGGAAATAACAAAGCAAGAAACCTCCATCAGTATATTGTGTTTGTCTATAGTAAACCTATACAATTGCATTATAAACATTCCTCTACCCATTTAATTGTTCCACATGAAGATGAACATGTCGAGGAAGCAAGTTCAAAAAGGTTAGGCCTTTTTATTCTATTCAGGAGAGTCCAGTCCTTGATGATTTCTTTTATAAAAAGGTATTGATTTTGAATATATCTTCATTACTTCCAAATGGAGTACAGAGGCAGTGAACTGAGCTTTAGTTTTGTTACTGAGCCTTACATGGAATGGGCATTGTTGTACTACCCTGTGTTGAAAAGCAATAGACTCTTGACCTCAGATACAATGTTTTTCTAAGTTTACAGGGAATGCTAATTAAAAATGTTGTAACATAAATATGTGCGCTTCTGGCAATGTATTTGAAAATTTTCAGGGAGTTCAGTGAATAAAATAGACACTGGCATAAATTTACGGAAATATGATGAGTACCTGCCCCAAAAAGATATACCACAGTTTTGGGAGTAGTCCTTTCAGTATTCATGGTCTTTTTATCCTGTTTGTATGAATTCATTAGAAGTTTAATTTCAGAATTCTGTGAGATTGCTGCAGAATTGACATTCTCCAAAAGCCATTGAAATTTTTAGTTCCTGATGATCCTGAAATTGCTTCTAACACTAGAAATGATCAAATGCATTAATTTAGAATTGACTTACTTCAATCACCAACAACTGCTGAATAAACTAAAATATTGCCTTTTTACACCCCACTAAAATCCTGAAATAGTTAATGTGTCAACCAGAATTTATTTTTCATTTGAGCATTTATGCTCCTTGTGTAGAAGGATGTGCTTTGGGTGTATTGGACTATTTCTACCACTCAATGCCCTGAGAATGCATCAGCCACTCCTAAGTCTGCCAAAGGTATAAATCGGATGCAAAGAAGAGTATCACAGATAATGCCTAGTTTTCAAACTCATGACAGCGGCCTTCTACCACAGTGTTCATGGTCCGTTCTCCACACTATCTGTCCTTACGGCCTCTCTGAGTGAGGTTGCTGAATTAGCACTTAAAGCTGAATTCCAACCTAATTATAACAGTGTGAAAATAAATAATTAGCAAAATTCTGCAATGTCATTCTGATTGTAGAAATTGCTTTAGTCTGGATGCTATTTTTGTAGCACATCCTTACGTGGTTGCCTTTTGGAATATAACAGAGTGAGGGGTAAGAAAATATCTGGCATTTCATCTCTGCCAAGGGCTGCTCACTAAGACAAGACTACCCTTGTAGCATCATCTTGCAAGCCATCTGATTAGTGTCAAAGCATTTGAGGCATATTAAGAATGTTAATTATTTAGGTATGTGCTTACCTGCATTATTTTAAATTTATTCTTTCAAAACTAATGAACATCCATTCGCAAGTTAAATGCCTTGGAGGAGCTGAGTGCATATAGATTTCACTTTTTTTAAAATTTCTGTTTTATTTTATCAATTTTGGTGCTGCCAAAGGTACAAAATTTCAGGCTGCTTTAAGCTTTGTTGTCTGTCTAGAATCCTAAATGAGGCTTGTCAACTCAGTTATCCTTTCATGTGATTTTCTTGAACTGCCAAAATAATGTAAGTATTAAATTTTTTAAAAAAGGTGGGTATGCAGAAAGGGCAACAAAATTGATGTTTGCTTTGAATGCCTCAGAATAACTTTCAAGTTGTAGCTCAGCTTTTGAAACTTCTTGAAACCATTTGCTGATGATGTTATCGAGGCAATTGGAGGAATGTTTTCAATATTTGTTTTAGTGTTTCTGCTCCTATGAGTTATTTCTTGTAGATGCAGATAATGACATTATAAATCTTACTCTCAGGCAATTACTAAATGCTGGCACAGCCTATTCCCCACTGGGTGATAGTTTCAGCCTGTCTACATATTACAGCTACACTTGCCTTGGTCATTAAGAACCAATCTTGGATTTATGGCAAGTCCTTAAAGTTCACAGCACTTTAATAATAAAAAGCAAAGAAGAAATAGCAGGCAGGTGGTTACAATAGGATGTAACAATGAGCATCATTCTTGGTTCCAGCGGGACTGACTGTAATATGTTTAGAAAATTGTTGCACATGAATCTAAAGACCCATTTAAAAAGACATCACAAGTAAATTTGGATTGACTTTAGCCAAATTATCTGACTTTAGTTCAGATGCTTCTGCCGTTTCTTTGGAAGGTGGGCTAACCCATGGGATGATGGAATCTAATTTAACAGGAAGACAAATGTACTGCATGCCTGCATTGCTGTAACCTACACTGTGCACCTAAGCAGAGTGCATTTTGGGATATGCTGGCTCTTTTCTTTTTTACAGCAGTTTGCCCATTTGCACAGGTAGATCCAGAAATAACAGAAGTATTACTCCATTAAGACATTCTTTGTAACGTACATTTAATTCAGCCTGAATCCAAATTAGCCTGGACTGCATCATTTAGATACTGCAGTTTAACATAAATGATGCATTTTAATTTATTCTAAATAAAATCTGTCTCTGTAAATGATGCTGAAAGGAATGCTCAGAGCATGCGATCCAAAGGATGTGTGTCAGCAGATATTGATGCACAAAGATTAAGAATGCACACAAGGAGAACAGCACTGCAAATTGCTTGATACCAGTGTTAAAAGTTATTTGCCTGGAGAATCTTCTTTGATGGATGCATGGCATAATTTTTTAAATGATTACAATCAAACTTCTGTTCTGTCTTTCCCTTGCCGGTAATACTAAACAATTTGTTATGAAATAGATTTGGATGTTGGTGATCTTCCTGTTACCTGTAATGCTGATTGACACCCAAACATCTTCAAATACATTGTGTGAGAAATTAGGAACAAAACATTTTACTGCTGGGATCCACTCTCAGATTATAAAGCAATCATGTTCAATTCTGCTTATCAAGATAATAAAATGTGAGGCTGGATGAACACAGCAGGCCAAGCAGCATCTCAGGAGCACAAAAGCTTTTGTGGTCCTGAGATGCTGCTTGGCCTGCTGTGTTCATCCAGCCTCACATTTTATTATCTTGGAATTCTCCAGCATCTGCAGTTCCCATTATCTCCAATTCTGCTTATCCTTGGGTTTAGAAACCTGCCAAAACTCAACATGAATTTCTTTCCATTTACTGTCATCCGGTCATTAAGGTAAAAGAATGAACTCACAGTTATATAGTGCATTTTATGACCACCCTATATCATGGTCAACTAAACGTGTTTGAATTACTTTTCATTTGCTCATGAGAAGTGGGGCTTTTGACAACAGTACTATTTATTTCAATTTTTAATTGTCTTTGAGAAGGTAGTGAACCATCTTTGTGAATCACTGCAGTCCATGCAGTTCGGCACATCAGCACTTGGAAGTGAGTTCCAGGATTTTGTTCCAGCAGTGATGAAGAAAAGATTATGTATTTTAAAGCCAGAATGGTATGTGCACGTGCAGGTCACAGTGCTCACCTTTCATGTGGAAAAGTTCATAAATTTTGAAGCTGCTATCACAGGAGCTTGTTGAGTTGCTCAAATGTAGCATGGAAATTGTGTGTGCAGGAGCCATTATTCATCAGTGGCAGAGGAAGTGAATGTGGGTGGTGTGTATTGATGGGGTGTAACTAAAGTGGGGTCCTTTAACACTTGGATGACGTTAAACCTCTTGAAAGGTGTGCAGCTGTACACATTTAGGCAGGTGGACAGCATTCTTCACACTCCTGACCTGTCTATTACTGATGGTGAATAGATCTTTTTCAGACAAGAGAGGAGTTATTTATCTTAGAATTCCTGTCTCTACCCTGCACTCATGGCTATTATATCTATGTGGATTGGCCTAGATAAGTTTCTGATTAATGATGACCACTGGAAGGTAAGGGTGTGGGATCAAGTGACAGCAATGCCATTGAATGTCAAAGGGTATAATATTGGAGATTTGTGTAACAGAAATGCTGTTTGCCACACATCAGACAAAGCTTCCATGTTGTCCCAGTTTCACTACATGAGGAGACTGTTCAATTTAGCATTGGAGAATTTACAAAGGGGGCTGAAGTTTCTGCAATTATCAGCAAACATTTTCACTTCTGATCTGTAATGGACAGATCACGGTTATTGATGAAGCAACTAAAGAGGATTGGACCTAGGACACTACCCTGAGGAATGCAGGCTCTTAAGACATCATTATACTGTCCCTACCCTTGAGCCAGGAGGCTTGAGTTCAAGTCCCACCTGGGGCAGAGGTTTGTAGTAATATCTCTGAACAGATTGATCAGAAAATGCTCATGCCGAAGAATTCCTGTAGTAATGTCCTGGTGCTAAGGCCATTACAGTCCAACAAGCACAGATAACTAATTCATTATTAGTAACTTTTAAATATATTTTTGAAGGAATTGTACATTCACAGATCATTAATTATTTGATTATTTATTATTCTTTAACTATAAATCTTGAATTGACTTAAAATTTACAGTTGGTGTAGCAGCAGTCTCAGTTTTTTCCATTTTCCTGATTAATTATATAATGATGCTAGGAGACTCAGGCTCATGAGATCCACAAATGATATGTTCCTCATTGAGATGACATCATGTCATCTACAATGACGTTCACATTGAGTTTATCTGTTGTTTGGGAAGAATATGTTCATAGAAACTGACACTTAATTTAGTATCAATAATTTATTGCTTGTCAACAAGAATTTACTGTTTCAAAACTGGTCACACAGGAAATCAAAACATACAACAAAATAAGAAAACTCTTACAAACTTTAAAGTCATTGCAGGACTGAAGTTAATGCCCACAACTGAGTGGGGTATGTTCAGGCCGATGGGTAAATGGCTAAAAATATGAAAGAGTGATAAAATCTGCTCTACCTTGCGTACTTCCAGTTTTAAATAGAGGCAGGGTTAAGCCCAGGGAGGCAAAGCCCTTGCTTTTCCTGATACAGATTAATGATCTGGATCTTGGTGTGCAAGGGAAAATTTCAAAGTTTGCAAATGACGCTAAACTTGGAAGAATAGTAAATAATGAGGGGGACAGTGTAGAACTTCAGAAAAAAATTGAAATATTGGTGAAGTGGGTGGATAGGTGATGGATGAGTACTGATGCGGGGAAGTGTGAGGTGAAGCACTTTGGTCAGAAGAATATTGAAAGGCAATATAAAATAGGGGGCTCAATCCTATGGGGGTGCAAGAGCAGAGGAATCTAGGTTAATATGTGCACATTCAAGGTGGCAAGACATATTCAGAAAGCAGTTTATAAAGCATGCAGTTTTCATGGTTACATTAATAGGGCATAGAGTGCTAGTGTAAGGAGGCAATGTTGAACTTGTACAAGACTCTCATTAGACCTCAGCTGGAGTGCTGTGTGTTGCTGTGGCCACCATTAAAGGAAAGATGTCAATGCATTGGAGAAAGTGCAGTACTCATTTATGAGAGCAGTTCTGCGAATAAGAAGCTTCGGTTATGAGGAAGATCAAAGGAGTTGGAACTGTTCCCCTTGCAGAAAATATGGCTGAGAGGAGATTTGCTACAGGCTTTCAAAGTCATGAACAGGCTGCACAAAGTAGATAGGGAGAAGCTGCTCCCACTCATAAAAGAAAAAAAAAATAACGTGAGGGCATAAAGTCATATGAAAATGAAGCAAGGGTGATGTGTGAAAAAAAAAGTGAGATCTTAGGGTATAAAATGCATTACATGGAAATGTGGTGGAGATAGGTTCAACTGAGGCATTCAAGAGGACATTGGATGATAATTTGGATCTTAACAGTGGGGAGCATGGTAAGGGATTGGCACTAGGTAATAGAACCAGTGCTAATACAGTGAGCTGATTGGCCTCCTCGTACATTGCCACAAGTCTGTGAAATCCATTCTCAGAAGGCAGATGGTGATTTACTTCATTGATCAAATAGAGGTTGCTTGTTTTAATTTTAGCAGTTATTTTGTTGTGGGCTTCCCTGACCTTGGAAAATCCAGTGAATAAGGAGGTGAGAGGGCTGAACGTCTGAGACAGGTGCCTTTTCCACAACAATTGTGAATCAGAAAGAAGCGGCTTGTTTCCTGCAGACCAGGCAAGTAACTCAGTACAGCAGCCCAGACCCCACAATCTGTCTGCTCACCCACACTAAGAGGATCTCCACATCATCATCTCCAACCCTCATCCACTGTGTTTCTTGCCCCACAACATTTGTTGTCTTCAATTATAAGTGGACCACAGCTGATCATAACCTCCTCCACCATCATATCTCCCCGCAGCCCACTAGACCTACTTACTCTCTGCTTTACTACCGTTCAACACCATAGCTCATCCTTTCATACAAGCAGCCTGTTTGTCAATCCCACAGACTACGTAGAGAATAACTAATGAAACAAAAACTTGTAAGAGAGATTCCAGTAATTCAAAACTGCAGGACATATGGAAAACCTACATTCCTGGGATTCTCATTCCTAGGTTATCCAGCTGACGCATGGAATGCGTTTTGGAAGGAAGTTGGAGTGCTTACATGAGTAATTTTCCATGTGATTTCAATGTTAGTGATTTGGTATACTTCAGTAAAGTACGTTGGAATGTCAGGGAATAAAAGATAGAAGGTTGCTCAATTTTTTGGTCCTTCCAAAAAAAGGAGTAAAACATTCCTTAAAAGAAAGGGCACCAAGAAAATATACCAGGATAATTTTGATGTGAAGTAGAGAATGGATTTATATGTGGAAAGTAAAAGAGAGCTGAATACGAACACAATTCATTTGTTCTTGTAATCCGGATCCAACGCTTTTAACTCAAGGTACATTCAAATGATTTTGCGTAACTCCCCCTCGAGAGGAAGGTATCAATTTAAATCGTTGTTCCCTGTTCTCATGGTATTTCAACTGACGTTCAAATTTAATCAAGCAAGCATGGGCTTCTGGAGTTTTCTGGATCACCAGTGGAAACCAAGTACGAGCACAATAGCTATTCATCAAGCTCATTAAAAGTCAGCTAAATACTGTGAAAAATGCGCAGCAATCTCAGCTGTTGCCTTACCTAACACTGAGAAAGGGATTGATCACTGCACTTATGCTTAGTGGATCATTTATTCAATTGCAAAGTGGCCAGGAGTCCACCAGATTCACATCAATCTCCTGGTAATTATTAGAAGCAATTCAGGAAATTTAAAAAAGATAATTCTGTGATTCTGTCATTCATATGGTAGCTCTGAGCACACAGCTACTGTCTATTCATTAACAATGATGACTGAAATTGCAGCAGATGCCCAGGAAACACCTTAATGATGCAAAATATAAAATGATGCAACTGAATTTGCATGAAACATTGATAAACCTCACTGCACTGTTTCTCGTCCCACCACCACTGCCTGAATCTCAACTTTAAGAGGGGACAGAGACCAGACAAAACTGAATAGGTTATTAAAGGAGACAATAATGAAGCAAAGAGCAAAGGCTGATAATCCTAAACCTAAGAGTTGCCATCTTTGTTAAGTGCTCACTAATGAGTGACTTTAAGACCTGAGGTAACAGCAAGCACTGCTGGGTACTTCACTGGGCTAGAAAGTTTCCTTGATTAAAAAGAGTTAAAAGTCTAGAAATGGTTTATGTTCAACCAAAGTTGACAACCTACAATACCTGTATGGCAAGATCTAGAAGCTGTCACTCTGCTTCCTTGGCCTTTCAGGAGGAGAGTTTCCTCAAGCTGAGGTAGTCACATCAGGTAGTAGCCAAGTAAAAGTGGTTACCTCACAGTAAGGAATTTCGTCTAAATCTTTCAAACCAGAAGTTTTTGGTTAAAAACCTGAAGGGGTTATTTGAAGCTAACAAAGTTTAAGCTAGTTGTATGAAGGCTCCAGGAAGAGATTGTCAGATTCTCAAGGTGGGCCATTGAAGCCATGGTTAAATTAAGCCTTATAAATGCAAAATAGAAGGGAAATTTCTCAATTTAAACCCAGTAAAGGAAGGTTTTATTTGGAATCATATTTTATCACGTATTTTAATACTACTAAATCATTATAATATTCAAATATTTATTTATTCTATTTTATTCTAGTTTTTTTATATGATAAAATTTTGTTTTATGATTCAACACAAATATGCAGCATTGCCTATTTGTGTTTCAGTCAAAGACCTCCTCATTAAAACATAATATAATCTATCAGGCCAGGTCTGGTGTGATAACGATGGCAGAATTAGTTCCCTAGAGGGTATTAGTGAATGCAGATGGATTTTTTTCATGACCATCAATGGTACTTTCAGAGTGAACAGTAACAAAACTAACTTTTTCCATTTAAATTCCACCACAACATTAACCTGTACTTCTATATCATCAGGGTGATAATCTTGACAACTACTTCCTTTCATATGCATTCAGGCTGCTACTGGTGTCATAGGTTGCTTTTGCATTCACCTCACACCATGGCACTTGACTTTTTTTTCACATAGAATCATAGACTCTCTACAGTGTGGAAGCAGGCTATTTGGCCTGCACTGGCTCTCCGAAGAGCATCCCACCCAGACCCACCCCCTATCCCTGTAACCCTGCACTCCCCATGGGGTATCCAGCTAGCCTGCACTTCCATGGATACTATCGGGCAATTTAGAATGGCCAATTCCTTATATTACACATTTTTGAATTGTGGAAGAAAACCAGAGCACCTGGAGGAAACTGACACAGTAACAGAGAAAATGTGCTAACTCCACACAGACAGACAACCAAGGATAGAATATTCCTATCCTCTAGTATGTTCTGAGAAGACCTTAGCCTAGGCTTGAATTTTTGCATAAACAGAATGGCTCTCATCTATACAAAATTGTCACTAGATTCCGGAACCTGGAAGCCCTGCCTTAAACCCATCTTTCACAATTTTTACAGGAAAGATGTTGAGTAGATTTAAATTGTACATGCTTGTCTCTCATAGGCAGTTGCCCACATGAACTTTAATGCTTTGCTTTAGTGGGGTAGATGTCTAAAACCAAAAATATAAGGATTGGACCTTGTAAGAGGAGGTTTGAATCTTGTGGCTGTGCTTGTAAAGTCAGGCTACTCTCCTGGAGAAGTGATATATCCCAATGGATATAATCCAAGGGGAAATTTGGGGGATGCCCTTTGGAAGAGATCAAGTATTCATGGGATTATTAACATAACACATGAATGTGCGTAAGGCATACAGAATTATTTAAATTGTCAATAAACTGTCAATGTTATTAAAGAACTATTGAGATAAACAAACTGTTAAAAAATAAATTTATCGCCACTTTCAAAGCTGAATGCGTAGCACAGTGGCTCAGTGGTTAGCACTGCTGCTTAACAATGCTAGGGACCTGGGTTCAATTTTAGCCTGGGGCAAGTGCTTGCGTGGAGTTTGCACATTCTCCCTGTGTCACTATGGATTTCCTCCCACAGTCCAAAGGTGTGCAGGTTAGGTGGATTAGCCATGCTAAATTGTCCAGGGATTAGCCATGGGAAAAATGCAAGGGCAGGGAAGGGGTGTCAGTGGGATGCTCTTTGGAGGGGCAGTGTGGACCAAATGGTCTACTTCCACATAGTAGAGATTCTATGATTTAGCTTTAGCAGGCTTTCACTTAGAGTAAAAAACATCAGCACTTACCATTGACAAAAGTCTGGGGATTATATATTTTTGCATTTCTATTGGTGGCAGATTTTACAAGGTAACATTATCACCGTGGGGTGTTTGTTAAGTAAACAGATTGATTGACAGCATCAAATAGCAATAAAATCAAAATATTTCTTTAGCACAACATTGTGGGCCGAAGGGCTCATTCCTGTGATGCACTGATGTATATTCTATGGTTGTTTATATAAGGAAAGAAATACATACTTTAGTGAAATGTTTATTTTCATGAGAGAAAGGATAAAGGGCTTGACTAACATGTTTTATTTTATAAGAGATTAGTTGAAAGAATATATTGATTTATTTTCAAATAAAACAGTATGTTTTATTTGGAGACATCATCAACAGGCACATTATTTTATGTCAACATAGCTCCTGAGGTCTGCCCATGGTTTATAATAGATCAATTGGCATGGAGGAATAAGGGCAAAGGACGGTGCAAAGGAGGTTTAAGTTGGCATTAGTTGAAAATAAGCTCATATAGGTACTAAAATGCACTGCATTTTATGAGTCATGGGTATTGGGTAGCGAGGCAAGGAAGCTATAAGGGACCATGGGTTCAGTAGAGGGGCATGGATTGTCATGGAAGGGGCACATGGAGTGTGTGGGTTGTTGAAAGGTGAGATCTGGAGCACTTATTTAAATTCATTTTTAATACCTTCAACACAGTACTGGTGTTCCACATTTGGCCTCAGCACCCAGTAGCATTTGCTTTCATTCCATGGTCAGACGGCACCCTAGAACAATAATCTGATTTTCTATAGCACTTTATCATGAGTCAAGTTTGCAGAGCCAGAAAATGTCCTGGCTCTAATCTCTTGATATTTGAACAAAAGCCTAGGTAAATCTTTGGGTCTGAATTCAGTTTCCAGTGATAAATTGTGAGGGTCATTCTCCCGCACTAAAAATCTGAACATAGTTTATCTTTTTATCAGATACAAGCATATCTAGGGCCCAGTCAAAGAATCTACTCCTCTCAATCTTCATTTAGCCATTCTTTGCATATGTTGAATGATACACAGCTGCATTATTGATCCTTTTGGCAACCGCACCAGTTTGATGGCTCATTAGCAGTTTAAGCAGCATTACAAATGTGCTGTGATTGGCTGCTAGTTTTTCATTATCACTGACAAATTACATTCTAGGAATGTCCTCATTTTGAAAGTGTTCGTGGCAGGTCAACATTACTGTAAAATGCAGACACTTCATTTTTGTTGTAAAGCACAGTCAGAATATGGTCCTTTATTTTTAGAAAGTCATTTCCTAAATTTCAGGACAAATAAATTTAGATGGTTTTCATGACCAGCTTCTTTATTCTTTCAAATACAGAATAATATCCTAATTATTATTATAAAGCAGTATTCATGTCACATTTTTGATGTCTCTGCCCTGCCTCCTATTGTTATACTTACAGTACTGGCTGTTCTAAGGCATTACCATTCAATCACATTAGTCCACTGTTTTCTTTTTACGGACTTACCTCTCATAATGGAATTCCTTTTACAAGGTTACACATACCGCTAAGCTTACAGTTCGTATTGGATAGAGTCAGGTTTTGCCTTACATTTATTTTTGTATCAATCTGGTAAAATGACAGTGAGCTAGAGGTAATAATTGAGATCTTGGGAAATATTCCATTATCCTTGAAAAGGCACATGGGGCTGTGCATCAATAAGTGAGCATTGTTGGGCAGGGGTACCAAAACTAAAGTTTATTCACAAAGCAATGATTAGCTATATCCGCCACATTAACGTGAGAAAAGAATATTGTAGAAGTATGTCTTACAGTGTAATATTCCAAAACTAATAATAAAAAAGAAAAATATGACAGATGTTTGAAATCTGGAAAAAAAGTTGAAAATGCTGGAAATGATCAACAGGTCTGGTAGGTTCAGTTCAGAGTGATATTTCAATTCAATAACCTTTCTGTAGAGCTGGGTAAATTTGGAAATGCAATCAGCCTTAACTAAGTGAAAATGGGAGAATGGATAAAAAGAACAAAGGTGAAAATCTTTGGTACTTGAAACACAGCAGAGGTCAAAGTGACAAATGATTTAATTAACTGGGAGATTTTTTTTAAAAATGTCCTCACACCTTGGTCCGTCCTCACACCTTGGTCCCTGTAACAACTCTGTTCCATTCTCTAAGTTTTTCTATTTCTGCCCCATCTGTTCGGATAATGCCACGTATCACAGAGGGGCCCTTAGAAATGTTCAACATTTTCCTCAACCGAGGATTCCCGGCTGCTGTGATTAATAATGCGCTTAGCCGTATAAAATGCAGTTCCTGCATTTCAGCCCTCACTCCTTCCCTTTCTTTATACAACAATGATAGTGACCCCCAGTCATCATTTACTACCTCACGAGCAACGACATCCAAAGGATCATAAGCCACCATTCTGCCATCTCCAGCAGGATGCCACTATTGGATACATATTGCTCTGCCTTCCCTTGTCAGTCTTCCACATGGCCCATTCTCACTGCGACTCCTGATCCACTCCTTCCCCCCTCGCAGCACCTCCCAACACCCCCATGGCCCCTTTCCCAGCAATTGCAGAAGTGTAACACCTGCCTATTTGCTTCCTTCCTTCTTATTATCCAAAGCCCCAAACATAACTTCCAGAAGAAGCAGCAATTTACTTGTACTTCAGTGAATCTAGTTGACTGTATCCGCTGCTTACAATGTGATCTCCTCGACACTGGGGAGATGAAACACAAATTGAGTAACAACTTTGCTAAACACCCATGTCTGCCCGTAAAAATGCCCCCTGAGCATCCAATTGCCTCTGACTTCAACACATCATCATGTTCCCACACCAATGTTTCTGCCTCAGGCCTGCTGCATTGTTCCAGCAAGGCTGATTTTCTGCTTGAGGATCTTACAGCCTTCAGGATTCCATAGCAAGTTTTAAAAGTATGAATATATCTTTCCGCGTTTACTACCCACCCTCACACTCCAAATCCTGTCATAACATAGGTTGTTTTCAGCATAGCTAACCCATCCTATCTAGCTTCTTTTCTTCCCTGGCTTTTATCAACAATTCCTTTGCCTACCTAACTACATGCTCACTTTCTCTCTGGGCTCTGCCTCCTCTATCCACTCACTCCTTCAACCACCACCCCTCACCTGCCCACATTCTATAATCAGCAGAAATACCACCTCTTCCAAGTTACGAAGAGTTCCATAGAAGGGTCAAAGGACCAAAACATCAACTCTGTTTTTTCTCCGCAGATACTGCCAGACCTGTTGTTGAGTTTCTTTAGATTGGAATGGCGTAAATTACCAAATTAAAAGGTATGGTGCTGTTTCTAAATTTATCCTGATCTTTATTGAAATGGTGTAAATGGGCTGATGACAAAGAGTTAAATGGGAGTAAGGTGTTGAACTAAAATGATACTGAATAGAAAGAAATTTATCCCAGCCTCTGCAGTTTTAATTGACCTCATCTCAACCTTTCAGCATTATGTTTTAATAGAAGCAGCACTGTATAAACATATTTCTGCCCCCTTGCTTCCTAATTACACATTTGAATAACTACTCGTGGCCTCTTTGCTACTCCCCAGCTCAAAATTTAGGCTTTTGTTGAATCTATTCATTATTCTTAAAAATTCTGCCAGGATTTCTCTCAGTTTCTCTTTTCTGAAGATAACCAGCCTCAATCTGCTCAATTCTCCTGATAATCATAATTTCTTAATTCTGGGAAAATTGTAGAATTATTTTTTCACTATTTCCACAGAAACATAGTAGCAGGAATGCTCCATTCAAACCTGTCAAGCCTGTTCTGATATTCCATTTGATCCTGGTTAAACCAAAAAAAAAGTGATACATTGAAATGAACATACTCATCATCTTGGATCTTCATTTTGAAGTATACAAGATGAGTCTGATCAATATGTCTCATTCACCAGTTTTACCAATTCTTTTTCTCTGGGGTCACTTAAATGACTTTTTTTCTCACCTTATTTCCATAATGTTTGATGTCATTTAGAAATATATCAATCTCAATTTTAAACATCTCAATGACTGAACTACCACAGCCCACTATGGTAGAGGATTTCAAAGATTCTTAACCTGCCGAATGAAGAAAATCTCATCATTGTGGTCCTAAGTAACTTCCTCTTTATTTTGAAATTGTTTACATGGGTTATAGATTTCCTAACCATGGAAATCTCTTAATTGCATCTACCCTGTCCATTCCTTCAGTATTTTCTTTTAGGTTTCGATGAAATTGTCTCTCATTCTTTGAAACTCTAAAGAAAACAGTAGTAGATTCCCTAATCTCCAATCATAGGGCAATCCTGCTATCCCATGAACAAGTCTTGTGAAACTTCTTTTCATTCTCTCCATGGCGATATTATTCTTCCTAAGGTAAGAGATCAAAACTGCACATAACATTCGAGATGTGCTCTTTCCAAAGTTCTATACAGCTGAAACAAGACCTCACTATACCAATGGTTCCTCGCCTTTCTTTACTACATAGAGAGCATAACTGCTCAGTACTCTAAATGCAGCCTGATCAGAATTCTGCACCCTGCAAAATGAATCCCAGGATTTCTAATTATTTGGTTGCCAATTTTTAGTGCTTCATTCAACCGTAACACTGGATCCCTTCAGTCTTTATCTTTTCAAGGTCTTATTTCCCAATGAATTTATATTACTATGCACGCAAAGTTTTAAAAATCTGTTTATAGAACGTTGGCATCATTGCCTAAGCCAGCACTTATTGTCCATCCCTAACTGCATGTTAGAGTTAACCGCATCTCTTTGGGTCTGGAATCACATGTAAGCCTAAAGAGGTAAGTGAAATAACTCCACAAATGCTGGTCACCAAGTCACCCTTTATTTATATGTGGAGAGTCCTCAGCATTGTTCCAGTTCCCTCAGAGCCAGCTGTCAAAGTGAACAGAACCTCTGACACTCCTATTCTTATCTGTTAGATGGGGCTCCCTGATTGGATCAGGGACCCCCAATCAGGGATCTCGTATTCTATGAGATCTACCTGGCTGACCTCATTACAATCACTATAGTAAAGGTGGCAAGTTTCCTTCTCTAAAGAACATTAGTAAACCAGCTTTCTTAAAAAAAAAAACCCACAATCAACAGTGGTTATATGATGGCTATTAAGCTAGTTTTTCATTTAAGGTTGTTTTTAAAATTGAATTCCAATCTCACCATATGTCACAATGGGATTCAAATCCATGTCTCCAGAGCATAAGGTTCTGGGCTACTGGACCAGTAACATTACCACTGCACCACTGCCTTCCCAACATTGACTATGTTAATTTCCATCAACTGCCAAGTCTCCATGTTTTCTAGTTGGACTACAGGGCTTAAAGGATTCCAATACTTGACTCCAATACTTGCAGTTGAACAAAGGGAACTATGGAGCTATGAGGGAGGAGCTGGCCAAAGTTCAATGGTTCAATACCCTGTCAGGGATGGCAGTGGAACAACAATGGCAGGTATTTCTGGATATAATGCAGAAGGTGCAGGATCAGTTCATTCCAAAGAGGAAGAAAGATCCTAAGGGGAGGCAGGGGCGGTCATGGCTGACGAGGGAAGTTAAAGACTGTATAAAGATAAAAAAGAAGTACAACGTAGCAAAGATGAACGGGAAGCCGGAGGACTGGGAAAGTTTTAAAGAGCAACAGAGGATAACTAAAAAGGCAATACGTGGAGAAAAAAATGAGGTACAAAGGCACACTGGCCAAAAATATAAAGGAGGATTGTAAAAGTTTTTTTTAGGTATGTGAAAAGAAAAAAAATGGCTAAGACTAAAATTGGGCCCCTGAAGACAGAAATGGGTGAATTTATTATGGGGAACAAGGAAATGGCAGAAGAGTTGAATAGGTACTTTGGATCTGTCTTCACTAGGGAAGACGCAAGGAATCTCCCAGATGTTGTAGTGGCTGAAGGACCTAGGGTAATGGATGAACTGAAGGGAATTTATATTAGGCAGGAAATGGTGTCAGACAGATTGTTAGGTCTGAAGGCTGGTAAGTCCCCGGGACCTGATGGTTTGCATCCTAGGGTACTTAAGGAGGTGGCTCTACAAATCATGGGCGCATTGGTAATTATTTTCCAATGTTCTATAGATTCAGGATCAGTTCCTACGGATTGGAGGGTGGCTAATGTTGTCCCACTTTTCAAGAAAGGAGGGGGAGAGAAAACAGGGAATTATAGACCGGTTAGCCTGACATCAGTGGTGGGAAAGATGCTGGAGCCAATTATAAAAGATGAAATTAGAAATCATTTGGATAGCAGTAACAGGATACGTCAGAGTCAGCATGGATTTACGAAGGGGAAATCGTGCTTGACTAAGCTTCTGGAATTTTTTAAGGATGTAACTCTGAAGATGGACAAGGGAGAGCCAGTGGATATAGTGTACCCGTACTTTCAGAAAGCCTTTGATAAAGTCCCACATAGGAGATTAGTGAGCAAAATTAGGGCACATGGTACTGGGGGCAAAATACTGAGTTGGATTGAAAATTGGCTGACTGACAGGAAGCAAAGAGTAGTGATAAACGGGTCCCTTTCGGATTGGCAGGCAGTGACCAGTGGCGTTCCACAAGGTTCAGTGCTGGGACCACAGATATTTACAATATACATTAATAATATAGATGAAGGCATTAAAAGTAATATTAGCAAATTTGCTGATGACCTAAAGCTGGGTGGCAGGGTGAAATGTGAGGAAGATGTTATGAGAATACAGGGTGACTTGGACAGGCTAGGTGAGTGGACGGATGCATGGCAGATGCAGTTTAATGTGGATAAATGTGCGGTTATACACTTTGGTGGCAAGAACAAGAAGGCAGATTACTATCTCAATGGAGTCAAGTTAGGTAAAGGGGAAGAACAACGAGATCTAGGTGTTCTTGTACATCAGTCAATGAAAGCAAGCATGCAGGTACAGCAGGCAGTGAAGAAAGCTAATAGCATGCTGGCCTTCATAACAAGAGGAATTGAGTATAGGAGCAAAGAGGTCCTTCTGCTGCTGTACAGGGCCCTGGTGAGACCGCACCTGGAGTATTGTGTGCAGTTTTGGTCTCCAAATTTGAGGAAGGACTTTCTGGCTATTGAGGGAGTGCAGCGTAGGTTTACGAGGTCAATTCCCAGAATGGCGGGACTATCATATTTTGAAAGATTGGAGCAACTGGGCTTGTATACACTTGAGTTTAGGAGGATGAGAGGGGATCTGACCGATTATTGAGGGATCTGGAGGCAGGAAGTATGTTTCTGTTGATGGGGGAGCCCAGAACCAGAGGACACAGTTTAAAAATAAGAGGTAGGCCATTTAGAACAGAGTTGAGGAAAAACTTCTTCACCCAGAGAGTGGTGGATATATGGAATACTGTGCCCCAGAAGGCAGTGGAAGCCAACTTTCTGGATACTTTCAAGAAAGAGATCGATAGAGCTCTTAAAGATAGTGGAATCAAGGGTTATGGGGATAAGGCAGGAACAGGATACTGATTGTGGATGATCAGCCATGATCATAATGAGTGGTGGTGCTGGCTCGAAGGGCCAAATGGCCTACTCCAGCACCTATTGTCTATTGTCTATTGTCTATTGACCATTACACTGTAGATCACTCGCTCACCAGCCTCCAACCTGATGGAATGCTTCACTGCCACCAAATCCCCAGGGGAAATGCACTATGTTCTGCTTATAATTTCTGGAACCGTTTTCACTGTAGATCAAACTTCTTTAGGTTGAAAGATTTCTTTGCAAACATAGAAGAAAATTAATAATTTTAGCCCATCATAAAATTCAAAGTACAATTACTGCTTACTGGAAGATTCTCTGCGAATAAATTCTATAGACTTCTCAACAAAAAAAAGAGATGCACGGATTATGATGCACAATCAGCCCATGCTCATAAACTGCAACACAAACAGCATACCAAATTCATCCTGTTCACAGTTTAAAAACATTACAATTCCACTTAGCGCCAGGTATGATGACAATTGGCTGAATACTGGAGCAGAAGCCAATTCCATGATTGGCCAAAACCACTCAAGCTAATCCACTTTGGTGGCAAGAACAGGAAGGCAGATTACTATCTAAATGGAGTCAAGTTAGGTAAAGGGGAAGTTCAACGAGATCTGAGTGTTCTTGTACATCAGTCAATGAAAGCAAGCATGCAGGTACAGCAGGTAGTGAAGAAAGCTAATGGCATGCTGGCCTTCCTAACAAGAGGAATTGTGTATAGGAGCAAAGAGGTCCTTCTGTAGGCTTAAAATTAACCTATAGCCTCTAAAACAAATATAAAGTATGTATTCACAGACAATGGGAACTGCAGATCTGGAAAATCCAAGGTAGCAAAGCGTGGTGCTGGATGAACACAGCAGGCCAAGCAGCATCTTGGGAGCACAAAAGTTGATGTTTCGGGCCTAGACCCTTCATCATAAGGATCTGATGAAGGGTCTAGGCCTGAAACGTCAGCTTTTGTGCTCCTAAGATGCTATTCAGCCTGCTGTGTTCATCCAGGCCTACACTTTGTTATGTTAAAGTAAGTATTCAGTTGCTTCGCCATTTCTTTGTTTCAAATTATTACTTCTCCAGCCTCATTTTCCAGCAGTCTAATGTCCATTCTTGTCTCTCTCTTACCTTTTAGATATCTAAGCAAAACCTTGTAATTTTCTTTTTTATTAGTAGCTAGTTTACCCTAAAATTTCATCTTGAACCCTTGGTGTGCTCCTCCTTCTTGGGATGAATTTTTTATTGTGCCTCCTGAGTTACATCCAGAAACTCCTGCCATTGTTGCTCCACCAATGTTCATCATAGGTTTGCCTTCCAATCAACTCTGGCCAGCTCCTCCCTCCTGTCTTTGTGGTATGACAGGTCGGCACAACATCGAGGGCTGAAGGGCCTGTACTGTGCTGTAATCTTCTATGTTCTATGTTGTTTTTACTCAGTTGTAATTCCAGTACATCTGAATGCAGTTCTGCATCTGAATACCTTCAATCTGAAAGTAACCTATAAATAGTAGCCATCATCAGAAAGTGAACTTACGCTTTTGTTATGTCAGTCTTTTGTGCTATGTCCCGGCTTCAATTTATCCTGTAAAAAGGCATAACAAGCTATGAGCCAAAATAAAACCAGTGAAACACACCTCTTCCCTGCTGCACCAAATTCACAGAACTATATGTTCACTTGGACTGTGTCTCACTCTGGATGTGATCTCTCCTTCCTGACCGTGCAAACCTCACAGATGAAATAAAAGTAACCGCCAACAAGAAGCCAATCTGCTTGTCAGCTGACAAGCAGTTGATGATCTCTTTAAACCCTTAAGTCACGCTGGTGGGGATATTCTTCCTGCTGCTGTACTCATCTTTTACTTAAGAAAGGATGGTAGCTCGAGTGATGAGCTTCAAAATGATACTCTGGTAACAAAGCAGCGTAGTTCAGTAATTGACAAATGACATTAGGTGCTTTGCTCATGTTGATCATTGCACACTTCAATATAGGAAGAAAGTCAATGATCTTCTTCACCGTGCTAGTGTAAGTGCATCATCTTTCCTCTGATATCTCACACTCACTGTATCTCTGCTACTGCACCACCTCCCATCAAAGCTGATGCTGTAACACTCTTACAATTGCTGATTATATCATCCCTCACTCACTATCACTTACCCTAACCCCTGACAACACTAGCCGTACATGCTGTCTGCACTGCCTACTCAAAACACCTCCCTACCTGCATCTCAGTAACAGCTGTGTCACCCACTTTCTTTAATATACCCCTAATACCTGCCTCTATCTCAACTCAGGAGGAAAACATCACATGATAGGGTAGAAGGAGAGACAGTGGATGGTAGGCTGCTTGAAATTCAGCCTTTCACACTTTGAGTGGACAGCATTCTGACTCCGAGTGGCTGGCCGTGTTCAGGTCGCTGGATTCGACAGCTGCCCTTGACTGACTGAGTCTGAACCCTCTGAGTAAAAGTTCTCTCCCTTGACCTGACTGAATCCTGCTGACAATCAAATCAAGCTTCACTAACTTTGTGTCAGTGCTACAATACAAGGCAGGAATGAAGTTGCACAAACCTGGTATCTCTGAAGTGCCAGAGTGCACAAAGACAAGCTAAGGCAATGCAGGGATGATGTGAGCACTCAGATTGGCTCAGGGTAACTGAGCTCTATTACAGCAACTGAAAAGGCTAGAGATGCAGCCTGGCCCAGTCCATGGGTTCGGTGTGTCTCCCTGAGCACACAGTGTTCTTTCTGCAGCATTACAATGATAGGTGCCAATGCAACCTGAAGTGCAGAAGTTCACTGTAAGTGGAAGAGAAATGATACATATGAATTCTTAGAGGCTGGCACATTTCAGGTGTCAGCATCTGTATACAATGTCTGTGTGTGGTCAGTTCCCAAGAAGTGTACATTGAGATATTGGTACCTGATATCCAACATGGAGATCCTTTGGAGCAAGCAATGAGCTAAATTCACTAGTTACCCATTCGGACTTTAATAGGTGTATCCTGTTTGGCACATTTGATTAGATAGGAAGCTGAGTGAGTATTAATGAGGTGAGTTGTGATATTAACAAGGCATCTAACAGGAAATAATCACCTTTAATTGACAACTTGCCATTGCCCTCAAGAAAAATGCCTCTTTGGTCAGCAAATGCATAAAAGCCGTGGTGAGATGATCCCGCTGTTGAGATAGGCCTCACCAGATTTCTCATCTGATTCTGCTACAGCTGTGGATAAAGTAGAAGTAAATCCAAAGAATTGCTGAAAAAAACAGGTGTGAAGAGGTAATTGGATCAAGACACTATCCAGTGTTGCAAAAAAATGCTAAATTATATGGAACTAATAAAAAGGTAATTCACATTGACGTTAAGGTTTCCATTAGGGAATTCAGTAAAAGCAATTCTACAGAAATAAGGAAGAAATACTTTCATGTTTTAGATCCCGAGGAAGAATACAGATTATCATATGGTTGATCCTGATAAATGTGTATGACTTATATGACAGTCTCCCTGTATAAGAACAAGGGTGAGAAATCAGACTGTTCGAATTACAGAGGTGTCACTCTGCTGTCTACGGCTGGGAAGATTCTCTCCAGAATCCTCTTGGACAGACTGATTCCCCCCATTGCGGAGGACAACCTGACAGAAAGTCAATGTGGTTTTAGAGCGAACAGAGGCACATCTGACATGATCTTCGCACTACGCCAACTTCAGGAGAAATTCCGTGAGCAGAACGTTGGACTGTACGCGGCATTCATTGACCTCACCAAAGCCTTTGATACTGTCAGCCGCGACGGTCTATGGAAAATCCTGGGGAAGCTTGGATGTCCTCCTAAGTTCTTAACCATCCTACAGCAACTTCATGAAGGTCAGAGCGGCAAGATGAAATACAACAGTGACCTATCACACCCGTTCCCCATCAGCAATGGCATGAAGCAGGGCTGCGTCTTGGCACCAATGCTCTTTGCCATCTTCTTCAACATGATGCTGCAGGAAGCGAAGGAGGGCATCATGAACAGCATCTACATTTGCTTCCGCCCAGACGGCAATATCTTCAATCTGCGTCGCTTCCTCGCTCGCACGAAGACAACATGGGAGCCCATCATGGAGCTGCTGTGCGCGGATGACTACGCCCTACTCACGCACACAGAAGAAGTGCTACAGACTGCAGTGACGCACTTCTCCGACGCTGCAAAGGCTTTCGGGCTAACAATCAGTCTGAAGGAGATGGAGATCCTGTACCAGAAGCCACCACACAGCGCATACAATCCACCTCGAATCTTGATCGACGGCCACCCGCTCAACACGGTCGAACGCTTCACGTACCTGGGAAGCATAATCTCCAACAATGCTACAGTCACAGGAAACGTCGACAATTGCCTTGCGAAAGCAAGTAGTGCCTTCAGGTGACTGCAGAAGCGTGCATGGGGAAACCACTCGATAAGCATGTCGACTAAAATCCAGGTTTACAAAGCCGCGGTCATCACCACACTGCTCCACGGCTCCAAGGCCTGGGTTCTGTATCGGAAACAGATGCGGCTGCTGGAACGATTCCACCAACGTTGCCTGCATTGGGCATCACCTGGCAGGACTGCGTCTCTAACAATGAAGTGCTGGAAAAGGCCCGGCTCCCCAGCATTGAAGTGACCCTTCTCCTGAAGCAACTTCGATGGTCGGGTCACGTATCGTGGATGGACAACACCAGAATACCCACGACAGTGTTCTTCGGGGAACTCTGCGACGGCAAAGGAAACCGTGGTGCCCCGTGCAAGCACTACAAGGATCAACTGAAGCAATGGCTGTCTCAGGCCGGCATTGCCTCAACGGAACGGCAAAAGCTGGCCTCTGACAGGGACACATGGCGGAAGAAAACTACGACGGCGATAGAGCAGTTCGAATGTTCGAGGAGAGCAGCTGCAGCGGACAGACGGAAACGCAGGAAGGAGCCCTCATCTCAAGCCCCGCTGTCCGGAGCATCCCCCTGCCCGCACTGCCCCAGGATCTGCAGGTCCAAGACAGGACTCTACAGCCACCAATCATTGTGCCAATGAAATCGCTGATGAATCTCTTCCCAACTGATCTTCGCAAGCGAAGAATCTGCCTGATGATGATGTATCACTTAAACAAACAATGTATTTAAGAAAAAGACACAACAGGCTGGTCTAATCATAGGCCACTTGCGCACATGACTCAGCTGAATCCTCTCATTTCCTTTATGAATGAGATATTCCTGGAACTAAAACCAAGTAAATGGCTGAACATTGTGTCAGATAACAAAAAAACCTCACTCTCCACCCCGACCCTTCTAATGTTTCTGTGAAGTGCTTGAGAAATGTATATCTGCCTGAGAGGTGCTACATAAATGTAAGCTTCTTTCATCATTTGTACAGTTATTCCTCGTAAATCTAGTATAGCTAAATCACAAATCTCATCACTAAATCACAAATCAACCCTGTTTGTGCTTTCGGAACAGCATGTTTTGAATGTGTTGTATAGATTTAGTGCATGTAACAGCAATATATTTGAGTAAGCTTGCAATGAATATAAAACACAATCTTATTAAGAAGTAATTCCGTACCATTTCAGTCAAAATCACCAAGCATTGTCAAAAACCAAGCTGGCTTTTATGAAAAGACACTCCTTTAGAATTAAAACAGCTGCCCATACCTTTATGTATCCAGCTAGAAATTTGCCAGCTGTTGTTGTAGTTGCTGCAAAGGTCTACTTTGATAAGTATAACAACAATTTCGAATTTTATGCTTGATGAGATTGCACTTCTCCTCTTCCAAATACTAATGTCAAAAATGTTCATTTTAGTAAATGTTACTGTTCATTGCTGAAGCTTCCAAGTAATTATATGCTAGATGGCAAATTTAAAATCTTTTGAAATGAGTACAGATAAACAGATGCTGGAAAGTTGAAAAAAACACAGAACACTGGAGAAACTCCGCAAGTCTGGCAGCATCCCTGGAGAGAGAAACAGATAAAGTTTGGAGTCAGATGTTACTCTTCTTAATAAGAGTGCAATTCTCACCAATAAATACATAAGAGGTATTTATTTCTTACACATGACAGAAAATTCCTTTGGCAACTAAGCTTGGTCTTGATTCTAGGTCATTAAGAGTCAAGGAGATAACCTTCAGCCAGATATTCCCTAACAACACTTGTTCATTTATGAGATTTTAACCTGCAATAAGGGCAATGTTGTCCTATTGACGTGAACATTGTTAATTTTGTAATTATTTGATTTTCAGGGTTCGAAGATTTTAAGAGCAGAACACCAATTGTAACCTACTCAAAGCTTTTCTTTAATAAGTTGTGCGATTTATTTTTTGTTCAATCAGTACGTTGAACATCAAAGTGTTTTACAGCAATATTCCTGAAGCCTTGGTAAAATTTAAATTTAAATTAATCATTTAATAAAGAAATCTGAAATTTAAACCCATAAAATGAGATAAGTATTACATTTTGAAGTGTCATTTTTAGTAGCAGGCACCAATATATTATTTGGGAAATTATGAGGGCAGGTGATGAGGAATAGAGGCATGACCTAGTCTTTGAAAGCTGAAAAATGACAGTAGTATGAGACCATTAAGACTTTAGAGCCTGTTCACCACTCAGTAAAATCATGGCTAATACTTCATCTCCAAGTTCCTGCAATATTTCTACATGTCACAATTTCTTTCGTATCCAAAAATCTGTTGTCCTCTTTTTTGAACTTAATGTTACTCACCTCTTCTGGATAAGAGATTTCAAAATCATTCATAACATAATCATGAATGAGGAAATGTTCCTCTTCTTAGTCCTAAATAAATAATCTGTTCTTCTTCTGAAACAGAAACTTTTAGATTTGATTCTCAGCCTTGGAAGACATCCTGCAAGCGTCTATCCTCAAAGCACTCTTAACAATTTAATACATAGGAACATAAGTAGGCCATTCAGCCCCCTGAGCTGTTCCACCATTCAATGAGTTCTGGGGCCTAACTCCATAAATTTACCTTTGGCCCATATCCCTTTACATCCTTGCTTAACAAAATGTTACTTATCTTGGATTTAATGACTAACAACTAATATTGAACTAACCGCTGATCCAGCATTCACTTCTGTTTGGGGAAGGGAGTGCCAAGCAGTTACACACTTTGTGTGTAGAAGTGCTTCCTAACATCTCTAAGTGGTTTGGTCTGAATTTTTGGACTATGTCCTCAAACTCTATAATAAATGGAAATAGTTATTATTATTCTGCCCTGTCTTTTCATGTTAATGTCTTGAAGACTTTGATCAGAGCACCCCTTAACCTTTTAATTACATTTCAGTAAGATCACTTTCATTCCTCTAAACATAAATTTCAGACATGTTCATTTTTGTACATGTTGCCACTCTGCATGGTTACTTTTTAAATATAAAATAACAATAGTTAACAGAAATTATGGTTGCAATTTTCCAGTCCCCATGAGGAAACGATTCAGGAGGTGTGTGAAATATATCACTAACAGATTGCAAGATGACCATCTGCATGCATTTGTATCTGATTAATATTAGAATTCACTGCAATTAACTTTGCTTTCCCAATTAACTTTGATCCAATTGAGAAACTCTACACTTCAGAAAACGAGCACCAAAAAACAAGTTTACACCTGCTGAGTTGTACTTATTCATCTACCTCAGGACAAATACATGCTGCTTTGTCTTTATAACAGTAAGGCTTTAAAAATGATGCTTACAATCACCTGTGTTTGCACCTCTTAATTGATGAGCCTAAGTGATCCCAGGTGCACTGTGCTCCAGTGCCAAACATGCTAACACAGCAGATAGCTTATAGCTAGAGATAATGGGAACTGCAAATGCTGGAGAATCCAAGATAACTAAGTGTGGAGCTGGATGAACACAACAGGCCAAGCAGCATCTTAGGAGCACAAGGGCTGATGTTTCAGGCCTAGACCCTTCATCAGAGAAGGGGAGATGGACCAAAGATGGATAGACGAGAAGATAGGTTGGGAGGGGATAGGTCAATCTGGGGAGGATGGACAGGTCAAGGAGGCGGAATGAGGTTAGTAGGTAGGAAATGGAGGTGTGGCTTGAGGTGGGAGGAGGGAATAGGTGAGAGGAAGAACAGGTTAGGGAGGCAGGGACAAGCTGGGGAGGTTTTGGGATGCGGGGGGAACGAGCTGGCCTGCTTTTGGGATGCAGTGGGGGAAGGAGAGATTTTGAAGCTTGTGGAGTCCACATTGATACCATTGGGCTGCAGGGTTCCCAAGCGGAATTTGAGTTGCTGTTCCTGCTACCTTCGGGTGGCATCATTATGGCACTGCAGAAGGCCTAGGATGGACATGGTTGTCTAAGGAATGGGAGGGGGTATTAAAATGGCTTGCGACTGGGAGGTGCAATTGTTTACTGCGAACCGAGCGGTGTTCTGCAAAGCAGTCACCAAGCCTCCACTTGGTTTCCCCAATGTAGAGGAAGCCACAACTGGTGCAGTATGCCACATTGGCAGATGTGCAGGTGAACATCTGCTTGATATGGAAAGTCATTTTGGGGCTTGAGGGAGGAGGTGTGGGGGCAAGTGTAGCACTTCCTGCGGTTGCAGGGGAAGGTACTGGGTGTGGTGGGGATGGAGGGGAGTGTGGAGCGAACAAGGGGGTCCCAGAGAGAGTGGTCTCTCTGGAAGGCAGACAAGGGTGGAGATGGAAAAGTGCCTTGGGTGGTGGGGTATGAGCAGGATTTAGCACACATCGAAAATAGAGCATTGCTTGTATACAATTGAATGATGTGGAACTGTGGAAGCAGTGAAGCAAAGGAGATATAAGTTGAACAGTGTGTTCGAGTCGGTCTAGAGGAGGGACTGACAGGATTGTTCTCCAGGCAGCATGGGTGAATGAGGTAAGGGTATGTTCCAATATGTTTTGGGTGACTATTTGCACAGCAGATTAGTCTGTGAGCTGGGCTCAAATATGTTGCCTGTAATCAGTCTGGAGTGTTGAATGTTCTATCCAGGGCATTGACAAAATGAGGCCAACCTGTGTCTCAGGCTCAGTCTGGCAGTCAGGTGGAGCACAGGGAATGGTCATGTGAATGGGGGTGGGGGAGTTCAATTGATTTGGTAGTCAGGGATTTAGAAGGTCAGGGAACATATGATCTCATGGCAAAGGTGTGAAGGAACCTCTGGGTACAGGTTGTTTTGATCATGGGTAGGGTAAAATTCAGCAGGGGCAGTGGTGACTCAACTGTCAGGTGCTCCAGGGTACAGTTGGAAACTTCATAAGCGACAATGATTGCTGGCATACTAAAGAGGGGAGGATGGAGTGCTACAGAGGCAACAAGGATAGAAAACTGTTGAAAATTATTTAGAGTGGGGGATAATTGGTGGTTCATGAGGAAGGGAATGGTGTTGGTGGTGGTTTTCAAATGGCCAATGAACTTTCTGGATCTAAAAGTGCTAAAACTGAATCAAATTTACTGTGCATCACCTCATTAAGATGCAGAAGGAGGGAATGCTGAGGAGAATTATATCTTGCATGTTTTGGCCAAGTGATGTGTCCCCACTCTACCACGAGATCCAGTGGATGGACAGTCATTCCCTTGTTAGTATTTCAATTGGAACTCAAGTCATCACATTCCAATGAGATCTCTTAAAGTCCTGGATCCAAAGTATATTTCACCCGTTTACCATTTTGTGATCTCTCTTGTGTGCAATAAGCAATGCAGCAAGACCAGCAGATGTAATCTAAAAGCTGCCCATTGGCACCAACCTATCATCACAAGTACTGTGTGCTCTAACACCCTGCTTGAATGCTGCTACCAGACAAAGAGATGGGTGCCTGGTATTGGGTTTAAGTGGGTAGCGGTTACTTCTAGTGTCATCATGCCAAACCTTCATTCTTGGGGTTTTGCTTCAAACTCAATGAAGGGAAGCTGACTATTATTAAGGGGGCAGTAGACTAACGTCCTTTCAGCGCCCAAGGGCAATGCGCTATGCTACCATGTGGTGATCATGATTCTGAAAAGAAGCTGTTTTAGAAGCTGCACACAAAACTTGGAACATGAGATGCTTGGGGAAGAGCAATAAGGAGGTGGATTATTCTCGGGCAGTCTATCAACATGACTGTTTGAGATACTTGACCATCTACATGACATTATAGTCTTCACAAACTCTTGAAATAACCTCATTCATCATGGTGCCTTCTTTTGGTCAACTTACTCCACAGAGGAAATCCATCGGTATAAGTTGTTCCACTAGTAAGAACAAGAATTGCAGCAACAGCAGTGGGAGCCTGAACTAGCTGTTGGCCAGTTGGCAAAAGCATAGCACCCAGGGCAAGTTGACCCACATAAACAGAAAACATTGAGCCAAAACTGGATATACAGGGCCAATCCAGCTGTCAGCAAATGTCAGACTATCAATGTCAAAGAAATCTTGGGATGTCCAGGGAAATTGTCTCCTCTATCTGCCAACTTCTGGACAAGTACTTAGATCCTCATTTATTAAAATAGAATCCCATCCCGATTTCCTTGAAGAAGACAGCAGTCCTCTGCAGAATCTCACTGGCATCCGCTCAGAAGTGTATTGGGAGATCACTTATGATCAATCTACTGAAGATCACCTAATTATTAGTTTCCCTTTGGATGCAGAAAGTCAGACAGCTGGGGCAATGGCTTTACCACTTTCTATAGGTGCTGGATGCAATCTCAGTTGTACTCACGTAACCATTACCCTATCACCTGCCAGAAGTGTCCATGAATAGGAAAGGCTTCCACTTCATGACTGTAGAGATCATCATAGACTACACCAGGTGAATAATTCAGGTTATCTAGAGAACTGTCATGACATCAGTCTGGAACACTCAGTTTTCTATAACATTCAGGCCCTCTCAGATTGTTCAGGGATGTGCCTTCTAGAATAAAGACTACCCCTCAAAATATGGCTCATGGAACCTGTCAAGAATCCACTGGCCAAAGCTGAGGAAAGATACAATGCTGCACATGCTTCATGGTGTCCATAATCAGATAGATCATAAGGCACCTGAGGATGAGATTTGAAAGCCAGAATCAGTCAGCCAATGCAATGCATTCCATCCAAGACTGAGAGTGAAATCTTCCTGGGCCCTCACTGATATAGGTTATTGCAAAAAGTTAGGGAGAACTGTGTAAGATTCAAGGCCTTCCTTGATGTCAGATGCAAAGAGTCAAATTTTCAAACTAGTTTCTGGATATCAAGATAAGATTCTCACTAGAGAGCAGCAAGCGTCTGTTTCCTGGGGATTGTTGCTAGTTATCACCCTCAATACTACTTAATGCAGCTTCACGAGTGTCCCATCTTCTTTTCTAACACCCACTGGGCAAAAACTAAACACTGATGTTCCCGAAAGCTAGCTTGAGAGGGAAGCTGGCAATTCTAGCTTGCCAAATACAAACCAAAAGAACTGCCAATGCTGCAAATCAGGAAGGGCCACGATAAAAGTTAACTCTGATTTTCTCTTCAAAGATGCTGCCAGACCTGCTGAGCTTTTCCAGCAATTTCTGTTCTTATTTCAGCTTGCCGCTTGTTCCACCAATTTCCATCTTGAACACGCAGCATTGATGTCACCTTGTGTAGCAGCTGCTCTGACCCCACATCCATAGACATGGACATCTGACATGGGCCAGTCCGCAGCACTGCATTCTGTTTTTACACTTTAATGCTGCATTATGGGGTGCACCAGCAACTATCAGTAGAATGCTACTGCAAGAACACATTGTTCACAGGCACAGGCTCATAGACTGGATCAAGCTAAATCTCAGAATTAGGGAGCACTCAAACTAGAGAAGCATCCCCTGCTCTGTGACATCCCAACTGCTGCCATTTTATGCCATCCCTACCCCCTTAGTCTGCATCATTGCAATTGCTGCTCAGTGAGTGAGTTTTCATGATTACAAGGTGGACAAAAGCTAACACTTCTCCCACATTTCCTCCCCCCAAGGAATGGTGAGAGTCACCTCTCAGATCTACTGTCCTTATTTCATATACTGAGAATGTTTTGGTGAAGATTCTGGTAGGTCACCATGGGACCTGGGCTTGTAAGAGTCTTCTACAGAGTGGCAGGGCACCCCACCTCGATATGGTATGCCAAAGGCAATATAATCATTGGCAGAGGGTTGGTTGAGGGGCAGGGTGCCTGTCTGTCATTCCTGCTCGCTGGGAGGTTCCTGTTGGTCCTGTCCAGTCTCCCTGAGAAGCGTGAGAACTAAAAGTAAGACCAAGGTGCCTTGGTTCCCTCTTGCCTTGTGACTGATGCTGATTACTCCAATCTGGAGTGATGTCGCGCAGGTCTTGGCATTTACCTGGGAGCTAGCGAGTTCTCTGTTGGACCTGATTCTCTAACACCACCACCCATCTTTTGCAGAAGCAGCCTCGCTCTTGCAGGCCAGCGTCACCACAATTGGCAGTGGATGGGTGGACACCTTCTTCATTTGCTCCAGACCAGTGATGGACACTTGCCCAATGAACCTGACCTTGTAAGTTGAGCATGACCACATACAGCGACACATCCTATTGCATGTGACTCCACAGATGCCTGCTCTCCAGCAGTGCCTTCAGTGTAAAAGATCTTAGGCATTCCTTCCTCCTGTGAAGACGTGCCAGTAATGTGTTTACCAGGCTGTACCCCAAATCTACACCAGCTAAGGTACTTAATGAGGTGAGATGCAGGTGGCCACCATTGCTACTACATCTTCTGAGGCATCAGAGGCTCTTTCCTGAGAATCGTTACCCTGGAGAGCATGAGACTTGTTTCATTTCCTTAACAATTGCACTTTCAGAAGAGAAAAGAATTAATTAGTTGGTGAGGAAGCACAAACCTTGTGTAGAGCAATATGTGAAAATGGCTGCTAATCTTATGCCAGGAGGTAATGATGTTGCTCATTGATTTCTCTCATGACAACCTCTGTCAGCACAATACTAGTTTTGCTCCTCACTAGCGCGATAGACCATATCTTTATCCAAAGAGGTGCAATCCAGAGATCAGGGAGGCGTCTGTCCATTTGAACCCCCTCCGTACTGCTTTGTGCCAGCTTGTCATTCAATGAGAGAAATGGAAGGACTGAGTGTGATGGGAACAGGTGCATGAGCACCTAGTAAACATGCATAGACCTTCTGACTGATGAGCTCTCTACAGCCAATGAGTGACAAGCACAATGTCTGAGAAGTGTTAGATGATTAGCAGCATAAGGTAATGTGAGTCTTTCAGTGTGCATCAGGCTCATGAGGGTGAGGTTGGTGTGCCCTTATGACATGGCTGTTCAAATGGCAGGGTTAGAGTGAGTGATGGCCCTATGAATATGAGCATGCAGTGAGAAGGTGGTAACACTTACCCTTACAGAGCATAGGAGGTCATTCTTTTTCTTCCTTCACTTGGCCCCACTTTGTTTATGCTTAATCAAGGTGCTGACCTCATGTGAGACCTGTACCCAGGTCACCCAGAACCATGAGACCAAATGTTCCCACCGTCGGAGGGGAAGAGAGCCTGGTTCCTGGAGCAGGCAGCTTGGAGCGATGCTTGAGAGGTGCATTTCTTCAATCATCGAGACAGGTTTTGATTCTTGACAGATATCTCCAAGTGGATTGGCAGAGATGGCAACTGGTGACCAAGATTCCTGGCTTTTCAGAAGTGGAGAGCCTGGTCTCTAGCAATAGTGTGAAAACATTTGACCCCAGAATATGCCTACAGGAGCAAGAACATCTGTACATAATTCCCATTTACATTCCCATTCAACCTGTGCGCACTCAAAATGAGCTGAAAAGTAGACAATTGTGCCATTGAAGACATCCAACTTCATACTTGAACTCCAAAAAGGAAACCCAACAAAAATCTCCCACAATCAAAAGCAGTTCTACAATCAACAAGCTTTAGTTTGGCAGCTGAGTATTAATGTAATAAACTGAGTTTCCCCAGCATTCTCTGTATTTTGGGGCTTCAGCATCCACTATAGATACTTTTATTAAAGATTCTCTGGTGTCTTCCAAAGATCTACCCTTGTCCAACTTTATAGTTCTCATCTTTATTCTGCCCGTTCTTACTACCATCTGAAAGCACAACTTTATTTTTCACCTGTATATTGTCAGCCTTCAGTTCTACCTCACCACCACCTCTCATTTGCTATTGTTGATTAATTGCTAATCTGATACCAAGTTCACAGTAAACAGATGGGACAAAGTTACCATTAGAAATTCCCTCCCTAATGACATTGTGCATCTAACAACACACCTGGACTACAGTGATTCAAAAAGGTAGCTCACCACCACCTTCTCAAGGACAGGTAGAAAATACTGACCAAACCAATGATGTCCATGTACCACAAGTACATGAAAGGGAATTCCTTCAATTAAATATTGAAAATACTAAAACATTTCCTTCAATTCCCTGTCCAAACTCTTATCCCTAGCTACTGACTTTGTTCTGGTGCCTGGCATCCAAATGAGATTAAAGTCCCTAGACCTTACTTACTACTCCACCAGCCTCTGCAGCAAAAGGATCACATGCTACAATTTCCATCATGTCCAGAAGGATGCCCCAACCAGATACATATTCCTCTCCCCTCCCTTTTCAGCATTCTGCAAGGACTGCTCCGTATGAAACATTCTGGCCTTCTCCTCTTCCACTTCCAAAACCCCACAACATGCTACCTTCTCGTGCAATTATGGAAGGTCAACAGCTGCCTGTTTACTTCTTCCCTACTCATCATCTAAGGTTCCAGACATAATTTCCAGGTGAAACGATGATTTAACTGTGTTTCATTCAATTTAGCCTACGGTATTCACCGTTTGCAGTATGGTCTCCTCTACACTGGGGAGATGAAACTCAGACTGGGTGACTGTTTTGCAGAACATCAACATTCTGTCCATACAAATGATCCCCAGAGCTTCCAGTCACCTGCTACTTCACTAAAGCTCTGCAAACCATGCCAACAATTTTGTCATATGGCATAGGTGCAGTGTTCCAGCGAGCTTCCGCTCAATCTTGAAGAATAACGTCATATCTTCTGCTTGGGGATCGTGCAGCACCTATGACTCAACATCAAGTTCAACAACTTAGAATTAATTACGTTCTTCTATGTTTTTAACCCACCCTCATACTCTGTTCCTGTCATGACATGACATGCATTTCTTTCAGCACAGCCTATCCATTCTCTCCCACTTTCAGCTCTCATGATCAGTTATTCAGTTTGTCTTCTGTCCTGGCTTACATAATCTTCTCTTCTGCCAACTCCACTCATACTTCTGTCTTTCCTTTTGGGCTCCATCTCCACCTATATGCTCCTTTACCTCCATGCCCCAACCACATCTTTTCGATTATCACTTGATGTGGATCAGTTTTAATTTTGCTTTATGCTATTTGCATGAGCCATCTTAGGATCAGTAGTCTGTCCAAGGTGCATGCAGCTACATAAGTGTGCTGTAACACAAAAGCCTCTTGCTGACCAGGTATAAGTTGGCCCCTTAAATCAACTCCCATTCAAAGAAGTTTCAAAGAAGCAATGCACTTAAATAATCCACTTGTACACACAGCGTCGTGGGTAATGTAAGAGAACATTTTTTGAGCTGGTCCAATACATTAGAAGTGTTACGTAAGCATAAGCCTGTAGCTTTTTTATAGAAGCTTCTTCGACACCAACCAGATCTAAGATGACACCCAGAATTTATTGTTTATTGTCCAGCAAAGTTTATTTCCATTCTTATTCTTAACTCTTCTAATGCCTGAAGTCACGGCACTTGTTTTTAACCCAAAATACAACAAAATGAAAGCTGTCTGAATAGTATTAAATCTGGGGATGATTGAAAATGTAGCAATAAAGACTTCAATCTTAACATGAGACAAAGTATGACTATTTTCCAGTATCATTATTAACAACAGGAAGTTTATATTTATCATTTGGTTCATACTTAGTTGGCGCTTGTCAAAAATTCACCATTGAAGCAATTCTTTTCATTAGGAGTCAGTAATATAATTTGTCAGGCTCGAGTAATGCATTGGCCTTGACACAAGCTTTAACAAAATACACATTCCCCATATAATGCAATGATTCAGTATGTAAAAAAAATCTTGCGTGGGTCTTTCAGCGTTAATCAAGGCTGTCATTGATGTTTTGATCTAATGTTGATTGGCTGCATTTTTATCAGAAATGGTGAGCTTCAGTGTCCTGGTGATTTCTTGAGATAATTTGATTCTTTGCATTCCAAAGAACCTTTGAGAGTCAATTTAAGTGGCTTTAAGTAAGATATAATCAGCAAAGAGTGTGAAATAAAGTCTTTGTCTCATCACATTAATGCCAGTACTTAAAGTGGCAGTTTATCAAGAGGTACCGCACAAGGTTTTAATGAGCATGCTGCCTGTTCATGTACAGCACTAATTAATCCCATTTTTTTCACAGAGACGTGATTACTTCTTGAAACCCCCATTGTTTTGTGCTCAGTGGTGAAGCACCTCACACAATTTTAATCTTCTGGCTGAGCTAGATTCTGACAACTGAATTATATCTTACTGAAAATAATTGCAGGTATCAGCTAATAAAACTAGCACATCACAAATAAATACATTTAACCAAGTACCGGCAAAAAAAGGTTTGATATTTGGATAAAGCAGTATTTCATTAGACGTCTGAGCAAAAATGCACTGTTTGTTGACCAATATAAAAATATAATTAATGCTAGCACACCAAGCTTCTTAACACAATAGCTTCTTGGTATTATAAGGGATGCCTTTCCAATTTCAATAAAGTAAAGCACAGTAGAGGGGATGCTGGTGGAAATATTTGCTAAAAAAGACCAAAGCAATAGCTATTTTTAGCAAAGCCTTTGACCGTCAACACTTCTAACTGTGCTCAGCCAATTTTATTACTACCTGGCTTTAATGTTTACCACGCAAATGCTTCCTGAAGATATCCACCGAAAAATGCCCAATATTTTACAAGTTCTGTGCATTGGATCTCAGTTGAAATCACAATAGTGCCATAAGTTCAGTTAGTTAAATTGGTCTTGCCATCCAAAAAAAACTCAAACATTTGTTGTTATATGAGGAGAAATTGAATTTCTTTTTTTAATATTGCTAATACACCAGTCTAAAATGCACATCTTATAACCAGGATGATTTGATATCAATTGACTGAATCATCTGGTAAATTTTAGAGTTAGATTTTCAGAGAGTATTTTTTACTTTTATTGTGTATAAAAATAAGACCCTCATTTTGATTGTTAGTTTGTTAACTGTCCTTCCCTGATTTGTGATAAGTAGTGAACATTTTCAAGTTCTGTAGAGTTTTTTGTTTTATTTCTTATGAAAGAGAACTCAATGAGGTGGGCCCTATGCTGGTATCTCGAAGCCACTTTCTCTACTAAAGATACTCATTATAAAACTCATGCTATTAATCTCGTGAACACATCAGTTAATGATTTTGTCTTTGCTTATCTATTACAAATATATTGTGTGAAATGTAAAGCATAGGGACATGGTCTGTATATTTTCAGTTCTAAAAGTAGTGGGCAGACAAGGTGGAGGTTAACTAAAGGGAGCTCAGTAAGTCCCATTAGAAAGAGTTTGGCAAAGCTTTGATATTTTGCTTACAGCTACATTATCTCTAAGGATACAAATCTCAACAAAATGAATCATTGTGTCATTTGCCTTTGACGTCATTGTGAAAAAATAAACTTGATTCTTCTGGCTCTTCTCTCTTCCAAAAGAAGGCTTGCCAAACATAAAGACAATGTGCTTTTTAGATCGAATAGATTAGTCACAATAGCCATCAAAGCATTTGAATAACAATATTTACAAAGAACAGAGGAGGAAAAGTAAATTTTACTGGGTGAGAAGATGGAAAGCTGAAATCATTTATTACTTCTTGTACTACACTAAATGATATCAGTTTGGCAACATTTCTAATGCTGCACACAATGTGAAGTAGTTCTGCCTACCAGCTGCAGCGTTCACTGCTGTCTACATTCTTTGTTTCAAAGATGCAGCATTTTGTATAGCAGTTGGAGCCATGTAAAACAACTGTGCTATGCACAAATGGCCAACAGCAGCTGTCTTCAGGAAGCTGGTAGCTTGCTGACTACTGTGGGAAGGTTTTTAGTAGAGTATGGCTCCTTAGATTAATCCTCTGATCTGTACTGAGCATTTCAGATCTTCGCCCCACAATGGCCACTTCCATTTCACATGAGATTCCAGTCAGGTACAAATCGATGCCACCAGTTTTGCCCATGTGCACGGCCTGAAGCAGTATAAGGAAATTTTATTCATATTGCTGCAGTATACTGACTTCAAAGCTGATGCTGACGAATGAAGAGGCAATCCAAATGCACCATAAAAACAATGTGACACAGTAATGGAAAAATACACATTAGTTGGCTGGAAGTCAAATTGAATACATTACAACCAGGTGAAGAGAGGTGATCAGCTCCCTCCTTTATAACCGCCTTTTAGTTATTCACAACAAATACTTTTATTTCTTTTTTAGTTGGCAGATATTACACTTCAATTAAAAAGCGATCAGTTATATTAAAATGAAGGAACCAGATTACAGGGTTTTTTTGAGCGTAAGAAAAGAAAAATTTACTGTTTCCTGATCCCATCATCAAAAACACATGTATGCATGGGAGTAATAAGTTTAAAGAAAAACAAAGTGTCTAGTATAGTCAGGAAGACTAGGCGCAGCAGTATTTTGTTTTAAATGTCTTTAAGAGTCTTTGAGGTATGAGATCTGAAATTAGAGGCCACTTGTTCAGTTTATGGCTTGTATTCTGCAGAAGTTTGTAGATCTGGAGTTCTCAGAGAATGGTTATTGTGCCAACTTGCTTTTTCACTGGGTACTGTCCAAGAAGCTGAGACTGACAGAGAAAGAAGGGTTGTACTGCCTTTGCTGCATCTGTGTTTGAAAGACCAAATGCACGCAAGTGAATTAAGCAACGATAGTTTTATTGTCAATCTTCAGTTCATCATAAATACTAGTGTCCATCTCATTTCTTCTTTCCCTGTCAGAAATCCCATGTCCCACTGGGGAAGGACTCAGCTATTTTTTTAAGGAAAACCAGACATAGCTTTTTTTTAAAATGTACTAACCACCATGTTATCTAATCACTCAGTTAATCAGTTACAGGCATCAATCAGCAGGGACAGTGTAATAATAACAATAAGTCAAACAAGGGAAGGAAGTAACAGAGGGACTAAATCAACATGGTCTTAATGGGGGAAATAATGAACCCTAGTCCTGTGGTGCCGACCCATCAGATTACAGCTCTTTGTTTTGTCATTCTTCTTGATATACCCAAAAGTGCTTTAACACAACTGAATGTTTTTTTTCCCACACCAATCTTCCATGTTACTTTCCATCAACATCCAACACCATGATTCCAACCAATAACCAATTTACATGCAGCCTCCACTAATGGCCAAAATAAGATCCAACTGAATGTTTCTTTTCTCCCTACCACTAAATCATCCATATAGTACTTTTCATGTATTATCTAGCACTACTAAATCGCCTGTCTATCCAACTGATCAATTCAGGTGCAAAGCCTGACAAGGGCAATGTAACACTATCCAAGGTGAGAGAAAGGTAGGGAGAGAGGGTGAGGGCTAAATTAAAATGGAGTTGGAAGGGGAGATAAGGCACTCGATCTCTTGTGTTGCCTACTTCTCTCGATAAGCATGGAGAGTACTAGTGGACACAATGTTACCCCTTCCAAGGACACCTGGGCCCAAACATAAGCCTTGGAAGAGGGACAGACAGTCAGAAACTATAATCCCCTCTTCTAAAACTTCCTGGACCTATTAAAGGCAAACTTGGCCAGGCCCAAGTCCATACCATAAGAAGTTCCTTTGACTTACCCACATCCCTCCTAGGAATACAAATATTCCCTGTTTTTATATTTATCTGTAAGCGTTATCATACACAACTGAATGTTTCTTTCCCCACCACCAAATCTCACATGGTGCTTTTCATCTGTTATCCACCACTAATAAATCACCCATGTTTCCAGTTAATCAAATTATGTGCAGTGCCCAGCAAGGGAAGAACACTGCCTATTTAGAGATGTTATTACACACCCCTGGAGCAAGCAAGAATTGAACCAGGTCTCCTGGATCAGAGTTAGATGCTACCACTGTATCACAAGAGCCCCTACGAATTCAATTCTGAAATAGAAAGCCTAATAAGCATTCTTTGCTCTCCATTAAGTCTGGAGTTATATGGGTTGAGTCTGAGCTATTGTGGTGCAATGGTAATGTTCCTACCTCTGGGCCAAGAGGATCATTATCACGGTTGGCCTTCTATAGGAAGGACATTGATAAGCTTGAGAGGACACAGAAAAGATTTCCAAGGATTTTGCCAGGACTGGAGGGTTTTAGGGAAGATGCTGAATAGGCTGGAGCTTTTTTTCCTCTGCATTGTTGGAAGCTGAGGGCTGACCTTTTTGACGTTTATAAAATCCTGAGGGGCATGGATACAGTAAATTGACAAGGTCTTTTTCCTAGTGTGGGAGAATCCAAAAGTAGAGGGCATAGGATTAAGATGAGAGGGGAAAGATTTAAAACGGTTCTGTGGGGTAATTTTTCAGGTAGAAGGCAGTGCATGTGTAGAATGAACTGTCAGAGGAAGTGGTGGAGGCTGGTACAATTACTACATTTAAAAGGCATCTACATGAGTGCATGAATAAGAAGGATGTAGAGAGATAGGGCCAAATTCTGGCAAATGCAATGAGGTCATATTGGGATGGCTGATTGGCATGGACGAGTTGGACTCAAGGGTTTGTTTTGTGCTGTATGACTCTAAGACTCTCAAGACCCACCTTTTCCAGAAGTGTGTAATACTATCTCTTGTCAGGTTGATTAGAACATATCATCTGGCTGACAGTTAAGGGGACCTGTATCTTTAACACTGACAATTAGTTCTAATATCTTTGTCTCCCTGCTTTGCTACTCAAAGCAGCTGCTGATGTTGGTCACTTTCTGAGTTGGAGGGTCTGCTCCATTGCCCTTCACTTTGACATTTGCAAGCAGCCTTTGATGCCCAAAATGTGTAATTTAACACATTATGATGGATTAAATAGGGAATGCAAATTTTCTTGATGCTGTTTCCTTTGGCTGATTTCAGCCTTTTAATAATATAGTAGTTTCAATGTAGTCAGATTTTGTTCATTTCTTTATTGTATGATTTATGTTTGTTTGGGTTTCCCTGACTTTCTTCAATCCTGTAGTCAATTGATCACAGTGGGTACTTTTGATCTGTTTTTTTTATATAAGTAACATATTAGCCCATGAAGATCTCAGGTTTTAAAGCCAGATGACATAAGCCCTTCTAACAATGGTCTATGTTTACCAATATTGTCACAAATGTTTCAAACAATTTACTGTATCAGTAAACCAAATATTATTTATTTGCTAATAGCATGGCTATCATTTCACGGTGAAAATAAAGGCATCAATCTATATTGTTTACTCAACATTGAGTTGTGTAATGCATTTTGAATTAAACATAAATCAAAAGCTCTAGTTACAAAGTATAGTAAGTTTTGAGGCACAACTGAATCTTTTATTTGCAAGATGAGTGATACAAGCAAAGGGACCAGAGCCTATTTTGCACACAAGGGTCATCATCAAGCAATTCCAGACCATAGTAAAAAATGACTGGATAAAAAAGGAAGCTCCTACTATTGTATCAATATTCCTCAGCCTGGTCCTCAGATCATCTCTGGCTGCAGCAAAATGGAAATTGTTTACTTCCTGTGTCAGCCATAAATGGCCTCGTGAGACACATCGCTAAATTAGGGTTAATATTGCCATTTGCAATTACATACAGTGACTGGGAGTTGGATTTATCTTTATTCCAATTAATTTCTTATAGGACATTATGTTAGAAAGAAATTATTTTCATGCTCTTTATGTACCAAAGAAGAATCATATTGAACTCAAAACATTAACTCTGTTTCTTTCTCTTCGGATGCTGCCAGAACTGCAGAGTTTCTACAGCACTCTTCATGTTTGTTTTATATTTCCATCCCATTAGCTTTGAATGAGTTTAAACCCAGAACAGAGTGGTATTTGATTCATTCCAAGTTAGTTACTTTCGGCTTTAAGTTTTCATTCTTGTTCAGCTATTGGACGAAAGAAAAAAAAGACTACCAGGACTATAAAGTTAGAACTTACAAGGAACATATAAAGAAAATAAACCTATTTTTGAGATGGCGAAATAGTGAAGTATTGTTTAAGTTCAGTGTTGGAAATGCAATACTTGTCGTTCTGGTGGTCACAGAAACTCATATTTAACTTGCTTTCATTTTATTTAATATTTTTTTCAGTTCTGGCTTGAGAAAATGTTTACTGTGATAAGGTTGCCACTGTTGGAATTTTTCAAACAAAATCACAACAGTTTATTCTGACAAAATTTCTGCCCAAAATTTACTCAAATTGTTGTTTGTCATGCTCCTCCATATTTCCAGTAAAATGTGTTTACTTGCATTATTTACTTGCACTGTTCTTCAAGAAATCAAGAACTGGGCTCTTTGATTGGAACTCATTAGCAATTGCATTTAGTGGACCTAAGTCTCCACTCAAAAAAAGTGCAATTACTAGAAAGTGAATAACATTTGAAGCACAGAATTACAGAACAAAACAGAGTAAAGTATCAATGCTTTAAAAATATTTATTAAAGTAATTATGGCTATTGCTGCTTAAAAGAAGTGATTTAATCTGTATCTATGCTACTACCAGTGAGATTTGCCTGGAATGTAAACAGCTATGGCGCAGTCTGTCTAACTGGGAACAGACACATTTATCCATCTATCTGTCTATGAAAAGACTGCTGGTTTGATAATGTAATTAAATAAATTTGCGATCAGACTTGTGACTATTAATAGCAGATTCAAGTTAAGCTACTGTGGTAATTTCAAGATTTTATAACCAATTAATTATACACATTCTGGCTAGGGTGAGGAACCTTTTAAACTTCGATTCTAGGTTTCTTTTTATTTCGTTGTCCTTGTGTTGCACACGCACAATTCCCTGCTGAAAAAGCCCTCTGTATCTGCATCTACAAAGAAACCAAACAGCAAAGTGATTAATGGCGACAGACTAAAATACTGCATGAACTGGCTGGGATGAGCTAGTCAATTTCCACGGACATCAGCAGCAAGGTTTGTTTCTTACAATTCACACCCTTCGTGTTGGTGAATAGCCTGCATCTGACAAAGACTTATTCACTTACCAGGAAGTGAAATATAAGTTAGAATTTAGTGTTGCATGGTTTCTTGCATATTTATTTAACTGCAATGGAAGTCTTTGTGAAATATAAGTTGATTCTTACAGTTCTTGCTTTTAGTGAGATGTTGTTTGGTAGTTGAATTTATCATAAAAGTCAAGCAGCATGTTATACAGAAGATGACTCTGCGTAAAAATAAAATGAAAGTTTGCTCAAGATGGAAATTTAGGAACAGGTAATCCGTAAATTTCCAGGAGGTTATTCAGCATCTGGAGAAGAAAAGAAGAGCAAAATACTGTGGATACAACAGATCTGGAATGAAACAGAACATATTGACGTACATCAGCAGGCCTGGCAGCATCTGTAGAGGGTGAAATGGAGTTAATATTTCAAGTCCAAAGACTCTTATAGAGAGCATGCAACTTTAGTTCCAAAGCAGAGTCATCAGACTCAAAACATAATTCTTCTTCTCTGTTCACAGATTCTGCTAGATCTGATGAGTAACCCCAGTAGTTCTTGCTTACATTATAAAAATAAAATCTGGGTTACTTAGTGAGATGGCGCGTCCCACCTAAACAGTAATGTCTTTTTTTTCCAATGACGCCCTCTCTGATTTGTGCATTTTTAACATTTCCTTTTTCATTGTATTCAATAACAGGCCTTGTTTTTAAAAAGAAACCACACTTTTAGGCAGCAAGCCAAAATATGATGGAAAGAACCAATAGAACATTTTGAGTTTAAATTTCTGTTAGCGTAACAGAAATGTTCATTAAAGTAAAATTGTCTGCCCTTTCAAAATATTCTTTTCTAATGCAAATTTCACCATGTCCTTAAATTGGAGTTATTCACAATCTCACCAACAGATGTCATAAATGTTTATTAGATTTGGTAAGATTCTTAAACCGGCAAATAACAGAATGTTATTTCATATTTCTTGGAATAGTAATGATGGATTAAGCTCTTGACCAGGGCTCTAATTTGAATTTATTCAAACTACAACAGACACTGCGGGCAATAATCTTTGTGTTTGCTGCAATTTAAGAATTGTGCACCAGCTTCTGTTACTGCTTTTTTTTTCAGCATTATAGACCAATATCTGTATTCCAACAACATTATTTTGTTGTAATGGATGTAACTAATAATGTGAAGTAAGATGATAATCTGTTTTTATGATGTTGATTGAGGGATAGATATTGGCTAGAACACTGGAAATAACTTGCATGATCTTCCAACTTGGCTTCACTTCTATGTCAGGCTTTATGCTTAGCCTTGCTGCATGTATAACTCCTGTTTAAGACATATTTTCTCCCACAATATTTTTTTCTTGCTTCCTTATACGCACCAAAATTCTTGTTTTTCTTATCTCAGCATTTTCAGCAATGAATGAGTGACCAAGATTACAGTTATTAATGAACCACAAATTCCTGTGGCATTGCAGGAAATATAAAGGCAACAATTATCATCAATAGTTTCTGAAATAAAATATCATATTCTTCACAAATTTTGTCAAGTATAGCATAAATATTGCTCTTACAGGTAAAACCATGCAACTAAACTTGCATAACAGCTCTTTGAGCATGTACGAACTATTTTGATCAAATGACGCCACAGAGGCCGATATCCTGTCATGAAGTTTCCTTTATTTACATGTGGAGTGTGCTTGACACTGATCCAGCTCCCTCAGAGCCATCTCTCAGTGAACAGAATATCTGATACTCCTGTTTTTATCTGACAGCCAGGGCTCCTTGATTGGACCAGATTAGCAGCCCCAATTAGGGAACTCATATTCTATGAGGTCGAACTGGTTGACCTCATTACAATCACAACATCCCTCCCCCTCTAAGTCCAAGGACATAGACCAGTTCTTATTTTTATATAGCTCCTCCTGGAGAGTTGTAGCATTGGGTCAGGTTTCTCCAAATCGGCCTCTGATATGGGTGGTATGTAACGCACAGTAGCTCACCTCTTATGCCTAGAATGCCTCAGAAGAAATTCATTTCTTCTTCCTGGTGGCAAAGGCATCAGGGTGGTGACATCTGCTGTGTCCATCTCAGATTCCAATGGAAGGGAACAACTCTCAGATTCCGGATCATTCGGAAAGACTGTTGAGGAGCTGGATATGTTTTTCTCCCAGACCGTTAGTGACCTTAGAGCTTTCATATGGTCCATATGGTTGTTCAGGATCTTTGCACCTGCCCGAACTTTATAGGTCATTCGGACTGACCTCATGTCGTCCGTGCCTCTTACCCATGCGGGGCCATTCCCATGGTTCCTACACCAACTTTTTTCCCTGAAGTAAACTGTCTGTCTCACTCATTGAGCAGATTCTTGTATCTGGCATTGGCATTTGTGATGTTATTTCACCTTCCCATAAGTCCAGATCGTACAGATTTAGCCTTTTTCTCCCCATTAGCAACACTCCTGGAGCTATCTCTACAGTTGCATGAATTGCGGTCCTGAAATCAATTAGTAAATAGGACAGATTCATATCTGATGAAGCTGTAGGCTGTTTCTTTAAGACCGCCTTCAAAGTTTGGGTTGCTCTTTCTGCCAGACCATTGGATGGTGAATGATGTGGAGCTGTCCTAATATGATGAATATTATTTGACTCAGGAAATACACCAATTCCCTTCTGGTGATTGATGGCCCATCATCTGTAACCAATGCTTGCAGTGGTCCGTGTATTGCAAAAGATGTGTGCCCTTTTTCTATCGTCATCCCGTTACCGAGTCAACTTTTATTTGCACATTCCAAAGTCCTTGACACCGATCCAGCTCCCTCAGAGCCACCTCTCAGATGGAACAGTATCTCTGACACTTCTGTTCTTGTCTGTCAGCCAGGACTCCATGATTGGACCAGATTAACAGTCACAATGAGGGAAATCATATTCTGAGGTCCACATGGCTGACCTTGTTATAATCACCACAGCGTGTAAAGTTCTTTTTCGCTAATATCTACGGGAGGGGAGCACCACATTGATGATTCATTGTTCCAACAGACCTCCAATGACTTTGGAAACAGATTTCCCATTCATGCCAAACACATGACATTTGTTCGAGATGGGCTTATGTTTTAAAGGAAAAGCAAAAGATAAAGTTACTTCCGGTAGTATAAGCAGATACTATTACATATGCAAATAAGACAGTTAATGTCATCACAGGAAATGATGCAGTGTCACATGATAATCTTACTCTCCAACAAGCCTGTGTCAACATGATGTCTCAGTTATCAGTTGTTACAGTTCGTCATGTTCTCAAATAAAAGTTAACAATTCTCACCTGACCTGAACAAATTTATTTATTCTTTGGCAACATAATAAGATAGTCTAAACTACCATGAGGCAACAATATTCTAGGGTGAAGAAACAGCAGATAGCTTTACAGGAGGTTAAAAGAAAAAAATGGAAAAATTATCGCAATTACCTGAAAGTTTAGAGCAAACTGCAGGGTCCAATCAAGTTGAAGTGTGGCTGAGCTGGTTCTAAAGATTTATAAGGTATTGCATTGCGATAGAATCTCATCACTAAGGCAAGCAAAGAGCAGGTCAATAGATTTCTGTGCACAATGGCGAGCTGAACATCCAATATCCCAGTCAGACAAGGGACTAATGAGGAATGCACTGCTTTTGACAAAGTAATGAAAACATTAAATGCCTCCTTCAGCCCCCATGTCATTGTAGGGCTGGCAAAATCTAATCCACACACAAAGCAAATGCAGCTGTAATTGATACATTTGTTGATGGTACTGTGTAGCTGACAGGAAACTATAAATATGCAGTTTAGAAAATGTATTCAAGAACAGAATTATTTTTGCATTCTTGATTATGCATTTTCTCATCTCTCTCAGTTAAGGGATGACTTGACGTTAAAGGAAACCATTTACTCGAGTACATGGACCGAGATTAGGAAGTAAAATTGTACGGTGAAAGGGTGACTCATTTACACAAGTACCCATAACTCACCTATGTTCATTAATTTTAATAGCCTAAAATGGGTATGTATGACTGTCTATTCAATGTTTCATGCTCCAGTGTGCGTCTGAGTTATATGGTCGGTTGCCACCGTGGAGGGCTGTTCACAGTCAAGTTTGGGTGGCAGGTATCTCCATCAGATGCCTCACATGTAGTTAATGTCTGTTACTTTTTTGAAAAGTAACACATCTGGCATCACAGTGCCTCTGCCTCTCATAAAACTGCCACGGGTAACACGTGAAACATAAAAGGAGCCAAAACATGAAGCAGCTCATGCAGCATCAGTTCATTAACCTTTCATCACAATCAGGATACAGTCTCAAAAGATGGCTTCTTGGAGTTAAACCCATTTTGAAATCAGCCCTGCTTGCTGCTCCAGTCAGGTTTGCAGTCATCAACCAATGTGGTAGTCTGGCTTGGCTTTGTTTTGGGGTCTCAAGTTGGTGAAAAGATTTGTACTTACTGGGGCTTAGCCAGATAGAAAAGTCTATCTCTTCAAGTTCACACCTCATACATGTTATCAGGCTTGTGAACAGACAGGTTTCCCTTTTTTTTGAAGGAGCAAAATAACTGATGAACTTTATAATAAGGCTTGTGGTTTTCTATATTTTACTTCAAATAACATATAACACAGAGCCTCAGGTTCTTTCTGAGTATGATGTCTATGTCAAATTGTAAACATGTATGATCTTTTTGGGATCTGTAGGCTGGAATTTTGCAGTTACATCATAGGCTTTGTAGACTGGCTTGTAGCCATTTTAGCCCAATATCGTCTTGTGAAATACAGCTTGCATGTGTTGTGACATGCTGAACATTATTTTAATGTGTGAAACAAGCCTCATCTTGTATATGATGTGGATGTTCATCTGGCTGTAACACTCTTTCCAGAGTCAAGCATGTGTAAATGTTGCTGGTATGCTACAATTGCTTTGATCTTGAATTCTTCTTCGAGCAAAACATTAAAAGATAATTCCATATGTTTGTATATTCCATAGAATTTGATTAATATAAAAGAATTGACAATTTTGGTAAGCATTTCAACCAAATTAGCTTTGGTGAAATCACAGTCAGTAGCTTTCTTTCTATAAATTGGTTGGTCAATTCACCTGACTGTTGACAGCAATCAAGGCTGAGCATCCTGAAATTGACTCGAACTTTAAGCTGATGTTCTAAAACCTGAAAACTTTTGGTCAAATCTTTGTGGACATCATCAGAACTACCTGAGGATTTCAATGCTCCTGACTATTCAGTGCCCCAAGTGAGAAGAGTTTGACACCTCTTCATTTTCATCAGTTACTTACTGGTCCATTAAGGAAAATTTTGATTCTTTATTTAAACAACTGAAGTTCT